>NC_092334.1:592280000-592952500 GCF_046630445.1 Rutidosis leptorrhynchoides | reverse complement strand
TCACGTAGCTACAACAAGTAAAAATATCCAATCTTGTTTTACCCATAACTTCTTCAATTTAAATCCGTTTTGAGTGATTCCAATTGCTATGGTTTCATATTGAACGTAAGTTTATGAATATATACAGAAAAATTATAAGTTTATAGTCGGAATTACAGGTTACAAGTCATTTTTGTAAAGATAGTCATTTCAGTCGAAAGAACGACGTCTAGATGACCATTTTGGAAAACATACTTCCACTTTGAGTTTAATCATGATTTTTGGATATAGTTTCATGTTCATAAGAAAAATCATTTTCACAGAAGAAAAACTTTTAAATCAAAGTTTATCGTAGTTTTTAATTAACTAACCCAAAACAGCCCGCGGTGTTACTACGACGGCGTATATCCAGTTTTACGGTGTTTTTCATGTTTTCAGGTTTTAAATCATTAAGTTAGCATATCATATAGATATAGAACATGTGTCTAGTTGATTTTGAAATTCAAGTTAAAAGGATTAACTTTTGTTTGCGAACAAGTTTAGAATTAACTAAACTATGTTCTAGTGATTTAAAGTTTAAACCTTCGAATAAGGTAGTTTTATATATATGAATCGAATGATGTTATGAACATAATTACTACCTCAGGTTTTGTGGATAAACCTACTTAAAATGAGAAAAAATAGATCTAGCTTCAAAGGATCCTTGGATGGCTTGAAAGTTCTTGAAGCAAAATCATGACACGAAAACAAGTTCAAGTAAGATTTCTACTCGATATAAGATTGTTATAGTTATAGAAATTGAATCAAAGTTTGAATATGAGTATTAAATTGTATTAGAAATATATCTTACTATAAATAAGAAAGATTTCTTGAGGTTGGATGATCACTTTACAAGATTGGAAGTAAGCTAGCAAACTTGGAAGTATTCTTGATTTTATGAAACTAGAACTTATAGAATTTATGAAGAACACTTAGAACTTGAAGATAGAACTTGAGAGAGATCAATTTAATGAAGAAAATTGAAGAATGAAAGTGTTTGTAGGTGTTTTTGGTCGTTGGTATATGGATTAGATATAAAGGATGTGTAATTTTGTTTACATGTAAATAAGTCATGAATGATTACTAATATTTTTGTAATTTTATGAGTTATTTCATGCTAGTTTCTAAATGATGGTTCCCACATGTGTTAGGTGACTCACATGGGCTGCTAAGAGCTGATCATTGGAGTGTATATACCAATAGTACATACATCTAAAAGCTGTGTATTGTACGAGTACGAATACGGGTACATACGAGTAGAAATGTTGATGAAACTGAACGAGGATGTAATTGTAAGCATTTTTGGTAAGTAGAAGTATTTTGATAAGTGTCTTGAAGTCTTTCAAAAGTGTATGAATACATATTAAAACACTACATGTATATACATTTTAACTGAGTCGTTAAGTCATCGTTAGTCGTTACATGTAAATGTTGTTTTGAAACCTTTAGGTTAACCATCTTGTTAAATGTTGTTAACCCATTGTTTATTATATCTAAAGAGATGTTAAATTATTACATTATCCTGATATTATGATATAGTAATATATCTTAGTATGATATATATACAGTTAAATGTTGTTACAACGATAATCGTTACATACATGTCTCGTTTCGAAATCATTAAGTTAGTAGTCTTGTTTTTACATATGTAGTTCATTGTTAATACACTTATTGACATGTTTACTTATTATTTATCATGATTAAACATAGTGTATCAATATCTTAATATGATTCATATGTATTTAGTAAGACGTTGTTATAACGGTAATCGTTATATATATCGTTTCGAGTTTCTTAATTCAATAAACTCAATTTTATGTATATAACTCATTGTTAAAATACCTAATGAGATACTTACTTATCATAATATCATGTTAACTATATATATAATCATATATATGTCATCATATAGTTTTTACAAGTTTTAACGTTCGTGAATCACCGGTCAACTTGGGTGGTCAATTGTCTATATGAAACCTATTTAAATTAATCAAGTCTTAACAAGTTTGATTTCTTAACATGTTAGAAACACTTAATCATGTAAATAACAATTTCATTTAATATATGTAAACATGGAAAAGTTCGGGTCACTACAGTACCTACCCGTTAAATAAATTTCGTCCCGAAATTTTAAGCAGTTGGAGGTGTTGACGTATCTTCTGGAAATAAGTGCGTTTATTTCTTCTTCATCTGATCTTCTCATTCCCAGGTGAACTCGGGTCCTTTACGAGCATTCCATCGAACTTTAACAATTGGTATCTTGTTTTGCTTAAGTCTTTCAACCTCACGATCCATTATTTCGATGGGTTCTTCGACGAATTGAAGTTTTTCGTTGATTTGGATTTTGTCTAATGGAATTGTGAGCTCTTATTTAGCAAAACATTTCTTCAAATTTGAGACGTGGAAAGTGTTATGTACAGTCGCGAGTTGTTGTGGTAATTCAAGTCGGTAAGCTACTGGTCCGACACGATCAATAATCTTGAATGGTCCTATATACCTTGGATTTAATTTCCCTCGTTTACCAAATCGAACAACGCCTTTCCAAGGTGCAACCTTAAGCATGACCATCTCTTCAATTTCAAATTCTATATCTTTTCTTTTAATGTCGGCGTAGCTCTTTTGTCGACTTTGGGCGGTTTTCAACCGTTGTTGAATTTGGATGATCTTCTTGGTAGTTTCTTGTATTATCTCTGGACCCGTAATGTGACAACCCAGAAATTTCCAACCAAATTTAAACTTTATCTTTATATTATTCCGACACGATAAGCAAAGTTTGTTAAGTTAAATCTCAAGAATTTTAAATTGTGTTCATACATTCATTATAACCTCGACCAAATTCCGACGATTCACGAACCGTTATATATAAATAAATATGTATATATATATTATAACTTGAGAATATTAATAAAGTATTAAACGTATAATACTTTACATGAACGTATTTGTTTCAATATGTTTATCGATGGAATTAGAAGATAATATCAAATGATTGATTTATCAGATACATTATGATATCATTACGGGTCTATGTTATGAGGTCCACTGTGATTTAAGAAATCTATTCTTTTTGACAACATTCGGAAAATGGTAAAGTGATTTATAAGTAAGAACGTGAAGTGTAAATAACTTAGATGTTGGATATCGACAAGTTAAGTAACTCGACATTTTTCATTAAGATGATTTCATACGTTTATTTAACCTTTGAACTTTATCCCATGCTTCACCAACAAACTGTAATTTAAAAACTTGAAACCTATTATGAAAATATATGATTCTACTTTTCTAAAGCATTTTATGATATAACGATTTCCATTCTTTTAACCTTTAAACAAAATGATTCTTAAAAATATATTTGGTTTTGAAAAACAAAATTATTATATTTATTTGATTTAGTTTCAAACGTACAAAAACGTTTTCAGTTTAAAAAGAACTTTATTATTAAAACGTATATAACTTTTATAAATATCTAGAACCACTTTTGACAACTCATTACTTAACCAGTATGATAAAGATAACAATATTTATATTTTATTTTATTAAATATATATAACGATTTAAATTAATATTATATATATTTATACGCGTATTATACGTACATAGTTTTATAATTTTACTATACTTAAACTTTACCTTTACTTTATTTTTACTTTACTTTAACTTTAATAATTCACTTTAATAATTCATACTTTAATAATTCACTTTAATAATTCATACTTTAATAATTCACTTTAATAATTCATACTTTAATAATTCACTTTAATAATTCATACTTTAATAATTCACTTTAATAATTCATACTTTAATAATTCACTTTAATAATTCAAAAATCTATTATAAATAGAATTCAATAGGTTTCATTATTTCATAAAAACTTGAAAATATTTTTCTCTAAACTCTCTCAATCGATTTACATATATATATATATATTTACTCCGTATTATTTCAAGATATTATTAGTATACATAAAATATTACGTCAGAGTGCTGTCCGAGTGATTTCGAAATTGTTTTTCGAGTGGGATTGGATTAAGGAAATTATGGGTTATAGTTATGGAGGTGATTGGGTATGGTTCATGGGTATGCTCGTGAGGTCAATATAGTGTTTATCATCTCCGTTGCGTCTACGTACCTTTCCTGCAATATTGAATCTCAATATTGATACGTGAGTACTCATAATTTAACTTTTACATACTAATAGTGTATCCCTGACTAGTGCTCGAGTATATAGGATTATGCATGTTTGTACTTTTGACATTGCCTTTAGTTAAGTTAAGTTATGTTGAATCCTGAATTAGTTATATATGCGACTGAGATAAGGTATAAGATATGCATGTCGTTGGAAAGCTAGCGAAAAATTAAGAACTTTTCATTTAGATATCGAATGATTTCGATGAACGGATTTGAAGTTATAGTCCATCAAATTTTTGTATTATTATTAAAAATGATTATTATTATCGTCGTTATTATCGTCGTTCTAGTTTTATCTTATTATTATTATTATCTTTATCAATAAAAGGATTTATATTTAAAAATTGTTATTTTTTTTTATTATTACTATCGTTATTATCGTTAAAGTTATAATTAGTATTATTATTATTATCCAATTATTATTATTATTATTATTATTATTATTATTATTATTATTATTATTATTATTGGTATTATTATTATTATTATTATTATTATTATTATTATTATTATTATTATTATCATTATTAATATATATATCATTATTTAAAAATGGTTATTATTATTGTTATTATTATTATTACTATATTATCATTAAGATAATTATTAGTATTATAGTTAATAATGTTATAGTAACTATCATTATTAATATTAGTGTAATTAAAACAAATATTTGTAACACCTAATTATTTTGATTACTATTATTATCATTATTACGAACACGATATAAAAGACGATTAAAAGCTATTAAACTAAACGATTAGGAAATAATGGATAAGAGTATCATGATGAAATTAAAATATTATAAGATATTGATTTAGATAAAATTATCGTTCTTATTATTTTTATCATTACTATTATTATTAAAATTATCGTTAGTATTAAAACTATCATTTTAAAAAAAATTATCATTTTAATAGAAATGTCATTGTTACTATAAAATATCATTATTATTATTATTTTAAATAGAATTATTATTTTAAAGATAATATTAAAAATTATCGTAAATATTAAAGTTATCGTAATTAGAATTATCGTTTTATCATAATGTCATCTTAGTAATTATAAATATTGATATTTTATAATAATAATAATTATTACAAAATAATACAACTTTTACTTACTATCATTATAGATATTATTTTATCAAATAAATATTTGATACAGACATATTTTACTACGTGTAATAACTTACTTTAATAATGCCTATAATATTATCTTTATAATATTAAATGAACCCTATAAATTTTATTACTTAATATATATAAAAGTATATTTTATTATATAAATATAATATAAAATTTTATTTATTAATAAATAAATTATATTATTTACTCTAATAAATCTTTTAAAAATATTTAAAAATATAAAACGACGATATTTAAACTATATATTAATCATGTATAGATTTTTGGAAATTATTTTGAGTCAAATTTACTTTTGTTGACTTTTGCATATTAGTCTCGAGCATTAGGATTGTGGTACACTTTGACTTGACCTAATTTGTTAGACAAATATTGACCAACACATAAATATATATAATTAATTTAGATTCGTGAATCCGAGGCCAACCTTGCACTTGTTCAATGACGTTATATGTATTTTTACTACGAAATACAGTATGGTGAGTTTCATTTGCCTTTTTACCCTTTATATTTTTGGGACTGAGAATACATGCGCTTTTATAAATGTTTGACGAAATAGACACAAGTAATTGAAACTACATTCTATGGTTGAATTATCGAAATCGAATATGCCCCTTTTTATTAAAGTCTGGTAATCTAAGAATTAGGGAACAGACACCCTAATTGACGCGAATCCTAAAGATAGATCTATTGGGCCTAACAAACCCCATCCAAAGTACCGGATGCTTTAGTACTTCAAAATTTATATCATGTCCGAAGGAGGATCCCGGAATGATAGGGGATATTCTTATATGTATCTAGTTAATGTCGGTTACCAGGTGTTCACCATATGAATGATTATTTTTTGTCTCTATGCATGGGACGTATATTTATGAGAACTGGAAATGAAATTCTTGTGGTCTATTAAAATGATGGAAATAAATGATTATGATAAACTAATGAACTCACCAACCTTTTGGTTGACACTTTAAAGCATGTTTATTCTCAGGTGTTAAAGAAATCTTTCGCTGTGCATTTGCTCATTTTAAAGATATTACCTGGAGTCTTTCATAGCATATTTCGAAGAACGTTGCATTCGAGTCATTGAGTTCATCAAAGATTATTATTAAATCAATTTATAGTTGGATAGTGGATATTATGAAATGGTACGCATGCCTGTCAATTTTTGATGTAAAGAAAGATTGTCTTTTAAAAACGAATGCAATGTTTGTAAAATGTATCATATAGAGGTCAAATACCTCGCAATGTAATCAAATATTGTGAATCGTTTATTAATGTATATGAACGGGTCCTTTCAGTTGGTATCTGAGCGGTGGTCTTAGCGAACCAGGTCTGCATTAGTGTGTCTAACTGATAAGTCGTTAGGATGCATTAGTGAGTCTGGACTTCGACCGTGTCTGCATGTCAAAAGTTTTGCTTATCATTTCTAGTTGGAAATCATCTGCTTATCATCCATAGGAAATTACCTGCTTATCATTATTAGTCTAGACACGTCTTGCTACATTAATTGCATGAGTAGTGTATAGACAAAATTCATATCTTAGCGTATCTGCTAAATCATATCTTATCGTATCTGTTACTTTAAACTTTGCCTGACATATCCCGCAAATTCCTCCGTAATCTATGAAATCTTTTGATCTCTATATATAGATATCCTATGTAAATAGAATACCACCCGATAGCCGAAAAACATTTTATATCGAAAATCCTTTATCCAATCGTACGAAATAGAATTTGTCATCAGTTCAAGTCACTCGGATTCCGAAATGGAATCTCACTCAAGCTCCGAAAGCAGTGTGACCGGAATGGATCAACCAATCAGTCATCACCTATTCTGGATGAATTGGGGATGGGTTCGTAGCCTCCTCAATCATTGGAAATAAGAAGAAGGCGATCCTTTCCATCCACCACATTGCCCTCTTGGCGAAGAACCTGAAGCACTTACCGGAGAACCTGTTCGAGACACCATTTTCTCTCTCATTTCCAGGGTATCTCGTCACGATTATATACTATATCAAATTCTAGATTTTATTTATCCGCTCGTTCCGACCGACAATCATCCTGGAATAATAGAAGAAGTCAACGAACTTCGCGCTCGGGTAGTGGCTTTGGAGAATATGGTGCAGAGATTACAAACACCAGCAGCAGCACCAGTCGCATAACCAGTAACACCATCATCAACGCCAACAGTACCATTACCACCTCCAACCACAACCGCATTGTAAACCTCAACTTCACAATCTGTCCCACGAGCATCAACGTCATACGTACCATAGATACCAAGGAGTACCAACAACAATAACTGACGAAGTATTAATTCATAACTTCATTGGAGAAACATTACGCGGCAATTATATAATCTCTAAAGTCTTCGAGATTATCTAATCTAGCCCTAACCATAAATCAGTTAAGCGAACCAAAATGATAGAAGGAAGAGTAGAAACCCTGACAAAAATGGTGTGTGATTAACAAGTTAAACTTGTTTTACCAACAGAATCAACAGTACCGTCAACGTCACCAGCATCGTCAGTACAGTCAACATCAGAATCAACAACACCTATAACATCACAAACTCCGTCAGTTCAAGAATCACTGTGGACATCATTACGAATCAATAACGTGTATATTGTATCAACAAGTTATGAAGAATTAACTCATTCACTCTGAAGAAATTATATATATATTTTATATATATATATATATATATATATATATATATATATATATATATATATATATATATATATATATATATATATATATATATATATATATATATATATATATATATATATATATTTTGAAATAAAAAATAAATCTTTCCGTGCTAAGCTATTGTGTGTGAATCTTAACTACTCAGTTAATTCATATTACAAATATGCAATAATGTACATCCCTCGCCCGCGACTTAACCATCGTTAACTACAATCTCTGTCTCAATTCACCAAATTCCAATTCCTAATAAATCAAGTATATATTTGATTTTACACTTCATCATTGATGTAACCGAAACTTTTCAGATAACATCATTCGTACTTTGCGAAGTTCACAAGAATTTAACGAAAACCAACATCACATCTCAACAAATAACGAAGTATTGATTCATAATTTCAATATTATTGAAGAAATACTTATGTAACCTCTAAAGCCTTCAAGGAATTATTCAATTCTAGTTCCAACCATAAATCGAATGAGTTTAATTTAGTATTAACTCATTAAAATCTATGTTACATCTGAGGAGAATATATACATATATATTTTCATAAAGACTGTAATAAAATTCTTATGTACAAAATATTAATTGTGAAATTTTTTTTAACGGGTAGGTAATACCCGAGAGATATATATAAATTCACAATTAATATGTTACATTCTTCGAATCAGATTAAGCAGATTATCAATTATACTTCCTACTTTCACAATAATATACATTCTTTCATAGAAATCAAAACAACCATACTCATTCAAACCCAATTACATATTCTGCTTTTAAAATCTCAGAATTCTATTTGAGATATAACCGGTACCATCACTTTTAGATTCCTACATCTTTCAAAGCTATACTTTGACTTCAAAAGTATGTTAGAACATCAAATGTATATAAACGATTACAATCTGTGTTTAAACCCTTCGAAAATCTCTGAAGACACTTCAAATAATGAGCAATCGAGATAATGATCCAACCACATATTACCCACAGTTATGTACTTAAAAAAGCTCTCGAAACCAAAGTCATAATTCAACACATATCTTTGTCAGATCTTTTGGCATTTATTAGCAAAAATAACCTTGCAATTCCTTTGCAAAGTAGCATATTATATCACAGCTCCAGCAAGACAACTTCGATTTTTTCATTCGGATTAGCCTTATCATAATTTTGATATATGTGATTACCCTTTTGTTACCGGAGAACCTTTCATATTCCACCACATTAGCAATAAACTTACCAACAACTTCACTGATCTTGGGCATTCCGAAGAATCTTTATAGTTATCGAAACCTCATCATTTACTCATCTGCCTCTTGTAACGAGAATTGTCATACGAATCATTGGGAATTAGCAATCAGTATTTTGAAATCTCACAGCATGTTGACGCCAACAGTTATACATAACGTCTATTTCCAAGGCTTACATACTTCGAATGTGAAGTTTCTGAAAAACACTCTGAACCGCAAACTAGTTCTCGAAATGCTGATGAAGCAACAAAAACTGTAAACGACCTTAGCAGTAAAAAGTTTGATGATAAAGATTAGTGTATTAACAAAGCTCAGAAATAGAGAAGTTTTGGAACTGGAAAACGGATTGAGCAAAGTATGAAGGAGGCTGTGGACAAATCACAAAGACTGAACCTGCCTTCAAGGAATCCAAATGATTCAGTGTCTGCTAAAGTCATTAACGAATACCTTGCTCCTGACACTAAACCCTTACAGACAATATTCTTCATCATCCTCTGATATTAGAAATTCTAAGATATCATCGTATCTTTCAATATAAATATTCTCCATATTTCTGAAGATATTTCCATAACTATTCTTATCTGGAATCATTTATCTCTTTGCGCTATCTGTATTACATCAAAAAGGAAACTGTTTAGTTCCTATACTCTGTAAACCTTTGAGTTTAAAATATGAATATTTTTGAAGTAGTGTTGGAAACTGAAGCATGAGTTAGTATAATATAATGACACTTGATCAACGTGATTATATTACAGTAATTCATGCTGAGTTTCTAAATGGAACGTGATGATTCACAGATCATAACATCATCATGTGCCATGTTATACGACTCTTGTATTCTATTTAACCTCTAAAATATCAAGAAAATATTTCTTGATGATTCGGCCTTTTCCAAGGTATTCTAGTAATTTGACAAGTCAAGATCGTGCCATCACAATTTCCTTCCTAGAACATTAACAATGTTCATTCCGAAATTCATATCTGTGAATTCTGGACCATTACAAGCGGTGCTTAATCGCAAGAAGAAGAAACGAAAGGACAAAACTCTGAAATAGAAATTGGGGTATAAATTACAGCAAATAAAAGAGAGCATTAACTGTGGATGACAATGATTATAGAAGATAGAAACAGAGACTTTGAAATATAAGGGAAGATATAAAGCCCAACGACAAACCAAAGATTATAAACCATATATATCGATGCATATAGCAATATAAAGACACAGGAGAACTAGAAACACTATAAACCCAAGAGTATAGTAGAAGTAAATAGATTCTTCTGGCGGTAGATGAAAAAGAAGAATGACCAATATGAAAGTTATAAGTATATCGAGAATCAGAACTGGATGGAGCATATTGATGAATACTTTAAAATATGAGTTGAGGGGGAAAGAATAGAAGGTGATGAAACATGACTAGGAACTTAGAAATCACAGATTTAACTCACACAATGACGGATTAAGTGAATCAAACCCTCTAGTGAATAGGTTAAGCTTTTTTGGATTAATTTATTCATACCACAACTAAATCAAGTGTGATTAGATCAACACCTAGAGCTATTATTCACCACCTGGGTGATTTGGGTTGAGAGAGAATCGGAGGAGCTCACCAGATCTGAGTGTGTGTAACAAATGAGAGGCTTAACCTAAAATGAAGAACATAAGACTTTATATACCCCTGCTGTTGACTCACCCGTACGATTCATCTATCACACATACGAGTTGGCTTCATCAGTCGTACGGGTGATCACTCAGTTGTGTCTTCTCATTTAGGTGGTAATTGTGACTTAGCTCAGCATCAACCGTGCATATGAGCCTGTCAGCCGTACGAGTGAGGCTTCACTCGGATGTCTGACTAAGTCTAACATAGTCAAACATCCAAATCTCGTTTCTGCAGTTGCTGTAACCACATACAAACACGGATAGGATAATAACGAACGATCATGGTGGCCTGTAAACTGTTGTACCTGCAATGGACGTGGGTAGATGTCTAGGGACTTGCATAAAATATATCAATAAAAGGTGTGAGTTGTAAGAAAACGAAGGAGCTGAATTTATAAGAAAATCTCCGACAGAACAATTAAAATGGACGATCGCATTTAAAGCGGATCCTAATTCCTTTTGTTACCGGAGAATCAAATCTTATTACAAAGATTTTCTTCAAATCTGGAAATCAATCATATCTACGTCAAATGATAAGATGAATCTACACTTACTCATTTCACTCTTCTATGTTAGCTTCAATCGTACTCTTCATATAAATGGATTGTTTATCCAAATTATGCGCTGATGATAAAACTCTAATTTTCAGCCTGTATGCATCATGAAAACATACTTATTATCATTCACGACCTTTCCACTCAAATTTCGGGACGAAATTTCTTTAACGGGTAGGTACTGTGACAACCCGGAAATTTCCAACCAAATTTAAACTTTATCTTTATATTATTCCGACACGATAAGCAAAGTTTGTTAAGTTAAATCTCAAGAATTTTAAATTGTGTTCATACATTCATTATAACCTCGACCAAATTCCGACGATTCACGAACCGTTATATATAAATAAATATGTATATATATATTATAACTTGAGAATATTAATAAAGTATTAAACGTATAATACTTTACATGAACGTATTTGTTTCAATATGTTTATCGATGGAATTAGAAGATAATATCAAATGATTGATTTATCAGATACATTATGATATCATTACGGGTCTATGTTATGAGGTCCACTGTGATTTAAGAAATCTATTCTTTTTGACAACATTCGGAAAATGGTAAAGTGATTTATAAGTAAGAACGTGAAGTGTAAATAACTTAGATGTTGGATATCGACAAGTTAAGTAACTCGACATTTTTCATTAAGATGATTTCATACGTTTATTTAACCTTTGAACTTTATCCCATGCTTCACCAACAAACTGTAATTTAAAAACTTGAAACCTATTATGAATATATATGATTCTACTTTTCTAAAGCATTTTATGATATAACGATTTCCATTATTTTAACCTTTAAACAAAATGATTCTTAAAAATATATTTGGTTTTGAAAAACAAAATTATTATATTTATTTGATTTAGTTTCAAACGTACAAAAACGTTTTCAGTTTAAAAAGAACTTTATTATTAAAACGTATATAACTTTTATAAATATCTAGAACCACTTTTGACAACTCATTACTTAACCAGTATGATAAAGATAACGATATTTATATTTTATTTTATTAAATATATATAACGATTTAAATTAATATTATATATATTTATACGCGTATTATACGTACATAGTTTTATAATTTTACTATACTTAAACTTTACCTTTACTTTATTTTTACTTTACTTTAACTTTAATAATTCACTTTAATAATTCATACTTTAATAATTCACTTTAATAATTCATACTTTAATAATTCACTTTAATAATTTATACTTTAATAATTCACTTTAATAATTCATACTTTAATAATTCACTTTAATAATTCAAAAATCTATTATAAATAGAATTCAATAGGTTTCATTATTTCATAAAAACTTGAAAATATTTTTCTCTAAACTCTCTCAATCGATTTACATATATATATATATTTACTCCGTATTATTTCAAGATATTATTAGTATACATAAAATATTACGTCAGAGTGCTGTCCGAGTGATTTCGAAATTGTTTTTCGAGTGGGATTGGATTAAGGAAATTATGGGTTATAGCTATGGAGGTGATTGGGTATGGTTCATGGGTATGCTCGTGAGGTCAATATAGTGTTTATCATCTCCGTTGCGTCTACGTACCTTTCCTGCAATATTGAATTTCAATATTGATACGTGAGTACTCATAATTTAACTTTTACATACTAATAGTGTATCCCTGACTAGTGCTCGAGTATATAGGATTATGCATGTTTGTACTTTTGACATTGCCTTTAGTTAAGTTAAGTTATGTTGAATCCTGAATTAGTTATATATGCGACTGAGATAAGGTATAAGATATGCATGTCGTTGGAAAGCTAGCGAAAAATTAAGAACTTTTCATTTAGATATCGAATGATTTCGATGAACGGATTTGAAGTTATAGTCCATCAAATTTTTGTATTATTATTAAAAATGATTATTATTATCGTCGTTATTATCGTCGTTCTAGTTTTATCTTATTATTATTATTATCTTTATCAATAAAAGGATTTATATTTAAAAATTGTTATTTTTTTTATTATTACTATCGTTATTATCGTTAAAGTTATAATTATTATTATTATTATTATCCAATTATTATTATTATTATTATTATTATTGGTATTATTATTATTATTATTATCATTATTAATATATATATCATTATTTAAAAATGGTTATTGTTATTGTTATTGTTATTATTATTATTACTATATTATCATTAAGATAATTATTAGTATTATCGTTAATAATGTTATAGTAACTATCATTATTAATATTAGTGTAATTAAAACAAATATTTGTAACACCTAATTATTTTGATTACTATTATTATCATTATTACGAACACGATATAAAAGACGATTAAAAGCTATTAAACGAAACGATTAGGAAATAATGGGTAAGAGTATCATGATGAAATTAAAATATTATAAGATATTGATTTAGATAAAATTATCGTTCTTATTATTTTTATCATTACTATTATTATTAAAATTATCGTTAGTATTAAAACTATCATTTTAACAAAAATTATCATTTTAATAGAAATGTCATTGTTACTATAAAATATCATTATTATTATTATTTTAAATAGAATTATTATTTTAAAGATAATATTAAAAATTATCGTAAATATTAAAGTTATCATAATTAGAATTATCGTTTTATCATAATGTCATCTTAGTAATTATAAATATTGATATTTTATAATAATAATAATTATTATAAAATAATACAACTTTTACTTACTATCATTATAGATATTATTTTATCAAATAAATATTTGATACAAACATATTTTACTACGTGTAATAACTTACTTTAATAATGCCTATAATATTATCTTTATAATATTAAATGAACCCTATAAATTTTATTACTTAATATATATAAAAGTATATTTTATTATATAAATATAATATAAAATTTTATTTATTAATAAATAAATTATATTATTTACTCTAATAAATCTTTTAAAAATATTTAAAAATATAAAACGACGATATTTAAACTATATATTAATCATGTATAGATTTTTGGAAATTATTTTGAGTCAAATTTACTTTTGTTGACTTTTGCATATTAGTCTCGAGCATTAGGATTGTGGTACACTTTGACTTGACCTAATTTGTTAGACAAATATTGACCAACACATAAATATATATAATTAATTTAGGTTCGTGAATCCGAGGCCAACCTTGCACTTGTTCAATGACGTTATATGTATTTTTACTACGAAATACAGTATGGTGAGTTTCATTTGCCTTTTTACCCTTTATATTTTTGGGACTGAGAATACATGCGCTTTTATAAATGTTTGACGAAATAGACACAAGTAATTGAAACTACATTCTATGGTTGAATTATCGAAATCGAATATGCCCCTTTTTATTAAAGTCTGGTAATCTAAGAATTAGGGAACAGACACCCTAATTGACGCGAATCCTAAAGATAGATCTATTGGGCCTAACAAACCCCATCCAAAGTACCGGATGCTTTAGTACTTCGAAATTTATATCATGTCCGAAGGAGGATCCCGGAATGATAGGGGATATTCTTATATGTATCTAGTTAATGTCGGTTACCAGGTGTTCACCATATGAATGATTATTTTTTGTCTCTATGCATGGGACGTATATTTATGAGAACTGGAAATGAAATTCTTGTGGTCTATTAAAATGATGGAAATAAATGATTATGATAAACTAATGAACTCACCAACCTTTTGGTTGACACTTTAAAGCATGTTTATTCTCAGGTGTTAAAGAAATCTTTCGCTGTGCATTTGCTCATTTTAAAGATATTACTTGGAGTCTTTCATAGCATATTTCGAAGAACGTTGCATTCGAGTCATTGAGTTCATCAAAGATTATTATTAAATCAATTTATAGTTGGATAGTGGATATTATGAAATGGTACGCATGCCTGTCAATTTTTGATGTAAAGAAAGATTGTCTTTTAAAAACGAATGCAATGTTTGTAAAATGTATCATATAGAGGTCAAATACCTCGCAATGTAATCAACTATTGTGAATTGTTTATAATGTATATGAACGGGTCCTTTCACGTAATCTGTCTATCCCTCACTTCACTCCAACAAATCGGAGACCTGCACTTTCCACCATAAAGTGCTTCAAACGACGCCATCTCAATGCTTGAATGGTAGCTGTTGTTGTATGAAAATTCTGCTAACTGTAGATGTCGATCCCAACAGTTTCCGAAATCAATTACACATGCTCGTAGCATGTCTTCAAGCGTTTGTATCGTCCTTTCGCTCTACCCATTAGTTTGTGGATGATAGGCAGTACTCATGTCAAGACGAATTCCTAATGCTTCCTAATGCTTGCTGTTGCTGTGCTGATTTGGTGAGACGATCAACTATTACCCAAGTAGTATCAAAACCACTTGCAGTCCTTGGCAATTTAGTGATGAAATCCATGGTAATGTTTTCCCATTTCCATTCTGGGATTTCGGGTTGTTGAAGTAGACCTGATGGTTTCTGATGCTCAGCTTTGACCATAAAACACGTCAAACATTCCCCTACGTATTTAGCAATATCGGCTTTCATACCTAGCCACCAAAAATGTTTCTTGAGATCTTTGTACATCTTCCCCGTTCCAGGATGTATTGAGTATCTGGTTTTATGAGCTTCTCTAAGTACCATTTCTCTCATATCTCCAAATTTTGGTATCCAAATTCTTTCAGCCCTATACCGGGTTCCGTCTTCCCTAATATTAAGATGCTTCTCCGATCCTTTGGGTATTTCATCCTTTAAATTTCCCTCTTTTAAAACTCCTTGTTGCGCCTCCTTTATTTGAGTAGTAAGGTTATTGTGAATCATTATATTCATAGCTTTTGCTCGAATAGGTTCTCTGTCCTTTCTACTCAAAGCGTCGGCTACCACATTCGCCTTCCCCGGGTGGTAACAAATCTCAAAGTCGTAATCATTCAACAATTCAATCCACCTGCGCTGCCTCATGTTCAGTTGTTTCTGATTAAATATATGTTGAAGACTTTTGTGATCGGTATATATAATACTTTTGACCCCATATAAGTAGTGCTTCCAAGTCTTTAATGCAAAAACAACCGCGCCTAATTAATGTGATCAATCATTAATCATTTCTATATCTATTTAATATCCTAAAACTAAATATTGAAAACGTTGATAACTGGTTTTGATCCCGGAACGATTTTGATTATTAAAGAGGAAGGAAGTGTTAACAAAAAACAAGCGGGTTATTTATATTTCTGTGCATCGAATTTTAGATTAATTGGTACGGAGTAATGGTCTAGAGTGTTTGGGGTTAAGCGTGAGGTTTCGGGTTCGAGCCCGGCTCCTGGCATTTCTTTTTATAAAAGGATTTTGGGAGGTAGTTTTCTAAATATTATTATTATTATTATTATTAGTAAATCATTATTATTATCAAAAACTATCTTTTCAAATAGATAAATATTTTATATATAAATATACTTATTACATACACTATAATTATAATAAAATTTCATATAACTATATATATCAAATTTATTAAGATTATTTATATAAATACTTACAAATGACAAACTATCGATTTTAAATGTAACACTAAACAATTATGTATATAAATATGGACATATTAATATAACTATACAAATATTAATCAATTTGAATATATACACAAATCAACTATACATAATATATAAATTAAAATATAATAAAAATATTTATTCGATTACTATTATATATATTAATGAATATACAAATGATATAGGTTCATGAATCCGAGGCCAACCCTACTTTTGTTCAATGTTGACATATGTATTTTTACTACAAAATACATTAGGTGAGTTTCATTTACCTTTTTACCCTTTATATTTTTGGGCTGAGAATACATGCGAAATTTTTATAAATGTTTTACGAAATAGACACAAGTAATCGAAACTACATTATATGGTTGAATGATCGAAGCCGAATATGCCCCTTTTTGCTTGGTAACCTAAGAATTAGTAAATCGATCTACTAATTGACGCGAATCCTAAAGATAGATCTATTGGGCCTAACGAACCCCATCCAAAGTACCAGATGCTTTAGTACTTCGATGTTGTTTTATATCATGCCCGAAGGATTTTCCGGAATGATAGGGGATATTCTTATATGCATCTTGTTAATGTCGGTTACCAGGTGTTCAATCCATATGAATGATATTTTTGTCTCTATGCATGAGACGTATATTTATGAGAACTGAAAATGAAAATCTTGTGGTCTATTAAAATGATGAAAATGATTATTTATGTTAAACTAATGAACTCACCAACCTTTTGGTTGACACTTTAAAGCATGTTTATTCTCAGGTATGAAAGAAATCTTCCGCTGTGCATTTGCTCATTTTAGATATATTACTTGGAGTCATTCATGACATATTTCAAAAGACGTTGCATTCGAGTCATTGAGTTCATCAAGATTATTATTAAGTCAATTATAGTTGAATATATTATGAAATGGTATACATGCCGTCAACTTTCGATGTAATAAAAGTCTGTCTTTTAAAAACGAATGCAATGTTTGTAACCAACTATTGTGAATCGTTTGAAATCGATATGGAATTTGTCCGGATGGATTAGGACGGGTCGCTTCAGTTGGTATCAGAGCAGTGGTCTTAGCGAACCAGGTCTTGCATTAGTGTGTATAACTGATAGTTGTTAAGATGCATTAGTGAGTCTGGACTTCGACCGTGTCTGCATGTCAAAAGTTTTGCTTATCATTTCGTGTCGAAAAATGCCTGCTTATCATTCTTAGGGAATCACTTGCTTATCACTCTTAGTCTAGACACGTCTTACTACCTCTATTGCATTGACAGTGTATAGATAAATTCATATCGTAGCGTATCTGTTATTGTTACCTTTGCCTGACAGCTTCCGTAGATTCCTCCGTCACTTATGGGATTTTAGTATTATATATGCATATGTAAATTATGTATTGTAGGGTACTAACCTACATCCTATAATCTATTTCTTATCGAAAATCCTTCATCTGATCATACGAGATGAATCCCTCAACCAGTTCGAGTCCCTCAGATTTCGATAGCTATTTCGATAGTTATTCCGACAGCTATTCCGATATGGATTTCCACCCGACCTCTGAAAACAGTATGACCGGAATGGATCAACCAACTAGCCATCATCAATTCATCTGATGGTTCCTAATTGACTTAATCAATGGAGACGCGAAGAAGGTGATCCTTTTCACCAACAGAATTTACCTCTTGGCGATGAACCTGAAGTACTTACCGGCGAACTAGTCTGAAACATCTATTTTACCCTCATTTCCCGAATATCTCACCACCATTATATTCTATCTAAAATTATGAACCTTATTCATCCGCTCATTCCGACCGACAATCATCCCGGAATAATAGAAGAAGTCAACGAACTTCGCGCTCGAGTAATCAATTTGGAAAAATGTGGTGCAAAACTTACCAGCTTCAACAATGTAAGACCCAAATATTTATTGTACATAATGTATTTATGGTTTACGATACGTGTATGAAGTGTACGAAGCATGTACGTGTTGTTTGCTCGAACGTCAAAGGAAACTGGACGTTGTCTGAAGTGATAAGGTGTGTACGTATCTTTTCAACCCCAAATAAAGTTTGTGTTGGTGTTTCAAAGCCTTACCATTAGAAAGAACATCTTATTACGTTTTCAACGATATTTGATTCATCGAAAACGGAGCTACGGTCAAAAAGTTATGGCCAAAACAAGTTTCTGAAAACTGACCTGAAGGTTGGAGTGGCGCTCCACCTTATGGAACGGCGCTCCGAATGCGTCAGAAGCAATTTTTAACTTTTTTAAAAGGTTTAAATGAGGGGTACTTTGGTCTTTTCATTTAGGTTCGGTTTAGGGTCACCAAAACTGATCTAGAACTCCATTGGAGCTCATTTCTCACCCACACAAACACTCTCATCCATATTTAGAGAGAGAGAGGAAGAGTTCTAGAGTGAGAGAGCTTGATTTGGAGAAGAAGGAGTCGAATTCTAGCTAAAGCTCGGGTTTTAAAGTTGTTCATCTCGCTCCTAGCTATGTTTTGGTAGTATTGGTAAGTTCTAACTCCGGATTTCATTTGTTAAATTTGATATTCAAGTTAGGGTTTGAGATTGTTAGTTGTAAAACCCATTTGGTTGATGAAGAGGGTTTATGGAAACTTGCTATTTTGATATTTGGCGGGTTTTGGGTTGGTTAATGATTTAACCATGTTTAAGACTTGTAGATGGTGTATAATCACTAGTGTTTAGTGATTATTGGTGTTTTGGAAACCATTAGGGTTCTTATGGTTGACTAATTTTGACTAGAGTCAAAATTAGGGTTTGTTGATGATTATGACTCAATTGCCGATTTAATAAGGTTTATAAACTTAAAATGGATTAAATTGAAGCATAGAACCGAGTTAAATATGTTTTGGTGTCAAAACTTGCTAATGGCGTGATATTGACTTCTTATGGGTCAAATTAGGGTTTAAGTGTCATTTTGGGCAAGATAGGTGTTTAACACCTATGATTGGGTTTGATTGGCATATTATGACCATTCTCACCCGTGTTAGTGATTATTGGTTAGTTTGGGCACGGTTTGTGCTTAGAAGTGCATTTGGGTCGAAATTAAACTAGTTGTCAATTTGGGTTGATTTGTATATCCACCCTAATTGTGATACTTGTTATGTGATAAATGGATTAGGTACATTCTGTAGTGACCCGAACTTTTCCATGTTTATATATATTAATTGAGATTGATATTTACATGATTAAATGTTTCCAACATGTTAAGCAATCAAACTTGTTAAGACTTGATTAATTGAAATATGTTTCATATAGACAATTGACCACCCAAGTTGACCGGTGATTCACGAACGTTAAAACTTGTAAAAACTATATGATGACATATATATGGATATATATATAGTTAACATGATAATATGATAAGTAAACATATCATTAAGTATATTAACAATGAACTACATATGTAAAAACAAGACTACTAACTTAATGATTTTTAAACGAGACATATATGTAACGATTATCGTTGTAAAGACATTTAATGTATATATATCATATTAAGAGATATTCATACATGATAATATCATGATAATATAATAATTTAAAATCTCATTTGATATTATAAACATTGGGTTAACAACATTTAACAAGATCGTTAACCTAAAGGTTTCAAAACAACACTTACATGTAACGACTAACGATGACTTAACGACTCAGTTAAAATGTATATACATGTAGTGTTTTAATATGTAGTTATACACTTTTGAAAGACTTCAATACACTTATCAAAATACTTCTACTTAACAAAAATGCTTACAATTACATCCTCGTTCAGTTTCATCAACAATTCTACTCGTATGCACCCGTATTCGTACTCGTACAATACACAGCTTTTATTGAATTATTGAATGATTACGACTTTGAGATTCGTTACCACCCGGGGAAGGCAAATGTGGTAGCCGATGCCTTGAGCAGGAAGGACAGAGAACCCATTCGAGTAAAATCTATGAATATAATGATTCATAATAACCTTACTACTCAAATAAAGGAGGCGCAACAAGGAGTTTTAAAAGAGGGAAATTTAAAGGAAAATACCCAAAGGATCAGAGAAGCATCTTAATATTCGGGAAGACGGAACCCGGGATAGGGCTGAAAGGATTTGGGTACCAAAATTTGGAGATATGAGAGAAATGGTACGTAGAGAAGCTCATAAAACCAGATACTCAATACATCCTGGAACGGGAAAGATGTACAAGGATCTCAAGAAACATTTTTGGTGGACGGGTATGAAAGCCGATGTTGCTAAATACGTAGGAGAATGTTTGACGTGTTCTAAGGTCAAAGCTGAGCATCAGAAACCATCAGGTCTACTTCAACAACCCGAAATCCCGGAATGGAAATGGGAAAACATTACCATGGATTTCATCACTAAATTGCCAAGGACTGCAAGTGGTTTTGATACTATTTGGGTAATAGTTGATCATCTCACCAAATTAGCACACTTCCTGCCAATAAGAGAAGATGACAAGATGGAGAAGTTAGCACGACTGTATTTGAAGGAAGTCGTCTCCAGACATGGAATGCCAATCTCTATTATCTCTGATAGGGATGGTAGATTTATTTCAAGATTCTGGCAGACATTACATCAAGCATTAGGACTCGTCTAGACATGAGTACTGCCTATCATCCACAAACTGATGGGCAGAGCGAAAGGACGATACAAACGCTTGAAGACATGCTACGAGCATGTGTTATTGATTTCGGAAACAGTTGGGATCGACATCTACCGTTAGCAGAATTTTCCTACAACAACAGCTACCATTCAAGCATTGAGATGGCGCCGTTTGAAGCACTTTATGGTAGAAAGTGCAGGTCTCCGATTTGTTGGAGTGAAGTGGGGGATAGACAGATTACGGGTTCGGAGATTATACAAGAAACTACCGAGAAGATCATCCAAATTCAACAACGGTTGAAAACCGCCCAAAGTCGACAAAAGAGCTACGCTGACATTAAAAGAAAAGATATAGAATTTGAAATTGGAGAGATGGTCATGCTTAAAGTTGCACCTTGGAAAGGCGTTGTTCGATTTGGTAAACGAGGGAAATTAAATCCAAGGTATATTGGACCATTCAAGATTATTGATCGTGTCGGACCAGTAGCTTACCGACTTGAGTTACCTCAACAACTCGCGGCTGTACATAACACTTTCCACGTCTTGAATTTGAAGAAATGTTTTGCTAAAGAAGATCTCACTATTCCGTTAGATGAAATCCAAATCAACGAAAAACTTCAATTCATCGAAGAACCCGTCGAAATAATGGATCGTGAGGTTAAAAGACTTAAGCAAAACAAGATACCAATTGTTAAGGTTCGATGGAATGCTCGTAGAGGACCCGAGTTCACCTGGGAGCGTGAAGATCAGATGAAGAAGAAATACCCGCATCTATTTCCAGAAGATTCGTCAACACCTTCAACAGCTTAAAATTTCGGGACGAAATTTATTTAACGGGTAGGTACTGTAGTGACCCGAACTTTTCCATGTTTATATATATTAATTGAGATTGATATTTACATGATTAAATGTTTCCAACATGTTAAGCAATCAAACTTGTTAAGACTTGATTAATTGAAATATGTTTCATATAGACAATTGACCACCCAAGTTGACCGGTGATTCACGAACGTTAAAACTTGTAAAAACTATATGATGACATATATATGGATATATATATAGTTAACATGATAATATGATAAGTAAACATATCATTAAGTATATTAACAATGAACTACATATGTAAAAACAAGACTACTAACTTAATGATTTTTAAACGAGACATATATGTAACGATTATCGTTGTAAAGACATTTAATGTATATATATCATATTAAGAGATATTAATACATGATAATATCATGATAATATAATAATTTAAAATCTCATTTGATATTATAAACATTGGGTTAACAACATTTAACAAGATCGTTAACCTAAAGGTTTCAAAACAACACTTACATGTAACGACTAACGATGACTTAACGACTCAGTTAAAATGTATATACATGTAGTGTTTTAATATGTATTTATACACTTTTGAAAGACTTCAATACACTTATCAAAATACTTCTACTTAACAAAAATGCTTACAATTACATCCTCGTTCAGTTTCATCAACAATTCTACTCGTATGCACCCGTATTCGTACTCGTACAATACACAGCTTTTAGATGTATGTACTATTGGTATATACACTCCAATGATCAGCTCTTAGCAGCCCATGTGAGTCACCTAACACATGTGGGAACCATTATTTGGCAACTAGCATGAAATATCTCATAAAATTACAAAAATATGAGTAATCATTCCTGACTTATTTACATGAAAACAAAATTACATATCCTTTATATCTAATCCATACACCAACGACCAAAAACACCTATAAACCCTTTCATTCTTCAATTTTCTTCATCTAATTGATCTCTCTCAAGTTCTATCTTCAAGTTCTAAGTGTTCTTCATATATTCTACAAGTTCTAGTTACATAAAATCAAGAATACTTTCAAGTTTGCTAGCTCACTTCCAATCTTGTAAGGTGATCATCCAACCTCAAGAAATCTTTGTTTCTTACAGTAGGTTATCATTCTAATACAAGGTAATAATCATATTCAAACTCTGGTTCAATTTCTATAACTATAACAATCTTATTTCAAGTGATGATCTTACTTGAACTTGTTTTCGTGTCATGATTCTGCTTCAAGAACTTCGAGCCATCCAAGGATCCGTTGAAGCTAGATCCATTTTTCTCTTTTCCAGTAGGTTTATCCAAGGAACTTAAGGTAGTAATGATGTTCATAACATCATTCGATTCATACATATAAAGCTATCTTATTCGAAGGTTTAAACTTGTAATCACTAGAACATAGTTTAGTTAATTCTAAACCTGTTCGCAAACAAAAGTTAATCCTTCTAACTTGACTTTTAAAATCAACTAAACACATGTTCTATATCTATATGATATGCTAACTTAATGATTTAAAACCTGGAGACACGAAAAACACCGTAAAACCGGATTTACGCCGTCGTAGTAACACCGCGGGCTGTTTTGGGTTAGTTAATTAAAAACTATGATAAACTTTGATTTAAAAGTTGTTATTCTGAGAAAATGATTTTTATTATGAACATGAAACTATATCCAAAAATTATGGTTAAACTCAAAGTGGAAGTATGTTTTCTAAAATGGTCATCTAGACGTCGTTCTTTCGACTGAAATGACTACCTTTATAAAAACGACTTGTAACTTATTTTTCCAACTATAAACCTATACTTTTTCTGTTTAGATTCATAAAATAGAGTTCAATATGAAACCATAGCAATTTGATTCATTCAAAACGGATTTAAAATGAAGAAGTTATGGGTAAAACAAGATTGGATAATTTTTCTCATTTTAGCTACGTGAAAATTGGTAACAAATCTATTCCAACTATAACTTAATCAACTTGTATTGTATATTATGTAATCTTGAGATACCATAGACACGTATACAATATTTCGACCTATCATGTCGACACACCTATATATATTTCGGAACAACCATAGACACTCTATATGTGAATGTTGGAGTTAGCTATACAGGGTTGAGGTTGATTCCAAAATATATATAGTTTGAGTTGTGATCAATACTGAGATACGTATACACTGGGTCCTGGATTGATTCAAGATAATATTTATCGATTTATTTCTGTACATCTAACTGTGGACAACTAGTTGTAGGTTACTAACGAGGGCAGCTGACTTAATAAACTTAAAACATCAAAATATATTAAAAGTGTTGTAAATATATTTTGAACATACTTTGATATATATGTATATATTGTTATAGGTTCGTGAATCAACCAGTGGCCAAGTCTTACTTCCTGACGAAGTAAAAATCTGTGAAAGTGAGTTATAGTCCCACTTTTAAAATCTAATATTTTTGGGATGAGAATACATGCAGGTTTTATAAATGATTTACAAAATAGACACAAGTACGTGAAACTACATTTTATGGTTGAATTATCGAAATCGAATATGCCCCTTTTTATTAAGTCTGGTAATCTAAGAATTAAGGAACAGACACCCTAATTGACGCGAATCCTAAAGATAGATCTATTGGGCCTAACAAACCCCATCCAACGTACCGAATGCTTTAGTACTTCGAAATTTATATCATATCCTAAGGGTGTCCCGGAATGATGGGGATATTCTTATATATGCATCTTGTTAATGTCGGTTACCAGGTGTTCACCATATGAATGATTTTTATCTCTATGTATGGGATGTGTATTGAAATATGAAATCTTGTGGTCTATTATTATGATTTGATATATATAGGTTAAACCTATAACTCACCAACATTTTTGTTGACGTTTTAAGCATGTTTATTCTCAGGTGATTATTAAGAGCTTCCGCTGTCGCATACTTAAATAAGGACGAGATTTGGAGTCCATGCTTGTATGATATTGTGTAAAAACTGCATTCAAGAAACTTATTTTGTTGTAACATATTTGTATTGTAAACCATTATGTAATGGTCTTGTGTAAACAGGATATTTTAGATTATCATTATTTGATAATCTACGTAAAGCTTTTTAAACCTTTATTGATGAAATAAAGGTTATGGTTTGTTTTAAAATGAATGCAGTCTTTGAAAAACGTCTCATATAGAGGTCAAAACCTCGCAACGAAATCAATTAATATGGAACGTTTTTAATCAATAAGAACGGGACATTTCAGTTGGTATCCGAGCGTTGGTCTTAGAGAACCAGAATTGTGCATTAGTGTGTCTTATCGAGTTTGTTAGGATGCATTAGTGAGTCTGGACTTCGACCGTGTTTACTTGAAAAATGATTGCTTAACAAATTTTGTTGGAAACTATATATTTTTAACATGTGAATATTATGTGATATATTAATCTCTTAACGCGTTTGATATTATGTGATAGATGTCTACCTCTAGAATAAGTCCCATTGACTCACCTAATAATAATGAAGAGTCAAATGTAAATTGGAATGATTCGTGGACTGATTCACAAGTTACCGAAGAGGAACCGGAAGAAGAGTCGGAACCAGAAGAAGAATCGAAACCGGAAGAAGAATCAGAACCGGATGAAGAAATAGAACTGGTGGGGGGAAATAATAAAACGGTTAAGTAAAAGAAAATCCTCAACCAACCGACCAAGGTTAATTATGGTCAATGGTGTTTCCGCAAAGGAAGCAAAATATTGGGAGGATTACCAATTCTCCGATGAATCGGATTCCGACGAGAATTCCGATGATGTTATAGAAATTACCCCAACTGAATTTAAAAAGGCAAAAGAAAATAATAAGGGAAAGGGCATAAAAATAGAGAAATCTAATTCCAACCCCGATGAACTTTATATGTATCGTCAACCCCCGAAGTTCTTAAGTTGTAACAATGACCCGGGAACCTCTAAACCACCAGGTTTTTCTAAACCAATGTGGAAAACGACGGCTCGTATTAGGGGAACATCATATATCCCTAGAAACTTGGCAAAACGAACCAAAACCAAATAAGAAGAAACAAGCGAGTCGGAATAAGATAGTTGTATTCGTGTGGTGTAATATATGTAATATAGTGTGCTTATGCTTTATGATATATGTAAAAATTGCTTGTATTAATAAGTATTTTTTTATGAATCTAACTCTTGTCTATTTTACAGTATAAAAACACAAAATGGATAGACAACCCAATATTTTAAGAGACCTACCCGGAGACATGATTGATGAAATCTTGTCTAGAGTCGGTCAGAATTCTTCGGCACAACTATTTAAGGCGAGATCAGTTTGTAAGACATTCGAAGACCGTTCCAAGAATGCCTTGGTTTATAAAAGGCTTTCGTTCGAAAGATGGGGGATATCACATTGGGAAATCCATAAGTTACGATGTGTTTACTTTGAAGCATATATTGCGGGGAACCCAAATGCTATTTTACGCAATGGGTTAAGAAATTATTTTGACTCAATATATCCGAATATTGGACTTCGTGATTTAGAAAAAGCGGCTAACATGCAACATAAAGAAGCATGTTATGCTTACGGATTAGTAATGTTCGCTTCTCACCAAAGTAAGAACAAGAACATCGGGCTACAACTATTAAACAAAACGTTCCCACAAGTGACGGAGTCGGTAATTGGGGTAAGAAATGAGGTTTTTAGATTGTTACGGGACTGTTGGACATTACGTAACCCTCGTCCCTTTGACGACGTTACAACAGGATGTCTTATCAACGGCCATAACGGTTATGTTCCACAAGACCAAGGATGGGAAGTAATCCTAGTAAAACCAGAATGCATGACTTGTTTCTGGACGTATGAATTACGTGTCTTTATTGCCTTTGCTGAACGACTTGTGTACTAGCTAGAATTATCTTCACAACCATCTTGTATCAAATTTATTGTGTGCTATATTTCATGCTATATGTAAAATAAGCGGTATTGTAAGTTTGTAAAATATTGTGTAAAACTTTGAACGCGAAATATTATTATAATCAGTTTTTCATATAGAATTGTAGTAGTTGAATTGTATATTAGCTACTAAGTATGAACTTAACGAGTAGGTACTACCCGAATTTAAACTTATAAAACGCTAATATGAAGAAAAAAGCTTTTATAAATGAGTTCATATTATGCTACGAAATACTATTAACTACTCTTAATATTCTGTATGAATAACTTGTTCCATTTGACTATTTTGAAGGAAATGGCACCGACTACTCGACACACCGTGAATATGAATGAAGAGGAATTACGTACGTTTCTAGCTTCAAACATAGCCGCAGTACAGGCTGCGCTACATACCAACAATAACCTTGGATCTAGCAGTACAGGAAATCGTGTAGGATGCACCTACAAAGAATTCACTGCCTGCAAACCTTTGGAATTTGATGGAACCGAAGGACCGATCGGATTGAAACGGTGGACCGAGAAGGTCGAATCGGTGTTTGCCATAAGTAAGTGTACTGAAGAGGACAAAGTGAAGTACGCTATGCATACCTTCACAGGTTCTGCGTTAACATGGTGGAATACCTATCTAGAGCAAGTGGGACAAGACGATGCGTACGCACTACCGTGGTCAGCATTCAAGCACTTGATGAACGAGAAATACCGTCCCAGAACCGAGGTCAATAAGCTCAAGACAAAACTTAGAGGGTTACGAACCCAAGGATTTGATATTACCACGTACGAACGACGATTCACAGAATTGTGCCTATTGTGTCCGGGAGCATTCGAAGATGAGGAAGAGAAGATCGACGCGTTTGTGAAAGGATTACCGGAAAGAATCCAAGAAGATATAAGTTCACACGAGCCCGCCTCCATACAACAGGCATGTAGAATGGCTCGCAAACTAGTGAACCAGATTGAAGAAAGAATTAAAGAACAGACTGCTGAAGAGGCCAATGTGAAGCAAGTCAAAAGAAAGTGGGAGGAAAACGGTGATAAGAATCACCAATACAACAACAACAGCAATTACAACAATAATCGCAACAATTATCCCAACAATCGCAACATCAATCGCAACTACAACAAACGGCCCAACAACAACAACAACAACAACTACAACAATCATCCCAACAACAATAATAACCACAACAACAACAACAACAATCAGAAGCAGCTATGCCAAAGGTGTGAAAAGTATCACTCCGGGTTCTGCACCAAATTTTGCAACAAGTGTAAAAGAAATGGTCATAGCGTGGCGAAGTGTGAGGTCTACGGACCAGGGGTTAATAGAACGAAAGGAACAAATGGTGTCGGAACGAGTAATGGCGGAGCAAGTAGTGTCGGAGCAAGTTATGCCAATGTAGTTTGTTATAAATATGGAAAACCGGGCCACATTATTAGAAATTGCCCGAACCAGGAGAACACGAATGGACAAGGCCGCGGAAGAGTTTTCAATATTAATGCGGCAGAGGCACAGGAAGACCCGGAGCTTGTTACGGGTACGTTTCTTATTGACAATAAATCTGCTTACGTTTTATTTGATTCGGGTGCGGATAGAAGCTATATGAGTAGAGATTTTTGTGCTAAATTAAGTTATCCATTGACGCCTTTGGATAATAAATTTTTACTCGAATTAGCAAATGGTAAATTAATTTCAGCAGATAATATATGTCGGAATCGAGAAATTAAACTGGTTAGCGAAACATTTAAGATTGATTTGATACCAGTAGAGTTAGGGAGTTTTGATGTGATAATCGGTATGGACTGGTTGAAAGAAGTGAAAGCAGAGATCGTTTGTTACAAAAATGCAATTCGCATTATACGAGAAAAAGGAAAACCCTTAATGGTGTACGGAGAAAAGGGCAACACGAAGCTACATCTTATTAGTAATTTGAAGGCACAAAAACTAATAAGAAAAGATTGCTATGCTGTTCTAGCACACGTCTAGAAAGTACAAACAGGAGAAAAGAGCATCAATGATGTTCCCATTGCAAAAGAATTTCCCGATGTATTTCCGAAAGAATTACCGGGATTACCCCCACATCGATCAGTTGAATTTCAAATAGATCTTGTACCAGGAGCTGCACCAATAGTTCGTGCTCCTTAGAGACTCGCACCCAGCGAGATGAAAGAACTGCAAAGCCAATTACAAGAACTTTTAGAGCATGGTTTCATTCGACCAAGCACATCACCTTGGGGAGCTCCTGTTTTGTTTGTCCAGAAGAAAGATGGTACATTCAGGTTGTGTATTGACTACCGAGAGTTGAACAAACTTACCATCAAGAACCGCTACCCACTACCGAGAATCGACGACTTATTTGATCAACTACAAGGCTCGTCTGTTTATTCAAAGATCGACTTACGTTCCGGGTATCATCAAATGCGGGTGAAAGAAGATGATATTCCAAAGACTGCTTTCAGAACACGTTACAGTCATTACGAGTTTATGGTCATGCCGTTCGGTTTAACTAATGCACCAGCTGTGTTCATGGACCTTATGAACCGAGTGTGTGGACCATACCTTGAAAAGTTTGTCATTGTTTTCATTGATGACATACTTATTTACTCAAAGAATGACCAAGAACACGGTGAACATTTGAGAAAGGTGTTAGAAGTATTGAGGAAGGAAGAATTGTACGCTAAGTTTTCAAAGTGTGCATTTTGGTTGGAAGAAGTTCAATTCCTCGGTCACATAGTGAACAAAGAAGGTATTAAGATGGATCCGGCAAAGATAGAAATTGTTGAAAAGTGGGAAACCCCGAAAACTCCGAAACACATACGCCAGTTTTTAGGACTATCTGGTTACTACAGAAGGTTCATCCAAGACTTTTCCAGAATAGCAAAACCCTTGACTGCATTAACGCATAAAAGGAAGAAATTTGAATGGAATGATGAACAAGAGAAAGCGTTTCAGTTATTGAAGAAAAAGCTAATTACGGCACCTATATTGTCATTGCCTGAAGGGAATGATGATTTTGTGATTTATTGTGACGCATCAAAGCAAGGTCTCGGTTGTGTATTAATGCAACGAACGAAGGTGATTGCTTATGAGTCTAGACAATTGAAGATTCACGAACAAAATTATACGACGCATGATTTGGAATTAGGCACGGTTGTTTTTGCATTAAAGACTTGGAGGCACTACTTATATGGGGTCAAAAGTATTATATATACCGACCACAAAAGTCTTCACCACATATTTAATCAGAAACAACTGAATATGAGGCAGCGTAGGTGGATTGAATTATTGAATGATTACGACTTTGAGATTCGTTACCACCCAGGGAAGGCAAATGTGGTAGCCGATGCCTTGAGCAGGAAGGACAGAGAACCCATTCGAGTAAAATCTATGAATATAATGATTCATAATAACCTTACTACTCAAATAAAGGAGGCGCAACAAGGAGTTTTAAAAGAGGGAAATTTAAAGGAAAATACCCAAAGGATCGGAGAAGCATCTTAATATTCAGGAAGACGGAACCCGGTATAGGGCTGAAAGGATTTGTGTACCAAAATTTGGAGATATGAGAGAAATGGTACTTAGAGAAGCTCATAAAACCAGATACTCAATACATCCTGGAACGGGGAAGATGTACAAGGATCTCAAGAAACATTTTTGGTGGCCGGGTATGAAAGCCGATGTTGCTAAATACGTAGGAGAATGTTTGACGTGTTCTAAGGTCAAAGCAGAGCATCAGAAACCATCAGGTCTACTTCAACAACCCGAAATCCCGGAATGGAAATGGGAAAACATTACCATGGATTTCATCACTAAATTGCCAAGGACTGCAAGTGGTTTTGATACTATTTGGGTAATAGTTGATCGTCTCACCAAATCAGCACACTTCCTGCCAATAAGAGAAGATGACAAGATGGAGAAGTTAGCACGACTGTATTTGAAGGAAGTCGTCTCCAGACATGGAATACCAATCTCTATTATCTCTGATAGAGATGGTAGATTTATTTCAAGATTCTGGCAGACATTACAGCAAGCATTAGGAACTCGTCTAGACATGAGTACTGCCTATCATCCACAAACTGATGGGCAGAGCGAAAGGACGATACAAACGCTTGAAGACATGCTACGAGCATGTGTTATTGATTTCGGAAACAGTTGGGATCGACATCTACCGTTAGCAGAATTTTCCTACAACAACAGCTACCATTCAAGCATTGAGATGGCGCCGTTTGAAGCACTTTATGGTAGAAAGTGCAGGTCTCCGATTTGTTGGAGTGAAGTGGGGGATAGACATATTACGGGTCCGGAGATTATACAAGAAACTACCGAGAAGATCATCCAAATTCAACAACGGTTGAAAACCGCCCAAAGTCGACAAAAGAGCTACGCTGACATTAAAAGAAAAGATATAGAATTTGAAATTGGAGAGATGGTCATGCTTGAAGTTGCACCTTGGAAAGGCGTTGTTCGATTTGGTAAACGAGGGAAATTAAATCCAAGGTATATTGGACCATTCAAGATTATTGATCGTGTCGGACCAGTAGCTTACCGACTTGAGTTACCTCAACAACTCGCAGCTGTACATAACACTTTCCACGTCTCGAATTTGAAGAAATGTTTTGCTAAAGAAGATCTCACTATTCCGTTTGATTAAATCCAAATCAATGAAAAACTTCAATTCATCGAAGAACCCGTCGAAATAATGGATCGTGAGGTTAAAAGACTTAAGCAAAACAAGATACCAATTGTTAAGGTTCGATGGAATGCTCGTAGAGGACCTGAGTTCACCTGGGAGCGTGAAGATCAGATGAAGAAGAAATACCCGCATCTATTTCCAGAAGATTCGTCAACACCTTCAACAGCTTAAAATTTCGGGACGAAATTTATTTAACGGGTAGGTACTGTAGTGACCCGAACTTTTCCATGTTTATATATATTAATTGAAATTGATATTTACATGATTAAATGTTTCCAACATGTTAAGCAATCAAACTTGTTAAGACTTGATTAATTGAAATATGTTTCATATAGACAATTGACCACCCAAGTTGACCGGTGATTCACGAACGTTAAAACTTGTAAAAACTATATGATGACATATATATGGATATATATATAGTTAACATGATAATATGATAAGTAAACATATCATTAAGTATATTAACAATGAACTACATATGTAAAAACAAGACTACTAACTTAATGATTTTTAAACGAGACATATATGTAACGATTATCGTTGTAAAGACATTTAATGTATATATATCATATTAAGAGATATTCATACATGATAATATCATGATAATATAATAATTTAAAATCTCATTTGATATTATAAACATTGGGTTAACAACATTTAACAAGATCGTTAACCTAAAGGTTTCAAAACAACACTTACATGTAACGACTAACGATGACTTAACGACTCAGTTAAAATGTATATACATGTAGTGTTTTAATATGTATTTATACACTTTTGAAAGACTTCAATACACTTATCAAAATACTTCTACTTAACAAAAATGCTTACAATTACATCCTCGTTCAGTTTCATCAACAATTCTACTCGTATGCACCCGTATTCGTACTCGTACAATACACATCTTTTAGATGTATGTACTATTGGTATATACACTCCAATGATCAGCTCTTAGCAGCCCATGTGAGTCACCTAACACATGTGGGAACCATTATTTGGCAACTAGCATGAAATATCTCATAAAATTACAAAAATATGAGTAATCATTCATGACTTATTTACATGAAAACAAAAATTACATATCCTTTATATCTAATCCATACACCAACGACCAAAAACACCTACAAACACTTTCATTCTTTAATTTTCTTCATCTAATTGATCTCTTTCAAGTTCTATCTTCAAGTTCTAAGTGTTCTTCATATATTCTACAAGTTCTAGTCACATAAAATCAAGAATACTTTCAAGTTTGCTAGCTCACTTCCAATCTTGTAAGGTGATCATCCAACCTCAAGAAATCTTTGTTTCTTACAGTAGGTTATCATTCTAATACAAGGTAATAATCATATTCAAACTCTGGTTCAATTTCTATAACTATAACAATCTTATTTCAAGTGATGATCTTACTTGAACTTGTTTTCGTGTCATGATTCTGCTTCAAGAACTTCGAGCCATCCAAGGATCCGTTGAAGCTAGATCTATTTTTCTATTTTCTAGTAGGTTTATCCAAGGAACTTAAGGTAGTAATGATGTTCATAACATCATTCAATTCATACATATAAAGCTATCTTATTCGAAGGTTTAAACTTGTAATCACTAGAACATAGTTTAGTTAATTCTAAACCTGTTCGCAAACAAAAGTTAATCCTTCTAACTTGAATTTTAAAATCAACTAAACACATGTTCTATATCTATATGATATTCTAACTTAATGATTTAAAACCTGGAGACACGAAAAACACCGTAAAGTAACACCGCGGGCTGTTTTGGGTTAGTTAATTAAAAACTATGATAAACTTTGATTTAAAAGTTGTTATTCTGAGAAAATGATTTTTATTATGAACATGAAACTATATCCAAAAATTATGGTTAAACTCAAAGTGGAAGTATGTTTTCTAAAATGGTCATCTAGACGTTGTTCTTTCGACTGAAATGACTACCTTTACAAAAACGACTTGTAACTTATTTTTCTGACTATAAACCTATACTTTTTCTGTTTAGATTCATAAAATAGAGTTCAATATGAAATCATAGCAATTTGATTCACTCAAAACGGAGTTAAAATGAAGAAGTTATGGGTAAAACAAGATTGGATAATTTTTTTCATTTTAGCTACGTGAAAATTGGTAACAAATCTATTCCAACCATAACTTAATCAACTTGTATTGTATATTATGTAATCTTGAGATACCATAGACACGTATACAATGTTTCGACCTATCATGTCGACACATCTATATATATTTCGGAACAACCATAGACACTCTATATGTGAATGTTGGAGTTAGCTATACAGGGTTGAGGTTGATTCCAAAATATATATAGTTTGAGTTGTGATCAATACTGAGATACGTATACACTGGGTCGTGGATTGATTCAAGATAATGTTTATCGATTTATTTCTGTACATCTAACTGTGGACAACTAGTTGTAGGTTACTAACGAGGACAGCTGACTTAATAAACTTAAAACATCAAAATATATTAAAAGTGTTGTAAATATATTTTGAACATACTTTGATATATATGTATATATTGTTATAGGTTCGTGAATCAACCAGTGGCCAAGTCTTACTTCCCGACGAAGTAAAAATCTGTGAAAGTGAGTTATAGTCCCACTTTTAAAATCTAATATTTTTGGAATGAGAATACATGCAGGTTTTATAAATGATTTACAAAATAGACACAAGTACGTGAAACTACATTCTATGGTTGAATTATCGAAATCGAATATGCCCCTTTTTATTAAGTCTGGTAATCTAAGAATTAGGGAACAGACACCCTAATTGACACGAATCCTAAAGATAGATCTATTGGGCCTAACAAACCCCATCCAAAGTACCAGATGCTTTAGTACTTCGAAATTTATATCATATCCGAAGGGTGTCCCGGAATGATGGGGATATTCTTATATATGCATCTTGTTAATGTCGGTTACCAGGTGTTCACCATATGAATGATTTTTATCTCTATGTATGGGATGTGTATTGAAATATGAAATCTTGTGGTCTATTATTATGATTTGATATATATAGGTTAAACCTATAACTCACCAACATTTTTGTTGACATTTTAAGCATGTTTATTCTCAGGTGATTATTAAGAGCTTCTGCTGTCGCATACTTAAATAAGGACGAGATTTGGAGTCCATGCTTGTATGATATTATGTAAAAACTGCATTCAAGAAACTTATTTTGTTGTAACATATTTGTATTGTAAACCATTATGTAATGGTCGTGTGTAAACAGGATATTTTAGATTATCATTATTTGATAATCTACGTAAAGCTTTTTAAACCTTTATTGATGAAATAAAGGTTATGGTTTGTTTTAAAATGAATGCAGTCTTTGAAAAACGTCTCATATAGAGGTCAAAACCTCGCAACGAAATCAATTAATATGGAACTTTTTTAATCAATAAGAACGGGACATTTCACATTCCATCGGCGTTTGCGGATTATTCGGTAGCATTCTTCAAGGCGACAAGGTGAGTGTTAATATCCTATATGCATATGTATGTGTAGGATGGGTGCGGGTCGGGTGAAGGGGTTCTCGCTTATAGAGCTCGCTTCTCGTATAGGTGGAATCGTTGGACTTGTGTATAGGTCCAATTGGCACGGTTGTGCGTTTTGGTTGACCACTTTGGTGAGGTGCACACTTTGTGTGTACTTTATCACATGGGCGTGTGATGTGAACTTATATAACCCCAATGACGAAGGGTTAATATAGTGAGTGGAATAATTATATGCGTAGGTATATAATGTATTTATTTGTTGTAGCGTGAGATGTGAAGTGTCGATGTGCTAAGACACCACATTTCACGTGACGAGTGAAGTGTCGATGTGCTAAGACACCACTCAAAGTAATGTGACGGGTGAAGTGTCGATGTGTTAAGACGCCACCCGGGGTGAAGTGTCGATGTGTTAAGACACCACCCGGAGTGAAGTATCGATGTGCTAAGATGCCACTCCAAGAGAATAACGGATGAAGTGCCGATGTGTTAAGGAGCCACTCGAGGTGAAGTATCGATGTGTTAAGATGCCACCTCAAGTAAAATGAAGAGTGAAGTGTCGAAGTGTTAAGACACCGCTCGGGGTGAAGTGTCGACGTGTTAAGACGCCACCCGGGGTGAAGTATCGAAGTGTTAAGATGCCACCCGTGGATTTAGTGTACGAAGTGTTAAGTGCACTAATGGTTGTTATGAACATCGATGACTCGTTTCGCGAAGTCATTCCCTTGCGAAGATTTGGTTAACCATGGTTATTGTGTTGTAAGCGTAAGTAAATTATGTTATTTGAGATATATATATATATATATATATATTGTATACATATTGTCGTGATGTAGCTAACCCTCCGGGTGTAGCTTATTGGCATTGTTCATATCGTTGTTGGTGAACTTATATTTTGTTGATGTATCTTTAGCTCGTTGCTTAGTGATCTTACGGTATGCTTAGACTAGCTTGCCTTTATACTTGGATGCTCCGGTATGTGGTATTTGGTTTTGTGTGGCGTGTCCATTTTATGCATATATATGTATGTAGTATATTATCACTCACTAAGCGTTAGCTTACCCTATCGTTGTTTACCTTTTTATAGATTTGCATGGGTGCAGTGGCTCGGGTAAGCGTGGGACTAGTGGACTCGCGTAGTTGCTTTAGAAGGCTTGCTTTTGGATTGATTAGGATTGGGTAGCGTATCCCCAATCGCCATGCTCGGCTTTATTTTGTGTTAAAAGTCGTGTGGTCGAAAACTTGAAATTGGTACTTAAAGGGTAATTTGGGCATATGTGGGCCCAGTGTCGTAAAACCCTTTTTATTGATGGAACGTGTTAGTTTTAACTATTATAATATGTTGTGAAAACCGTTTAGTCTAAATGTGTCGGGAAGTGGTCAAACATTTTCGCATTTGGGACTTTTTGGGACAGCAGCCTGTCCAGGCCCTTCTGCGCGCCGCGCAGGGTCATGGCGCGCCGCGCCATTTGCTGCACAAAGAATTTTTTTTTATTCCTCGTTATTGGTTGGTTAACGGGTTGGGTTGTTACAAGTGGTATCAGAGCATGGTCTAAGGGATTTAGGTGACTTGAGATAGGTGCCTAGACTTTGACTTTTGTGTGTGCTTAATTGTTGCGGGACTTGTAGGATTACGGGTCGGAATGGGTTCAAGCTAGTGCCTTGTTTATAGGTTGACTAACGTTTATATTAGTAATGCGGATATTATTAATATGCTATTGTGATGTGATAATAATTCTCGCGTGTGTTTATATCGCGTAGAATTTTGTTTGTGTTTGTTTATATCATCGAGCTAGGCGGTCGTTGTACTAACAAGTTGATACGGTGTGTGTGCGTAATAAGGACTTGCAAACCTTATTACGGGTGCAAATCGTGTCTAACAAGTGATGTACGACGAATGTTTAGCAAGATGGGCGGTGTTGTGCGTGTGATTTTATACGTTCGTGGTCTAATCGCTTTGCATTCCTTAGAATGGCGACGGGAAATGGGATCGAGACGAACGATGCTGAGTTTAACGCTAGAGTTGCGGCTGCCGTTACGGAGCAAATGAGTGCGTTTCGAGAAGAAATGGATAGGAAGTATTCCGAACTTCAGCCGATTTGTCGAAAATGCGTAATGAGTTGCGAAATTTGCAACAAGGTTCTATGGATTTAAATACTCTCAAGACGACCTTTATGGCGAAGGCTCATTTTTTCCCGGAGTATTTGGGGAATGATCATTTGTTGATGCAGGATTTTTATCGAACCTTGAATGATGACTTGAAGAGTAAGATTAGCAGAGTTCAGGCGAAATCGTTTGCGGAGTTATTCACCGCGGCTAGAGGTTTCGAGTCGTATTCGCGATCGAAGGTTGGTGAACCTTCAAGTGAGAGAAGGGTTGTTTCTTTTGGTGCTCCAAGTAAGAGGATTAAGGGTCCGAGTGTGAGCACGGGTGGTACACGGACGGGTATATCGGATTCTAATGCGTCTAGGTGTTACAATTGTGGCGTGAGGGGTCACGAGTCTTGGGAATGTCCGGTGCCAAAGGGTGATGGCACAGTATGTTTCAATTGCCAAGAAGAAGGACATCGTAAGTCCGAATGTCCCGAGTTAGCGGGGACGGGGGCGGCAAGGAGACGTTAAGGTATGTTTCGTTTTAATAAATATGTCCTTTGATTATTTATTATGTGCCATTTGAGTTGGAGTATGTTAAATGCATCGTGTTGTGCATGTTATCGTCATGGGTGACGTTCCTAATGGAAGTACCCTATGGTGACGTTTTGATTGTTGGGCGAAGGGCGTAAGACTTGGCGTAACTAAGCATTCCTTAGTATTTGGGAAATATTTCTACCAAGCCATGGAAATGAGTTTTGATGTTCAGATGTTAGAGCGTGTTCGCTTTTGTGTTGAAGTTGATGAACCATGAGGTCCGACGGGTGGGATGAAACTCGAGAAATCGAGTGTTGATCTCGATGTATGTTGGTAAAGGAGTCTACGTGACGCGACATTAGGTGCCTCTTTTATACCTACTAGCATGGTGTTCGACTCCGATTATGTTTCGGTTACATTATACTTAGGGTACCGAGGAGAAACCCTTAGGTACATGAGTGACTAGGTGGAATTTGACAAACTAAAGCAATTGGATGATTGCGGGGGTATGGTTGTGTAATTGTGTTACACTTTTCATTCGAAGTGTTTAAGGATTGATTGAAATCCTTCGGGTGCTCAAGATTAGAGCAAGATATGGTGATGGGTCGTGTGAACCCAATTGTTGGTAAAGTCGACTTTTGGTAGCATTGTACAAGTTGTGGATATGGAACGTAGTTCCAAGTGGGGGATTTATACTCCCGCACGAGGGGACCTTAGGGTGAGAATTCGGATAATGCTTATGGTAGATCCGAAACTTGTTTTGGGACCTAGTTTGGTCAATTTGTAGTAGAGTACAATTTCGGTTAAATTGTACTTATGATTTTGGATTTGAATTATCACCGGGGTGGTAATGTGGTAAATCTCGTTGAGAGATAAAGGACGTGTTTGGCGAGCAAGGTGAAATCCCTCGGTTAAGGGATGTGTGTGTGGCGGATTCTCTTTTAGAGAATTTTTGTTTTGTGCCTATGTTCGATATAGGTGGTTCTTGCTCGATTGTGTGAATGGTTAGTGGTATCCGTTAGGATTCACTATGGCATAGCAGAGCGCGATGTTACGTTACTCGTTGTTCGAGGCCAAAAGGGCGTTGATTGGTGAAGCATGACCTTCGGGGTCCGCTGACTTCATCATGGTATTGTTGATTGGTGAAGCATGACCTTCAGGGTCCGCTGACTTCATCATAGTATTGTTGATTGGTGAAGCATGACCTTCGGGGTCTGCTGACTTCATCATGGGTGTAGGGTTATATCGGTGAAGCATGACCGTTGACGGGGTCCACTGACTTCATCCGGTGTTGAGTGATCTATCGGTTGTTTTATACACCGATGGTGGGATCGTAAGGACCGTGTGGTGTGATCTATCGGTTGTTTTATACACCGATGGTGGGATCGTGAGGACCATGTTGTGTGATTAGTGATTGCGATAGCTGTGTTTCGCTCACATGTTGTTACGGGTGTGACAATAGTCGATTTTGGACACCTTAGGATTAGCGTTGCCATAGTCGTTTTGGGCGCTTTTGGTTTTAGCCGTTGCTTATGATGTTAGGATAGTGGCGTATTGGTTGTATTGCGCACTACAAAGGATGTTTAGCAGTAAGTGTAATCCGTAAGGATTCATGTGGTTCGATTTTCAACGTTCGGATTGTTGACTTTAGGTTGAGACTTGGTCGCTTTTAGCGTCGTCCTTGGTAAAGGTGCGTTAAGGAATTGATATCTCGGTACGAGATTGGTTGAGTTTTTCCCGATATGGGGAATTGAGCAGGTTTTAGTGCTCGGATTGTGGTTTTGATAAATTGCGGGTGACGATTTTAGTTGTTAAAGGTGATTCATTGGGAAGAATTGTCTAGGAAAGTTCGTATTGGGACTTATGATTGAGAACTGTTGAGTAGGTCCGGATTGGTAAGTGGAGAAGATCACGAGGACGTGATCGAGTTTAAGTGGGGGAGAGTTGTAAGACCCAAATATTTATTGTACATAATGTATTTATGGTGTACGATACGTGTATGAAGTGTACGAAGCACGTACGTGTTGTTTGTTCGAACGTCGAAGGAAACTGGACGTTGTCTGAAGTGACAAGGTGTGTACGTATCTTTTCAACCCCAAATAAAGTTCGTGTTGGTGTTTCAAAGCCTTACCATTGGAAAGAAAATCTTATTACGTTTCCAACGATATTTGATTCATCGAAAACGGAGCTACGGTCAAAAAGTTATGGCCAAAACAAGTTTCTGAAAACTGACCTGAAGGTTGGAGCGGCGCTCCACCTTATGGAGCGGCGCTCCGAATGCGTCAGAAGCAATTTTCAGCTTTTTTAAAAGGTTTAAATGAGGGGTACTTTGGTCTTTTCATTTAGGGTCGGTTTAGGGTCACCAAAACTGATCTAGAACTCAATTGGAGCTCATTTCTCACCCACACAAACACTCTCATCCATTTTTAGAGAGAGAGGAAGAGTTCTAGAGTGAGAGAGCTTGATTTGGAGAAGAAGGAGTCGAATTCTAGCCAAAGCTCGGGTTTTAAAGTTGTTCATATCGCTCCTAGATATGTTTTGGTAGTATTGGTAAGTTCTAACTCCGAATTTCATTTGTTAGATTTGATATTCAAGTTAGGGTTTGAGATTGTTAGTTGTAAAACCCATTTGGTTGATGAAGAGGGTTTATGGAAACTTGCTATTTTGATATTTGGTGGGTTTTGGGTTGGTTAATGATTTAACCATGTTTAAGACTTGTAAATGGTGTATAATCACTAGTGTTTAGTGATTATTGGTGTTTTGGAAACCATTAGGGTTCTTATGGTTGACTAATTTTGACTAGAGTCAAAATTAGGGTTTGTTGATGATTATGGCTCAATTGCTGATTTAATAAGGTTTATAAACTTAAAATGGATTAAGTTGAAGCATAGAACCGAGTTAAATATGTTTTGGTGTCAAAACTTGCTAATGGCGTGATATTGACTTCTTATGGGTCAAATTAGGGTTTAAGTGTCATTTTGGGCAAGATAGGTGTTTAACACCTATGATTGGGTTTGATTGGCATATTATGACCATTCTCACTTGTGTTAGTGATTATTGGTTAGTTTGGACGCGGTTTGTGCTTGGAAGTGCATTTGGGTCGAAATTGCACTAGTTGTCAATTTGGGTTGATTTGTATATCTACCATAATTGTGTTACTTGTTATGTGATAAATGGATTAGGTACATTCCATCGGCGATTGCGGATTATTCGGTAGCATTCTTCAAGGCGACAAGGTGAGTGTTAATATCCTATATGCATATGAATGTGTAGGATGGGTGCGGGTCGGGTGAAGGGGTTCTCGCTTATAGAGCTCGCTTCTCGTATAGGTGGAATCGTTGGACTTGTGTATAGGTCCAATTGGCACGGTTGTGCGTTTTGGTTGACCACTTTGGCGAGGTGCACACTTTGTGTATACGTTATCACATGGGCGTGTGATGTGGACTTATATAACACCAATGACGAAGGGTTAATATAGTGAGTGGAATAATTATATGCGTAGGTATATAATGTATTTATTTGTTGTAGCGTGAGATGTGAAGTGTCGATGTGCTAAGACACCACATTTCACGTGACGAGTGAAGTGTCGATGTGCTAAGACACCACTCAAAGTAATGTGACGGGTGAAGTGTCGATGTGTTAAGACGCCACCCGGGGTGAAGTGTCGATGTGTTAAGACACCACCCGGAGTGAAGTATCGATGTGCTAAGATGCCACTCCAAGAGAATAACGGGTGAAGTGCCGATGTGTTAAGGGGCCACTCGAGGTGAAGTATCGACGTGTTAAGATGCCACCTCAAGTAAAATGAAGAGTGAAGTGTAGAAGTGTTAAGGCACCACTCGGGGTGAAGCGTCGACGTGTTAAGACGCCACCCGGGGTGAAGTATCGAAGTGTTAAGATGCCACCCGTGGGGTTAGTGTATGAAGTGTTAAGTGCACTAATGGTTGTTATGAACATCGATGACTTGTTTCGCAAAGTCATTCCCTTGCGAAGATTTGGTTAACCATGGTTATTGTGTTGTAAGCGTAAGCAAATTATGTTATTCGAGATATATATATATATATATATATATATATATATATATATATATATATATATATATATATATATATATAATGTTTTATTGTCGTGATGTAGCTAACCCTCCGGGTATAGCTTATTGGCATTGTCCACATCGTTGTTGGTGAACTTATATTTTGTTGATGTATCTTTAGCTCGTTGCTTAGTGATCTTACGGTATGCTTAGACTAGCTTGCCTTTATGCTTGGATGCTCCGGTATGCGGTATTTGGTTTTGTGTGGTGTGTCCATTTTATGCATATATATGTATGTAGTATATTCACACTCACTAAGCGTTAGCTTACCCTCTCGTTGTTTACCTTTTTATAGATTTGTATGGATGCGGTGGCTCGGGTAAGCGTGGGACTAGTGGACTCGCGTAGTTGCTTTAGAAGGCTTGATTTTGGATTGATTAGGATTGGTTAGCGTATCCCCAATCGCCATGCTCGGCTTTATTTTGTGTTAAAAGTCGTGTGGTCGAAAACTTGAAATTGGTACTTAAAGGGTAATTTGGGCATATGTGGACCCGGTGTCGTAAAACCCTTTTTATTGATGGAACGTGTTAGTTTTAACTATTATAATATGTTGTGAAAACCGTTTAGTCTAAATGTGTCGGGAAGTGGTCAAACATTTTCGCATTTTTGGGACAGCAGCCTGTCCAGGCCCTTTTGCACGCCGCGCGGGGTCATGGTGCGCCGCGCCATTTGCTGCACAAAGAAATTTTTTTTTATTCCGCGTTATTGGTTGGTTAATGGGTTGGGTTATTACAAACAACATCACCAGCACCAACAGTACCACCAACAATCCAAGTATCAACAATCCATGCCTCAACATCTCATTCTGTACCTCGAGTATAATCATCGTTCTACGTATCGTTCTACATCGATTATCTTCGTTCTTCATGGCGATTAAGTAATCTCTAAATGTTTTAGAGATTATGTATTCTAGTTCTAACGGTAAACCAAATGAGTTTAATATCATACTGACTCATTAAATCCATGATTACATCTGAAGAAAATATATATGTATATATATTTTCATAAAGATTGTAATTAAAAGTCTTTGTACAAACTGTTAATGGTGAAAACATTTTAACGGGTAGGTAATACTCGAGGAATATTTAGATTTCACATTAATAAGTTACACTGTACATTCTTCGAAGCTGATTCAACAGTCATTTACTATCCTACTTACAACCACAGATATACGTATCCGTTCACCGCCGAATAACCATTTTCATCCAATTTCATATTTGAATTTTGATTTACCAAAATCCAACAAGTGGTATAATGAAGAAAACATCGGACAAAATAAAATTTGTTAGAAACAAACAAATTAATTATGAGAAATTTTGTTAAGAATCCACGCTAACTGTTCCTAGCTAACTGTTCCTAGCTAACTGTTAATTCCGTATTACCTTTTATTTATCGCAATTTATTTATCGCAATTTATTTATCGCATTTTATTTATCGCAATTTAATTATCGTAATTTTATTTATCGTCATTTAATTTCTGTTATTTACTTTACGCACTTTATTTATCGTCATTTAATTTTCTGTTATTTATTTTTACGCACTTTAAATATCGGGACACGTATACAAGGTTTTGACATATCATATCGACGCATCTATATATATTATTTGGAATAACCATAGACACTCTATATGCTGTAATGATCGAGTTCGCTATACAGGGTTGAGGTTGATTCTCCAATAATATATATAGTTTGAGTTGTGATCGAGTCTGAGACATGTACACGGGTCACGATACGTATTAATTAATTCGAATATTATATATTAAACTATATATGAATTATTGAATTGCTTACTGTGGACTATCGACTGTGGACTGCCAACATTGGACAATTAAAATTAATTAAAATACTGATTATAACATATGAAACTAAATAATTCTTCAAGTTGCCACTTGATTTCATCTTAAACCTCATTTGTATCTTGACGATTACAATCTGCGTTCAAACTTTTCATGATTCTTGAAAATACCTTAATCCAGGGAATGAATCAACCGTACTTCAACTACAGAAGAAAAGATTAATGCATATAGTTATGCACCTGAAAACACTCGGAACCTGAGTAAACGTTAAACACGTATCTGTGTTAACTCTTTTGGCATTGTTATTACCGAAAATAACTTTGCAATCCCTTTCCAAAATTAGTCAATTTTATCACAGCTCCAGCAAGTCAACTTCGACTTTCCGTTCGAAACAACCTTATTATAACCTTGATATATATGCATGCTCTTTTATCATTACCGGGGGACCGTTTATATTCCACCACATTAGTAGTAAACTTACCAACAACTTCGTTGAACTTTGACTTTCCAAAAAATCATTATAATTATCGAAACCTTATCCGCATCGTGTAACGATAATTGCCATACCAATTATCGAGAATCAACAATCAGTATTTTGAATTTCGCAGCATTTCTACATCAACAGTTATATGTATACATATAACATTTATCTCTTAGAATTATGATATCCCATTCTGAAATTTTGAAAAGCACCCAGCCTACGAATCAAAGCATTGAACTTTAAAAAAGCTGAATGAAGCAACAGAAACTGTAAACAAACATAAACGATCTTAATTGTCGGAAGTTTGATGATAAAAAAAAATAGTATGTTGGAAAAGCTCAGAAAAATTGAAACTGGAAAACGGATTGAACTAACCATGAAGGAGACCGAGGACAAATACAAGGACCAAACCCTATAATTAAAGAATCCAGGTAATTCTGGATCCGTTGAAATCTTTAGAGAATATCTTGCTCCGAAGTCATGTTAAAATCTTGCGGAAAATTTTTCATCGTCAACCTTCGATCTTAGAAATTCTAAAATATCATCATAAATATCTTCGATATTTCTGAGGATATTTTCATAAATATTCTTGTCTGAAATCATTTATCTCTTCGCGCTACCAGTGTTACATCATATAAGAAACTGTTAGTTTCTATATTCTGTAAACTTTTAAATTAAACTATGAATGCTTTTGAAGTAGTGTTGGGAACTGATGCATGAGTTAGTATAATATAATGACACTTGATCAACGTGATTATATTACAGTAAGTCATGCTGAGTTTCTAATGGAACGTGATGATTCACAGATCATAACGTCATCATGTGCCATGTTACACGACTCTTACGTTCTGTCTAATCTATAAACATATCAAGAACATATATTTCTTGATAGTCCTATCTTTCCTTGAATTCTGGTAATTTGACAAGTTAAATTGTGCTATTACCGTTTCTTTCTTAGGACATTAACAATGTTCATTTTGAAACTTATATCTACGAATTATGGACCATTACAAGAGATGCCCAATCGCAAGAAGAAGAAACGAAGGGACAAAGCTCCGAATTAGAAATTGGAGTATAAATCGCAGCAAATAAGGGGGGGGTATTAACTAGGGATGACAATGATTATAGAAAACAGGAGCAAGGACTTCGAAGTATAAGGGAAGATATAAAGCCCGATAACAACACATAAACTACAAACGTGCATATCAATGTTTATCGCAACATAAAGACACGGGAGAATTAAAAACACTATAACCCCAAGGGCGAAGTAGAAGAAAACAGATTCCTCTGGTGGAAGTTGGAAAAGGAGAATGATTGTTGTGATAGTAAGGATAAGGACAAGGATCAGAACTGGATTAAGCATTTTCACAATCTTTTGGATATATGAACTAAGAAAGAAAGTATAGAAATGGTGAGAATAATGGAACAGAAGAGCTTAATTTATAATGGAAATATCAGGCAGAGTAATCGAGGCAGATCACCGTATTTAATTATAGAGATCTTTTTTTACTTACTCACCGAAGAATCAAATCTTTTCAATTTCGAAGATTTTCTATAAATCCCTTGAATTTCAGAATTCAAACCTGTTTACGTCAAAAGCTAAGGAAAATCTTATTTTCTTCAATTCACCCTTTTGCGATAGCTTCACTCGTATTCTTAGAATAATCGAATTATTTTATCATTATTATTCAATGATGATAAACCTCTAATTATCAACTCATATTGGTCATGAAAACATTTTTATTGCAAGCCATGACCACCTCACTCAAATTTCGGGACGAAATTTCTTTAACGGGTAGGTACTGTGATGACCCGGGAATTTCTGACTAAATTTAAACTTAATCTTTATATGATTTCGATACAATAAGCAAAGTCTATAATATTGAGTCTAAAATATTTTTTGAACTGATTTCATATGTGCAATTATCCTTTGACTATGCCCGATGATTCACGAACAATTGTTTGTAAACAATTAAATATTATATATATATATATATATATATATATATAAATATATAAAATTATAAATGTAAGTTTTAGAAATTATAAAATGTTATTAACTCATTAAAAATAATTATGTAAATATATGCACATATGAATATATATATATATATATATATATATATATATATATATATATATATATATATATATATATATATATATATATATATATATATATATATATATATATATATATATATGTATAAATTTTATACATAAGAGATATTATATATAAATAGTAAATAAATACTAAAGATTCGATATATTACATAATTGGTAAAAATGATATAATGGAAATTGTAACATATTAAATTTAATTATAATTTTACGTGTAAATGCTATATTAATATTATTATCAATACTTTCATTATTATTATTAATATTAATATTAACATTAATGTTTGTATCATTAATATTATTATTTAGAGTATATATATATATATATATATATATATATATATATATATATATATATATATATATATATATATATATATATATATATATATATATATATATATATATATACATATATGAAATCTGATAAATATAAGTTATTATATTATTACTATTGTTAATATTATTATGTTCATTAATAGAATTATAACTAATAATATTATTAGTGCCACTAATAATACTAATATTTTTATCATTATTAAAATCAGTGATAGATATATTATTATTTTCAATAAATAACGTATAGATATGAAAGTTGATTTATATAAACTGATTTAGTATTATGATTATTAGTATTATTGTTGTTATTAAAAATATTAGTACTATTATAGTTAGTATATTTGTTATTAATAATATTATTGATATATATTTTATAGTAATTATTATCATTATCAGTAGTAATAATATTACTATTATTATTTATAATTATTATTACTTATAATATTAAAAGCATCATTATTATTATTATAGTTATAATAATAAGGTTAATTAAATTACATAAGCATAGGTATATATATATATATATATATATATATATATATATATATATATATATATATATATATATATATATATATATATATATATATATATATATATATATATATATATATATATATTATAATACAGATATATACATATACTGTTATATACAACAGATATATATATTAGTATACATACATATACAAATACAGGAAGATACAGCTATAAATTACATATATATACACATATATATAACTACAGGTATAGATAAGATATACACTGATATACATATATATAAACTCAGATTCGTACGCATTTTGTATTTATCAATATCTGATATTATTCTTGTTTGTTTCTGTTCGTCTGTAACCTTATGTCAAAGTACCCATCTCCATTATTAAGCTAACAGCCAATCGATAATGAACAATTCAATTATACATCACATATTCAGTCACAACCACTTTCAACTACTCTAATCAGTGAATTAAAAACAGAAGTCTGAGAAAATTGAAACCGTTCATCACTGTTTTCAACTTTTTACTCAAAACACGATCACGTATCAAATTTCAAAATCCTTTAATGCAAAGTTGTTAGAAATCTATCACTTAATCTTTCTGAAAAGTTTCAAAAGCCAATTCCTGATATCGATTGTTAATTTTGAGGTCAAACATTAATTTCAAAAAGTCAACTAATGTGATAAAATTTGAGTTTAATAAAATGTTTTAGATCCAATTGAGGTTACAGAAAGATTATAGAAGTGATTTAGAACCTTTTTCATGAAGGAACTTTAATCTAAAACGTTCGAAATTTTGAATTTTGTTTGTGTGTTCTTCGTGTTTTAAAAAAAAACTGTTACAACCTTTTTTTATTTTATTTTTTCTTATTTAAATTAATGTGATCAATCATTAATTGTTTCTATATCTATTTAATATCCTAAAACTAAATATTGAAAACGTTGATAACTGGTTTTGATCCTGGAACGATTTTGATTATTAAAGAGGAAGGAAGTGTTAACAGAAAACAAGCGGGTTATTTATATTTCTGTGCATAGAATTTCAGATTAATTGGTACGGAGTAATGGTCTAGAGTGTTTGGGGTTAAGTGTGAGGTCTCGGGTTCGAGCCCGGCTCGTGGCATTTTTTTTTATAAAATTATTTTGGGAGGTAGTTTTCTAAATATTATTATTATTATTAATAGAGTTATTATTATTATTATTAGTAAATCATTATTATTATCATAAACTATCTTTTCAAATAGATAAATATTTTATATATAAATATACTTATTACATACACTATAATTATAATAAAATTTCATATAACTATATATATCAAATTTATTAAGATTATTTATATAAATACTTACAAATGACAAACTATCGATTTTAAATGTAACACTAAACAATTCTGTATATAAATATGGCCATATTAATATAACTATAAAAATATTAATCAATTTGAATATATACACAAATCAACTATACATAATATATAAATTAAAATATAATAAAAATATTTATTCGATTACTATTATATATATTAATGAATATACAAATGATATAGGTTCATGAATCCGAGGCCAACCCTACTTTTGTTCAATGTTGACATATGTATTTTTACTACAAAATACATTAGGTGAGTTTCATTTACCTTTTTACCCTTTATATTTTTGAGCTGAGAATACATGCGAAATTTTTATAAATGTTTTACGAAATAGACAAAAGTAATCGAAACTACATTATATGGTTGAATGATCGAAGCCGAATATGCCCCTTTTTGCTTGGTAACCTAAGAATTAGTAAACCTATCTACTAATTGACGCGAATCCTAAAGATAGATCTATTGGGCCTAACGAACGCCATCCAAAGTACCGGATGCTTTAGTACTTCGATGTTGTTTTATATCATGTCCGAAGGATTTCCCGGAATGATAGGGGATATTCTTATATGCATCTTTTTAATGTCGGTTACCAGGTGTTCAATCCATATGAATGATATTTTTGTCTCTATGCATGGGACGTATATTTATGAGAACTGAAAATAAAAATCTTGTGGTCTATTAAAATGATGGAAATGATTATTTATGTTAAACTAATGAACTCACCAACCTTTTGGTTGACACTTTAAAGCATGTTTATTCTCAGGTATGAAAGAAATCTTCCGCTGTGCATTTGCTCATTTTAGAGATATTACTTGGAGTCATTCATGACATATTTCAAAAGACGTTGCATTCGAGTCATTGAGTTCATCAAGATTATTATTAAGTCAATTATAGTTGAATATATTATGAAATGGTATGCATGCCGTCAACTTTCGATGTAATAAAAGTTTTTCTTTTAAAAATGAATGCAATGTTTGTAAAATTGTATCATATAGAGCTCAAGTACCTCGCGATGTAACCAACTATTGTGAATCGTTTGTAATCGATATGGACTTTGTCTGGATGGATTAGGACGGGACGCTTCAAACGGCATAACCATAAATTCGTAATGACCGTAACGCGTCCTAAAAATAGTATTTGGAATATCATCCTCCTTCACCCGCATTTGATGATACCCAGAATGTAAATCAATCTTCGAATAAACTGACGAGCCTTGTAGTTGATCAAATAAGTCGTCGATTCTCGATAGTGGGTAGTGGTTCTTGATGGTAAGTTTGTTCAACTATCGGTAGTCGATACACAACCTAAATGTACCATCCTTCTTCTTGACAAACAAAACAGGAGCTCCCCACGGTGATGTGCTTGGTTGAATGAAACCACGCTCTAAAAGTTCTGGTAATTGGCTCTGAAGTTCCTTCATTTCGCTAGGTGCGAGTCAGTATGGAGCACGAGCTATTGGTGCAGCTCCCGGTACAAGGTCTATTTGAAATTCAACGGATCCGTGTGGAGGTAGTCCCGGTAATTATTTCGGAAATACATCGGGAAATTCTTTTGCGACTGGAACATCATTGATGTTCTTTTCTTTGGAATTGACTTTCTCGACGTGTGCTAGCACAGCATAGCAACCTTTTCTTATTAGTTTTTGTGCCTTCAGGTTACTAATAAGATTTAACTTCGCGTTGCTCTTTTCTCCGTACACCATTAAGGGTTTTCCTTTTTCTCGTATAATGCGAATTGCATTTTTGTAACAAATAATCTCTGCTTTTACTTCTTTCAACCAGTCCATACCGATTATCACATCAAAACTCCCTAACTCTACTGGTATCAAGTCAATTTAAATGTTTCGCTAACCAGTTTAATTTCTCGATTCCGACATATATTATCTGCTGTAATTAATTTACCGTTTGCTAATTCGAGTAAAAATTTATTATCCAAGGGCGTCGATGAACAACTTAGTTTAGCACAAAAATCTCTACTCACATAGCTTCTATCCGCACTCGAATCAAATAAAACATAAGTAGAATTATTGTCAATGAGAAACGTACCCGTAACAAGCTCCGGGTCTTCCTGCGCTTCTGCCGTATTAATATTGAAAACTCTTCCGCGGCCCTGCCCATTAGTATTCCCCTGATTCGGGCAATTTATACTAAAGTGGCCCGGTTTTCCACATTCAAAATAAACTATGGCGGTATTATTTGTTCCGACATTATTTGTTCCTTTAGTTCTATTATGCATTGGTCCGTAGATTTCGCACTTCTTCGCGCTATGACCATTTCTTTTACACCTGTTGCAAAATGTCGTGCAGAACCCCAGGTAATGCTCTTCACATCTTTGGCATGGCTGTTTTTGGTTTTTGTTGCCATTGTTGTTATTGAGATTGTTGTTGGGATTGTTATTGTTGCTGCTGCTGTTGTTGTTGTTGTTGTTGTTATTGTTGTTGGGCCGGTTATTGTAGTTTTTGTTGGGACGTTTGTTGAAGTTGTTGTTGCGATTGATGTTACGGTTATTGGAATAGTTGTTGCGATTTTGGTTGTGATTATTGTTGTTGTATTGGTGACTCTTGTCATTGGTTTCTTCCCACTTTCTCTTGACTTGTTTCATGTTAGCCTCTTCGGAAGCCTGCTCTTTAATCCTTCCTTCGATCTGGTTCACTAATTTGTGAGCCATTCGACTCGTCTTTTGTATGGAGGCGGGCTCGTGTGAACTCACATCTTCTTGAATTCTTTCCGGTAACCCTTTTACAAATGCGTCGATCTTCTCTTCTTCGTCTTCAAACGTTCTGGGACACAATAGGCATAATTCTGTGAATCATCGTTCATACGTGGTGATATCGAAACCTTGTATTCGTAATCCTCTAAGCTCTACCTTGAGCTTATTGACCTCGTTCCTGGGATGATACTGCTCGTTCATCAATTGCTTGAATGCTGACCATGGTAGTGCGTAAGCAGCATCTTGTCCTACCTGCTCGAGATAGGTATTCCACCACGTTAACGCCGTACCTGTGAAGGTATGCATAGCGTACTTAACTTTGTCCTCTTCAGTACACTTACTTATGGAAAACACCGATTCGACCTTCTCGGTCCACCGTTTCAATCCAATTGGTCCTTTGGTTCCATCAAATTCTAAAGGTTTGCAGGCAGTGAATTCTTTGTAGGAGCATCCTACACGATTTCTTACGGAATTAGTTCCACTGCTAGATCCAGAGTTATTGTTATTTTTCATTGCAGCCTATACTGCGGCTATGTTCGCAGCAAGGAAAACATGGAAGTCTTCCTCACTCATGTTCAAGTTCTGACGAGTCGCCGGTGCCATTTCCTTCAAAAATAGCCAAAAGAATTGAGTTAATCATATAGAATTTAAGAGTAGTCATTAGTATTTCGTAGCATAATATGAACTTATTTATAAAAGTTTTTCTTCATATTAGCATTTTATAGTTTTAATTCGGGTAGTACCTACCCATTAAGTTCATACTTAGCAGCTATTATACAATTCAATTACTACGATTCTATATGAAAAACTTATTATAATAATATTTCGCGTTCAAACTTTATACAAAATTTACAAACTTACAATACCGCTATTATACATATAAGATGAAATATAGCACATAAAAAATTTGCTACTCTGCAGCTATAAAGGCAATTTTAGTTAATACCCAAGTCGTTCAACAAAAGAAATAAAGACACGTAATTCATAAGTCCAGAAACAAGTCATGCATTCAAGTTTTACTAAGACGACTTTCCATCCTTGATCTTGTGAAAAATAACCGTTATGACCATTGGCTAGGCAGCATGTTGTAATGTCATCAAAAGGACGAGGGTATCATAATGTCCAACAGCCCCGTAATAATCTAAAAACCTTGTTTCTCACCCCAAATACTGAATCCGTCACTTGTGGGAAGGTTTTATTTAAAAGCTGCAATCCGATGTTCTTTTTCTCACTTTAGTAAGAAGCGAACATCACTAACCCGTAAGCATAACATGCTTCTTTATGTTGCATGTTAGAAGCACTTTCTAATTCACGAAATCCTATGTTGGGATATGTTGAGTCAAAATAGGTTCTTAACCCGTAGTGTAAAATTGCATTTGGGTTCCCCACATTTAACGCTTTAAAAAAAACATGGCGTAACTTATGGTCTCCCCAATGTGATACACCCCACCTATCAAAGGAAAACCTTTTATAAACTAAGGCATTTCTGGAAAGTCTTTCAAATGTTTGACAAGTTAATTTCGCCATAACTAAATGTGCTGATGAATTCTGACCGACTCTAGACAAGATTTCATCAATCATATCCTCTGGTAGGTCTTCTAAAATATTCGGTTGTCTACCCTTAACGTCCATTTTGTTTTTATACTGTAAAATAGACAAGGATTAGATTCGTAAAAGATAATTAACAAACAATACAAGCAATTTTTACATAGAACATAAAAGTACAAGCACACTACAATACATATAATACACAACATGATTACAACCCTCTAATCTGAATCACTGGTTTCTTCTTCTTCGGACTTGGTTCGTTTTCCTAATTTTCTAGGAATATATGGTGTTCCTCTAATACGAGCCGTCGTTTTCCACAATGGTTTAGAAAAATCTGGTGGTTTAGAGGTTCCCGGGTCATTGTTACATTTTAGGAAATATGGATGTTGCCGATACATATAAAGTTCATCGGGGTTGGAATCGGGTTTCTCTATTTTTATACCTTTTCCCTTATTATTTTCTTTCGCTTTATTAAATTGGGTCGAGGTAATTTCTATAACATCATCGGAATCCTCATCGGGATCCGATTCATCAGAAAATTGATAATCTTCCCAATATTTTGCTTCCTCGGCGGAAACACCATTGACCACTATTAACTTTGGTCCGTTGGTTGAGGATTTTCTTTTATTTATTCGATTTACTATAGGTATCAATATTTCTTTATCCGGAACCTCTTCTTCTTCCGGTTCCTCCTCTTCCGGTTCCTCCTCTTCCGATTCCTCTTCTTCCGGTTCCTCCTCTTCCGGTTCCTCTTCTTCCAGTTCCTCTTCGGGAATTTGTGAATCTTCCCAAAATATATTCGACTCTTCATTATTATTAGGTGAATCGATGGGATTTGAACTAGTGGTAGACATCCATCACACAATATCAAACACATTAAGAGGTTAATATATCACATAATATTTACATGTTAATAATATATAGTTTCCAACAAAAGTGTTAAGCAATCGTTTTTAAAGAAAACACGGTCGAAGTCCAGACTCACTAATGTATCCTAACAAACTCGATAAGACACACTAATGCAAATTTCTAGTTCTCTAAGACCAACGCTCGGATACCAACTGAAATGTCCCGTTCATATTGATTATAAACGTTCCATATTAATTGATTTCGTCGCGAGGTTTTGACCTCTATATGAGACATTTTTCAAAGACTGCATTCATTTTTAAAACAACCATAACCTTTATTTTATCGATAAAGGTTTAAAAAATATTACGTAGATTATCAAATAATGATAATCTAAAATATACCGTTTACACATGACCATTACATAATGGTTTACAATATGAATATATTACATCAAAAATAAGTTTCTTGAATGCAGTTTTACATAATATCATACAAACATGGACTCCAAATCTTGTCCTTATTTTAGTATGCAACAGCGGAAGCTCTTAATAATCACCTGAGAATAAACATGCTTAAAACGTCAACAAAAATGTTGGTGAGTTATAGGTTTAACCTATGTATTATCAAATCATAATAATAGACCACAAGATTTCATATTTCAATACATCCCATACATAGAGATAAAAAATCATTCATACGGTGAACACCTGCTAACCGACATTAACAAGATGCATATAAGAATATCCCCATCATTCTGGGACATCCATCGGACATGATATAAAAACTCGAAGTACTAAAGCATCCGCTACAACGGATGGGTTTTGTTGGGCCCAATAGATCTATCTTTAGGATTCGCGTCAATTAGTAGACTGGTTTACTAATTCTTAGGTTACCAAGTAAAAGGGGCATATTCGGCTTCAATCGTTTAACCATATAAAGTAGTTTCATGTACTTGTGTCTATTTTGTAAAACATTTATAAAGCTGCATGTATTCTCATCCTAAAAATATTAGATTTTAAAAGTGGGACTATAACTCACTTTCACAGATTTTTACTTCGTCGGGAAGTAAGACTTGGCCACTGGTCGATTCATGAACCTATAAAAAATATATACATATATATCAAAGTATGTTCAAAATATATTTACAACATTTCTAATACATTTTAATATTTTAAGTTTATTAAGTCAGCTGTCCTCGTTAGTAACCTACAACTAGTTGTCCATAGTTAGATGTACATAAATAAATTGATATATATTATCTAGACCCAATCCACGACCCAGTGTATACAAGTCTTAGGCTAGATCACAACTCAAAGTATATATATATTTAGAATCAACCTCAACCCTGTATAGCTAACTCCAACATTACTGCATATAGAGTGTCTATGGTTGTTCCAAATAATATATATAGATGGGTCGATATGATATGTCAAAACACTTGCATACGTGTCTATGGTATCCCAAGATTACATAATATATTAGAATATATGTATTATACAATATAAGTTAGCTAGGATATGATTAATATAGATTTGTTACCAATTTTCACGTAGCTACAACAAGTAAAAATATCCAATCTTGTTTTACCCATAATTTCTTCGTTTTAAATCCGTTTTGAGTGATTCCAATTGCTATGGTTTCATATTGAACTTAAGTTTATGAATATATACAGAAAAAGTATAAGTTTATAGTTGGAATTACAGGTTACAAGTCATTTTTGTAAAGGTAGTCATTTCAGTCGAAAGAACGACGTCTAGATGACCATTTTGGAAAACATACTTCCACTTTGAGTTTAATCATGATTTTTGGATATAGTTTCATGTTCATAAGAAAAATAATTTTCCCAGAAGAATAACTTTTAAATCAAAGTTTTTCCTAGTTTTTAATTAACTAACCCAAAACAGCCCGAGGTGTTACGACAACGGCGTATATCCAGTTTTACGGTGTTTTTCGTGTTTTCAGGTTTTAAATCATTAAGTTAGCATATCATATAGATATATAACATGTGTCTAGTTGATTTTAAAATTCAATTTAAAAGGATTAACTTTTGTTTGCGAACAAGTTTAGAATTAACTAAACTATGTTCTAGTGATTTCAAGTTTAAACCTTCGAATAAGGTAGTTTTATATATATGAATCGAATGATGTTATGAACATCATTACTACCTCAAGTTATGTGGATAAACATACTAGAAATGAGAAAAATAGATCTAGTTTCAAAGGATCCTTGGATGGCTTGAAAGTTCTTGAAGCAAAATCATGACACGAAAACAAGTTCAAGTAAGATTTCCACTCGAAATAAGATTGTTATAGTTATAGAAATTGAATCAAAGTTTGAATATGAGTATTACCTTGTATTAGAAATATATCTTACTATAAATAAGAAAGATTTATTGAGGTTGGATGATCACTTTACAAGATTGGAAGTAAGCTAGCAAACTTGGAAGTATTCTTGATTTTATGAAACTAGAACTTATAGAATTTATGAAGAACACTTAGAACTTGAAGATAGAACATGAGAGAGATCAATTTGATGAAGAAAATTGAAGAATGAAAGTATTTGTAGGTGTTTTTTTTCGTTGGTATATGGATTAGATATAAAGGATGTGTAATTTTGTTTACATGTAAATAAGTCATGAATGATTACTAATATTTTTGTAATTTTATGAGATATTTCATGCTAGTTGCCAAATGATGGTTCCCACATGTGTTAGGTAACTCACATGGGCTGCTAAGAGCTGATCATTGGACCAATAGTATATACATCTAAAAGCTGTGTATTATACGAGTACGAATACGGGTGCATACGAGTAGAATTGTTGATGAAACTGAATGAGGATGTAATTGTAAGCATTTTTGTTAAGTAGAAGTATTTTGATAAGTGTCTTGAAGTCTTTAAAAAGTGTATGAATACATATTAAAACACTACATGTATATACATTTTAACTGAGTCGTTAAGTCATCGTTAGTCGTTACATGTAAATGTTGTTTTGAAACCTTTAGGTTAACGATCTTGTTAAATGTTGTTAACCCATTGTTTATTATATCTAAAGAGATGTTAAATTATTACATTATCATTATATTATGATATATTAATATATCTTAGTATGATATATATACAGTTAAATGTTGTTACAACGATAATCGTTACATATATGTCTCGTTTCGAAATCATTAAGTTAGTAGTCTTGTTTTTACATATGTAGTTCATTGTTAATACACTTAATGACATGTTTACTTATCATTTATCATGATTAAACATATTGTATCAATATCTTAATATGATTCATATGTATTTAGTAAGACGTTGTTATAACGATAATCGTTATATATATCGTTTCGAGTTTCTTAATTCAATAAACTCAATTTTATGTATATAACTCATTGTTAAAATACCTAATGAGATACTTACTTATCATAATATCATGTTAACTATATATATAATCATATATATGTCATCATATAGTTTTTACAAGTTTTAACGTTCGTGAATCACCGGTCAACTTGGGTGGTCAATTGTCTATATGAAACCTATTTAAATTAATCAAGTCTTAACAAGTTTAATTGCTTAACATGTTGGAAACACTTAATCATGTAAATAACAATTTCATTTAATATATATAAACATGGAAAAGTTCGGGTCACTACATGTACGACCCCAATCAAGAATACCAGAACACCTATCACCAACCATTGAACCCAATCGATGATATGAACTGGAACCCCTATCCAAATCAATAGTGTTCCATTGGTGATGTCTTCTCTTTTATTATTTTATCTATTTATGTTAAACATTTAACATTTTGATACTTTAATGTAATGTTTAATATTTTTATTATTTTGTAATAATATTTCATTTTTATAATTTGAAAGTGGGATATTAAGTCTCATTTCAAATTACCATGCATGTTTATATTTGTATTGTATGTATTTTATCTCATGTACACAACAAGGTAAAACAGTGCATTTTCAAAGACTGGCATTAAGTTTAGCAAAAGCTATTAATTTTGATGACAAAACGAAAAACAAGTATGATGTAACAACAGGCGGAATGAACAAATGATGTGCACCATTTATCATTCAACACAAACAACAATATGTTTGGAAAATTTGGTAAAATTTAATCATTTTTCTACGCTAATCACTCTCAATAATTTAAATTGTTACTGATTTCTTGCAAATGAGGGCATTGCAGGATCTTAAGTGTGGGAAGGGGTTAAATTCTTTCGGGTTTTAAAATTTTAATTTAAACACTTGGTTACCATTAAAAATACTAGTAACGCAGTAGTTGTATTAGAATCTAGTGCTCTCTGATAATAAAGAACAGCTCTAGTCTTATATACTGACTACCAATTCTAGTAAAAATTTTAAATTTTTTTTTCAAATAAATGAATTCAAAATCATGTTTATACATATTTATGAACGATAAAAGCAACTAATTTTGAAGACAAGATACAAAATATATGTGAAATAACAACTGCAGGAATGAACAAATGATGTGCACCATTTATCATTCAAACAAACAACAATATGTTTGGAAACTTTGGTAAAATTTAATCATTTTTCCACGCTAATCACCTTCAATAATTTAAATTGTAACTGATTTCTTGCAAATGAGGGCATTGCAAGATCTTAAGTGTGGGAAGGGATTAAATTCTTCCGGTTTAAAAAAAATTGACTTATACACTTGTTTTAATAGCCATCGTTAAACTTTACTAGTAACGCAGTAGTTATATTAGAATCTAGTGTTCTCTGATAATAAAGAACAGCCCTAGTCTTATACACTGACTACCCACTTCTAGTAAAATTTTTAAAAAAATTTCAACTAAATGAACTCAAAATCATGTTTATACATATTTATGAACGATAAAACTAGGTGTTAACACCGAAATTATTGTTACCTCGGAAATGACATAAATTGAGAAACAACCCAAAATGCTTGAATTCATTTAAAATGGAATAGAGGAGAATAAAAAGGCAAAGAAAGGAAAATAAAAGCCAAGTTTGGGAAAAATTTACCAAGTTATTTAGAACATATATCACATATTTTTATACAAATAATTGAAAATACTTTTATTTTGGACGATATTAATCAGTTTTACCCAGTTTATTGTAATATAAATGGAATTTAAAAGGAAGTAAAGTCTTTCAAGAAAAAATACAAGCGCTTCTTGATTTAGGTCAGGAAGTTGTCGTCCAGACCAGTTGTAGAGTCTACGAAAAACCTTGAAAAGTTTTCTCGAAAATCAGCTAGAAATCCACGGACCTCAGCATCAAACAGGGTCGCCAAGTGGTCAGACTTATCCTAACCATGAGAGGATCTGTCTCGTACAATGGGGGGCACTGTGAAAATTAGCTTATAAGAATAATGAATCAGATCCCCAGAAAGGATAATCTCCTTAAAGATCAAAAATCAGCTTTTAAGACTGATATTACTCAATCCTTAAGATTGACTTTTAAAGATTGAGAATTACAAACTCATGGAATTCAATGATATCTAAACTCGAGCTTGAACGAGAAAATATTTTGATCAAATTATAAACCGATTTTTTTTCTTCTGAAAACCCTATTTTCAATGCGTTCATTACCATTGAACGTAAAATCCTAGGAATTCACCCGGAATTCATTAGGTCACCTGAACCAAATCAGATGTCTACCGTAAGAACGGTGGTTGCATAGCATGGTCGAAGACAGGACCTTGTGCCAGACCAAAAAAAACTATAGGGTGATCTTTACTATTGCTCCTACAAAGGATAGTAATTGCATCCGACACGATATAGACCATAATCAAAAGCATGTCACGGGACATTGCCTTAACAGTTGCTTGTTCAATGCTTTCCTTTACAACCGGACGGTAGTTTACCGAAAGGTAATATACGGAGCAAGTATATTGGACGTGTTGCTTTCCCAATACAAGGTTAGCAAGTGCGTGACACAAAACCATAAGTTTTGAGCTAAAATTTTCAAATCTGAAACCCACAAAACCCACAAAAATATTTTGCAAACACCGGTGAAGGGTTATTCCGGAAAACTAATCTAGAGTAGAAGCTAGATTGAAATTTCAAAAGATCAAATGTTTTCATAAAGATCCAATTTTCCTAAAGGATCTAAATTTTTATAGTCATGTGGGACTGTAAACCACATCGTTACTACCATTGTTCATACCGCCGTATTAAAATCACTGATGTATAAAGTGTGAAGAATAAAGAAGTGATTCTAGTAAAACTATATTCAAGTTCTATATTGCTTGAGGACAAGCAACGCTCAAGTGTGGGAATATTTGATAATGCTAAAAACGAACACATATTTCATAGCATTATCCTTCAAGAAAGACAATCTTTTAGTTGCTATTGTTCTATTTACAAGTGATATTCGTTTAAATAATAAAAGGTGAAGACAAAAGACAGATTTGACGATTTGAAGACGCAAATTACCAAAACGCTAAAAAGTACAAAGTACAATCAAAGTGGTTTAAATTATTGATGAGAAACGTCTAAAAGTTACAAGAGTACTGATAATGCTAAAAACGAACATATATTTCATAGCATTACCCCTCAAGAAAGACAAGCTTTTAGTTGCAATTGTCCTATTTACAAGTGATATTCGTTTAAATAATAAAAGGTGAAGACAAAAGACAGATTCGACGAATTGAAGACGCAAACGACCAAAAAGCTCAAAATTACAAAATACAATCAAAGAGGTTCCAATTATTGATAAGAAACGTCTCAGAATTACAAGAGTACAAGATTCAAAACGCAAAGTACAAGATATTAAATTGTACGCAAGGACGTTCGAAAATCCGGAACCGGGACTAGAGTCAACTCTCAACGCTCGACGCAACGGACTAAAAATTACAAGTCAACAATGCACATAAATATAATATAATATTTAAATAATTCTTATAATTATTTATATATTATATAATATATTATAAACCGTCGGCAAATTAAAAGACAAACTTGTGTGAGCTGGTTTTACAAACTCCGCGAGTTGCGGAGTTTGTAGTGAAAAAATTACGCGAGTCGCGGAGCCCCAAAAACTGAAACTGCCTATAAAGCTCGCGCATTCTGATCGTAAAAATATATCCATAATCTATCTATCTCTCAATATATACATAAATATATATATATAATTTATATTTTAATTTTAATTTTAATTTTAAATCCTAATAATAAGGGTATGTTAGCGAATGTTGTAAGGGTGTAAGTCGAAATTCTGTCCGTGTAACGCTACGCTATTTTTAATCATTGTAAGTTATGTTTATATTATTTTCATTAATGTCTCGTAGCTAAGCCGTTATTATGCTTATCTAAATCGAAGTAATCATGATGTTGGGCTAAATACTAAAATTGGGTAATTGGGCTTTGTACCATAATTGGGGTTTGGATAAAAGAACGACACTTGTGGAAATTAGACTATGGGCTATTAATGGATTTTATATTAACTAAATAATACCTTGTTAATTTAATATACAAACTTATAATTCGACGTATTTATATATAACCACATACGCTTGACTGGGTACGGTAGGCGGGATATGTATAAATACCAATAATTATTCATTTTACAGGACACGGAACTGGATTAATAGTTAATAGACTTGTTGAAACAGGGGTGAATTACATTCAAGGGTAATTGGTGTAATTGTTAACAATGTAGTAAAACCTTGGTTTACACGCAGTCGATAACCTGGTGTATTCATTAAACAAAGTATTAAAACCTTGTTACAATTCGAATCCCCAATTAGTTGGAATATTTGACTTCGAGAATAAGAATAATTTGACGAAGGCTTTCGCTCTTTATATTTATGACTGATGGACTATTATGGACAAATTCGTATGGACATATTAAATAATCCAGGACAAAGGACAATTAACCCATGGGCATAAAACTAAAATCAACACGTCAAACATCATGATTACGGAAGTTTAAATAAGCATAATTCTTTTATTTCATATTTAATTTCCTTTATTTTATATTTAATTGCACTTCTAATTATTGCACTTTTATTTATTGTTATTGTATTTAATTGCACTTTTAATTATCGTACTTTTTAATTATCGCATTTTTTAATTATCGCAAGTTTATTTTATCGCACTTTTATTTATTGCAATTTTATTATCGTTATTTATTTTAAGCTTTAAATTAAGTCTTTTATTTATTTAATATTTTACATTAGGTTTTAACTGCGACTAAAGTTTTAAAAATCGACAAACCGGTCATTAAACGGTAAAAACCCCCCTTTATAATAATAATATTACTTATATATATATTTGTATTTTTATAAAATAAAACTAATATAGTGTTAAGCTTTGTTTAAAGATTCCCTGTGGAACGAACCGGACTTACTAAAAACTACACTATTGTACGATTAGGTACACTGCCTATAAGTGTTGTAGCAAGGTTTAAGTATATCCATTCTATAAATAAATAAATATCTTGTGTAAAATTGTATCGTATTTAATAGTTTTTCCTAGTAAAATATAAGCTATTTTATATACACATTTGCGCACATCATGTATTTTTGGCGCCGCTGCCGGGGAATCTTAAAATCTAGCTTAAAAGCCGGAAGCGCAACGCTAATATATATATATATATAAAAAAAGATTTTTATTTTTAGTTTACTTTTATAAAAATACATTTTTGTAAAAATACGTTTTAAATATTCGAAAATATAAAAAGAAAAACAAAAATATAAATATTTTTAAGAGTTTGTTAAATATTTAAGTTTTATAAAGTTTCTTTATTTTTATTTTATAAAAATATAAGTATTATCTAAATATTTTGTTTTTATTTAAAACATAAAAAAAAAAACAAAACCTGTCGAACGATTTTGGCCTGCACCTAAACTGAAATTTCAAACCCCGCGAATCGCTTAGTTTATTGCCTGGTGTACCGCAAGTCGCAGAGCTGTCTAACACGGGCCACACAGAAACCCTAACAGCATTGATTACGGGATAATTATTATTATTATTAATTTTAAACCCTAATTAGGGTATTATTATTATAATATTTAGTTTTAATTAGTGTATTTTGTTTTATTTAGTTTTATTTAGTTTTATTAATTTATAAAATTAATAGTTTTATAAAATAAATAATATAAAAATAATATTTTTATAAAAATTGAACTTTTTACAACTTTTAGTATATTTTTATATTTTGTCCCTTTTTATTTGTTTTAGCGTAATAATTTGTATTTTTCGCTCGTATTTAGTTTTAAATATAGTTTTTGCCATAGTTATTTTTACTTCTAGATTTTTAGGCTTTGCCGTAAAATCCCTTAAGGGATTTTTCTTTAGACTAAGATTTAGGTGCTTTAGAATTTTGCGACGCCTATCTAAGTTTTAGTACCTTTTTAAGTTATTGCCATTTGGGATATAGTTTTCCTTGTAAGTTTTAAATATTTTTAGACGCAACTTTTAATTCTTAGTTTTTAGTGCCTTTTTAAGTTTCAACGCGCTACTTTCTTACTTTCATTTTTCGACGCCTTTTACCTATGTATCAATTATCACTCCAATTAGTAATCTCAATTTGCAATTTTAATTTTAAGTTAGTGATAGTAATAAGGTTGGGTTAGTCGAGTGTTTTAAAGTTTTATAGTCACTCTTTTTCTTTCTTATTTTTCGACGCCTTTTATTTTTCAACCCTTTTCTTTTTCGACCTTTTTCGACGCGCTCTTTTTCTTTCTTATTTCTCGACATCCTAGTTTTAGGACATAGATTTTTATTCTACTTCTTATCTAAATTTCTTAAAATTACGAAAATTTATTTTAAGTGGTTAAATTGATAGACATCAAAATTTTCTGGTTCGTAGTAATAGTTGGATTTGTACGTGGACCGGGTTATTGGAGCCAAACAGTACTCAATTATATTGAGACCAAACGAATCCTACCCCTCTGCTGCATCTTTTGGCTATTCGAAACGTGGGAAAAATCAGAAAAGTCTATTAATTGGATAACTTATATAATTTTTCTTTCCTTTTAAAAACTAATAGGATATTCAGTGAATGCACCGAGCAAGACGTTCACCACCTTTTGTACGTTCACCACCTGGTAACTCGATCAAGACATCTAGCTAATATTACTGCCGTTGATTTTTCTTTAGAATCATCATCCAGTCGACCAAGTACTCCAATTCAAATTTTCGATAATCCATTTTTTGAACCCGACCTCACAATTGAGAATCCGGAGAATATTCAGGGACGATTCATAGATCCTGAACCATTAATTTTTCCTCCGGAACCACCAATCATTCAAACAGAGATTGTTGAGGAACGAACCATTAAATCAGAATCCTCTAGTGATTCAGATTCAACAAATTCAATTATGGAGAGTCTGGAACCTTTAAGTATGGAAGACCGAATGAGAGCTAAACGCACTGGCCAAGGTCACGCAATTACTCATCCAGACATTAATGCGCCAGATTATGAAATCAAAGGACAAATTCTACACATGGTGACTAATCAATGCCAATTTAGTGGTGCGCCGAAGGAAGATCCAAATGAACATCTTCGTACCTTTAATAGGATCTGCACACTATTTAAAATAAGAGAAGTGGAAGATGAACATATATATCTCATGTTATTTCCCTGGACTTTAAAGGGAGAAGCCAAAGATTGGTTGGAATCGTTACCTGAAGGGGCGATTGATACATGGGACGTTTTAGTTGAAAAATTTCTTAAACAATTCTTTCCGGCATCTAAAGCCGTAAGACTTCAAGGAGAAATTGTTACGTTCACACAGAAACAGAATGAAACTCTATATAAGGCGTGGACAAGATTTGGAAAGTTATTGAGAGGATGTCCGCAACATGGTTTAGACACTTGTCAAATAGTACAAATATTCTACCAAAGATGCGACATCACTACAAGAAAAGACATCGATATAGCAGCTGGTGGTTCTATTATGAAGAAAACCGAAACTGATGCTTACAAAATTATTGATAACACTGCTTCCCACTCATATGAGTGGCACAAAGAAAAAGATATCGTTAGATCATCTAAAGCAGCTAGAGCCGATTCTAGCCATGACTTAGATTCCATTTCTGCAAAGATAGATGCTGTCGAGAGACGAATGGAAAAGATGACTAAGGATATACACTCAATACGAATTAGTTGTGAGCAGTGTGGAGGACCACATTTGACAAAAGATTGTCTCAATATTGAACTAACAATGGAAAAAAGAGAGAATATTTTATACATAAACCAAAGGCCTGGAAATAATTATCAGAATAATTATCAACCGCCAAGACCGATTTACAATCAAAACCAGAATTATAACCAAAATATTCCATACAACAACCAACAAGGTCCTAGTAATCAACAAGTATCCAACAATACTTACAATCAGCAAAGACCTAATTTTCAAAATAAACCACCACAAACCGATGATAAAAAGCCAAATTTAGAAGATATGATGACGTAGCTAGTTGAAACTCAAACGCAGTTTTTCACATCTCAGAAACAAACCAATGAACAAAATGCTGAAGCATTTAGAAATCAACAAGCTTCTATTCAAAATTTGGAACAAGAAGTAAGTAACCTAGCAAGGTTAATAGGTGAAAGAAAACCGGGAAGTTTACCTAGTGATACAAATGCTAACCCCCGAAATGAAACAGCTAAAGCTATTACCACAAGAAGTGGTACAACACTTAAACCACCTGAAATACCTGTAACTTCTGATGAAGCTATTCCTACTCCACAAGAACCACAACCTGAACAAGATAAGGAAAAAGAACCGGTAGTTGAAAAGGTTAATGAAGATAACACAGTTAAGGCTAAACCTTATGTTAAACCATACCAACCACCACTTCCTTACCCGAGTAAAATGAAAAAAGAGAGACTTGAAGCCGAGCAATCTAAATTCTTGGATATGTTTAAATAAATAAATGTCAATCTTCCTTTCATTGATGTAATTTCAGGAATGCCTAGATATGCTAAATTTCTGAAAGATTTAATCACAAATAGAAAAAAAATGGAAGAACTCTCGGCCGTTACAATGAATGCTAATTGTTCAGCAGTGCTGTTGAATGAGATACCAGAAAAATTATCTGATCCAGGAAGTTTCACAATTCCATGTTTTCTGGGTAGTCTTAGTTCAATAGAAGCATTGGCAGACTTAGGTGCTAGTATAAATTTAATGCCGTATTCACTATACGCTAAACTAGACCTTGGAGAATTGAAACCAACAAGAATAAGTATACAACTAGCCGATAGATCAATAAAATATCCTAGAGGGATAATGGAGAACATGTTAGTTAAAGTTGGTACTTTAGTATTTCCAGTAGATTTTGTTGTTCTGGACATGGAAGAAGATTCTCAAGTTCCTCTCATATTAGATAGACCATTCTTAAACACGGCTAAAGCAATGATAGACGTGTTTGGTAAGAAATTAACCCTAAGTATAGAGGATGAGAGTGTTACCTTTTCAGTTGATAGAGCTATGCAACAACCGCAATCTGCAGATGATACATGTTATTATATTCAAACTATAGATTCACATGCAGAATTGTTAGAAGAATTTCCAGAATTACAAGGAACATGAGAATGTTCTTTAGGAGAAGGGACTGAACCAATTGATGAAACTGAAATGTTAGCTACACTAATAGCTAATAGATATGAACCAACAACAGAAGAAATTCAAATGCTAAAAGAAGAAGACAGATATCGATACAAATCATCGATAGAAGAACCTCCGACATTAGAGTTAAAGCCACTTCCAAATCATTTGGAATACGCTTATTTACATGGTGAATCTGAATTACCTGTAATAATATCGTCTTCTCTTACTGAAAATGAAAAATCACAACTCATTTCTGTGTTGAAAGCTCATAAACCAGCCATTGCATGGAACATTCATGATATTAAAGGAATAAGTCCTTCGTATTGCACACATAAAATCCTTATGAAAGAAGGTCATAAAACGTATGTGCAACGCCAACGAAGACTAAATTCGAATATGCAAGATGTAGTTAAAAAAGAAATTATTAAACTACTAGATGCAGGTTTAATTTATCCAATTTCTGATAGTCCATGGGTAAGCCCAGTTCAATGTGTTCCTAAGAAGGATGGCATGGTTGTCATTACAAATGAAAAAAATGAGCTTATTCCTACTAGGACTGTAACAGGATTGCGTGTATGTATTGATTATAGAAAATTAAATGACGCCACCAGAAAAGATCACTTTCCATTACCTTTTATTGATCAAATGTTGGAAAGGTTAGCCGGAAATAGTTACTATTGTTTTCTTGATGGTTTTTCCAGATATTTTCAAATTCCAATAGCACCCGAGGATCAAGAAAAAACCACATTCACGTGCCCTTATGGTACTTTTGCTTACAAACGCATGCCATTTGGACTTTGCAACGCCCCTGCAACCTTTCAAAGGTGCATGATGGCAATTTTTCATGACATGGTAGAAGAATGCATGGAAGTTTTCATGGATGACTTTTCAGTCTTCGGTGATACTTTTGAAACATGTCTAGTTAATCTTGAACGAATGCTTATTAGATGCGAACAATCAAATCTAGTACTTAATTGGGAGAAATGCCATTTCATGGTTAAAGAAGGCATCGTTCTTGGACATAAAATTTCAAAGGAAGGAATTGAAGTGGATAGAGCTAAAGTATATGTAATTGCTAAACTTCCACATCCCACCAATGTTAGAGGAGTTAGGAGTTTTCTAGGGCATGCCGGTTTTTACCGACGTTTCATAAAAGATTTTTCTAAAATTGCCACTCCTATGAATAAACTCCTAGAAAAGGATGCTCCATTCATCTTTTCAGATGAATGTATCAAATCTTTTAATATTCTTAAAGAGAAACTCACTAATGCGCCAATCATGATAACACCAAATTGGAATCTACCATTTGAACTAATGTGCGATGCAAGTGATTTTGCAATGGGAGCCGTTTTAGGACAAAGGATTGAAAAACGATTTCAACCTATATATTATGCTAGTAAGACGTTACAAGGAGCACAAACAAACTATACAACTACTGAAAAAGAACTCCTTGCTATTGTCTTTGATTTTGACAAATTTCGATCATATCTCGTTCTAGCAAAAACGGTGGTCTATACCGACCATTCTGCTCTTAGATACCTATTTTCGAAACAAGATGCTAAACCAAGATTAATCCGTTGGATCTTACTCATACAAGAGTTCGATATTGAAATCCGAGATAAAAGAGGAGCAGAAAATCTCGCCGCTGATCATCTTTCTCGTCTTGAAAATCCCGAATTAGAAGTTCTAAATGAATCGGCCATACAAGACAACCTTCCTGATGAATATCTATTGAAGATAGATTATAATGAAATTCCATGGTTTTCAGACTATGCAAACTACTTAGTTTGTGGATTCCTTGAAAAAGGATTGTCGTACCAAAAACGAAAGAAATTCTTCAGTGATATAAAACACTATTTCTGGGAAGATCCACATTTGTTTAAAAGTTGTCCAGATGGAATAATACGCCGATGTGTATTCAGAGATGAAGCTAGTAAAATCTTAAACCATTGTCACACAGGACCAACAGGAGGGCATTATGGGCCTCAACTAATAGCAAGAAAAGTTTATGATGTTGGATTCTATTGGCCTACAATTTACAAAGACGCACACCTTCTTTGCAAATCCTGTGATGCTTGTCAAAGGGCCGGAAAAATAAGTCAACGTGATGAAATGCCACAAAATGTCATTCAAGTATGTGAAGTATTTGACATTTGGGGTATTGACTTTATGGGTCCATTTTCGAAATCTCATAATAATCTCTACATTCTCGTAGCCATTGATTATGTATCTAAATGGGCGGAAGCACAAGCTCTCCCAACTAACGATGCACGAGTTGTAGTCAACTTTTTAAAACGTCTTTTTGCAAGGTTTGGAACACCGAAAGCTTTAATAAGTGATCGGGGAACTTATTTCTGTAATAATCAACTTGAGAAAGTTCTCAAAAGATATGGAGTAACTCATAAAATCTCCACTGCATATCATCCACAAACAAGTGGACAAGTTGAAAATACCAACTGAGCTTTAAAACGTATTCTAAAAAAAACCGTAGGATCAAATCCGAAGGAATGGTCCATAAAATTGGAGGATGCACTCTGGGCTTTTAGAACAGCCTACAAAACTCCAATTGGAACCACACCTTTTAGACTCGTTTACGGAAAAGCATGTCATCTTCCAGTAGAAATTGAACACAAAGCATTTTGGGCTTTGAAGACATGTAATCTTGATTTACATGAAGCTGGACGTCTACGGTTAAGTCAATTAAACGAATTAGAAGAATTAAGACAAGAAGCATACGAAAATTCGTTAATCTATAAGGAAATAATGAAGAAATGGCATGATAAAAGAATCAAAAGTTCAAAAGAATTTAAAGAAGGAGATAGAGTTCTTCTTTTCAATTCACGATTCAAGCTATTTCCTGGAAAATTGAAATCAAGATGGTCTGGACCATTTATAGTCAAAAGAGTTTTCCCATACGCAACGATAGAATTAATAAATTCAAATGGGATTGAATTTAAAGTTAATGGTCACAGAGTTAAACATTACATAGATAGTCCGATGGAAGTTGACAACGAAGTTAATCACAATTTCGATACCACAGCTTACTAAGTGTGGGGAGAATCAAGTCTTTAAAGGATAATATGTATTTCTGTTAGAGTTAGATTTTCTGTTTTCGTGTAGTTGTCGAAAATGGAACCCGAATGGTCTTTCCCTAGCAGACCCTAAAGAACTAGTCTTCTCCCCCCATTCTGAATTTTTATTTTTTTTAGGTTTTTACGAAATGAAGACTTCCTGTGAACTAAACCATGGTCTAATGCTACACGCTTTGATCACTAAACTTAATAATGACATACTTCCAAGTGAAATAGTATCATTAATCAGAGGTAAATTGGACGGAGTAAGAAAAGAATCCAGATGCGAAGATAATAAGTTACAATTTGGTAAAGGAAAATCAAAATCCGCAGCGAAAAGAAGAGCACGACACCTTGAAAAGTGTCACGAATGCGGAAAATGGTCACACGAAGGTAAATGTTCAAATAATCAAACCTATTCAAATACCGAATTTGTTACTTTATGCAGAGATGGACCGTTCATATGTTTAGAAGAAAAAACATTGAATGCTCGAGGTTACGCCAATGTAGCCATGGAAAACCAATTAGTCCGATTATCTTATGAGTGGACTAGAGCATATCACTAAGAAATATATTTCACAGGTAAGTTTGTACAGTTTTTATTTTTATTTTTATTTTTTTAACCTTTTGATAATAAACGCTAATTTGTTCGCTATAAAGTATTAAATTGGTATTCGATGAAATTAGGTCTTGCGACCGAAATTATTGATATCATACAAAAATTTATTACATCACTGCGAAATTTAACGTTTATTCTTAAGGTATAAATATCTTTAATCAATCAACCCAAAATATTTCAAAAATTCGTCTTGAGTTAAATTAGGTCATGGAACCGAAATTACTTTACCAAAAAGAGGGGCGCATATTTTTGATAATATTTGATTGATTAAAGTGGGATAAAAGCCAAAAAGATTTTGAATTTTATTTTTACCATGTTTTAAAAAAAATTAATAAATTAATATTAAATAAATATTGTAAACTTTTAAAATTGTAAATATTTGGAAAATTAATATTTTTAATATAAGTTTGTATGTATAAAAACAAAAATATAATTTAAGTTTGGTGTGAATTTATAATATGAATTTTTAATTAAGTTTGGTGTGATTTTTTTTTATGGATTTTAAATTTAAGTTTGGTGTGATTTTTTTTTATGCATTTTAAATTTAAGTTTGGTGTGAATTTAAAAACAAAAATTTACTTTATTTCGTAAGTTAAAAATATGATTTTTAAAATTCGTCGTGAGTTGAAGACTAGGTCGTTGAACCGAAATTGTTTTACCCGAGGAAAGGACAAGAACTTTGATTATCATTATTTTTAATCTTATTTAAACTAAAGTATGCCAAAAACATTAAAAAACTCAAAAATCTTTACTTTTAAAACCGCGTTTAAAAAGTGACAAATTTTAAAATTTTGTCGAGAGACGGACTAGGACAACGATCCGAAACACTCTCGCTTCTAAAGGAAAACAAAATTTTAAAATTTTAATAATTTTATGTTTTATAAAGTATAAGCTAAGTTAAAAAAAAAAAAAAAAAAAAAAAAAAAAAACTGAAAAACACTGTAGCCGGGCACCCATGCGATCGCATGGGATTTTCCCTATACCTCCATGCGATCGCATGGAGGCAAATTTCGGACCAGACACAAATAGCTCAGAGAGCTGTGTTCTTCACACCACAACATACACATACCCGAAAATACTCCTAAATCACCTCTAAAATTCGCAATTTTTCACCGTAATTCGTCATTTTTCTTACTCTAATCATGCCTAGATTCTCATTCTTCAGCAAAAAGGTAAAAATTACACCCCTAAACTCATAAATTTGCTAGTTTTTGTGATAATTACCAATATTTTACCTAATGCAATTTTGTTAATTTCTAGTGTAATTAGTGATAAATTGTTAGTATTTTATGCATGTATAACCTAGATTGATGCTATTTAACATGATTTGAAGCTAAAAACTTCAAAATTTTTAGAAATCTAGGGTTTGTGTTCTTGAGCAATTTGGGGCTTTTTGATATAAACAGGTTATGGTCGATTTTTGTCATGAATTATTACTTAATTGAGTAATGTAACATGTTTAGGTAGTTAAATGAACCAAACATTGATCCTAAACATAATTTTTAAAGATTAAAGTGGACTTTTTAGGTGCAAAATTCATGAACTTGATTAATTTGATATAATTGCCAATTGAAACTTGTTTAATTATTAGTAATGACTATTTTGACATGTTATTTGAGTTAAATACTTATGAACTTTGTATACATTTTCATATGTGCTTATTTGGAAAAGTGTAGAATTGTGAAAAATTGTGAAAATATGTATAAGTTTAATTTTGATTTAACATGTTATTGTGATTGTTTTAAGTTGTTATTTTGCTAACACTAATGCATATTTAGATGCACAAATTTTGTGTTTAATGTGTTTTACAGAAAGCTGATACTGGAGGTTCAGGAGCATCATCATCTAGACGACCTGCTCCAGCACCAGCACCAGAACCAGAACCAGAACCAGAAATGCAACACGAGCCAGAACCTGAACAACAACCACAACAGGAACCACAACAACAGCCTGATCAACATGTACCTTATTATGATCCGGTACAGTTTGTTGATGAATTCATAGTATTCCCGATGAGGCCGCCAGTAGAATTCCCAACAATTCCTGAGCACACTTTGCATCCAAATCTGAGATTTGATAGAAGATGGAGGGATTACGAGACATATCAAAGGAACAAATTCAGATTGGTAACTAAAAATGTAGAGGTGCCAAGGGTAATCGATTGGGATCCTTTGAAAAGAGTTCAGCTAGCTAATAGAGTCAGACTGCTACTGATTCAGAGGTACGGGAACTCTTCTTTTACAGATTGGGAACGTCTTTTCACCATTCGTAGACCTGTATATAAGGAATGGTGTGTTGAGCTCATGAGTACTGTATCACTTGATACAAATATAGTTAGAATAGATGATAGAAGATTTCTTAGGTTTATCCTTGGCGGTAGGATGTACAGAATGTCCATGCTGGACATGGCCAGGGCTTTACAGATATATACTCCTGGTGAGTTGCTACTACCCGATTGTACAAATTTGATTCATTATGGTGAAAGGGTAGATAGCAACTTTGACGCTGACGCCATTTGGAGGCGTATGTCACATTTTGATGTTTTTACACGAGCAGGAGGACACTCCTATACACATATTGACAGAGCCTAGCTTCGTATCATTCATATATTTTTGGCTAACTCGATTACACAAAGGGGTAACAATAAAGAAAAAATAACCTTACATGATTTATTCTACCTAAAGTGTATTCGGGATCCTAGAAGCTTTGTCAATATCCCTTAATGTGTTAGTTTTTATTTATCTAAAATGGTAGAAGGAATGCAGGACGGGAGTATAATAGGAGGAGGTATTTTTGTTACTCTCATTGGAGAGTATTTAGGTGTTGATAGGAACCAAGGGGGTCCATTACAGCTTTGTAGAGAACAGGTTGAGCCCTTAGGATTGAAAGTTTATGTGGGTGCTAAGGTATTGAAAAGTAGACGCAACCAGGCAGTACCCTATGAGGGCCCTCATCCTCAGGTAGAGAGAGGCTCAGACGAGGAAATAGAGGAGGCGAAAGACATTAGGGATGTCTTACGAGATGCTATTCTTGACGTCCACGTTCGTATAGATGAGGAAGCAATGACGAGCGCGGCCAGACATAGTATGTATGAGCAGTGGAACTCCGAGCGAGTATAACAGGATTATAGGCAACGCCAACACGATAGCTGGTTAGTTCATCAGCACCAAATCATGAGCCAGCTATCATATCAGGTACCAAATAATTATGTGCCTACTAGACCTGCTCATTTTCCGCCACACAGCCCCGATATCCGACCACCCTTTAACCGGTATGACTATAACCAAGCCTATCAGGACACCTATAACCAACAATGGAACCCACCTGATGAGATGAACTGGAACCCCTATCCAGACTGATTTGGTTCCATTTGGTTATTTTTATGATTTTTATGTTTTTATCTTTTTAATTATTCATGTTTAAACTTATGTTATTGGATATATTTGTGTAATTTTTATTATTTTTATTATTATTGTGTACTAATATTTTACATTTAGGATTTGAAAGTGGGATTTTAAGTCCCATTTCATATGTATATTGTCGATTGTACAAAACAGGGTAAAACAGCGCATTTTCAAAGACTAGCATTAAGTTCAGCAAAAGCTAGTAATTTTGACGACAAGATGAAAAATAAATGTGATGTAACAACAAGACGGAATGAACAAATGATATGCACCATTTATCATTCAGCAAAAAAATGCCAATATGTTTGGAAACTTTGGTAAAATTTAATCATTTTTCTGCGCTAATCACCCTCAATAATTTAAATTGTTACTGATTTCTTGCAAATGAGGGCATTGCAAGATCTTAAGTGTGGGAAGGGGTTAAATTCTTTCGGAATTTTAAAATTTTTACTTTATACAATTGGTTACCATTAAAAATACTAGTAACGCAGTAGTTGTATTAGAATCTGGTGCTCTCTGATAATAAAGAACAGCCCTAGCCTTATATACTGACTACCCAATTCTAGTAAAGTTTTTAAAATTTTCAATTAAATGAGCTCAAAATCATGTTTATACATATTTATGAACGATAAAACTAAGTGTTAACACCGAAATTATTGTTACCTCCGAAAGGACATAAATTGAGAAACAAACCAAAATGTTAGAATTCATTTAAAATGGAATAGAGGACAATAAAAAGGAAAATAAAAGCCAAGTGTGGGAAAATTACCAAGTTATTTTAAACATATGTTACATATTTCTGTAACAAATAATTAAAGATACATTTGCTTTGGACTAAACTAAACAGTTTTACCCGATTTACTGTAAGAAAGATGGATCTACACGATGAATCAATTCCATCATTAAAAGGAAGTAAAGTCTTCCGAAAAAGAAACGCGCTTCTTGATTTAGGTCATGAAGTTGTCGTCCAGACCAGCTGTAGGTTGACGAAAAATCTAGAAAAGTCATCACTAAAATCAGCAGGAAATCCACGGACCTCAGCATCAAACAGGGTCGCCAAGTGGTCAGACTTATTCTAACCATGAGAGGATCTGTTTAGTAAAATGGGGAGGACGCCGTGTAAATTAGCTTGATAAGACTAATGAATCAGATCCCCAGAAAGTATAATCTCCTTAAAGATCAAAAATCAGCTTTTAAGACTGATATTACTCAATCCTAGAGATTGACCTTAAAGATTGAGAATTACAAACTCATGAAATTCGATGATATCTAAACTCGAGCTTGAACGAGAAAATATTTTGATAAAAAATTAAAACCGATTTGTTTTCTGAAAACCCATTTTCAATGCGTTCATTACCATTGAACGTAAAATCCTAGGAATTCACCTGGAATTCATTAGGTCACCTGAACCAAATCGGGTGTCAACCGTAAGAAAGGTGGTTGCATAGCATGGTCAAAGACAGGACCTTGTGCCAGACCGGAAAATTATAAGGGTGAGCTTTACTATTGCTCCTCCAAAGGATAGTAATTGCGTCCGACACGTTATAGACAATAATTAAAAGTATGTCAGGGGACATTGCCTTAACTGTTGCTTGTTCAACGCTTTCCTTTACAACCGGACGGTAGTTTATCGAAAGGTAATATACGGAGCAAGTATACTGGACGTGTTGCTTTCCCAATACAAGGTTAGCAAGTGGGTGACACAAAACCACAAGTTTTGAGCTAAAATTTTCAAATCTGAAACCCACCAAACCCACAAAAATATTTTGCAAACACCGGTGAAGGGTTATTCCGGAAAACTTATCTAGGTCAAAAACTAGATTTAATTTTCAAAAGATCAAATGTTTTCATAAAGATCCAATTTTCTTAAAGGATCTAAATTTTTATAGTCATTTGGGACTGTAAACCACATCGTTACTACCATTGTTTATACCGCCGTATAGAAATCACTGATGTAGAAAGTGTGAAGAATAAAGAAGTGATTCTAGTATTTCAAGACTATATTGCTTGAGGACAAGCAACGCTCATGTGTGGGAATATTTGATAATGCTAAAAATGAACATATATTTCATAGCATTACCCCTCAAGAAAGACAAGCTTTTAGTTACAATTGTTCTATTTACAAGTGATATTCGTTTAAATAATAAAAGGTGAAGACAAAAGACAGATTCGACGAATTGAAGACGCAAACGACCAAAAAGCTCAAAAGTACAAAATACAATTAAAGAGGTTCCAATTATTGATAAGAAACGTCTCAGAATTACAATAGTACAAGATTCAAAACGCAAAGTACAAGATATTAAATTGTACGCAAGGACGTTCGAAAATCCGGAACCGGGACCAGAGTCAACTCTCAACGCTTGACGCAACGGACTAAAAATTACAAGTCAACTATGCACATAAATATAATATAATATTTAAATAATTCTTATAATTATTTATATATTATATAATATATTATAAACCGTCGGCAAATTAAAAGACAAACTTGTGTGAGCTGGTTTTACAAACTCCGCGAGTTGCGGAGTTTGTAGTGAAAAAATTACGCGAGTCGCGGAGCCCCAAAAACTGAAACTGCCTATAAAGCTCGCGCATTCTGATCGTAAAAATATATCCATAATCTATCTCTCTCTCAATATATACATAAATATATATATATATATATATATATATATATATATATATATATATATATATATATATATATATATATATATAAAATTTATATTTTAATTTTAATTTTAATTTTAAATCCTAATAATAAGGGTATGTTAGCGAATGTTGTAAGGGTGTAAGTCGAAATTCTGTCCGTGTAACGCTACGCTATTTTTAATCATTGTAAGTTATGTTTATATTATTTTCATTAATGTCTCGTAGCTAAGCCGTTATTATGCTTATCTAAATCGAAGTAATCATGATGTTGGGCTAAATACTAAAATTGGGTAATTGGGCTTTGTACCATAATTGGGGTTTGGATAAAAGAATGACACTTGTGGAACTAAACAATACCTTGTTAATTTAATATACAAACTTATAATTTGACGTATTTATATATAACCACATACGCTTGACTGGGTACGGTAGGCGGGATATCTATAAATACCAATAATTATTCATTTTACCGGACACGGAACTGGATTAATAGTTAATAGACTTGTTGAAACAGGGGTGAATTACATTCAAGGGTAATTGGTGTAATTGTTAACAAAGTAGTAAAACCTTGGTTTACACGCAGTCGATAACCTGGTGTATTCATTAAACAAAGTATTAAAACCTTGTTACAATTCGAATCCCCAATTAGTTGGAATATTTGACTTCGGGAATAAGAATAATTTGACGAAGGCTTTCGCTCTTTATATTTATGACTGATGGACTATTATGGACAAATTCGTATGGACATATTAAATAATCCAGGACAAAGGACAATTAACCCATGGGCATAAAACTAAAATCAACACGTCAAACATCATGATTACGGACGTTTAAATAAGCATAATTCTTTTATTTCATATTTAATTTCCTTTATTTTATATTTAATTGCACTTCTAATTATTGCACTTTTATTTATTGTTATTGTATTTAATTGCACTTTTAATTATCATACTTTTTAATTATAGCATTTTTTAATTATCGCAAGTTTATTTTATCGCACTTTTATTTATTGCAATTTCATTATCGTTATTTATTTTACGCTTTAAATTAAGTCTTTTATTTATTTAATATTTTACATTAGGTTTTAACTGCGACTAAAGTTTTAAAAATCGACAAACCGGTCATTAAACGGTAAAAACCCCCCTTTATAAAAACAATATTACTTATATATATATATATATTTGTATTTTTATAAAATAAAACTAATATAGTGTTAAGCTTTGTTTAAAGATTCCCTGTGGAACGAACCGGACTTACTAAAAACTACACTACTGTACGATTAGGTACACTGCCTATACGTGTTGTAGCAAGGTTTAAGTATATCCATTCTATAAATAAATAAATATCTTGTGTAAAATTGTATCGTATTTAATAGTTTTTCCTAGTAAAATATAAGCTATTTTATATACACCTCTGTGCACATCAAGTACGAGCCGCGAAATGCAAAGTATAAGATATTAAATAGTACACAAGGACGTTCGAACATCCGGAACCGGGACATGAACCAACTATCAACGCGCGACGCAACCGATCTAAACTTACAAGTCAATGATGCACATAAATATAATATAATATATATATAATTATATATATATATATATTATATATATTATATTATAAATATTAAATAATACGCAGCAGCCCACGTTTTTGTTGCTTGGTGAGCTGGAAAAGCAGGCCATGCGATCGCATGGCCTGGTAGCCTTAAATTCATGCGGTCGCATGAGCTACTGTAGCTGGTCAGGTTCTATATAAAGTCAGTTTGCTCGACGAATTGTGGACACCTTTTTCTAATCTCTTACTCTCTTAATATATTTATATTTATATTTTAATTATAATTTTAATTTAATATTAAAGTTTAATAATAATAAGGTTATGTTAGCGAATGTTGTAAGTTTGTAAGTCAAAATTCTGTCCGTGTAACGCTACGCTATTAATACTCATTGTAAGTTTTGTTCAACCTTTTTAAATTAATGTCTCGTAGCTAAATTATTATTATGCTTATTTAAATGGAAGTAATCATGATGTTGAGCTAAATATTAAGATTGGGTAATTGGGCTTTGTACCATAATTGGGGTTTGGACAAAGGAACAACACTTGTGAAAATTAGACTATGGGCTATTAATGGGTTTTATATTAACTAAACGATACCTCGTTAATTTAATATTAAAGGTTACAATTTGACGTATCTATATATAACCACATACGCTTAATCGGGTACGGTGGGTGTCATAACCCGACCGTAACCATAAGGACGAATACAATAACATATGATTTCATCGCGAGGTATTGACCTCTATATGCGACATTTTTCAAAAACTGCATTCGTTTTTACAATACAAACCATAGCTTTTATTACAAATACAAGGTTTAAACAACTTAATAATAATTATCGTTTAGCGATAATCTTAGACTTACAAACTTTACATGTGATAATAACAATACGACTTCCAACATATTTTACATTACAAATCCTCCGATATGCAGTTTTATTTTTGACACAAATATGCATACTCAAGATCTTGCTTAAATTCAACATGTTGCAGCGAAAGCTTTTAGTTATCACCTGAGAATAAACATGCTTAAAGCGTCAACATAAAGTTGGTGAGATATAGGTTTAATGCCGGCAGTGTTATAAATATAGACCACAAGATTTCATATATAAACGTTTTAATAAAAATATTCTAAGTTGTTGAGCACTTGATAACCATACTTAACATTTAATCAACGTCGCATATTCCCTTTATTATGAAATCTTACTACACCGTACCAAGTGTAGTTACCGAAACGAAGTACTGTGCAACCGTTGAATACTGGTCGTCCAGTCCATTTGGGGTTGTCAGGCCCGATAGATCTATCAACAGGATTCGCGTTTACAATACCTCATGTAAATAATAGTTACCAAGTTACAGGGAAGTATGCCAGTGGTACAACTCAACGTAGAATATATATTTTTAATCACTTGTGTCCATAACGTAAATCATAAAATGCATGTATTCTCATCCCGAAATATTTAGAGTTTAAAAGTGGGACTATATACTCACTTTTGCCTTGAAGGTATTTAACTTGACTTGGTCTTCGATAGATATCACGAACCTAACCATATATAATATATCAACATATTTTCTTTTTAAGTAATCGTTACATATATATATATATATATATATATATACACACTTTTAATATTTTCTTAGTCCGTAGTTAGCAGTCCGATGTTAGTGGTCCACAATTAGTTGCTTAAATAAAATAAATAAAGACCCCATCGTATTCGTATTGATCAGAATTAATCTCGACCCATGGTACCATGTTGTCAAGTGACGTGTTGCGTACATAAAGTACCGTGTTGTCAAATGACGTGTTGCGTAAAATCATGAGGTCTTATGATTAATCTTCTCGTGTTGTTTACGGGTGGTCCTAAAATATATAAAATCAAATCATAAGTAAATATATATGAAATATCATATTAATTAGAAAATATATGATTAATTTAATTTTTCTCCAAATATTTTCGTAGCTAAACTAGCTTGGGATACCCGATCTTGTTTTAGTCGTAGTTTCCTCATTACAACTCTGTTTTTGTTGGTTCAACTTGCCACTTCCTTGGATCGAATCAAATTTTAAGAATATGAACTGAAAATACCTTAGGTTGTATTCGAAATCACAGATTATAGGTCAAACTTTGGTGAAACTTATGAAAGTGATCATTTTCCATCATAAAAACAACATTTAATGATCATTTTTCTAAAAATACTTACACTTTGAGTTAAACCATGAAATTTTTATGTGTTAACATATTCATAAGAAATATCATTTTTACAGAACATAAACTTCCAATTCAAAGTTCAAGATAGTTTTTAATTATCCAACCCAAAACAGTCCCCGATTGCACTCCGACGACGTAGATTCAGTTTTTAAGATGTTCTTTGTAAAACCAAGTTATATCTTGTTAAGTTAGCATATCATTATGATATATTATAGGTCTTGAAGTGTTTTAAAAGTTAAGTTAGAAGGATCTATTTAGTTTGCAAACAAGTTTGAAATCATTCAAAGTATGTTCTTGTTGTTAAAATTTTACAACACAAAATAAGATAGCTATATAAATATGAATCGAATAAGGTTATGAACAAGGTTACTACCTCAAGTTACTTGGACAAAGTTGCTGTAAAAGATGAGTAAAATCCTAGAACCAAAAGAGTGGTGGAGTTGGATCAAAAGGTTGGAAGTAAACTTGTTTACTTGGAAGGATTATTGAAGTTTTCTTGTAAGGAATTTATTATGATGATTAAGGCTTGTTTTTGAAGCTAGATCTTCATGGTTATTTGCTGAGATTGTGAAGAACACTTAAGGTTCCTAAGAATATGTTTTTGGTTAGAGAAAATGTGTAGTAAAAATGAAATTGGAATGGAGTATAAATGGTGGTGAAAAGATGTATAAATTTGTAATATTGTGCAAAAGTCTTGTAATATGCCAAATTGATTAATCATGCATGCTAAGATCCAAAATTGAATGACTCATGGTTGCTAATAAAGTGATTGTGATGTGTATATACTAATAGTAAATACGTATAGGATCTGGGTATGATACGAGTACATATACTCTAGGTATACATGTAGAAATTTTGAGGAAACGGAACGAGAATTCAAATATAGCTATCTTTTGTAAATATACTTATATTGTTTTATGTATATAATCCATTTAAAAGTGATTAAATACATATTTATACGATACTTGTATAAGTATTATAGGTTAAAGGTATATATGTCAAATAACGTTACGTAAAGTTATCATTTTGAAAACTTAAGTTAGTAGTCTCAAAGTATACTTATAACTTATTGTTATTAGTACACAATAAAATGTTAAACCATTCTTAGATCATGTTAAATATATATAAATACATATATATACACAAACATATAATTATCGTTTGTTATATAGTTCGTGATATCATCGGTCAAATTGGACGGTCAAACGTTGTGTAAAACTCTTTTTTAAAAACATAAATCTCAACAATTTAGATTACTTATCATGTTGGTAAGGTTTAATTTATGTAAATATTAATCTCATAGGTATAAAATGATCAGAAAAATCCGGGTCGTTACAGTACCTACCCGTTAAATAAATTTCGTCCCGAAATTTTAAAATTGTACCTATTTTGCGTTCTCGGGAAACAATTGTGGGTACTTTCGTTTCATCTGATCCTCTCGTTCCCAAGTAAACTCGGGACCCCTTCGAGCATTCCAACGAACCTTAACGATCGATATGTAGCTCTGCTTGAGTTGTTTAACTTCACGGTCCATGATTTCGACTGGTTCTTCTATGAATTGTAGTTTCTCGTCGACTTGGATTTCTTCAAGAGGAATGGTGAGATCTTCCTTTGCAAGACATTTCTTAAGGTTTGATACGTGAAATGTATTATGTACTCCGGCGAGTTGTTGCGGTAACTCGATTCGATAAGCTACCGGTCCAATGCGTTCGATGATCTTGAACGGGCCTACATACCTTGGGTTCAGTTTACCCCTTTTACCGAAACGTATTACACCTTTCCAAGGTGACACCTTTAACATAACCATGTCACCGATCTGAAACTCTAATGGTTTCCTTCGGACATCGGCGTAGCTCTTTTGGCGACTACGGGCTGTTTTCAATCTCTCCTTGATTTGTACTATCTTCTCAGTCGTTTCGTGTATGATCTCGGGACCAGTTAATTGTCGATCTCCTACTTCATTCCAACAGATAGGGGATCTACACTTCCTTCCATACAATGCTTCGAATGGTGCAGCTTTAATGCTCGCATGATAACTGTTATTATACGAGAATTCTGCTAATGGTAGATATTTATCCCATCCGTTTCAAAAATCGATCACACATGCCCTGAGCATGTCCTCAAGAGTCTGAATTGTTCTTTCACTCTGCCCGTTAGTTTGTGGATGATATGCGGTACTCATATCCAAACGAGTTCCTAGGGCCTCCTGTAGTGATTGCCAGAACTTTGATGTAAATCTACTATCACGATCGGATATAATGGAAATAGGTATTCCATGCCTTGAAACAATTTCCTTTATGTATAATCATAATAGTTTCTCCATTCTATCCGTTTCCTTTATAGGCAAGAAATGTGCAGATTTGGTGAGACGATCAACTATTACCCAAATGGTGTCATAACCCCAGGCAGTCTTAGGTAACTTTGTGATGAAATCCATGGTAATACCGTCCCATTTCCATTCTGGGATTTCTGGTTGTTGAAGTAACCCTGACGGCTTCTGGTGTTCTGCTTTGACTTTGGAACAAGTTAAACATTCCCCAACATATGTTGCAATGTCTGTCTTCAAATTAGGCCACCAATAATGCGTCTTAAGATCTTGATACATCTTTCCAACTCGAGGATGTATCGAGTATCTTGTCTTATGTGCCTCATTCAATATCAACTTCCTTAATCCACCCAACTTCGGTACCCAAATACGGTTTGCAAAATATCGAATTCCGTCTTCCCGCATAACGAGTTGCTTCTCATACTTCTTCATTATTTCATTTCCTATGTTTTCTTTAGTAAGAGCTTCTCGTTGAGCCTCTTTGATTTGTGAGTTGAGATTCATGCGAATTTTTATGTTCATTACTCGTACTCGAATTGGTTCCTATTCCTTTTTGCTTAGAGCGTCGGCCACTACATTTTATTTCCCTGGATGATAGCGAATCTCACAATCATAGTCATTTATCAGCTCGACCCACCTACGTTGCCTCATGTTCAGCTGTTTCTGATCGAAGATATGTTGAAGGCTTTTATGATCGGTAAACACAGTGCATTTAACCCCATATAAGTAGTGTCTCCATATCTTGAATGCAAACACTACTGCTCCCAATTCTAAATCATGCGTCGTATAATTCCACTCATGAATCTTCAATTGTTGGGATGCGTATGCTATAACTTTCTTCCGTTGCATAAGGACGCAACCAAAACCTTGTCGCGAAGCGTCACAATATATCTCAAAATCATCGTTCCCTTCAGGTAACGATAAAATAGGTGCTGTAGTCAACTTCTTCTTCAGTAATTGAAATGCACTCTCCTGCTCAGAAGTCCATTCGTACTTCTTCCCTTTTTGTGTTAACGCTGTTAATGGTTTAGCTATTCGGGAAAAATCTTGAATAAACCTTCTATAATAACCAGCTAAACCCAAAAATTAGCGTATCTGCGTTGGTGTCTTAGGAGTCTCCCATTTTTCAATGGCCTCAATTTTAGCTGGGTCAACCTGAATTCCTTTGCTACTAACAACATGGCCAAGAAATTGCACTTCTTTCAACCAAAATGCACACTTAGAAAATTTGGCGTATAACTGTTCTTTTCTTAACAATTCTAATACCATCCTTAAATGCTGCTCATGCTCTTGCTCACTCTTGGAATAGATAAGAATATCGTCAATGAAAACGATAACAAACTTATCTAAATACGGACTACAAACTTGATTCATGAGGTCCATGAATACAGCTGGCACATTCGTTAATCCAAACGGCATGACCAAAAATTCATAATGACCGTAGCGTGTCCGAAAAGTAGTTTTCAGAATATCTTCTTCTTTGACGCGTAGTTGATGATAGCCCGACCTTAGGTCGATTTTCGAGTAAACACATGATCCTTGCAATTGATCAAATAAGTCATCAATTCTCGGTAGTGGATACCGATTCTTGATAGTTAACTTATTTAATTCACGATAATCTATACACATTCGGAAAGATCCGTCTTTCTTCTTGACGAATAAAATCGGAGCTCCCCACGGTGAAGTTCTCGGTCGAATGAAACCACGGTCCAGTAATTCTTGTAACTGGCTTTGTAACTCTTTCATCTCAGATGGTGCAAGTCTATATGGAGCACGAGCCACTGGTGCAGCTCCCGGTACTAGATCTATTTGAAATTCTACAGATCTAAATGGAGGTAATCCTGGTAACTCTTCCGGAAATACTTCAGGAAAATCTCTTGCCACAGGCACGTCGTTGATGCTCTTCACTTTTTCCTTCATTTCGACTTTATTAACATATGCTAAGATAGCATAGCACCCTTTCTTCAAGCACTTTTGAGCTTTCAAACAACTAATGAGTTTTAGCTTTGAGTTACCCTTCTCTCCATAAATCATTACTGGAGTTTTATCCTTACGAGGAATGCGAATTGCCTTCTTGGCGCACACAACTTCAGCTCCTATTTCGGACATCCAGTCCATGCCGACTATTACATCAAAACTTCCTAATTCTACGGGTATCAAATCAATCTTAAATGTTTCTCCAGCTAAATTTATTTTACAATCACGGCAAATTTTATCGGCTTTAATTAGTTTATCATTAGCTAACTCAATCATGTACTTAGCATCTAGAGGTAATGATGAATAATTCAATTTAGCGTGAAAGTCTCTACACAGGTAACTTCTATCATCACCAGTATCAAATATAATAGATGCGGATAAGTTATTAATGGTAAACGTACCCGTAACAAGCTCCGGGTCTTCGCACGCCTCTCTAGCATTAATAACAAATGCTCTTCCACGTGCAGATCCATTATTCTTCTCTGGATTCGGGCACTGACTCTTATAATGACCCTGTTTCCCACACCCATAACAAGTAACAGTGGCCAAGACAGTTCTATTTGCATTGGTGGCAGGAGTCTTGGTACCGTTTGTATTTGTAGCGGGAACCCTACAATCTTCAGCAAGATGACCTTTTCGATTACAATTGTTGCACACCACATTACAATAACCAGAGTGATGTTTGTGGCATCTGTTACATAAAGGATTTCGTCCCTTGTAACCTGAGTTCGAACCGCTACCCGCACCTTGCGTGGTTTCTTGTTTCTCGTTGGATTGTTGATGATTACCTTCCCACTTTCTTTTGTTTCCCGATGTCTTGACATCGGTGTTCTTATCTAGAATAATCTGGTCCATCAACTCATTCGCCATGGTGATAGCTTCATGAATAGTCTTGGGTTTGGATGCTGTAACATTTGCCTTGACCTTTTTTGGCAAACCGTCTTTGTACAGTTCAATCTTCCGTTCTTCGGTTGGTACTAATTCGGGACATAGCAAAGCTAATTCCATGAATCGCTGATTGTAGTTGGTGAGTTCAGTACCAACAACTTTCAGGCTTCGTAATTTAGCTTCCAACTTCCTAACCTCGTTCCTTGGACAATACTCGTTGATTAGCATTGTTTTGAATTCTTCCCAGGGAGTATCATAAGCTACATCTCCTCTTACGGCCTTCACATAGTTTTTCCACCACGTGAGTGCACTATCTTGTAAGGTGCACGATGCATACTTGGTTATGTCCTTCTCAATACAACCACTGATTTTAAACACAGACTCAATCTTTTCGATCCACCGGGTTAAACCGACCGGTCCTTCTGTTCCACTGAATGATGAGGGCTTGCAACCTTGAAAAGTTTTGTAAGTGCATCCCACACGAGGATTTGGGTTAACTGCAGCACCTCTTGCAGCCTCGACCCATAACATTCTGTCATTCACTCGCTGATTGATGAGTTCCTGGATTTCTTGTTCCGTCATTCGGTTCAATCGCGCCATAATCTTCAATAAAAATGGAAAAAAAAATAATTATTCACATGGAATATTATAGATGTAGTATGTATTTACACTACATCGTAGCTTATTAATAATATGAACCAGTTATTATTATAAAATCCTTTTCTTCTTATTAGCGTTTTATAATTATACCTAGGGTAGTACCTACCCGTTAAAGTTCATACTTAATAGCTTAGTACGAAAATCAATTACTATCACCCAAATAATACTCAACCATGAAAAATTATTGCATTTCACACTTCACTATTTTACATATGCTTATCTTACATCAAACATTAAGCAAACCACACTAATAATATTATACAAAACATTATATGATCCCATGGTTTAAAACAACAGCGCATCATTTAACCCAAAGCCTTTGTGTTCAAAGAAATCGCTTAAAGGTTATCCTGGTTGTCTCCCTGCGTTTTGGCTAAGGAACCGAAGAACTGGATGTCGGGATAGAACTAATAGGAATAGCAGGAATAGGTGTAAAGTATCTGGTGGAGTTGGTGCCACAACATCCTCTCTAGACTCGGGATTTGGATTTTCCATTTCAGTAGCCTTTCGTTTCTTTCCTCGTTCGAACTTGTCTTTCGTAATTTCTTGTATTTCTTCCTCCTCAGGATCACTTTTTGGTTCCTCTTCAATTGATTCATCCGGAACTTGTGAGTCTTCCCCAAAGGTGTCATTTTCATCATCGGATAGGTTAATGACTGGAACACCATCTGAAGATTCTGGTTCGGAGTCGCTGAATGTGATAACAAGTTCTAAGCTAGACATCTATCACATAACAACTAGCATGTTAGTATCACATAATATTTACATATTATTTTTTTAACCAACAGGGATAAGCAATAGTTTTCTAAATCAAACACGGTCAAAGTCCAGACTCACTAATGCATCCTAACAAACTCGATAAGACACACTAATGCAAATTTCCTGGTTCTCTAAGACCAACGCTCTGATACCACATGTCATAACCCGACCGTAACCATAAGGACGAATACAATAACATATGATTTCATCGCGAGGTATTGACCTCTATATGCGACATTTTTCAAAAACTGCATTCGTTTTTACAGTACAAACCATAGCTTTTATTACAAATACAAGGTTTAAACAACTTATAGACTTACAAACTTTACATGTGATAATAACAATACGACTTCCAACATATTTTACATTACAAATCCTCCGATATGCAGTTTTATTTTTGACACAAATATGCATACTCAAGATCTTGCTTAAATTCAACATGTTGCAGCGAAAGCTTTTAGTTATCACCTGAGAATAAACATGCTTAAAACGTCAACATAAAGTTGATGAGATATAGGTTTAATGCCGGCAGTGTTATAAATATAGACCACAAGATTTCATATATAAACGTTTTAATAAAAATATTCTAAGTTGTTGAGCACTTGATAACCATACTTAACATTTAATCAACGTCGCATATTCCCTTTATTATGAAATCTTACTACACCGTACCAAGTGTAGTTACCGAAACGAAGTACTGTGCAACCGTTGAATACTGGTCGTCCAGTCTGGTTGGGGTTGTCAGGCCCGATAGATCTATCAACAGGATTCTCGTTTACAATACCTCATGTAAATAATAGTTACCAAGTTACAGGGAAGTATGCCAGTGGTACAACTCAACGTAGAATATATATTTTTAATCACTTGTGTCCATAACGTAAATCATAAAATGCATGTATTCTCATCCCGAAATATTTAGAGTTTAAAAGTGGGACTATATACTCACTTTTGCCTTGAAGGTATTTAACTTGACTTGGTCTCCGATAGATATCACGAACCTAACCATATATAATATATCAACATATTTTCTTTTTAAGTAATCGTTACATATATATATATATATATATATATATATATATATATATATATATATATATATATATATATATATATACATATATATATATATATATACACTTTTAATACTTTTAATATTTTCTTAGTCCGTAGTTAGCAGTCCGATGTTAGTGGTCCACAATTAGTTGCTTAAATAAAATAAATACAGACCCCATCGTATTCGTATTGATCAGAATTAATCTCGACCCATGGTACCATGTTGTCAAGTGACGTGTTGCGTACATAAAGTACCGTGTTGTCAAATGACGTGTTGCGTACAATCATGAGGTCTTATGATTAATCTTCTCGTGTTGTTTACGGGTGGTCCTGAAATATATAAAATCAAATCATAAGTAAATATATATGAAATATCATATTAATTAGAAAATATATGATTAATTTAATTTTTCTCCAAATATTTTCGTAGCTAAACTAGCTTCGGATACCCGATCTTGTTTTAGTCGTAGTTTCCTCATTACAACTCCGTTTTTGTTGGTTCAACTTGCCACTTCCTTGGATCGAATCAAATTTTAAGAATATGAACTGAAAATACCTTAGGTTGTATTCAAAATCACAGGTTATAGGTCAAACTTTGGTGAAACTTATGAAAGTGATCATTTTCCATCATAAAAACAACATTTAATGATCATTTTTCTAAAAATACTTACACTTTGAGTTAAACCATGAAATTTTTATGTGTTAACATATTCATAAGAAATATCATTTTTCCAGAACATAAACTTCCAATTCAAAGTTCAAGATAGTTTTTAATTATGCAACCCAAAACAGTCCCCGATTGCACTCCGACGACGTAGATTCAGTTTTTAAGATGTTCTTTGTAAAACCAAGTTATATCTTGTTAAGTTAGCAAATCGTTATGATATATTACAGGTCTTGAAGTGTTTTAAAAGTTAAGTTAGAAGGATCTATTTAGTTTGCAAACAAGTTTAAAATCATTCAAAGTATGTTCTTGTTCTTAAAATTTTACAACACAAAATAAGATAGCTATATAAATATGAATCGAATAAGGTTATGAACAAGGTTACTACCTCAAGTTACTTGGACAAATTTGCTGTAAAAGATGAGTAAAATCCTAGAACCAAAAGAGTGGTGGAGTTGGATCAAAAGGTTGGAAGTAAACTTGTTTGCTTGGAAGGATTATTGAAGTTTTCTTGTAAGGAATTTATTATGATGATTAAGGCTTGTTTTTGAAGCTAGATCTTCATGGTTATTTTCTGAGATTGTGAAGAACACTTAAGGTTCCTAAGAGTGTGTTTTTTGTTAGAGAAAATGTGTAGTAAAAATGAAATTGGAATGGAGTATAAATGGTGGTGAAAAGATGTATAAATTTGTAATATTGTGCAAAAGTCTTGTAATATGCCAAATTGATTAATCATGCATGCTAAGATCCAAAATTGGCTGACTCATGGCTGCTAATAAAGTGATTGTGATGTGTATATACTAATAGTAAATACGTATAGGAGCTGGGTATGATACGAGTACATATACTCTAGGTATACATGTAGAAATTTTGAGGAAACGGAACGAGAATTCAAATATAGCTATCTTTTGTAAATATACTTATATTGTTTTATGTATATAAGCCCTTTAAAAGTGATTAAATACATATTTATACGATACTTGTATAAGTATTATAGGTTAAAGGTATATATGTCAAATAACGTTACGTATAGTTATCATTTTGAAAACTTAAGTTAGTAGTCTCAAAGTATACTTATAACTTATTGTTATTAGTACACAATAAGATGTTAAACCATTCTTAGATCATGTTAAATATATATAAATACATATATATACACAAACGTATAATTATCGTTTGTTATATAGTTCGTGATATCATCGGTCAAATTGGACGGTCAAACGTTGTGTAAAACTCTTTTTAAAAACATAAATCTCAACAATTTAGATTACTTATCATGTTGGTAAGGTTTAATTTATGTAAATATTAATCTCATAGGTATAAAATGATCGGAAAAATCCGGGTCGTTATAGTACCTACCCGTTAAATAAATTTCGTCTTTTAATTATCGTATTTTTTATATCTTATCGCACTTTTAATTATCGTATTTTTAATTATCGCAATTTTGTTTATCGTCATTTTTTTATCGCACTTTAAATTATCGCACTTTTATTATCGTTATTTACGTTACGCTTTAAATTAAGTCATTTGTATATTTAATATTTTACATTAGGTTTTAATTGCTACTTAAGACATAAAATCGACCAACCGGTCATTAAACGGTAAAAACCCCCTTTTATAATAACAATAATATTACTTATATATATATATATATATATATATATATATATATATATATATATATATATATATATATATATACAAATATAGTTTAAAATATATATAGCGTTAAACTACACTAAAGACTACACTACTTTACGATTAGGTACACTGCCTATAGTGTTGTAGCAAGGTTTAGGTATATCTACTCTATAAATAAATAAATAACTTGTGTAAAATTGTATCGTATTTAATAGTATTTTGTAGTAAAAATATAACTATTTTGTATACACCTCGCATAACATCAGTAGCCACATCAGCTTTCAAATTAGGCCACCAATACAGCTCCTTAAAATCATGATACATCTTTCCTGAACCAGGATGAATAGAGTACCTAGACTTATGAACCTCATCTAGAACAAGTTGTCGCAGATCACCATACTTCGGAACCCAAAGACGTCCCGCAAAATATCTTGTACCATCTGCTCGTACCTCAAAGTTCTTAGCCATGCCTCTGACATTCTCATTCACAAAATTCTCCTCCTTTAAGGCTTCCTGTTGTGCCTCAAGAATCTGCCTTGCGAGATTGGTTCGAATTGTCATATTCAAAGCTCTAAATCTGCGGGGTTTAACCCTTTCTTTACGACTTAACGCATCAGCCACAATATTGGCCTTCCCAGGATGATATAAAAGTTCACAATCATAATCATTCAATGTCTCAACCCATCTTCGTTGCCTCATATTCAGCTGTTTTTGGTCAAGAATATGTTGAAGACTTTTGTGATCTGTGTACACTGTACTTTTGACCCCATAAAGATAATGTCTCCAAATCTTAAGCGCAAACACAACAGCTCCCAACTCTAAATTATGGATTGTATAATTCTGTTCATGGATCTTCAACTGACGTGACGCATACGCAATAACTTTCTTTCATTGCATCAAAACACAACCAAAGCCCTGACGCGAAGCGTCACAGTAAACAACAAAATCGTCATTACCCTCAGGTAGTGACAATATCGGAGAGGTAGTCAACTTCTTCTTCAGAGTTTGAAAAGCAGTCTCTTGTTCATCCTTCCACTCATACTTCTTCCCCTTGTGCGTTAAAGCAGTCAGAGGTTTCGCTATACGAGAGAAATCTTGAATGAACCTTCTACAGTAACCTGCCAACCCTAGAAACTGACGAACCTGAGTAGGAGTTTTCGGAATTTCCCACTTTTCAATTGCCTCTATCTTGGCAGGATCAACTTGTATTCCCTGTTTACTAACAACATGCCCAAGGAGTTGAACTTCTCTTAACCAGAAAGCACACTTAGAGAACTTAGCGTACAACTCTTCTTTCCTCAACAGATCAAGCACCAACTTCAAATGTTCTTCGTGCTCTTCATTACTTTTAGAATAAATAAGGATGTCGTCGATGAATACAATAACGAATTTGTCCAGATAGGGTCTGCACACACGGTTCATGAGGTCCATGAACACAGCAGGTGCATTTGTCAATCCGAACGACATAACAAGGAATTCGTAGTGACCATAACGGGTGCGAAAAGCAGTTTTTGGAACATCAGATTCTTTAACACGCAGTTGATGATAACCGGAACGAATATCGATCTTAGAATAAACAGACGAACCTTGAAGCTGATCGAACAAATCATCAATTCTAGGAAGAGGGTAACGGTTTTTAACAGTAAGCTTGTTCAATTCACGATAATCAAAACACAAACGAAACGAACCATCCTTCTTCTTAACAAATAGAACAGGAGCTCCCCAAGGGGACGAACTAGGACGAATGAAACCTTTGTATAGCAACTCACGGAGTTGACTCGACAATTCTTGAAGTTCGGAAGGTGCAAGTCGGTAAGGAGCACGTGCTACAGGAGCAGCACCGGGAATAAGATCGATTTGAAATTCTACCGCGTGTTGCGGCGGAAGGCCAAGTAAATCTTCGGGAAATACCTCGGGAAAATCTCTAATAATATGAACATCACCAATGCTCTTCTCTTCTCTATCAGAATCAACAACATGGGCTAGAATAGCATGACAGCCTTTGCGGAGATGTTTATGAACTTTCAAACAGCTAATATGATTTAACTGTCTGCATTTCTTATCCCCAAAAACCATCAGCGGCTCTCCAACCACATTAGTAATACGGATAGCTTTCTCATAACACACAATCTCAACACGATTCGTAGACAACCAATCCATACCAATAACAATGTCGAAACTGCCTAGGTCAATCGGTATCAAATCTATCTCAAAATCTCTACCAGCCAAATTAATGTTATATTTACGATACACAGTCTTAGCAGTAAGCACTTTACCATTAGCTATCTCTACAACATAAGTATTGTCTAGAGGAGTTAACGGAGTTTTGATTTTTGGACTTAATTTATTCGACACAAAACTCAAATCAGCCCCTAAATCAAATAGTACATAAACTGATAAATCATTGACCAAGAACGTACCCGTAACAAGTTTAGGATCCTCCTCAGCATCCCTGGCATTAATGTTGAACGCTCTTCCACGTGCATTCTCCGTAGTCTTCTTGTTAGGGCAGGCATTACGAAAATGCCCCGACTTACCGCATTCATAACAAACTCTCGAATTACCACAATTTCTCAGCTTCCCATTACCATTACCACCATTATTACCAGCATTATTACCATCGCTTGCAGCAGGAGTAGCAGAACCCGGCATAAGCACCGTACAATCTTTAGCAATGTGTCCCTGCTTGGAACACCTCTTACAAGTAACCGTACAGTAACCATCATGAGCCTTATAACATCGAGGACAAACACGCTGATTACGGTTATTAGCACCAGAAGTATCTTGTTTCTTCTGCTGACCTTGGTTCTGGTTGCGGTTATTATCCCACTTCCTTTTCCCATTATCAGCCTTCTTAACAACTTCCTCACTGGCATCGGTCACAGCAGCCTTACTTCTCCTCAAAATTTTATCATTAAGCTTATGCACCATATACATAGCAGCTTCAATAGTTTGGGGCTCACTAGACTCAACCCCATGCTCAATTTTCTCAGATAATCCATCAATATAAGCTTCAATCTTAAGATTCTCTTCAGCATAAACATTTGGACACAACAAAGTTAACTCGAAGAACCTTTGCTCATAGGCATCTAATTCCGTGCCCTTCATCTTCAAGTTCTTAAGCTCGGCTTCTAACTTCTTAAGTTCACCCCGGGGACGATAACGGGTGATCATTTTCTCTTTAAAGTTGTTCCAAGTCAAACCATATGCCACATCATTACCCAAACTATTAACCAAGTTGTTCCACCAAGTTAATGCACTATCTTTAAGAGTGCAGCTTGTGAAACTGACCTTGTCCTCATCACGGACTCGGCTAACCCTGAAAATAGACTCAATCTTCTCAAACCAACGAGTAAGTCCAATGGGTCCTTCAGTGCCACTAAATTCTTGTGGACGACTTGCCATGAACGTTTTGTGGGAGCATCCCACCTGGTTATTGTTATTCGCATTCGCATTAGCATTAGCTGCCATAGCAGCTGCTATTCCTTCGGAGATAAATCGTTGCATACAGGCTTCGTTGGACTCGCGGGGAGGCATGATCTTCAAAACAGAATAACACAACCGTTAGTACTAAGAATAATACCAGTGTTATAAAGGAATAGATCGAACACAAAAGATTAACCATTAAAATAATAGTCAATAAACACTATGAGTAATAACATGACAGTTATGATAGTTATAGAAATAGCCACCACATGCATACATACTTTATGATAGAAATCATACAACATACATAGCACTCAACATACATGAACTATATTACACATAATATAACATGCCAAGAGTCACAACATCAGAAATAAAATATGATAATGATAATAGATGTCATAAAGAAACAACCATCCATACATAATGAAAAATATCTCATAACAAAATCCTAAATAAAATCCTCGGCAAAACGCCATACATAACCCAAAAATGTATGTATCAAAGGACCTTAAGTCTTATGAAATAAGTAATCAATCATGAATCATCATATCACATCTGCTTGGAGCGGGTGTGATAAGCTGGGCCGATATGAGGCTCAGCAGGAGTCTCATACTTCCTCAACTTTCCCTTCACCTCCTCCAACTCTGACTTCAGACCACGAACTATGCTCTCAAGAGCCTCAAACTTAGCGTCCACCTCACGATTACACTTCCGGGTCTCGAACCCAACATTATGCTTGAAACTGATAAACGAATCCATACTAGCTCTAATCTCGTCCATCACCTCGTTATACGACAAAATCCGCATACTGTCACTGAGAGCATTAATACGCGTCTCATTCGAGTATGCTCTAGTCATGTAAGTGATAGTAGCCATGTAATAGTTAACAGGATCATCGATCAACGGCTGATCAGCACGGTGTCTAGCAGCGGACGAAGGAGCAGGAGCAGGAACGGAATTGTTGCTCGAAGTCGACATCTGCAAACAGTAAAACCACAAACCACATGCAACATAGAAATAACATAAGTAATGACTTATAATTATTCCTCATACTAAATGAAATGCATAATAATGCTATAACAAGAAAGGTCGGGCTATAGACTAGACTCTAATGCACCCTAAAGACCATGTGTTGACCACATTAAGACTGCCTAGTTCCCTACAACCAGAGCTCTGATACCAACTGTGATGGCCCCGTCAAAACACTCAACGGCTCCGTCACTTGGTCCCACAGCTTGATCGAACTTTAAATGAATTTAATAAACAACATTGCATTCTTTTATTCAAAAAGTTTCCTAAAAAGGAAAGATACCAAAAATATGTAGTTTAAGTAACCCAACATATTAAATACCAAAGTTGACATTAAAACATTGTCAACAAAACCCACAAGTTTAAATTATTCCAAAAATAGAATACAAGTTCAAACTTTCATAATTGTTTAACAAAATCTGCCCAAATGCATGTAGACTCTTCTAACACAGCAGAAGCATCAAACAAACTCAAGTACCTGTGAAAACATGCGAGTAAACTATCAACAAAAATGTTGAGTGAATTGTAGGTTTAAATAATTGAATAAACTTTAGACCACAAGATTTAAAATGTTAGAAAACATTAAACATTATTCCATTATCAATGAGCTACCTGGTAACCACTTAACCCTTTATTTACCCTTCCTAAACACAATAAATAATATACACTGAACAAGTGTATCTACAACATAATATGAAGTACTAAACATTCTGATTATAAATTGCTAGCGCGACTAGCTCGAAATGGGGTTGTCAAACCCGATAGATCTATCCGTAGGATTCGCGTTCACCAGTAGAAACCAGTGATTACAGTTACCAGACTAGGGAATATTTTTGTTCAACTCATAACGAATAATTTAAATTTAATTGTCACTTGTGTCTAAATGTAAAATAAAATGCATGTAATCACATCCCAAAAATATACTTTGAAAAGTATGTAAAAATGGGACTATAACTCACTTTAATAGCAAACGAAGTAACCACACAAATATGCGAACAGCAAACGAAGTAAAGTGATCAGGAATGATCACAACGCCGACCTATAAATAAAGCAGGTCGATATAAATAACTAACTTAGGTCAAGTCTTAGTATGATAGCTATTGTACATGTTGCAAGTAGACATAGAACAACACTCAACATGCATCGGTTTGATCGGAACAGCGTACAGACACACACTTTCTATTTTTAGAAAGTTTCTATTTTTGGAAAGTTTCTATTTTTGGAAAGTTTCTATTTTAGGTAAGTTTCTATTTTTGGAAAGTTTCTATTTTAGGAAAGTTTCCATTTTTGGAAAGTTCTATTTTAGGAAAGTTTCTATTTTAGGAAAGATTCTATTTTAGAAAAGTTTATATTTTTGGAAAGTTTTCAAATTTAGAAAGTTTCCATATTTAGCAAGTTATTATTTTTAGAAAGTTTATAAGTTAGGAAAGTTTCCTTAATTAGAAAGTCAACAAAAGTCAACTGAAAGTCAAAGTCAACCGAAAGTCAACTCAAAAGTCAACCTTGGTCAAACATAGTCAACATTAATTTTAAAAGTATAAATTATATTAATAATATAGGTTATAACGTTAATTAAAGTCATATATGTATAATTATGTCATAACATAAGTTTAATTAAATTAAATTGAATTATTAAAATTAATATAAGTTTAAATGATATAATTAATATAACATAAGTATTTAATTAATTAATGAAATATTAGTCATAATATAAGTATTATTAATTAATATTAGATTTTAAATAATATCATAAGTATCATTAATTAATAATAAATTATTAATCATATCATTAGTTTCTAATTATAATTATTAAATCATAAGTATTTAAGAATTAAAATATAATTAAATAATAACTAAGCCTTATAATAATTAAATGATTAATTAATCCTTATTATAAGTCTTATTATAATAATCTCATAATATAAGTTTAATACTTACCATAAGTATTTTTCATTAATAATAAAAGTATTATTAATCATAAGTTTGATTAAATGTTTAATTAAATCATAAGTAATTAATAAATGATATAAATAATATATATATCATAAGTCTTAAATTAAATTAATTACTTTTTATATCATAAGTAATTTATTAATAATGAAATTCATTATTTATATCATAAGTCATAATTAATAACCATAAGTTTTAATTAAAAGTTCATCGGGTCATAACTTGAGCCCCGGGAATCAGTTTTCGGCGAGTCTTATATATATCTTCGCCTAACCAACCCACCCGACACATTAGTGTGCTCAAGAACACCCCAAAAACAGCAAACAAGTCGTGACTTACAGCCATTAATCAGTTTGGATCCTTAATCCGCTCAAAAACGTGTTTTAGTCATAACGGGTGATCCGTGGCTCGAATTTCGATGACCCGAACATGAAAGTTCATCCCATCATAAATCCTAACACACTAGTACACCCTAAAGACTCTAAAAATGGTCACAAAGTCATACCATACCTGTACCAATTCGTTTTCACCTTTCAATTTCAATAAAACACCATTTTAATCATAACTTATGTTCCGGAAATCGAAATAACATGAATCCAGAGTCTAAAATCAATGTCTTGATGAGAGGAACTCATCTAGACACTTTAATTTCACTTTTATATCAGTTATATTTCCAGAAAACAACAATCAAACCAAAAACATGAATTAACGAGCATTTCTACGCATACAATCAACAATACAATAACATATAATCATCATACTACTAATATAACATAAAAAATTAGTAAAATAATTGAAAAATAGAAAAGTTAGGGTTAGGGTTTATACTGTAATGACCATAGATTTTCCAACGATTATTTATTAATAATTATTATTAATACTTGTGTTTTATTGAATGTATTGTTTATATACATTTACATGCTACCATACATGACCTTAAATGCCCGAAACGTCTTTGTGACATACGTACATTACACGAATAATATTTTTAGAATATTATTTACATTCATGATTAAGTTTTATTAATCATTTTAAGTAACTAAGGTTACTAGTTAATTACTTGGGCTTATTTATTTAAATTGTTACTTACATGCATACTTGGGCCTTATGATTGTACATGGGCTTATAAGCCCGCCCTACACACTACATGGACTAGTTAGCCCATTTTATTATGCAAGTATTACTTTGACATGAAACTAGATTAATTAGTGTAAGGAAACTAGTTACTTGTTCCATTACACCTAGTCCCCATGCAAGGCCATCTTATAACCAACTTTTAAGACAAACACATGAAGAACCTTATGGACTTTTTCCTTCCCCCTTTTGATCCCAAAACCATCGGCTACCATAAGCAAAGGGAGAGTTTTTTTTTTTTGATTTTCCTTATTACGCTTTCACTAGTCTCCATTTCATTTACACACACACAAATAATACTTGCAACTTTCTCTCATTTCTCTCTCAAATTGTAAGCAACAAGACTTCTTTCTCTCTTCCTTTTGTTGCTCAAAAACCGAATCTATACACTCTCATATCATCAATCTTTGTTTGTTGTTTGTTTACTTGTTAGTTGTTGTTGTTTACTTACATGTTATCAAGAACCAAACTTTCTAGTTTGTTCTTCATTTATCTTGTCATAACAAGAACATACAAGAACTAAACTCTCTAGTTTATGTTCTACATTTAATGTTTGAAAGATTGTAAGTTCATATGCTGTAAAATCATACTTGTAATTCATGTTTGTAAACTTAAAGTTTACTTTCTTAAAGATCAAGACTTTGGCTTGAATCTTTAAAGTATGAACAACAATGAACTAGTTACTTGTTTATTTAGTTTATTACTTCATTCTTGCACTTTTTAAATTCATGATTCATGTTGTTGTTGGTCAAGTGTTACTAGTTAACTTTGATCTCATTTTTCTTGAACAAAAGTTAACTTTAAAAGTTCAAGAACATGGAAGTATAACTTTTTAGTTATAACTTCATACATTTGTGTTAGATTTAACTTAATAACTTTAGATCTAGACCTTTGGGTCTTGGATCTTCAAGATCTAACTAAGAACTATGTTCTACATCTTAAGATCTTGATTAGTTAGTTTACTTTCAAATTTGTAGTTCAATATTACTTTTATAGTTCATGTATGTGTCGGATCTAAGATCTTGATGTAACTTTGGTTCATCAAACTACTTGCAACACTTAATTGAGTTGTGCTACTTATCTTAGACTTACACTTGTGTTATGATGGTCAAAACTTGGCAAAGATGATGTAAACACATCAACGAGTTATACACTTGAAGCTATATGCATCAAGGACGAGAACCGTGATGAACGTCAAGCACCAAGAACCACCGGAACCTATTGTTTACTGTTTTCTGTAACTGTTCAGACCACCTGGACTGCTGTAATGATGATTTTCAGTTTTCTCAGGTCGTGTAGATAACTTTTCATTTAAGGCTCGTCTTAATCCGAGTTACGGTTTAGGATTTATGGCCCTCCGAGTGTCACTATGTCTTTTAACGTTGTGCTGAAAATTCTGACCTACTCGCACTTAGACCGTCGCCACGGTCAAACGAAGACGAGTTTGCTTCTGGAGTTTTTACCACAACTAAAGGACTCATATATGGAGCCATGGCCACTGGTCTCACCTTATTTCAGTAGGTATTGAGTCCGTGGTGACTGATCCAAATCAGCCTTTGTTTTAAACTCTTTTCATGAACGAAACTTACGTTACACCTTTTGTTTGATGATGAATGATGATGACCTTTAAGACCTAATTTACATACATTTAAACCTATTGGGACGATTTACTGACTTAGTAATATTTGACTTAGGTTGAGGACTTTCCGGACCTACGTACTTGCTTACTTCCCGACTCGACTTTACTACTACTTTACCACTGTGAGTTATAGCAATCCCTTTTTACTTTAACTATTTTGGGAACTGAGAATACATGCGCATTTTACATTTTACATACTAGGCACGAGTACTTAAAATTTATATGTGTGGGTTATACAACGGCATAAACATTCCCTTTAGCTCGGTAACGTTTAGTCATTTGTTTTTGAACCGGTGAACGCGAATCTTAGATATGGATCCATAGGGTTTGACATCCCCACTCGGGCTAGTCGCGCTAGCATTTAACGAGTGTTTAATACTTCGTATACATATGCACTTGCCAAGTGTACTTTCAGGGGGTATAAACGTTAAGTTAGTTACCAAGTGCCCACGGTTAAACATATACTTTATCATACTGTTTTGAAACGCTCTTTGTAGCACTGAAATCTCGTGGCCTACCTTACATACTGTTATACTTAAACTATAGCTCACCAACCTTTGTGTTGACGTTTTTAAGCATGTTTTTCTCAGGTGCTTAAGGTTAGCTGCTTCCGCTGTGTACTAGTCATGCCTCATAGACTTCCGCTGTGCTTTACTAGAGATGTCACCGCATGAACTACTTTATCTTGCATTCAAACTTTAATACTTTTGAACTATGATTTGTAACGACCTAAGGGTCACGTACTATTATCTTTGCTTCCGTTCATAGAAGCATACTTTTGGTTGTAAAACAATTGACGTTGATTATGACGTCAGCTTTCATCATAAATGTAAACGTATTTTGAAAATGCATATAGTGTTTGACCTTGTAATGATCCTGTTGTTGATGATTCGTACACGATGGTTTTGTACGGGGCATCACATATACCCTAATCGATAATCAAAGAGTATGAACGTGTAGAGGAGAACGAGAGCAATGTGTTTATACAAACAATAGAATGATCCAAGCTTTAATTTTTGATGAAGATGATGTTTATGGTGAAGATGGGCGATGGCCAAGGGAGAGGTTGAGGGAGAGAAAAAATTTAAGTTTAGGTTTAGGAAATTTTGTGAAAAGAATTGTGAAATGAAAAGTAATTAGCAAAAAAAGAAAGCAAGGGGGTATACCCCATGGATTCGGCCGAACAAGGGAGTGGGGTGGGCCCTACTAGCCTAATTTTGATAACTTGTGATTTCCTTGTGGCTCGAATGCCCGATCGAAACCCGAAATGCGAAAACATGACTACACGATTAATTATTCGAAGAGATATTAAATACGCGACGTAAAATATATATAAACACTATATAAATCATATGACCCTAAAATATCATATTTAAAATAATTAGGACTTAAAAATCCCAAAAGTTCGACCGTTGGTTTGAAAACCGAAAAGATTCGCCGGATAGAAATCCACGATTCGTATAAACGTACGATTTAAAATATGAATACAAATATTCATTTAACACATAATAATTAATATATTATTACTAAAATAATAATATAGGTCATAGAAATGACGTGTCATGAATAACAGTTAACGTTCGTTAAATAACTAACGGTAAAAGATAACGAAAAAAGTAGGGTCGTTACAAACTGTATCCTGCTTGAAAACATACCGTTCGAAAATTTGTCCTACTCGAAAACCTACTTTTGTTAGAGAACCCAGACTGCTCGAGAATTTTGTCTCTTTTATAATTTTAATGCCCGAAAACATTATATTTAAAATGTATTCTATTGTAGAATGTTAATTGTATTATGATATGTTCAGGAGGATAAAACAAGAAGACGGCTTCGTAGGATCAGAGTCTGACTTGCTTGTTGAGACTGATTCGGTGAGTGAGATAACTATAGTTCGGTAGTATATAGTAACTAGTTATTCTGTATATGTCATGCTAGTTAAAGTAATATACTATGGTTGTGTATTATTGTATATTGTTGCATGTGGATATTGTGTGGATGACTTATACAGGAGGAATTTCCGGTTAGTCCTCGGCCCGATCAACCGATGGTTGCAGGCTAGGCCAAGCCACCGAAGTCTCTTTGATGGCACTAGTGGTTTTGCGTGCTTACTATCACATGTTTAGTGTAACTGCCTATTATATGTTACTGACTGTAGTTAGCTCATTCACTTAGCTTTATGCTAACTCCCCTCTGTCTTCCCCTTGCAGGTACTTAGCTTATGTTTGGGAAGACAATGGTTATGTTATGCTGGGTCATGACCGACTCTGATGTGGCAGTTTTTATTTAGATAATTAATTATGTATTTGTAACGACCCGCCAAAATCGCTATTGACGCAGTACGTTATTCATCGGTTTCATTGCGAGGTATTGACCTCTATATAATACGTTTTGTAAACATTGCATTCTTTTGAAAAGGCACACCGTAAATGAATATCTAAATTCAAGGTTTTCGACATCTGATGATTTCTACATATAGACAATCACCGTAAATAATAGTTTACAATAATACATCCGTTGACAATGCAATCAAAATAAGATACATGGTGATGATTTTGTGAATGCAAAGTTTTCTCGAATAAAGCATGCATGACTCCATGCACTTAGCTTGTATAACGTATAAGCAAACAGCGGAAGACTTCTAAGGACCTGAGAATAAATGTCATAACCCGGATTTTTCCATGATTATATATATATATATATATATATATATATATATATATATATATATATATATATATATATATATATATATATATATATATATATATTATGAGATTAATATTTACATGTATAAATGTTTCCAACATGTTAAGCAATCAAACTTGTTAAGACTTGATTAATTGAAACGGATTTTATGTAAACGTTTGACCACCCAGTTTATCCGATGATTCATGAACGTTATAAATTGTATATGACATGATAATATATATATATATATATATATATATATATATATATATATATATATATATATATATATATATGGACATATATATATATATATATATATATATATATATATATATATATATATATATATATATATATATATATGTTTAACATGATCAAATGATAATTAAGTATCTCATTATGTATATTAACAATAAACTATATACATAAAACAAGACTATTAACTTAAGGATTTCGAAACGATATTTAAATGTAATGATTATCGTTGTAACGAAGTCTTTATATATATATATATATATATATATATATATATATATATATATATATATATATATATATATATATATATATATATATATATATATATATATATATATATATATCGTATTAAGATATATTAATACACTATGTTATCATGATAATATAACAATTTAACACCTCATTAGATATAATAACAATGAATTAATTGCATTAAACGAGATCGTTAACTTAAAGGTTTCAAAACAACGCTTGCATGTAACGACTAACGATGATTTAACAACTCGATTAAAATGTATATATATGTAGTGTATTAAGATGTATTAATACACATTTGAAAGACTTAATGACATATATCAAAATACTTATACTTAACAAAAATGGTTACAATTACATTCCCATTCGTTTTCATCAACAATTCTATTCGTATTCGTACTCGTATTATACCCAGCTTTTAGATGTACATACTATTAGTATATACACTTCAATGATCAGCTCTTAGCAGCCTTAATGAGTCATCAAAACATGTGGGAACCATCATTTAACATCTAGCATCAAATATCTAGCAAAAATACAAACTAATGGAGCTTGGCCTAATACGTGTCATGCTACTTACTGTTATACATGATCTAAACTGTTGTAGTTACTTGGCCTAATACGTACTTGCTTTATGACTTACTGACATGAAAAATTTATTTTTCCTTGTTCAGATGTCGGATATTCCACCTACTATCATTTTGGGCAGTTCAGACTCGTCAGCCACCTCACCTACTGCTGCTGCCGACACACCGATCCCGTTACCCACCAGTGATCCCGGCGCTTCATCCTCCGGAGCTAGCAGCCATGCGCCTGCCCTAGTGGGTACTGCAGACGGAGCCCAGGACCTCCCGGAGATTCTAGCTCCACTTGCCCCGGTACCTCAGGAGCCACAGCACCATCCCGCTGGTGTTGTGATTCCCGCGGAATTTGGGGAAGGTCCATTCCGTAATCAGTATCGTCATTGGTGCCGACGCGCTCCTGATGGACGACTCGTGCCGATCCCGCCTTTTAGATACCGACAGATGATGGCTGCCCGAGGAGAGCCAGTACAGCCACCCGCGCAGCCACTTCCACATGATTCGGATGACCCATCATCCGCCGATTCTTCATCCGATGATTCATCTACAGACGACTCTAGTGACGATGACTCCGATGAGGAGGACCCTGATGATGCACCTGTTCAGCCACCCTCCACTTCGCTGAAGAAGCGGTACCGTTTCGACGGCACCATTATTCTGGGGATCAACGGAGGTCGAGCATTCACTGACGCATTTGGTCAGCATTGTAGGGTTACCGCCCGTATGCGAATTGTGCCGTATCCTGCTGATCCCTTCAACCGTAAGCCTTACCGCCTCGCAACCTCTACTTCTGAAGCCGGACCGTCCGCACCGCCAGCTCCACCAGCACCACCCGTACTGACTGCACCGCCTGCCCCACCCACTCCCTCTGTTGAGAAACTGATGAGGGAGGTGGAGATCCTCCGTGCTCGGGTAACTGAGCTCGAGGACCAGATGTCCCATGTATTGGAAATCATGCACTCACCATCACCGTAGGGCTTTTGTAGTAGATTTCATTATGTAATCTAGTTGTAGTTTTATGTTTCACTTATGTATTGTACGACATTATGCGAATGTATGCAACTTATTATTAATGAATGGAACTTTACGTTATTTAAATTCTTGCACGGTGTTCTATTCACATTACTCTATGATGATTCTGTGGTATTTGTACCTAGTTGCGTTACTTAATAAACATGTGATGTGTTGATTCCATGTTGGTTACCATATACTATATTATTACTATTTGAATACTGGATTTTGACTTGAGTCAAAATTTTTGTTTAGAACACCATGGCCAACGGACGATCCACACCTACCGTAGCCCAAATCGAGGATATGATCAATGAACGAGTCACCGCAGCTTTAGCAGAAAGGAACCTCCAAGCTCTACCGCCACCACCACCGGTTATTCAGCCCATTCGTAATGGGTGCACGTACAAAGAGTTCCAAAGCTGCAAACCCCACAACTTCAATGGAACAGAGGGGCCGGTTGGTCTCACTAGATGGTTCGAGAAATTAGAATCTGTGTTTCGAGTAAGTAAATGTTCTGAGGCGAATAAAACCATGTTTGCTTCATGCACTCTGTCTGACGGCGCACTAACGTAGTGGAACACGTTGGCTCAAGCAAAAGGTATTGATGAGGCATTTGCTACCCCATGAGAGGAGTTCAAATGGGCCCTGATTGAGGAATATTGCCCTAGGATCGAGATCCAGAAGATGGAAATTGAGTTTATGCAGTTGAAGGTCGTGGGAAACGATCTCGATGGGTACAATCGTAGATATTTGTAACTAGCCCTGATGTGTCCTACCATGGTCACCCCGGAATTCAAGCGTATGGAGAGATATTTGTGGGGACTTCCTAAGTCCATTAAGGGAAACGTCACCTCATCCAAACCACCCAATGTCCCGGAAGCGATGCGCATGGCGCATACTTTAATGAACCAAATCATCATCGATGGACCGGAGAAGGCTAAGTCTGAAGAGGGTAGTAGTGAGAAGCGTAAATGGGATAACAACAGGGGAAGGACCTATGATTAAAACCTCGGCGAAATGACATGAGGGTTTCAGAGGAAACAACAACGGTGGAAACCCCAATCCGAACACCAACTCAAACCCCAACTACAAGGGAACCTTACCACAATGCAAGCGGTGCTATAAGCACCATACTGGGTATTGTAACGTTGTTTGTGAAAAGTGCCAACGGAATGGACATATCGGTAAGGACTGCAAGGTCACCACTTTGAATGGGAAGTCGAACACCAATGGACCGAAAAAGTGCTACGAATGCGGATAAACGGGCCATTTCAGAAATGCGTGCCCCAATAAGTGAAAAGACGGCGGATCACCGCGTGGTAGATCTTTCAACGTTAATGCAAGGGATGCACGCGAGAATCCCGACTTGGTGACAGGTATATTCACTATCAACAATCTATTAACTTCTGTCTTATTTGATACTGGTGCCAATAGAAGTTATGTATGTAGACATTTTTGCGATAAGATTAATTGGTTGTTAGTCCCGTTAAAAGAGAGTATGCTTGTCGAAGTAGCCAACGGTAAACTTGAAAAAGTTGACCACATTAGTCGAGGAGCGATTATCAACATAGCTGGTGCGGAATTCGAAATTGATTTGGTACCCATCAAATTGGGAAGTTTTGACGTGATCGTCGGTATGGATTGGTTGACCAAGATAAGGGCCGATATTATCTGTGGAGATAAAGCTCTTCGTATACCACAAGGAGATGGTGAGCCACTGATCATTTACGGGGAGAGATGTACCTCGAAGCTGAACCTCATTAGTTGTGTGAAAGCGCAAAAGATCATGAAGAAGGGACGTCTTGCTGTCCTAGCACATGTGAAAACGGTAGAAACCGAGGTGAAGAGTGTGAACGACGTTCGAATTGTGAACAAATTTTCCGATGTCTTTCCTGAAGAATTGCCTGGATTACCACCGCCGAGAGCAGTAGAGTTTCAGATCAATTTAGTGCCAGGAGCTGCACTTGTAGCTCGCGCACCTTATCGGCTCGCACCTTCAGAAATGCAAGTGTTACAGAGTCAACTACAAGAGCTGTTAGATCAAGGATTTATCCAACCCAGTTTCTCGCCTTGGGGTGCACCTGTGTTGTTTGTGAAGAAGAAGGATGGATCCTTTCGTATGTGTATCGACTACCGTGAACTCAACAAATTGACGATCAAGAATCGGTATCCTCTTCCCCGAATTGACGATCTTTTTGATCAACTACAAGGATCGAGCATCTACTCCAAGATTGATTTGCGATCTGGTTATCACCAGTTGAGGGTGAAGGAAAGTGATGTGATGAAGACTGCATTCAGAACCCGTTATGGTCATTATGAGTTTCTCGTGATGCCATTCAGTTTGACAAATGCACCTGCCGTATTTATGGACCTCATGAATCGTGTCTGCAAGCCGTACCTGGATAAGTTCATTATCGTCTTCATAGATGATATCCTCATCTACTCCAAGAGCGAAGAAGAGCATGAGCAACACCTCCGACTAGTACTTGAACTCTTGAGACAAGAGTAACTTTACGCCAAATTCTCCAAGTGTGAATTTTGGTTGAAGGAAGTCCAATTTTTGGGTCATGTTGTGAGCGAGCAGGGTATCAAAGTTGATCCCGCCAAGATTGAAGCTATCAGCAAGTGGGAAACCCTCACTACTCCGACGCACATTCGCCAATTTTTAGGTCTCGCCGGTTACTACCGAAGATTTATCGAAGGTTTCTCTCTGATTGCGCGTCCTTTGACCGCGCTGACTCACAAAGGGAAGAAGTTCATTTGGGAACCCGTACACGAATCAGCATTCCAAACTTTGAAGAAGAAGTTAACCACCGCACCTATCTTATCACTTCCTGAAGGCAGTGACGATTTTGTTGTTTATTGCGATGCATCGAAAAGTGGTTTTGGTTTTGTACTGATGCAAAGATCAAAGGTTATTGCCTATGCTTCTCGTCAACTGAAGATTCACGAACGGAACTACACTACTCATGATCTTGAACTTGGAGCCGTTATCTTTGCGCTCAAATTGTGGAGACACTATTTGTATGGAACAAAGAGCACTATTTTCACCGATCATAAAAGCCTCCAACACATCTTCGATCAGAAGCAACTGAATATGAGACAGTGTTGATGGATCGAGACGCTAAACGACTATGATTGTGAACTTCATTATCATCCTAGCAAGGCCAATGTTGTAGCTGACGCTTTGAGCCGAAAGGAGAGGACGGCACCTCTTCGTGTTAGGGCTCTGAACATCACCATCCATTCGAACCTCAACAGCCAGATCCGAGTAGCCCAAGATGAGGCTCTCAAGGAGGAGAATATATCTCATGAACATTTGAACATTCTTGTCTCTCGATTCGAGGTTAGGGAGTCTGGACTCCGATGTTATGCCGGAAGAATTTGGGTACCTCTTTATGGAGATCTACGGAACCTCATACTTGATGAAGCACACAAGTTGAGATATTCGATTCATCCCGGTGCGGACAAAATGTACCACAATCTTAAGGAACAGTATTGGTGGCCCAATCTTAAGAAGGACGTTGCAACTTATGTTGGTAAGTGTTTGACTTGCTCAAAAGTTAAGGCCGAACATCAGAGACCCTCTGGATTACTTCAACAACCAGAAATCCCACAATGGAAGTGGGAAAGGATCACAATGGATTTCATCACCAAACTACCAAAAACGTTGGGCGGATACGATACCATCTTTGTTATTGTTGACCGCCTTACCAAATCTGCACACTTTCTAGCGATGAAGGAAACGGATACGATAGAGAGACTTGCTCAACTATATATCAAAGAGGTTGTATCTCGTTATGGTGTACCTTTGTCGATCATCTCAGATCGCGATCCCCATTTTGCTTCCAGATTTTGGCGTTCCTTACAAGAAGCCATGGGAACCCGTCTCGACATAAGTACTGCTTATCACCCACAGACCGACGGGCAAAGTGAACGAACGATTCAGACCTTGGAAGACATGTTGCGTGCATGTGTCATTGATTTCAGAAAGGCCTGGGAAAGGCATTTGCCACTCGCCGAATTCTCTTACAACAACAGTTATCACTCAAGCATTAATGCTGCAACTTTTGAAGCGTTGTATGGCCGCAAGTGCCGATCTCCTATTTGTTGGGCCGAAGTAGGCGAAAAGCAAATCACCGGACCCGAGGTAGTCCATGAAACCACGGAGAAGATTGCTCAGATTCAAGCGAGACTTAAGACTGCCCGCGATCGTCAAAAGAGTTATGCCGATCTTAAAAGTAAAGACTTTGAATTCAACGTCGGTGACCGTGTAATGTTGAAGGTTGCACCTTGGAAAGGTGTGATCCGTTTTGGAAAACGTGGAAAGTTAAACCCACGATACATTGGTCCTTTTGAAATCTTGGAGGGTGTTGGACCCGTTGCTTACCATTTGGATCTACCAGCACAATTGAGCTCAGTTCATCCTACCTTCCAGGTGTCAAACTTGAAGAAGTGTCTTGCTGCACCCGAACTCATCATACCACTTGAAGAACTTAATATTGATGACAAACTCCACTTCGTGGAAGAGCCTGTTGAAATTATGGATTGTGAGATCAAAACTTTGAAACGCAACAAGATTCCGATCATCCGAGTACGATGGAATGCCAAACGAGGACCTGAGTTTACCTGGGAGTGAGAGGATCAAATGATGCAGAAGTATCCTCACCTTTTCCCGACTCCACCATCTACCCCAGCTTAAAATTTTGGGACGAAATTTTCTTTAACAGGTGGGTAATGTAATGACCATGGATTTTCCAACGTTTATTTATTATTAATAATTATTATTAATACTTGTGTTTTATTGAATGTATTGTTTATGTTTATATACATTTACATGCTACCATACATGACTCTAAATGCCCGAAACGTCTTTGTGACATACGTACATTACACAAATAATATTTTTAGAATATTATTTACATTCATGATTAAGTTTTATTAATCATTTTAATTAACTAAGGTTACTAGTTAATTACTTGGGCTTATTTATTTAAATTGTTACTTACATGCATACTTGGGCCTTATGATTGTACATGGGCTTAGAAGCCCGCCCTACACACTACATGGACTAGTTAGCCCATTTTATTATGCAAGTATTACTTTGACATGAAACTAGATTAATTAGTGTAAGGAAACTAGTTACTTGTTCCATTACACCTAGTCCCCATGCAAGGCCATCTTATAACCAACTTTTAAGACAAACACATGAAGAACCTTATGGACTTTTTTCTTCCCCCTTTTGATCCCAAAACCGTCGGCTACCATAAGCAAAGGTAGAGTTTTTTTTTTATTTTCCTTATTACTCTTTCACTAGTCTCCATTTCATTTACACACACACAAATAATACTTGCAACTTTCTCTCATTTCTCTCTCAAATAGTAAGCAACAAGACTTCTTTCTCTCTTCCTTTTCTTGCTCAAAAACCGAACCTATACACTCTCATATCATCAATCTTTGTTTGTTGTTTGTTTACTTGTTAGTTGTTGTTGTTTACTTACATGTTATCAAGAACCAAACTTTCTAGTTTGTTCTTCATTTATCTTGTCATAACAAGAACATACAAGAACTAAACTCTCTAGTTTATGTTCTACATTTAATGTTTGAAAGATTGTAAGTTCACATGTTGTAAAATCATACTTGTAATTCATGTTTGTAAACTTAAAGTTTACTTTCTTAAAGATCAAGACTTTGGCTTGAATCTTTAAAGTATGAACAACAATGAACTAGTTACTTGTTTACTTAGTTTATTACTTCATTCTTGCACTTTTTAAATTCATGATTCATGTTGTTGTTGGTCAAGTGTTACTAGTTAACTTTGATCTCATTTTTCTTGAACAAAAGTTAACTTTAAAAGTTCAAGAACATGGAAGTATAACTTTTTAGTTATAACTTCATACACTTGTATTAGATTTAACTTAATAACTTTAGATCTAGACCTTTGGGTCTTGGATCTTCAAGATCTAACTAAGAACTATGTTCTACATCTTAAGATCTTGATTAGTTAGTTTACTTTCAAATTTGTAGTTCAATATTACTTTTATAGTTCATGTATGTGTCGGATCTAAGATCTTGATGTAACTTTGGTTCATCAAACTACTTGCAAAACTTAATTGAGTTGTGCTACTTATCTTAGACTTACACTTGTGTTATGATGGTCAAAACTTGGCAAATATGATGTAAACACATCAACGAGTTGTACACTTGAAACTATATGCATCAAGGACGAGAACCGTGATGAACGTCAAGCACCAAGAACCACCGGAACCTATTGTTTACTGTTTTCTCTAACTGTTCAGACCACCTGGACTGCTGTAAAGATGATTTTCAGTTTTCTCAGGTCGTTTAGATAACTTTTCATTTAAGGCTCGTCTTAATCCGAGTTACGGTTTAGGATTTATGGCCCTCCGAGTGTCACTATGTCTTTTAACGTTGTGCTGAAAATTCTGACCTACTCGCACTTAGACCGTCGCCACGGTCAAACGAAGACGAGTTTGCTTCTGGAGTTTTTACCACAACTAAAGGACTCATATATGGAGCCATGGCCACTGGTCTCACCTTATTTCAGTAGGTATTGAGTCCGTGGTGACTGATCCAAATCAGCCTTTGTTTTAAACTCTTTTCATGAACGAAACTTACGTTACACCTTTTGTTTGATGATGAATGATGATGACCTTTAAGACCTAATTTACATACATATAAACCCATTGGGACAATTTACTGACTTAGTAATATTTGACTTAGGTTGAGGACTTTCCGGACCTACGTACTTGCTTACTTCCCGACTCGACTTTACTACTACTTTACCACTGTGAGTTATAGCAATCCCTTTTTACTTTAACTATTTTGGGAACTGAGAATACATGCGCATTTTATGTTTTACATACTAGGCACGAGTATTTAAACTTTATATGTGTGGGTTATACAACGGCATAAACATTCCCTTTAGCTCGGTAACGTTTAGTCATTGGTTTTTGAACCGGTGAACGCGAATCTTAGATATGGATCCATAGGGTTTGACATCCCCACTCGGGCTAGTCGCGCTAGCATTTAACGAGTGTTTAATACTTCGTATACATACGCACTTGCCAAGTGTACTTTCAGGGGGTATAAATGTTAAGTTAGTTACCAAGTGCCCACGGTTAAACATATACTTTATCATACTATTTTGAAATGCTCTTTGTAGCACTGAAATCTCGTGGCCTACCTTACATACTGTTATACTTAAACTATAGCTCACCAACCTTTGTGTTGACGTTTTTAAGCATGTTTTTCTCAGGTGCTTAAGGTTAGCTGCTTCCGCTGTGTACTAGTCATGCCTCATAGACTTCCGCTGTGCTTTACTAGAGATGTCACCGCATGAACTACTTTATCTTGCATTCAAACTTTAATACTTTTGAACTATGATTTGTAACGACCTAAGGGTCACGTACTATTATCTTTGCTTCCGTTCATAGAAGCATAGTTTTGGTTGTAAAACAATTGACGTTGATTATGATGTCAGCTTTCATCATAAATGTAAACGTATTTTGAAAACGCATATAGTGTTTGACCTTGTAATGATCCTGTTGTTGATGATTCGTACACGATGGTTTTGTACGGGGCATCACATATACCCTAATCGATAATCAAAGAGTATGAACGTGTAGAGGAGAACGAGAGCAACGCATTTATACAAACAATAGAATGATCCAAGCTTTAATTTTTGATGAAGATGATGTTGATGGTGAAGATGGACGATGGCCAAGGGAGAGGGAGAGGGAGAGAAAAATTTTAAGTTTAGGTTTAGGAAATTTTGTGAAAAGAATTGTGAAATGAAAAGTAATTAGCAAAAAAAGAAAGCAAGGGGGTATACCCCATGGATTCAGCCGAACAAGGGAGTGGGATGGGCCCCACTAGCCTAATTTTGATAACTTGTGATTTCCTTGTGGCTCGAATGCCCGATCGAAACCCGAAATGCGAAAACACGACTACGCGATTAATTATTCAAAGAGATATTAAATACGCGACGTAAAATATATATAAACACTATATAAATCATATGACCCTAAAATATCATATTTAAAATAATTAGGACTTAAAAATCCCAAAAGCTCGACCGTTGGTTTGAAAACCGAAAAGATTCGCCGGATAGAAATCCACGATTCGTATAAACGTACGATTTAAAATATGAATACAAATATTCATTTAACACATAATAATTAATATATTATTACTAAAATAATAATATAGGTCATAGAAATGACATGGCATGAATAACAGTTAACGTTCGTTAAATAACTAACAGTAAAAGATAACGAAAAAAGTAGGGTCGTTACAAACTTTATCCTCCTTGAAAACATACCGTTCGAAAATTTGTCCTACTCGAAAACCTACTTTTGTTAGAGAACCCAGACTGCTCGAGAATTTTGTCTCTTTTATAATTTTAATGCCCGAAAACATTATATTTAAAATGTATTCTATTGTAGAATGTTAATTGTATTATGATATGTTCAGGAGGATAAAACAAGAAGACGGCTTCATAGGATCAGAGTCTGACTTGCTTGTTGAGACTGATTCAGTGAGTGAGATAACTATAGTTCGGTAGTATATAGTAACTAGTTATTCTGTATATGTCATGCTAGTTAAAGTAATATACTATGGTTGTGTATTATTGTATATTGTTGCATGTGGATATTGTGTGGATGACTTATACAGGAGGAATTTCAGGTTAGTCCTCGGCCCGATCAACCGATGGTTGCAGGCTAGGCCAAGCCACCGAAGTCTCTTTGACGGTACTAGTGGTTTTGCGTGCTTACTATCACATGTTTAGTGTAGCTGCTTATTATATGTTACTGACTGTAGTTAGCTCATTCACTTAGCTTTATGCTAACTCCCCTCTGTCTTCCCCTTGCAGGTACTTAGCTTATGTTTGGGAAGACAATGGTTATGTTATGCTGGGTCATGACCGACTCTGATGTGGCAGTTTTTATTTAGATAATTAATTATGTATTTGTAACGACCCGCCAAAATCGCTATTGACGCAGTACGTTATTCACCGGTTTCATTGCAAGGTATTGACCTCTATATAATACGTTTTGTAAACATTGCATTCTTTTGAAAAGGCACACCATAAACGAATATCTAAATTCAAGGTTTTCGACATCTGATGATTTCTACATATAGACAATCACCGTAAATAATAGTTTACAATAATACGTCCGTTGACAATGCAATCAAAATAAGATACATGGTGTTGATTTTGTGAATGCAAAGTTTTCTCGAATAAAGCATGCATGACTCCATGCACTTAGCTTGTATAACGTATAAGCAAACAGCGGAAGACTTCTAAGGACCTGAGAATAAATGTCATAACCCGGATTTTTCCATGATTATATATATATATATATAATCATGGAATATATATATATATATATATATATATATATATATATATATATATATATATATATATATATATATATATATATATTATGAGATTAATATTTACATGTATAAATATTTCCAACATGTTAAGCAATCAAACTTGTTAAGACTTGATTAATTGAAACGGATTTTATGTAAACGTTTGACCACCCAGTTTATTTTATGATTCATGAACGTTATAACTTGTATATGACATGATAATATATATATATATATATATATATATATATATATATATATATATATATATATATATATATATATATATATATATATATATATATATATATATGTTTAACATGATAAAATGATAATTAAGTATCTCATTATGTATATTAACAATAAACTATATACATAAAACAAGACTATTAACTTAAGGATTTCGAAACGATATTTAAATGTAATGATTATCGTTGTAACGAAGTCTTAATAAATATATATATATATATATATATATATATATATATATATATATATATATATATATATATATATATATATATCGTATTAAGATATATTAATACACTATGTTATCATGATAATATAACAATTTAACATCTCATTAGATATAATAACAATGGATTAATTGCATTAAACGAGATCGTTAACTTAAAGGTTTCAAAACAAAGCATGCATGTAACGACTAACGATGATTTAACAACTCGATTAAAATGTATATATATGTAGTGTATTAAGATGTATTAATACACATTTGAAAGACTTAATGACATATATCAAAATACTTATACTTAACAAAAATGGTTACAATTACATTCCCATTCGTTTTCATCAACAATTCTATTCGTATTCATTCAGTATTCGTACTCGTATTATACCTAGCTTTTAGATGTACATACTATTAGTATATACACTTCAATGATCAGCTCTTAGTAGCCTTAATGAGTCATCAAAACATGTGGGAACCATCATTTAACATCTAGCATCAAATATCTAGCAAAAATACAAACTAATGGAGCCTATATCCATGCTCTATTTTCACGAATTCAACCACCACCATAAACACTTTCATTTTTCAACTTTCATGCATCCAACTAATCTCTCTCAAGTTCTCTATTGATGTTCTAAGTGTAATTCATCATCTCATCAAAATCTACATCAATCTAGCTCATAAATCCAACCTTTAATCATCATACAAAACAACTACTCTAGAACACTTCAAGAACACATTCAAGTTTACTATATTACTTCCAAGCTTTCAAATCCATTCCAAGTAATCATCTAAGATCAAAAAACCTTTGTTATTTACAGTAGGTTATCTTTCTAATTCAAGGTAATATTCATATTCAAACTTTGATTCGATTTCTATAACTATAACTATCTTAATTCAAGTAGTAATCTTACTTGAACTTGTTTCGTGTAATAATTCTATTTCAAGAAATTCCAAGCCATCAAAGATCCTTTGAAGTTCAAGTTTATTTCTCATCATTTCCAGTAGGTTTACCTACTATACTTGAGGTAGTAAATATGTTCATAACATCATTCGATATATATATATATATATATATATATATATATATATATATATATATATATATATATATATATATATATATATAACTATCTTATTCGAAAAATATAACTTCTAATCACTAGAACATAGTCTAGTTAATTCTAAACTTGTTCGCAAACAAAGTTAATCCTTCTAACTTGACTTTTAAAAACAACTAAACACATATTTTATATCAATATGATATGCTAACTTAATGATTTAAAACTTGGAAACATGAAGAACACCGTAAAACTGGACATACGCCGTCGTAGTGAAACCGGAGACTGTTTTGGGTTGGATAATTAAAAACTATGATAATCTTTGATTTAAAAGTTGTTTTTCTGGGAAAATGATATTTCATATGAACATGAAACTATATCCAAAAATCATGGTTAAACTCAAAGTAGAAGCATGTTTTTCAAAATGGTCATCAAGATATCGTTCTTCGACGGAAATGACTACCTCTTTAAAAATAGGCATGTAACCTGTAACTCCGACTATAAACCACCACTTTTTCAGTTTAGTTTTACAAATTTTAGTTCGTTACGAAACCATAGCAATTTGATTCACTCAAAACGGATTTGTAATGAAGAATTTATGGACAAAACAATATTGGTTATAAATGGCTAAAATAAATACGGGATTAGTTTGATAAAATCTATACTAACCATATCTTAGCTAACTTTTCTTGTATTATACATGTATTCTAACATGTCCTGGTTACACAATACGTCGGATAAATCAAAAGACACCACATGCACAATACGTCGAGATAACTTGAAAGACAATAGCGGTATTGTGGGTCATGATTGAGTCTTATACAACACGTGTATACTATGTAATACTAATTATGGACTACTAATTGTGGACTACTAATTGTGGACTACTAATTGTGGACTACTAACGTTGGACTGCTAACTTAACAACTTAAATTATCAACACGTAAATAAAAATATGATGTGAATGTATTTCTATCATACTTTGATATAAATGTATATATTTGTTATAGGTTCGTGAATCGACCCGTGGCCAAGTCTTATTTCTGATGAATTGAAAATCTGTGAAAGTGAGTTATAGTCCCACTTTTAATATCTAATATTTTTGGGATGAGAATACATGAAGTTTTATAAATGTTTTACAAAATAGGCACAAGTACTTGAAACTACATTCTATGGTTGGATTATTATACCGGATATCAACCTTTTTAGTCTGGTAACCTAAGAATTAGGGAACAGACACCCTAATTGACGCGAATCCTAAAGATAGATCTATCGTGCCCAACAAGCCCCATCCGGGTTACGGATGCTTTAGTACTTCGATTCATCATATCCGATGAGAGTCCCGGAATAATGGGGATATTCTAGATGCATTTTGTTAATGTCGGTTACCAGGTGTTCACCATATGAATGATTTTTATCTCTATGCAGTTTTCGAAATGCCTGTACGAGATGTATATTTAAGAAAAATGAAATCTTGTGGTCTACTATTACAATTTACGATGTAGGTTAAACCTATAACTCACCAACATTTTTGTTGATGTTTAAAGCATGTTTATTCTCAGGTAATTATTAAGAGCTTTCGCTGTTGCATGCTAATTAAAAACAAGAATTGGGGTCAGCATGCTTGTATGATAATGTTTAAAAATTGCATTCGGAAAACAATCTGTTGTATCATATTATTGTAAACTATTATGTAATCATCATGTGTAAACGTTATATTTTAGATTATCATTACTTGATAATCTATGTTATATCTTTTAAACCTCTTTCGATAAAATAAAGGTTATGGTTTGTTTTAAAAACGAATGCAGCCTTTGAAAAACGTCTCATATAGAGGTCTAAACCTCGCAATGAAATCAATTAATATGAAACGTTTATAATCGATATTAACTAGGCATTTCAGTTGGCATCATAGCGTTGGTCTTAGAGAACTAGAAAATTTGCATTAGTGTGTCTAACCGAGTTTGTTAGGATGCATTAGTGAGTCTGGACTTCGACCGTGTTTGTTTTAAAAACGATTACTTAACACTTTTGTTGGAAACTATATATTTTTAACATGTAAATATTATGTGATATATTAATCTCTTAACGTGCTTTCTATTGTGTGATAGATGTCTACTTCTAGTATCAATCCCATCGACTAACCTAATAACAATGATGAGTCAGACGTATTTTGGGAAGATTCACAAATTCCGGAAGAAGAAGAACCTGAAGAAGAAGAACCGAAAGAAGAAGAACCGGAAGAAGAAGATCCGGAGGAGGAAATGTTAAAAATCACAGAAAAACAGTTAAATAAGAAGAAATCTTCAACCATGGACCAACGTTAAAAATGGTTTATGGTGCCTCCACTGAGGAAGAAAAATATTGGGAAAATTACCAATTTTCTGACGAATCAGAAGAAAATCTCGATGAGGATTTCGATGAAGTGATAGAATTTACCTCGGACCAATTTAATAAAGAAAAAGAAAATAATAAGGGAAATATATTAAAATAGAGAAACCCGATCCCAAACCCGATGAACTCTATGTTACCATGAAATACCCTGATGAAATATACCGTAAACACCCGTATTTCTTAAACTTTAACTATAGCCCTGGAACATCTAAGAGACCAGATTTTTCTAAACCATTTGTGAAAAGGACTCCTCATATGAGTACTGGCCCGTTTACCTTAGGAAATTAGCAAAAAGAACTGAGTCTTAGGAAGAAGAAGAAAATAAGTCTGAATAAAGAGTTATGTCTCAACAGCTACCAATACTTCACGCTTTGTATAATAGATATCGTGTACTATACTTCATGTAAAATAATGGTATTGTATGATTGTAAGATATTGTATCGAAAGTTTAAGTGTGAAGTATTAATGAATTAAGTTTTTCATAATAGAATATTATTTTGATAGTAGTAGTTAATTTTTGTACTAGCTATTAAGTATGAACTTTAACGGGTAGGTACTACCCGAATTAAAATTATAAAACGCAAATATGAAGAAAAAGCTTTTATAAATAAGTTCATATTCTGCTAAAAAATACTATTGACTACTCTAATATTCTATATGATTAACTTAACTCTTTTGGCTATTTTTGAAGGAAATGGCACCAACTACTCGACAGAACTTGAATATGAGCGAAGAAGATTTCCGTGCATTCCTTGCTACAAACATAGCCGCAGTACAGGCAGCAATGCAAAACAACAACAACAATAACTCAGGGTCTAGCAGTGGAGTTAACTCCATAGGAAATAGTGTAGGATGCTCCTACAAGGCTTTCACTGCATGTAAACCTTTAGAATTCGATGGAACCGAAGGACCAGTCGGACTGAAACGATGGACCGAGAAGGTCGAATCTGTGTTTGCTATAAGCAAATGCGCTGAAGAAGACAGGGTAAAGTACGCCACGCATACTTTCACAGGTACTGCGTTAACATGGTGGAACACCTATCTCGAACAGGTGAGACAAGATGCTGCTTACGCACTACCGTGGTCAGCATTCAAACATTTGATGAATGAGCAGTACCGTCCCAGAAATGAAATCAACAAGCTCAAAACAGAGCTTAGAGAATTACGAATGCAAGGATTTGATATTACCACATACGAACGATGATTCACACAGTTGTGTCTATTGTGTCCAAGAGTATTCGAAGATGAAGAAGAGCAGATCGACACGTTTGTGAACGGGTTAACAGAAAGAATTCAAGAGGATGTGAGTTCAAGCGCGCCCACCTCAATGCAAAAAGCAAGTCAAATGGCTCACAAACTCATAAACCAGATTGAAGGTAGAATTAAAGAGCAGGCGGTAGAGGAGATCAAAATGAAGCAAGTCAAGAGAAAGTGGGAATAAAATAGTGACAAGAGTCACCAATACAACAACAACAACAATCACAATCACAATCGCAACAACAATCACAATAACCGCAACATCAATCGCAACAACAACAATCGCAATCCCAACAACAACTTCAATAACAACCACAACAACTACAACAATCGTCCCAACAATAATAATAACTGTAACAACAATTCCAGCAACCATTTCAATAACAACAATTGCAACCAAAATCGGAAAATTCCATGCAAAAGGTGTGAAGGGTACCATACGACTACTTACTGTTCGGTATCATGTACCAATTGTAATAGAAAGCGGCATAGTGCGGCAAGGTGTGAAGTTCACGGACCAATGGTTAATGGAACAGAAAATGCCGACATTACTTGTTTCGGATTCAGGAAGAAGGGCCATTACAAAAGTATGTGTTCAAACCAGGGGAATAATAATGGTCAAAGCTGTGGAAGAGTCTTTAACATTAATGCGGCAGAAGCGCAGGAAGACCCGGAGCTTGTTACGGGTACATTTCTTATTGATGAAAAACCTGCTTACGTTTTATTTGATTCGGGTGCGGATAGAAGCTATATGAGTAGAGATTTTTGTGCCAAATTAAATTGTCCTTTAACGACTATGGATAATAAGTTTTTACTCGAATTAGCGAACATTAATTTAATTAAAGCCGATAATATATGCCGGAATAGAAAAATTAAAATGGTTGACGAAACGTTTAAGATTAATTTGATACCAATAGAGTTAGGAAGTTTTGATGTGATAATTGGCATGGACTAGTTGAAAAAGGAGAGAGCAGAGGTCGTTTGCTACAAAAATGCGATTCGCATTATGTGCAAAAAGGGAAAACCCTTAATGGTGTACGGAGAAAAGAGCAACGCGAAGTTAAATCTTATTAGTAACTCGAAGGCGCAAAAACTAATAAGAAAATGTTGCTACGCTGTTCTAGCACACGTCGAGAAAGTCAATTCCGAAGAAAAGAACATCAATGATGTTCCTGTCGCAAAATAATTTCCCGATGTATTTTCGAAAGAATTACCAGGACTACCTCCACACTGATCCGTTGAATTTCAAATAGATCTTGTACCCGGAGCTGCACCGATAGCTCGTGATCCTTACAGACTCGCACCCAGCGAAATGAAAGAATTACAAAGCCAATTACAAGAACTTTTGGAGCATAGTTTCATTCGACCAAGCACATCACCGTGGGGAGCTCCTGTTTTGTTTGTCAAGAAGAAGGATGGTACATTCAGATTGTGTATCGACTACCGAGAGTTGAAAAAACTTACCATCAAGAACCGTTATCCACTACCAAGAATCGACGACGTATTTGATCAACTGCAAGGTTCGTCAGTTTATTCGAAGATTGATTTACGTTCTGGGTATTATCAAATGCGAGTGAAGGAGGATGATATTCCAAAGACTGCTTTTAGAACGCGTTACGGTCATTATGAGTTTATGGTTATTCCGTTTGGTTTGACTAACGCACCAGCCATATTCATAGACCTCATGAATCGAGTGTGTGGGCTATATCCTGACAAGTTTGTCATTATCTTCATCGATGACATACTTATTTACTCCAAGAATGATCAAGAGCATGGAGAACATTTGAGAATGGTTCTAGAATTGTTGAGGAAGGAAAAACTGTACGCTAAGTTTTCAAAGTGTGCATTTTGGTTGAAAGAAGTTCAATTCCTCAGTCACATAGTGAGCAAAGAAGGTATTCAGGTTGATCCGGCAAAGATTGAAACCGTTGAGAAATGGAAAACCCCAAAAACTCCAACGCACATACGCCAATTTTTGGGATTGGCTGGTTACTACAGAAGATTCATCCAAGATTTCTCTAAAATAGCAAAATCCTTGACTACATTAACGCATAAAGGGAAGAAATTTGAATGGAAGGATGAGCAAGAGAAAGCGTTTCAATTGTTGAAGAAAAAGTTAACTACGACACCTATATTGTCATTGCCTGAAGGGAATGATGATTTTGCGATTTATTGTGACGCTTCAAAGCAAGGTCTCGGTTGTGTATTAATGCAATGAAAGACAGTAATTGCTTATGCGTCTAGACAATTGAAGATTCACGAGCAGAATTATACGACTCATGATTTGGAATTGGGTGATGTTGGTTTTGCATTAAAAATATGGAGGCACAACTTATATGGGGTCAAATGTATTGTATATACCGACCACAAAAGTCTACAACATATATTTAATCAAAAACAACTAAACATGAGGCAGCGTAGATGGATTGAGATGGTAAATGATTACGACTTCGAGATTTATTACCACCCGGGAAAGGCAAATGTGGTAGCCGACGCTTTAAGTAGAAAGGACAGGGAACCTATTCGAGTAAAAGCTATGAATATAATTATTCATACTAATCTTACTACTCGAATAAAAGAGGCACAACAAGGAGTTTTGAAAGAAGGGAATTTGAAGAATGAAATATCCAAAGGATCAGAGAAACAGCTTAATATTCGAGAAGACGAAACCCTGTATTTGGCTGAAAGGATTTGGGTACCAAAGTTTGGGGATGTGAGAGAAATGGTACTTCGGGAAGCACATAAAACCAGGTACTCAATACATCCCGGAGCAGGGAAAATGTACCAAGACCTCAAGAAACATTTTTGGTGGCCGGGTATGAAAGCCGATATTGCCACATACGTGGGGAATGTTTGACTTGTTCTAAAGTCAAAGCTGAACATCAGAAACCATCAGGTCTACTTCAACAACCTGAAATCCCGGAATGGAAATGGGAAAACATTACTATGGATTTCATTACTAAATTGCCAAGAACTGCAAGTGGTTATGATACAATTTGGGTAATAGTTAATCGTCTTGCCAAGTGAGCACTTTTCTACCAATGAGAGAAGATGATAAAATGGAGAAGTTGGCACGACTATACTTGAAGGAAGTCATCTCCAGACATGTAATACCAATCTCTATTATCTCTGATAGGGATGGCAGATTCGTTTCAAGATTTTGGCAGTCGATACACCAAGCATTGGGGACTCGTTTAGACATGAGTACTGCCTATCATCCACAACTGATAGGCAGAGGGAAAGGATGATACAGACGCTTGAAGACATGCTACGAGCATGTGTTATTGATTTTGAAAATCGTTGGGATCGACATCAACCATTAGCAGATTTTTCCTACAACAACAGTTACCACTCGAGTATTGATGCGGCACCGTTCGAAGCACTTTATGGTAGGAAGTGCAGGTCTCCGATTTGTTGGAGCGAATGGGGGATAAACAGATTACGGGTCCGAAAATTATCCAAGAAACTACCAAGAAAATCATTCAAATTCAACAACGGTTGAAAACTGCCCAGAGTCGACAAAAGAGCTATGCGGATGTTAGAAGAAAAGATTTAGAATTTGAAATTGGTGACATGGTCATGCTTAAGGTATCACCTTGGAAAGGCATTGTTCGATTTGGTAAACGGGGGAAACTAAACCCGAGATACATTGAGCCATTCAAGATTATTGACCGTGTTGGACCGGTGGCTTACCGACTCGAATTACCTCAACAATTCGCTAGTGTACATAATACCTTTCACGTCTCGAATTTGAAGAAATGCTTAGCTAAAGAAGATCTTACAATCCCTTTAGACGAAATTAAGATCAACGAAAAACTACAATTCGTTGAAGAACCCGTCGAAATAATGGATCGTGAGGTTAAAGGACTCAAGCAAAACAAAATACCAATCGTTAAGGTCCGCTGGAATGCACGTAGAGAACCCGAGTTCACCTGGGAGTGTGAAGATCAGATGAAGCAGAAATACCCGCACTTATTTCCAGAAGATGCGACAACACCTACAACAGCTTAAAATTTCGGGACGAAATTTATTTAACGGGTAGGTACTGTCATAACCCGGATTTTTCCATGATTATATATATATATATATATATATATATATATATATATATATATATATATATATATATATATATATATATATATATTATGATATTAATATTTACATGTATAAATGTTTCCAACATGTTAAGCAATCAAACTTGTTAAGACTTGATTAATTGAAAAGGATTTTATGTAAATGTTTGACCACCCAGTTAATCCGATGATTCACGAACGTTATAACTTGTATATGACATGATAATATATATATATATATATATATATATATATATATATATATATATATATATATATATATATATATATATATATATATATATATATATATATATATATATATATATATATATGGACATATATATATGTTTACCATGATGAAATGATAATTAAGTATCTCATTATGTATATTAACAATAAACTATATACATAAAACAAGACTATTAACTTAAGGATTTTGAAACGATATTTATATGTAACGATTATCGTTGTAACGATGTCTTAATATATATATATATATATATATATATATATATATATATATATATATATATATATATATATATATATATATATATCGTATTAAGATATATTAATACACTATGTTATCATGATAATATAACAATTTAACACCTCATTAGATATAATAACAATGGATTAATTCCATTAAACGAGATCGTTAACTTAAAGGTTTCAAAACAACGCATGCATGTAACGACTAACGATGATTTAATGACTCGATTAAAATGTATATATATGTAGTGTATTAAGATGTATTAATACACATTTGAAAGACTTAATGTCATATATCAAAATACTTCTACTTAATAAAAATGGTTACACTTACATTCCCATTCGTTTTCATCAACAATTCTACTCGTATTCATTCAGTATTCGTACTTGTATTATACCCAGCTTTTAGATGTACATACTATTGGTATATACACTTCAATGATCAGCTCTTAGCAGCCTTAATGAGTCATCAAAATATGTGGGAACCATCATTTAACATCTAGCATCAAATATCTAGCAAAAATACAAACTAATGGAGCCTATATCCATGATCCATTTTCACGAATTCAACCACCACCATAAACAATTTCATTTTACAACTTTCATGCATCAAACTAATCTCTCTCAATTACTCTCTTGATGTTCTAAGTGTTCTTCATCATCTTCAACAAAATCTACATCAATCTAGCTCATAAATCCAACCTTTAATCGTCATACAAAACAACTACTCTAGAAAACTTCAAGAACACTTTCATGTTTACTAGATTACTTCCAAGCTTTCAAATCCATTCCAAGTAATCATCTAAGATTAAGAAACCTTTGTTATTTACAGTAGGTTATCTTTCTAATTCAAGGTAATATTCATATTCAAACTTTGATTCGATTTCTATAACTATAACTATCTTAATTCAAGTAGTAATCTTACTTGAACTTGTTTCGTGTCATGATTCTATTTCAAGAACTTCCAAGCCATCAAAGATCCTTTGAAGCTCAAGTTTATTTCTCATCATTTCCAGTAAGTTTACCTACTATACTTGAGGTAGTAACGATGTTCATAACATCATTCGATTCATATATATATATATATATATATATATATATATATATATATATATATATATATATATATATATATATATATATATATATATATATATATATTATCTTATTCGAAAAATATAACTCGTAATCATTAGAACATAGTTTAGTTAATTCTAAACTTGTTCGCAAACAAAGTTAATCCTTTTAACTTGACTTTTAAAAACAACTAAACACTTGTTTTATATCTATATGATATGCTAACTTAATGATTTAAAACTTGGAAACACAAAGAACACCGTAAGACCGGACATAAGCCGTCGTAGTGAAACCGGGGACTGTTTTGGGTTGGATAAATAAAAACTATGATAATCTTTGATTTAAAAGTTGTTTTTCTGGGAAAATGATACATCATATGAACATGAAACTATATCCAAAAATCATGGTTAAACTCAAAGTAGAAGCATGTGTTTCAAAATGGTCATCAAGATATCGTTCTTCGACAGAAATGACTACCTCTTTAAAAATAGGCATGTAACCTATAACTTCGACTATAAACCACCACTTTTTTAGTTTAGTTTTATAAATTTTAGTTCGTTACGAAACCATAGCAAATTGATTCACTCAAAACGGATTTGTAATGAAGAAGTTATGGACAAAACAATATTGGTTATAAATGGCTAAAATGAATACGGGATTAGTTTGATAAAATCTATACTAACCATATCTTAGATAACTTTTCTTGTATTATACATGTATTCTAACATGTCATGGTTACACAATACGTCGGATAAATCAAAAGACACCACAAGCACAATACGTCGAGATAACTTCAAAGACAATAGCGGTATTGTGGGTCATGATTGAGTCTTATACAACATGTGTATACTATGTACTACTAATTGTGGACTATGATGTGAATGTATTTCTATCATACTTTGATATATATGTATATATTTGTTATAGGTTTGTGAATCGACCCGTGGCCAAGTCTTATTTCTGACGAATTGAAAATCTGTGAAAGTGAGTTATAGTCCCACTTTTAATATCTAATATTTTTGGGATGAGAATACATGCAGTTTTATAAATGTTTTACAAAATATGCACAAGTAGTTGAAACTACATTCTATGGTTGGATTTTTATACCGGATATCACCCTTTTTAGTCTTGTAACCTAAGAATTAGGGAACAGACACCCTAATTGACGCGAATCCTAAAGATAGATCTATCGGGCCCAACAAGCCCCATCCGGGTTACGGATGCTTTAGTACTTCGATTTATCATATCCGATGAGAGTCTCGGAATAATGGGGATATTCTAGATGCATTTTGTTAATGTCGGTTACCAGGTGTTCACCATATGAATGATTTTTATCTCTATGCAGTTTTCGAAATGCTTGTACGAGATGTATATTTAAGAAAAATGAAATCTTGTGGTCTATTATTACAATTTACGATATAGGTTAAACCTATAACTCACCAACATTTTTGTTGACGTTTAAAGCATGTTTATTCTCAGGTGATTATTAAGAGCTTCCGTTGTTGCATGCTAATTAAAGACAAGAATTGGAGTCAGCATGCTTGTATGATAATGTTTAAAAATTGCATTTGGAAAACACTTTGTTGTATCATATTATTGTAAACCATTATGTAATCGTCATGTGTAAACGTTATATTTTAGATTATTATTACTTGATAATCTACGTTATATCTTTTAAACCTTTGTCGATAAAATAAAGGTTATGGTTTATTTTAAAAACGAATGCAGTCTTTGAAAAACATCTCATATAGAGGTCTAAACCTCGCAATGAAACCAATTAATATGAAACGTTTATAATCGATATGAACGGGGCATTTCAGTTGACATCAGAGCATTGGTCTTAGAGAACCAGAAAATTTGCATTAGTGTGTCTAACCGAGTTTGTTAGGATGCATTAGTGAGTCTAGACTTCGACCGTGTTTGTTTTAAAAACGATTGCTTAACACTTTTGTTGGAAACTATATATTTTTAACTTGTAAATATTATGTGATATAGTAATCTCTTAACGTGCTTGCTATTGTGTGATAGATGTCTACTTCTAGTATCAATCGCATCGACTCACCTAATAACAATGATGAATCGGATGTGTTTTGGAAAGATTCACAAATTCCGGAAGAAGAAGAAGAACCGGAAGAAGAAGATCCAGAGGAGGAAATGTTAAAAATCACAGAAAAATAGTTAAATAGGAAGAAATCTTCAACCAATGGACCAAAGTTAAAAATGGTTTATGGTGTATCCGCTGAGGAAGAAAGATATTGGGAAGATTACCAATTTTCTGACGAATCGGAAGAAAATCCCGATGAGGATTCCAATGAAGTGATAGAAATTACCTCGGCCCAATTTAAAATAGAAAAAGAAAACAATAAGGGAAAATCTATTAAAATAGAGAAACCCGATCCCAAACCCGATGAACTCTATGTTACCATGAAATACCCTGATGGAATATACCGTAAACACCCGTATTTCTTAAACTTTAACTATAGCACTGGAACATCTAAGAGACCAGATTTTTCCAAACCATTTGTGAAAAGGACTACTCATATGAGTACTGGCCCGTTTATCTCTAGGAAATTAGCAAAACGAACCGAGTCTGAGGAAGAAGTAGAAAATAAGTCTGAATAAAGAGTTATGTCTCAACAGCTACCAATACTTCACGCTTTGTATAATAGATATCGTGTACTATACTTCATGTAAAATAATGGTATTGTATGATTGTAAGATATTGTATCGAAAGTTTAAGTATGAAGTATTAATGAATTAAGTTTTTCATGATAGAATATTATTTTGATAGTAGTAGTTAATTTTTGTACTAGCTATTAAGTATGAACTTTAACGGGTAAGTACTACCCAAATTAAAATTATAAAACGCTAATATGAAGAAAAAGCTTTTATAAATAAGTTTATATTATGCTACAAAATACTATTGACTACTCTAATATTCTATATGATTAACTTAACTCTTTTGGCTATTTTTGAAGGAAATGGCACCAACTACTTGACAGAACTTGAATATGAGCGAAGAAGATTTCCGTGCATTCATTGCTGCAAACATAGCCGCAGTACAGGCTGCAATGTAAAACAACAACAACAATAACTCAGGGGTCTAGCAGTGGAGTTAACTCCACAGGAAATCGTGTAGGATGCTCCTACAAGGCTTTCACTGCCTGTAAACCTTTAGAATTCGATGGAACTGAAGGACCAGTCAGACTGAAACGATGGACTGAGAAGGTCGAATATGTGTTTGCTATAAGCAAATGTGCTGAAGAAGACAGGGTAAAGTACGCCACGCATACTTTCACAGGTACAGCGTTAACATGGTGGAACACCTATATTAAACATGTGGGACAAGATGCTGCTTACGCACTACCGTGGTCAGCATTCAAACATTTGATGAATGAGCAGTACTGTCCCAGAAATGAAATCAACAAGCTCAAAACAGAGCTTAGAGAATTACGAACGCAAGGATTCAATATTACCACATACGAATGACGATTCACAGAGTTGTGTCTATTGTGTTCAAGAGTGTTCAAAGATGAAGAAGAGCAGATCGACGCATTTGTGAAAGGGTTACCAGAAAGAATTCAGCAGGATGTGAGTTCAAGCGCGCCCACCTCAATGCAAAAAGCAAGTCGAATGGCTCACAAACTCATAAACCAGATTGAAGGAAGAATTAAAGACCAGGCAGCCAAGGAGACCAAAATGAAGTAAGTTAAGAGAAAGTGGGAAGAAAACAGTGACAAGGGTCACTAATACAACAACAACAACAATCACAACCACAATCGCAACAACAATCACAACAACCGCAACATCAATCGCAACAACAGCAATCGCAATCCCAACAACAACTACAATAACAACCACAACAACTACAACAACCGTCCCAACAACAATAACAACCGCAACAACAATTCCAGCAACCATTTCAATAACAACAATGGCAACAAAAATCAGAAAATTTCATACAAAAGGTGTGAAGGGTACCTTCTGACTACTTACTGTTCGGTATCATGTACCAAATGTAATAGAAAGGGGCATAGTGTGTAGTGACCCGTCCTAATCCACCTGGACGAAGTCTTCAACAGATGGTCCCATTACGAGGTTCTGACCTCTATATTCCATGAACGACTCCATGTAATATCTTTAAAATGAGCAAATGCACAGCGGATGATTTCTTTCATACATGAGAATAAACATGTTTTAAAAGTGTCAACCAAAAGGTTGGTGAGTTCATAGGTTTATCATAAGCAATAAAATTGATCATTTTGATAGACCACAAGATTTAAATACAGTACACCTATCTCGTGTACGAAACCATTTTTCATAAATCTTAGTAACTGTACACATATCTCGTGTACAAAATAACATACACATAACCTGTGTATAAAATCATTCTCTCGATGCATAACATTCGCTTTTCTTTGCTTGGCTTGGTAACCGACCTTAACATATAATGCGCATCAATAATATCCCCAAAACAGAACATCTCGTCTGTATAAATATATAAACCTCGAAGTACTAACCACCACGCCCACTAGCTCTTCCGACTAGTGAACATTCTGGGTGGGGGTGTTAAACCCGGTAGCTACCTTTAGGATTCGCGTGAATTAGGGTCATACCCGATTCTAATTCTTAGGTTACCAAGCAATAATAATCAGGGGAAAAATATATTCATCAATTGTTGGCAATTATCATGTCCACATAATTCAATGGTGGCAATTATAATGTCCACATAATTCAATGGTGGCAATTATCATGTCCACATAATTCAATGGTGGCAATTATCATGTCCACATAATCCAATAATATTCCACAGAACTTCTGTCTGCATAATAATTCATTCGAGGAATGTTTTGCTTGTGTCTATCTCGTCAAACATTTATAAAAGTATTTCATGTATTCTCAGTTCAAAATATATTTCAAAGGCATTTAATAAAGCAGTTATAAAAACAGCGAATGTATTCTCAGTCCCAAAAATGTAAAGAGTAAAAGGGAGCAAATGAACTCACGATACGATATTTTGTAGTAAAAATATACATACGACGATACTGAACAATGCAGGGTTGGCCTCGGATTCACGAACCTATATCATTTATATATATATATATATATATATATATATATATATATATATATATATATATATATATATATATATATATATATATATATATATATATATATATTAACACATATAATCATAATCGAACAAGTTTAGATATTATTATTAATTGTTATTACAGTAACTTGTATGTTTCATTGGTAACTATATTAACTATGTTTATTTTATATACTTTAGATAAATAACTAGTATTTATTATGAAAATATTAATGTTGTTATGTGATATGTTTTAAATATATTCTTATATAGCTATTTGGTAAAATAATATCAATAATAGTAAATAAAAATTTGTATCTTTTTATGATAATAATAATAATACTAAAAGTAATTAGATTTAGTAATGATACTGCTAATAATAGTTTTGATAATAATACTAATAATAAAAGTAATGTTAGTAATAATAATAATTTTTAATGATAAGATAAAAATGTTAGTTTTCATAAAAATAATATTTTAAATAATAATGATACTTTTAATAAAAAATGATGATTCTAATAGAAATTTTAATAGTCGTATTAATAATAATACTATATATTTTAATAATAATAATAATAATGATAATAATATTAATTATACTAATAATCTTATTTCTAATATTGGTAATAATAATAATAATTACTTAACAACAATCAATAATAAATAATAATAATAATAATGACAATAAAAATAATAATGAAATAATAATAATAAGAGTATTAGTAAAAACTACCTCAAAGGAGTAGCTCTAAAAAAAAGCCCAAGTCCGGATTTGAACACGCGACGTCCCGCTAACCCGATAACATCCTTAACCATAACTCTATATGTTTCAATTTTGTAATAACACCCAACTTAAATTGTTTTTAACCTTTAATTCTGCATCCTTCTTCTTCTTTTTTAAAAAAAAAATGCCAGAGCCCAAGCTCGAACCCATGACCTCCCAGTTAAACCAAACTCCCCCTCAACCATTACTCTAACTTGTGTCTTTCTATTTTAATTTAACTGTTAAATCTATATAACCCGTTTTGTTTTCTGTTTCCTATTTCTAGCCTGCTCACAGTCCAACAGAATTCGGCCCATCAATAGCAGTAGCCCAATTTGACTTTTAATTTTTATAAAAATATTTGCACTCACCTACATTCGAACCCAAGACCTCTTGATCAACATACACCCACTTAAACCAATGCTCTGCTTCTCATTTTCTGTTTTATTTAACTCCTAAAATTCTTTTAACTCATCTGTCGTCTTCATCTAATACTAAACCCATTTAACCTTTTCATCGATATATCATCATCCTTTATCTATCTTTAAGCATCAGAATCATCATCTATTTAAATCAGATTGTATTTATCAACCCTATGATCATAATTATATGCTCCACCTAATTAAAAAAATAAAACGTCCCCTTTAATTGTCCCATTTTGGTAGGCCATCAAACTACTATGTTCCACATGTAGTTTAATAAAGTGCCGTAATAATTTACTTTCAAGTTAACAAACCTTTAAACAATTATGTGGTACACCTTCTTTCCCCATTTCATTTGTAACAGAAAGCAACAGTAGACTAAACAAGTGACTTTCGAGCTGTAACAATAGGAGGAATTAATAGCAAGAAATCATCCAAGATAGCAGCAGCGAAGGCTGCAAGTTGAAGCAGCAATATAATAGTTTGAGCAGTAAACCGAATCATAAACAGAAAATGAGACGTATAGCTGCAGGTTTTAATTGATAAGGAGTTTTTGGTTTATCGTGATTATTAAACAAAGTTGATGGTGGTCGAAAACTCCAGTAATATCCTACTGAGATGACGGGTTGGCTGCAACCAAAATGGTCGGACAACTATAGCAGTTCAATTATATTTTTGGTAGTGGTGCTGATGAATGTCCCGTTCATATTGACTATAAACGTTCCATAATAATTGATTTCGTCGCGAGGTTTTGACCTCTATATGAGACATTTTTCAAAGACTGCATTCATTTTTAAAATAACCATAACCTTTATTTTTATCGATAAAGGTTTAAAAAGCATTACGTAGATTATCAAGAAATGATAATCTAAAATATACCATTTACACACGACCATTACATAATGGTTTACAATAAAAATATGTTACATCGAACTAAGATCTTGAATGAAGTTTTTACACAATATCATACAATCATGGACTCCAAATCTTGTCCTTAATTTAATATGCAATAGCGGAAGCTCTTAATAATCACCTGAGAATAAACATGCTTAAAATGTCAACAAAAATGTTGGCCAGTTATAGGTTTAACCTATATAGTATCAAATCATAATAATAGACCACAAGATTTCATTTTTCCATAAATATACATCTCATATCAGGCATTTCGCAAACTGCATAGAGATAAAAATTCATTCATATGTTAAACACCTGGTAACCGACCTTAACAGGATGCATATAGAATATCCCCATCATTCCGGGACTCTCATCGGATATGATAATTCGAAGTACTAAAGCATCCGTACTCGGATGAGGCTTGTTGGGCCAAATAGATCTATCTTTAGGATTCGCGTCAATTAGGGGCCATTTCCCTAATTCTTAGGCTACCAAGCTAAAAAGGGGCATATTCGGTTCAATAATCCAACATAGAAAGTAGTTTTGATTACTTGTGTCTATTTTGTAAAACATTTATAAACTGCATGTATTCTCATCCCAAAATAATAGATTTTAAAAGTGGGACTATAACTCACTTTCACAGATTTTTACTTTAGCGGAAATAAGACTTGGCCACTGGTCGATTCACGAACCTATAACAATATGTACATATACATCAAAGTATGATCGAAATATATTCACAACATTTTTTATTACATTTTAGTGTTTTAAGTTTATTAAGTTAGCTGTCCTCGTTAGTAACCTACAACTAGTTGTTCACAGTTAGATGTACAGAAATAAATATATATATATATATATATATATATATATATATATATATATATATATATATATATATATATATATATATATATATTATTTTGAATCAATCCATGACCCAGTGTATACACTTCTCAGGCTAGATCACAACTCAAAGTATATATATTTTTGGAATCAACATCAACCCTGTATAGCTAACTCAAGCATTACTGCATATAGAGTGTCTATGGTTGTTTCAAATAATATATATATATATATGTATATATATATATATATATATATATATATATATATATATATATATATATATATATATATATATATATATATATATATGATTAATATGGATTTGTCATAAAATTTTCGTAGCTACAACAAGTAAAATTTTCCAATTCTTTTTTACCCATAACTTCTTCGTTTTAAATCCGTTTTGAGTGATTCAAGTTGCTATGGCTTCATATTGAACTTAAGTTTATGAATCTAAACAGAAAAAGTATAAGTTTATAGTCGGAAATACAGGTTACAAGTCAATATTATAAGAGGTAGTCATTTCAGTCGAAAGAACGACGTCTTGATGACCATTTTGAAAAACATACTTCCACTTTGAGTTTAACCATGATTTTTGGATATAGTTTCATGTTCATAAGAAAAATCATTTTCCTAGAAGAACAACTTTTAAATCAAAGTTTATCATAGTTTTTAATTAACTAACCCAAAATAGCCCGTGGTGTTACTACGACGGCGTATGTCCGATTTTAAGGTATTTTTCGTGTTTCCAGATTTTAAATCATTAAGTTAGCATATCATATAGATATAGAACATGTATTTAGTTGATTTTAAAAGTCAAGTTAGAAGGATTACTTTATTTGCTAACAAGTTTAGAATTAACTAAACTATTTTCTAGTGATTACAAGTTTAAATCTTCGAATAAGATAGCTTTATATGTATGAATCGAATGATGTTATGAACATCATTACTACCTCAAGTTTTGTGGATAAACCTACTGGAAAATAGAAAAATAGATCTAGCTTCAAAGGATTCTTGGATGGCTTTAAAGTTCTTGAAGTAGAATCATGACACGAAAACAAGTTCAAGTAAGATTTCCACTCGAAATAAGATTGTTATAGTTATAGAAATTGAATCAAAGTTTGAGTATGAGTATTACCTTGAATTAGAAAGATATCTTACTGTAAATAAGAAATATTTCTTGAGATTGAATGATCACTTGAAATGGATTTGCAAGATTGGAAGTAAGCTAGCAAGTTTGAAAGATTTCTTGAAGTGTTCTTGAATGGTTGTTTTTATGATGATTAAAGCTTGTAATTGAAGCTAAAAGATGGTGAAAATGCTTGGAGATGATCAAGTATGATGTTAGGAGTATTTTGAGAGAGAATTTGGAGTGTAAGTATGAGAAAATGGAATGGAAAAATGGGGTGAAATCATAAAAACGGGATTACTTGTTATAAAGAAAAAAAAAAGATCCTTAAGTTTGTTTTTAGCTCATTAGTCATACAAGTTGTTAAATAATGGTTCCACATATTTTTTACTCTAAGATGGCTGCTAAAAATGAATGATTAAAGGTGTATATACCAATAGTAAATACATCTAGAAGCTGTGTATTGTACGAGTACGGATAAGGGTACATACGAGTAGAATTGTTGATGAAAATGAATGAGAATGTAATTGTGAGCATTTTTGCTAAGTAGAAGTACTTTGATATGTGTCTTGAAGTCTTTAAAAAGTTTACTAATACATATTAATACACTACATGTATATACATTTTAACTGAGTCGTTAAGTCACCGTTAGTCGTTACATGTAAGTGTTGTTTTGAAACCTTTAAGTTAACGATCTTGTTAAATGTAATTAATCCATTGTTATAATACTTAAATAAGATGTTAAATTATTATGTTATCATAATAACATGGTGTATAAATATATCTTAACATCATATATATATATATATATATATATATATATATATATATATATATATATATATATATATATATATATATATATATATATATATATATATATATATATATATATATATATGTTAAAATACTATTACAACGATAATCGTTACATATATGTCTCGTTTCGAAATCCTTAAGTTAGTAATCTTGTTTTTACATATGTAGTTCATTGTTAACATACTTAATGATTTACTTAATTATCATTTTATCATGTTAAATAGAGTGTAACAATATCTTAATATGATACATATGTATTTAGTAAGACGTTGTTATAACGATAATCGTTATATATATATATCATTTCCGAGTTTCTTAAATCAATAATCTCATTTGTTTGTATATAACTCATTGTTAACATATTTATGGAGATACTTACTTATCATAATCTCATGTTAACCATATATATATCCATTTATATAACATCATGTAGTTTTTACAAGTTTTTAACGTTCGTGAATCGCCGGTCAACTTGGGTGGTCAATTGTCTATATGAAACTCATTTCAAATAATCAAGTCTTAACAAGTTTGATTGCTTATCATGTTGGAAACATTTAATCATGTAAATATCAATCTCATTTAATATATATAAACATGGAAAAGTTTGGGTCACTACAGTTGAGTGGCCTGAAACTGCAAAAAAGGGTGTAGCCGTGGCAAGAGTAGAAAGCAGCTGCAGTTGGCGGTTGGGTGATGGGTTTATGATGTTGCATGTGGTGTGTGTGTGGTGTTTGTTGTTGAATCGAAATAGAAAGAAGAAAAATACATATATCGAGCGTGTGATTGTGGTTGTTTGGGTTCGATGTGGTGGTGACGGGTGAGAAATAAAAGAAGGGAGAGAGAGAGGATGAGAGAGATTAAGAAAGTTGGTTCGAAGGTGGGTTGATGGGGTGTTCATGGTGGATGATTGTAGGGTTGTGGTGGTTGTTCAAAAGAAGGAGAAAAAGGAGATGGAAGGAGGTGGAGAAAAGTTGTGATGGCAGTTTTGGTCTTCGTTGAGCACAACTAGAACAAGTGGGTTCTCTAACAAGAAGTGCATAGCATGTAGTTGGTGCTTGTTCCTGTGCGGTTTGTTGTTGCAGCAGTAAGGGGTTTTGTTTTTGAACATAAACATAAACGAAAACAATTTTGGTGTTGGATGGTTTAAAGTGTAATAGAGGTGGTTTGTAGTTTTGGGATGGCAACTAAGAGGGAAGAATATATTTATGTATATATATATTGAGCATGTATGAATGTAGTTTGATTGTGGTTGTCGAACAAAAGAGTGTAGTTGGGTTGAAATGCAAAGAAGAGAAAGAAGGGTGATGATTTGCTTGAGTTGTGAAGGAGTACAATATTCTCTCAATATTCAACTAATGCATATGTATATATAATAGATAATGAAGATGTTGGAAAGTTTTGAGGTAGACAGAAAACAGAAAGCACTCAATATAGTACTACGTATCAATCAATATATGTAAAAGTTTCAATTAGTAATAGTGGAATGTTTGTTTTGTGTGACGACCCGGAAATTTTCGACCAAATTTAAACTTTAATCTTTATATTATTCCGACACGATAAGCAAAGTTTGTTAAGTTAAATCTCAAGAATTTTAAACCGTGTTCATACATTCATTATAACCTCGACCAAATTTCGACGATTCACGAACCGTTATATATAAATAGATATGTTATGTATATATATATTATAACTTGAGAATATTAATAAAGTATTAAACGTATAATACTTTACACGAAGGTATTTGTTTCAATATGATTTTCCACGAAATTAAAAAAATATATATATTAAATGATTGAATTATCAGAAACATTGAATTATGATTACAAGTCTCTGTTGAGAGGTCCACTATGATTTGAGAAAATCTATTCCTCTTAACGATATTCAGAATAATTTGTAAAGCTATTTATAAATAAAAACAAAAAGTGTCATTTACGAAAGTTAGACAAAAGTTAGTGGAGAATTGGTTTCCATAATATTCTATTAATCTATTTTCAAACGTACAAAGACGTTTTCAGTTTAAAAAGAACTTTATTATTAAAACGTATATAACTTTTATAAATATCTAGAATCACTTTTGACAACTCATTACTTAACAAGTATAATAAATATAACGATATTTATATTTTATTTCATTAAATATATATAACGATTTAAATTAATATTATATATATTTATACGCGTATTATACATACATAGTTTTTATACTTTTACTATACTTTAACTATACCTTTACTTTATTTTTACTTTTACTTTACTTTAACTTTAATAATTCACTTTAATAATTCATACTTTAATAATTCACTTTAATAATTCATACTTTAATAATTCACTTTAATAATTCACTTTAATAATTCATACTTTAATAATTCACTTTAATAATTCATACTTTAATAATTCACTTTAATAATTCATACTTTAATAATTCACTTTAATAATTCATACTTTAATAATTCACTTTAATAATTCATACTTTAATAATTCACTTTAATAATTCAAAAATCTATTATAAATAGAATTAAATAGGTTTCATTATTTCATAGAAACTTGAAAATATATTTCTCTAAACTCTCTCAATCGATATATATATATATATATATATATATATATATATATATATATATATATATATATATATATATATATATATATATATATATATATATATATATATATATATATATATATATATATATATTTGCTCTGTATTATTTCAAGATATTATTAGTATACATAAAATATTACGACGGAGTACTGTCCGAGTGATTTCAAAATAGTTTTTTTGAATGAGTCGAAGCTAAGGAAATTATGGGTTATAGCTATGGAGGTGATGGGTATGGTTCATGAGTATGCTCGTGAGGTCAATCTAGTGTTTATCATCTCCGTTGCGTCTACGTACTTTCCTGCAATATTGAATCTCAATATTGATACGTTCGTGAATTCGAGGCCAACCTTGCACTTGTTAAATGACGTTATATGTATTTTTACTACGAAATACAGTATTGTGAGTTTCATTTGCTCCCTTTTATATATATTTTTTTGGGACTGAGAATACATGCGCTGTTTTCATAAATGTTTTACGAAATAGGCACAAGTACTAAAACTAATTCTACATGGGTTTAAACCAGAAATATACCCTTAGCTTGGTAACATTAAACTACTTGTCTATGTACGGTAGGAACGAATCCTAAAGATAGATCTATTGGGCCTGACAAACCCCATCCTGAGTATGAGATGCTTTAGTACTTTGAGGTTATTTTAAACACACCTGATCTGGTGTACTTCAGAGGGTAAAACATGAACGTTAAGGCTTGTTACCGGGTGCCTACAACTTATAGAATACTTTTATACACTTGCGAGTGTACATATATTTATAAACGAAAATCTTGTGGTCTATTAATATATTGAAAAGATTGTTATGATAAACCTATGAACTCACCAACCTTTTGGTTGACACTTTAAAGCATGTTTATTCTCAGGTATTAAAGAAATCTTCCGCTGTGCATTAGCTCATTTTAAGGATATTACTTGGAGTCATTCATGACATATTTTGAAAGACGTTGCATTCGAGTTATTGAGTTCATCAAGATTATTATTAAGCCAATTATAGTTGGATGTATTATGAAATGGTGTGCATGCCGTCAACTTTCGTTGTAAAGAAAGTTTGTCTTTTAAAAACGAATGCAATGTTTGTAAAATGTATCATATAGAGGTCAAATACCTCGCGATGTAATCAACTATTGTGAATCGTTTATAATGTATATGAACGGGTCCTTTCAGTTGGTATCAGAGCGGTGGTCTTAGCGAACCAGCTCTGCATTAGTGTGTCTAACTGATAGTCGTTAGGATGTATTAGTGAGTCTGGACTTCGACCGTGTCTGCATTTCAAAAGTTTTACTCATCATTCTTGTCAAAAATTACCTGCTTATCATTCTTAGTCTAGACACATCTTATTGCATTGATTGCATGAATAGTGTATAGACAAAATTCATATCTTAGCGTATCTGCTAATTCATATCTTATCGTATCTGTTACTGTAAACTTTGCCTGACATATTCCGTAAATTCCTCCGTAATCTACGAAACCTTTTGCTCTATATAATTAGAATACCACCCGATAGCCGGAAAATCATTTCATATCGAAAAATTCTTTATTCAATCGTACGAAATGGAATTCGTCATTAGTTCAAGTCCCTCGGATTCCGAAATGGAATCCCACTTATGTTCCGAAAGCAGTGTGACCGGAATGGATCAACCAATTAGTCATCATCTATTCTGGATGAATTGAGGATGGGTTCGTAGCCTCCTTAATCATTGGAGACAAGAAGAAGGTGATCCCTTCCATCCACCACATTGCCCTCTTGGCGAAGAACCTGAAGCACTTACCGGAGAACCTATCTGAAACACTATTTTCTCTCTTATTTCTAGAGTATCTCTTCACGATTACATACTACACCAAATTCTATATTTTATTTATCCGCTCGTCCGAACCGACAATCACCCCGGTGTAATAGAAGAAGTGAACGAGCTTCGCGCTCGGGTAGTGGCTTTGGAGAATATGGTGCAAAGGTTACAAACACCAGCAGCAGCACCAGCAGCATAAACAGTACCACCATCAGCAACACCAACAGTACCATCACCACCACTAATAACAACATCCACATCCCACACCGCAACATCACAATCTGTATCTCAAACATCAACGTCATACCCCCTGTAAATATCCAGGAATATCAACAACAACAAACGATGAAGTATTAATTCATAAACTTCATTGAAGAGATATCTCTGCGGCAGTTATGTAATCTCCAAAATCTTAGAGATTATTTAATTCTGACCGTAAATCGGATGAGTGAACGGAGATGGTAGAGTAGAAACTTTGATCGAAAATGGTGTACGATTTACAAGCTAGATTTGTTTTACCAACAGCATCAACAGGACCGTAGCATCATCAACACAGTCAGTGCCGTCAGTATCGTCAGAATCAACAGCACCTGTAACATCACAAACTCTGTCAGTTCAAGGATCATTGTGGACATCATTACGAATCAACAACAAATATATTGTATCAACGAGTTATGAAGTATTAACTCATTTCCAATCGAAAGATTTATATGTATATTTTATATGTATAAATTTTTAAACCATAATAAATCTTCCCGTACTAAGCTATTATGTGTGAATCTTAACTACTCAGTTAATTCATATTACAAATATGCAATGATGTACGTCCTTCGTTCGCAACTTAACCATCGTTAATTACAATCTCTGTCTCAATTCAATAAAAATCCAATTCATAATAAATCAAGTGTATTATTCGAATATATGTTTGATTTTACACTTTCATCATCGATGTACTCGAAACTTTTCAAATAACATCATTCGTACCTTGCGAAGTTCACAAGAATTTCACGAAAACCAACAAATAACAAAGTAATGACTCATAATTTCAATATTATTGAAGAAATACTTATGCAATTTATAAAGTTTTAGGGATTACTCAATTCTAGTTCCAACCATAAAACAAATGAGTTTAATTTAATATTAACTCATTAAATCTATATTACATCTAAAGAAAATATACACATATATTTTCATAAAGACTGTAATAAACTTCTTTTGTACAAAATATTAATTGTGAAAAAATTTTAACGGGTAGGTAATACCCGAGAGATATATAAATTCACAATTAATATATTACATTTTTTGAAACTGATTCAGCAATCATCAACTATACTCCCTACTTTCACAACAATATCCATTCTTTCATATAAATCAAAACAATCATACTCATTCAAATTCAATTACATATTCTGATTTTGAAATCGCATAATTCAATTCGAAATATAACCAGTATCATCACTCTTAGATTCCTATATCTTTCAAAGCTATACTTTGACTTCAAAACTGTGTTAGAACATCATATGTATTAACGATTACAATATGTGCTCAAACCCTTCAAAATTCCTGAAGACACTTCAACTAAGGAACAATCGAGATGATGATCCAACCACATGTTACCCACAGTTATACACCTGAAAAACTCTCAAAACCCAAGTCATAATTCGACACGTATCCGTGTTAGACCCTTTGGCATTTACTAGCTAAAATAACTTTTCAATTCCGTTTTAAAATAGACAGTTTTGTCACATCTCCAGCAAGTCAACTTCGACTTCTCAATCAAAACAGTCTTATTATAACCTCAATAGATACGTTGCCCTTTCGCCAACGTTACTGGGGAATCGTTTATATTCACCACATTAGCAATAAACTTACCAACAACTTCACTGATCTTTGACTTTCAAAAAAAAATAAAAAAAATCATTATAATTATCGAAACCCTATCATATACTCATTCGTACCTTATAACAAGAATTGCCATACCAATTATTGAGAATCAGCAATCAGTATTTTGAAACCACGCAGCATGTCTACATCAACAATTACATATACACACAACGTCTACCTCCAAGACTTACATTCTTTGAATGAGAAATTTCTGAAAAACACCCTAAACTGTGAACCAGTTCTCGAAATTTTGAAAAATGCTGATGAAGCAGCAAAAACTGTAAACGACCTTAACAGTAAAAAGTTGGATGATAAAGGATAGTATATTGGCAAAGCTCAGAAAAAGAGAAGCTTTGGAACTGGAAAACGGATTGAGCAAAGTATGAAGGAGGCTGTGGACAAATCACAAAGGCTGAACCTGCCTTCAAAGAATCCAAATGATTCAGTACTTGCTGAAGTCATTAACGAATACCTTGCTCCTGACTCTAAATCCCTGCGGATAATATCCTTCATCATCCTCTGATATTAGACATTCTAAGATATCATCGTATCTTTCATTATAAATATCATCCATACTTCTGAAGATATTTTTATAATTATTCTTATCTGAAATCATTTACCTCTTCGCGCTATTTGTATTATATCATAAAAGAAACTATTTTAGTTTCTAAATTCTGAAACATTCGAGTTTAAAATAGGAATATTCTTAAAGAAGTGTTGGGAGCTGAAGCATGAGTTAGTATAATATAATGACACTTGATCAACGTGATTATATTACAGTAATTCATGCTGAGTTTCTAAATGGAACATGATGATTCACAGATCATAACGTCATCATGTGCTATGTTATACGACTCTTGTATTCTCTTTGATCTCTAAATATCAAGAAAATATTTCTTGATGATTCGGCCTTTTCCGAGGTATTCTGGTAATTTGACAAGTCAAAATCGTGTCATTACAATTTCCTTCCTAGAACATTAACAATGTTCATTCCGAAATTTATATCTGCGAATTCTGGACCATTACAAGCGGTGCTTAATCGCAAGAAGAAGAAACGAAAGGACAAAGCTCCGAACTAGAAATGAGAGTATAAATCATAGCAAATAGAAGAGAGCATTAACTGTGGATGACAATGATTATAGAAGAAGTAAGGACTTTGAAATATAAGGGAAGATATAAAACCCAACAACAACCCAGAAATCACAAACCGTATATATCAATGCATATAGCAATATAAAGACACGGGAGAACTAAAAACACTATAAAACCAAGAGTATAGTAGAAGTAAATAGATTCTTCCGGAGGCAGATGAAAAAGAAGAGCGACAGATATGAAAGTGAGGAGTATATCAAGAATCAGCACTGGATGAAGCATATTGACAAATACTTTAAAATATGAGTTGAGAAGGTGTGAGTTGTAAGAAAACAAATGAGGTGGATTTATAGTGAAATATCCGACAGAGAAATCAAAATAGATTATCGCATTAATTCGAAGAGGATCATAATTTCCTTAATCGCCGAATAATCAAATCCAATATAGATTACAAAGATTTTCTTTTCGGAGATCAATCGTGATGACGTTAAAAGATACAACGAATCACTATTATCTTATTTCATTCACGATAACTTCACTCACACGCTTCGAGTAATCAAATTATTTTATCCATTCTTCTTGAACATGATAAAACTCTATAATCGTTATAATAACATTCTCATTGTTAGTCATGACAACCTCTATCAAAATTCGGGAACGAAATTTCTTTAACGGGTAGGTACTGTGACGACCCGAAAATTTCCGACCAAATTTAAACTTTAATCTTTATATTATTCCGACACGATAAGCAAAGTTTGTTAAGTTAAATCTCAAGAATTTTAAACCGTGTTCATACATTCATTATAACCTCGACCAAATTCCGACGATTCACGAACCGTTATATATAAATTGATATGTTATGTATATATATATTATAACTTGAGAATATTAATAAAGTATTAAATGTATAATACTTTACACGAACGTATTTGTTTCAATATGATTTTCCACGAAATTAAAAAAATATATATATTAAATGATTGAATTATCAGAAACATTGAATTATGATTACAAGTCTCTGTTGAGAGGTCCACTATGATTTGAGAAAATCTATTCCTCTTAACGATATTCAGAATAATTTGTAAAGCTATTTATAAATAAAAACATAAAGTGTCATTTACGAAAGTTAGACAAAAGTTAGTGGAGAATTGGTTTCCATAATATTCTATTAATCTATTTTCAAACGTACAAAGACGTTTTCAGTTTAAAAAGAACTTTATTATTAAAACGTATATAACTTTTATAAATATCTAGAATCACTTTTGACAACTCATTACTTAACCAGTATAATAAATATAACGATATTTATATTTTATTTCATTAAATATATATAACGATTTAAATTAATATTATATATATTTATACGCATATTATACATACATAGTTTTTATACTTTTACTATACTTTAACTATACCTTTACTTTACTTTTACTTTTACTTTACTTTAACTTTAATAATTCACTTTAATAATTCATACTTTAATAATTCACTTTAATAATTCATACTTTAATAATTCACTTTAATAATTCACTTTAATAATTCATACTTTAATAATTCACTTTAATAATTCATACTTTAATAATTCATACTTTAATAATTCACTTTGATAATTCATACTTTAATAATTCACTTTAATAATTCAAAAATCTATTATAAATAGAATTCAATAGGTTTCATTATTTCATAGAAACTTGAAAATATATTTCTCTAAACTCTCTCAATCGATTTATATATTATATATATATATATATATATATATATATATATATATATATATATATATATATATATATATATATATATATATATATATATATTGCTCTTTATTATTTCAAGATATTATTAGTATACATAAAATATTACGACGGAGTACTGTCCGAGTGATTTCAAAATAGTTTTTTTGAATGAGTCGAAGCTAAGGAAATTATGGGTTATAGCTATGGAGGTGATGGGTATGGTTCATGAGTATGCTCGTGAGGTCAATCTAGTGTTTATCATCTCCGTTGCGTCTACGTACTTTCCTGCAATATTGAATCTCAATATTGATACGTTCGTGAATTCGAGGCCAACCTTGCACTTGTTAAATGATGTTATATGTATTTTTACTACGAAATACAGTATTGTGAGTTTCATTTGCTCCCTTTTATATATATTTTTTGGGACTGAGAATACATGCGCTGTTTTCATAAATGTTTTACGAAATAGGCACAAGTACTAAAACTAATTCTACATGGGTTTAAACCAGAAATATACCCTTAGCTTGGTAACATTAAACTACTTGTCTATGTACGGTAGGAACGAATCCTAAAGATAGATCTATTGGGCCTGACAAACCCCATCCTGAGTATGAGATGCTTTAGTACTTTGAGGTTATTTTAAACACACCTGATCTGGTGTACTTCAGAGGGTAAAACATGAACGTTAAGGCTTGTTACCGGGTGCCTACAACTTATAGAATACTTTTATACACTTGCGAGTGTACATATATTTATAAACGGAAATCTTGTGGTCTATTAATATATTGAAAAGATTGTTATGATAAACCTATGAACTCACCAACCTTTTGGTTGACACTTTAAAGCATGTTTATTCTCAGGTATTAAAGAAATCTTCCGCTGTGCATTAGCTCATTTTAAGGATATTACTTGGAGTCATTCATGACATATTTTGAAAGATGTTGCATTCGAGTTATTGAGTTCATCAAGATTATTATTAAGCCAATTATAGTTGGATGTATTATGAAATGGTGTGCATGCCGTCAACTTTCGTTGTAAAGAAAGTTTGTCTTTTAAAAACGAATGCAATGTTTGTAAAATGTATCATATAGAGGTCAAATACCTCGCGATGTAATCAACTATTGTGAATCGTTTATAATGTATATGAACGGGTCCTTTCATTTTGTTTAGGTGATTCACAGATAGAGATAACCGAATTAGAAGCAGATATTTAATCATAATAATATAATAATAATTATAATATAATATAAATATACAAACGTGTGATTAAGTTAGCCGTCATCTACTATTTCATTCATGGATTGGGTTTCGTACTCCGTTGATAATTAGTGGCGGATAAGAGTACAAAGAAAAATCCAATATTTTTAAATTAAATATATTTATTTATTTCGGTCATTATGGTATAAAATTCGATCATAAATTTATTAAAAAAAAATTACATCAACTGTCCCTCTCGATTCTGGGTAAAATGTGAAAAGTGTTGAAATTTATTAATTAGCTTCTAAATATATTTTTAATAAGCCTAAAATTTATATAGCTCATTTTTGGATCACCATTTATTTTAAAATCATATAAGTTCGTTTATAACATGTTTATTATCAGTCGAATGATAATTGAGTGTTACTATCATTTTCCAAATAAATTCGAAACTATATATGTGTGTATGTATGTATATATATATATATATATATATATATATATATATATATATATATATATATATATATATATATATATTCAATACACTTTATATAGATACTTTATAAATAATAATCATTATAATATCCTATCTTTATTTTACTTTACATAAATAAATTTTAGTAACAACAACATACAATATTCAAAATTATATTTCCAATTATTATTTATATATATACACATATCAAGTTACAATTAATTGTTCATGAATCGTCGGAACTGGTCGAAGATCAAATGATTTCATAAAATAGTTCAAAAATTTTGAAATTCAGTTTACTAGACTTTGCTTATCATGTCGAAACCATATAAAGATTAAGTTTAAATTTGGTCAAAAATTTCCGGGTCGTCACAGCACCTACCCGTTAAAGAAATTTCGTCCCAAAGTTTGATTGTGGTCGTCATGGCTAACAATAAGAATGTTTTCCTGATGAATATGAGTTGATAAATAGAGTTTTATCATTATTGATTAATGTAGATAAAATGATTCGATTATGTGTTGCGTACGAGTGAAGCTGTCACAAAAGATTGAGATAGAGATTTAACTTTTGACGTAGTCACGGTGGATTTCCAGAATTCAAGGAATGAAAATCTTTGAAGTCTCTATAAGATTTGATTAAAGAATTTATGATCAACTTTAATTAAATGATGTAACCTACCTTGATTGCTCTGTCTGATATTTTCACTATAAATTTACCTCTCCCGTTCCAATATTTTCACCACTCCTTTATTTTCTTCCTAAATTCATACTTTCAAAACATCCGTTAATATGCTCAATCCAGTTCTGATCCTTGATATTTTTCTGACTATCGTATCTGTCATTCTTCTTTTTCACCTCCCACCAGAGGAATCTGTTTACTTCTACTATTACCTTGGGGTTATAATGTTCTAAATTCTCTCGTGTCTTTATGTTTCTATACGCATTGATATACACGGTTTGTAATTTCTGTGTTGTTATTGGGCTTTATATTTTTCCCTGTATTTCGTAGTTCCATGCTCTTGTTTCTTCTTCCCAACTTTAAGTCAAACGAATAATGGTCCAGAATTCCTAGGTATGAAGTTTCGAATGATTGTAATATATTTTGCAGAAAGGAAAGGTAATAGCACGATTTGATTTGTTGAATTACCGGAATCCCTGAGGATAGAACTATCATGAATATATTTTCTTGATATGTTCAGAAGTTAATTAGAATGAAAGAGTTATGTCACATGGCACATGATGACGGTATGATCTGTGAACCATCATCATGTTCCATTAGAAATTCATCATGATTTACTGTAATATAATCACGTTGGCCGGGCGTCATTATATTATACTAACTCATGCTTCAATTCCCAACATTACTTCAAAAACATTCATATTTTAAACTCGGAGGTTTCAGAATTTAGAAACTAAAATTGTTTCTTTTAGGATGTAACACAGATAGCGCCAAGAGGTAAATGATTTCAAATAAGAATAGTTATGAAGATATCCTCAGAAATATCGAGGATATTTATAATGAAAGATACGATGATGAAGGGGTAATCTATATAATAAGGTTTAATCGAATAAAAAAATTGAAGTTGATTTGCTGGAGCTGTGACAAAATTTGCTACTTTGAAAGGGATTACCAAGTTATTTTCGGTAATAACAACGCCAAAGGAGCTAGCACAGATACGTGTTAATCATTTACTCAGGTTCCAAGAGTTTTTCAGGTGCATAACTATATGCATAAATCTTTTCTTCCGTAGATGAAGTGCGGTTGGTTCATCCTCTCGATTGAGGTGTTTTCAAGAATTATGAAAGGTTTGAACGCAGATTGGAATCATCAAGATACAAATGAGGTTTAAGATGAAATCAAGTAGCAAAATTGAGGAAAGTATTTAACTGTAGTAGATGTAACTTATTAACGTGAAATCTAAATATTCCTGGGTATTACCTACCCGTTAAAATATTTTCACCATTAACAGTTTGTACAAACGAACTTTTAATTACAATCTTTATAAATATATATATATATATATATATATATATATATATATATATATATATATATATATATATATATATATATATATATATATATGCATATATATTTTCTTCAGATGTAATCATGGATTTAATGAGTTAATATGATATTAATCTCATCAGATTTATGGTTAGAACTAGAGTACATAATCTCTAAAATATTAGAAATTACATAATCGTCAGGTAGAATGAAGATATATGACGTAGAACGATAGGTAGAACGATGATTAGGTTCGAGGTCTAGGTTGCGATGTGGAGGCATGTGATGTTGAAATTTAGGTTGTTGGTGGTACTGTTGGTGCTGGTGATGTTGCTGAAGCTGGTAAGTTTTTCACCATGTTCTCTAAATTGATTACTCGAGCGCGAAGTTCGTTGACTTCTTTTATTATTCCGGGATGATTGACGATCGGAACGAGCGAATGAATAAGGTTTAGGATTGTAGATATTATGTAATCGTTATGAGTTATTCTGGAGATGAGGGTGAAAATGGTGTTTCGGACTTGTCCGCCGGTAAGTGCTTCAGGTTCTTTTCCAAGAGGTGAATTTGGTTGGTGGAAGGATCGCCTTCTTCATTGGTTAAGTCGACTACGAACTCAGCCCCAATTCATCCAGAATTGATGATGGCTGATTGGTTGATACATTCCGGTTACACTGCTTTCGGAGTTTGAGTGGAAATCCATATCAGAATAGCTGTCGGATTCCGAGGAATTTGAACTAGTTGCGAGTTCCGTCTTGTACGGTTAGATAAAGGGTTTTCGATATGGAATAATTTTCAGATATTGGATGATATTCTAATTACATAGAATACCTATATATAGTACAGAAGATCCCGTAGATTACCTATATATTGGATGATATTCTAATTACATGGAATAATTGTCAGGCAAAGTTTACAGTAACAGATACGCTAAGATACGAATTTATCTACACACTATCTATGCAATAGAGGCATTAAGACGTGTCTAGACTTAAGGATGATAAGCAAGTAATTTTTGACACGAAGTGATAAGCAAAACTTTTGACATGCAGACACAGTCGAATTCCAGACCCACTAATGCATCTAAACAACTATCAGTTAGACACACTAATGCAAGACCTGGTTCGCTAAGACCACCGCCCTGATACCACCTATAGTGACCCGTCCTAATCCACCTGGACGAAGTCTTCAACAGATGGTCCCATTACGAGGTTCTGACCTCTATATTCCATGAACGACTCCATGTAATATCATTAAAATGAGCAAATGCACAGCGGAAGATTTCTTTCATACCTGAGAATAAACATGTTTTAAAAGTGTCAACCAAAAGGTTGGTGAGTTCATAGGTTTATCATAAGCAATAAAATTCATCATTTTGATAGACCACAAGATTTAAATACAGTACACCTATCTCGTGTTCGAAACCATTTTTCATAAATCTTAGTAACTGTACACATATCTCGTGTACAAAATAACATACACATAACCTGTGTATAAAATCATTCTCTCGATACATAACATTCGCTTTTCTTTGTTTGGCTTGGTAACCGACCTTAACATATAATGTGCATCAATAATATCCCCAAAACAGAACATCTCGTCTGTATAAATATATAAACCTCAAAGTACTAAACACCACGCCCACTAGCTTTTCCGTTTAGTGAACATTCTGGGTAGGGGTGTTAAACTCGGTAGCTACCTTTAGGATTCGCGTAAATTAGGGCCATACCCGATTCTAATTCTTAGGTTACCAAGCAATAATAATCAGGGGGAAAATATATTCATCAATTGGTGGCAATTATCATGTCCACATAATTCAATGGTGGCAATTATCATGTCCACATAATTCAATGGTGACAATTATCATGTCCAAATAATTCAATGGTGGCAATTATCATGTCCACATAATCTAATAATATTCCACAGAACTTCTGTCTGTATAATAATTCATTCGAGGAATGTTTTGCTTGTGTCTATCTCGTCAAACATTTATAAAAGCATTTCATGTATTCTCAGTTCAAAATATATTTCAAAAGCATTTAATAAAGCAGTTATAAAAACATCGCATGTACTCTCAGTCCAAAAAATGTAAAGAGTAAAAGGGAGCAAATGAACTCACGATACGATATTTTGTAGTAAAAATATGCATACGACGATACTGAACAATGCAGGGTTGGCCTCGGATTCACGAACCTATATCATTTATATATATATATATATATATATATATATATATATATATATATATATATATATATATATATATATATATATATATATATATATATATATATTAACACATATAATCGTAATCGAACAAGTTTAGATATTATTATTAATTGTTATTACAGTAACTTGTATGTTTCATTGGTAACTATATTAACTATGTTTATTTTATATACTTTAGATAAATAACTAGTATTTATTATGAAAATATTAATGTTGTTATGTGATATGTTTTAAATATATTCTTATATAGCTATTTGGTAAAATAATATCAATAATAGTAAATAAAAATTTGTATCTTTTTATGATAATAATAATAATACTAAAAGTAATTAGATTTAGTAATGATACTGCTAATAATAGTTTTGATAATAATACTAATAATAAAAGTAATGTTAGTAATAATAATAATTTTTAATAAAAAGATAATAATGATAAGATAAAAATGTTAGTTTTCATAAAAATAATATTTTAAATAATAATAATACTTTTAATAAAAAAAATGATGATTCTAATAAAAATTTTAATAGTCATATTAATAATAATATATTTTAATAATAATTATAATAATAATAATAATAATAATAATAATAATAATATTAATTATACTAATAATCTTATTTCTAATATTGGTAATAATAATAATAATTACTTAACAAAAATCAATAATAAATAATAAAAATAATAATAATAATAATGACAATAAAAATAATAATGAAATAATAATAATAAGAGTATTAGTAAAAACTACCTCAAAGGAGTAGCTCTAAAAAAATGCCCAAGTTCGAATTTGAACCCGCGACGTCCCGCTAACCCGATAACATCCTTAACCATAACTCTATATGTTTCAATTTTGTAATAACACCCAACTTAAATTGTTTTTAACCTTTAATTCTGCATCCTTCTTCTTCTTTTTTTTAAAAAAATGCCAGAGCCCAAGCTCGAACCCATGACCTCTCAGTTAAACCAAACTCCCCCTCAACCATTACTCTAACTTGTGTCTTTCTATTTTAATTTAACTGTTAAATCTATATAACCCATTTTGTTTTCTGTTTCCTATTTATAGCCTGCTCACAGTCCAACAGAATTCGGCCCATCAATAGCAGTAGCCCAATTCGACTTTTAATTTTTATAAAAATATTTGCAGTCACCTAGGTCCGAACCCAAGACCTCTTGATCAACAGACACCCACTTAAACCAATGCTCTGCTTCTCATTTTCTGTTTTTTTAACTCCTAAAGTTCTTTTAACTCGTCGGTCATCTTCATCTAATACTAAACCCATTTAACCTTTTCATCGATATATCATCATCCTTTATCTATCTTTAAGCATCAGCATCATCATCTATTTAAATCAGATTGTATTTATCAACCCTATGATCATAATTATATGCTCCACCTAATTAAAAAAATAAAACTTCTCCTTTAATTGTCCCATTTTGGAAGGCCATCACACCACTATGTTCCACATGTAGTTTAATAAAGTGCCGTAATAATTTACTTTCAAGTTGACAAACCTCTAAACAATTATGTGGTACAGCTTCTTTCCCCTTTTCATTTGTAACAGAAAGCAACAGTAGACTAAACAAGTGACTTTCGAGCTGTAACAATAGGATGAATTAATAGCAAGAAATCGTCCAAGATAGCAGAAGCGAAGGCTGCAAGTTGAAGCAGCAATAAAATAGTTTGAGCAATAAACCGAAGCATAAACAGAAAATGAGATGTATAGCTGCAGGTTTTAATTGATAAGGGGTTTTTGGTTTATCGTGATTATTAAACAAAGTTGATGGTGGTCGAAAACTGCAGTAATATCCTACTGAGATGACGGGTTGGCTGCAACCAAAATGGCCGGACAACTGTAGCAGTTCAATTATATTTTTGGTAGTGGTGTTGATGAAATGTCCAGTTCATATTGACTATAAACGTTCCATATTAATTGATTTCGTCGCGAGGTTTTGACCTCTATATGAGACGTTTTTCAAAGACTGCATTCATTTTTAAAATAACCATAACCTTTATTTTTATCGATAAAGGTTTAAAAAGCATTACGTAGATTATCAAGAAATGATAATCTAAAATATACCGTTTACACACGACCATTACATAATGGTTTACAATAAAAATATGTTACATCGAACTAAGATCTTGAATGAAGTTTTTACACAATATCATACAATCATGGACTCCAAATCTTGTCCTTAATTTAATATGCAACAGCGGAAGCTCTTAATAATCACCTGAGATTAAACATGCTTAAAACGTCAACAAAAATGTTGGTGAGTTATAGGTTTAACCTATATATTATCAAATCATAATAATAGACCACAAGATTTCATTTTTTCATAAATATACATCTCATATCAGGCATTTCGCAAACTGCATAGAGATAAAAATTCATTCATATGTTGAACACCTGGTAACCGACCTTAACAGGATGCATATAGAATATCCCCATCATTCCGGGACTCTCATCGGATATGATAATTTGAAGTACTAAAGCATCCGTACTCGGATGAGTCTTGTTGGGCCAAATAGATCTATCTTTAGGATTCGCGTCAATTAGGGGCCATTTTCCTAATTTTTAGGCTACCAAGCTAAAAAGGGGCATATTCGGTTCGATAATCCAACATAGAAAGTAGTTTTGATTACTTGTGTCTATTTTGTAAAACATTTATAAACTGCATGTATTCTCATCCCAAAATAATAGATTTTAAAAGTGGGACTATAACTCACTTTCACATATTTTTACTTTGCCGGAAATAAGACTTGGCCACTGGTCGATTCACGAACCTATAACAATATGACCATATATATCAAAGTATGATCGAAATATATTCACAATATTTTTTATTACATTTTAGTGATTTAAGTTTATTAAGTCAGCTATCCTCGTTAGTAACCTACAACTAGTTGTCCACAGTTAGATGTACAGAAATAAATCAATATATATATATATATATATATATATATATATATATATATATATATATATATATTATTTTTAATCAATCCACGACCCAGTGTATACACTTCTCAGGCTAGATCACAACTCAAAGTATATATATTTTTGGAATCAACCTCAACCCTGTATAGCTAACTCAAGCATTACTGCATATAGAGTGTCTATGGTTGTTCCAAATAATATATATACATGGGTCGATATGATATGTCAAAACATTGTATACGTGTCTATGGTATCCCAAGATTACAAAATACATGTATAATACAATATAAGTTAGCTAGGATATGATTAATATGGATTTGTTATAAAATTTTCGTAGCTACAACAAGTAAAATTTTCCAATTTTGTTTTACTCATAACTTCTTCGTTTTAAATCTGTTTTGAGTGATTCAAGTTGCTTATTCTTCATATTGAACTTAAGTTTATGAATCTAAACAGAAAAAGTATAAGTTTAAAATCAGAAATACAGGTTACAAGTCAATATTATAAGAGGTAGTCATTTCAGTCGAAAGAACGACGTCTTGATGACCATTTTGAAAAACATACTTCCACTTTGAGTTTAACCATGCTTTTTGGATATAGTTTTATGTTCATAAGAAAAATTATTTTCCTAGAAGAACAACTTTTAAATCAAAGTTTATCATAGTTTTTAATTAACTAACCAAAAACAGCCCGTGGTGTTACTACGACGGCGTATGTCCGATTTTACGGTGTTTTTCGTGTTTTCAGATTTTAAATCATTAAGTTAGCATATCATATAGATATAGAACATGTGTTTAGTTGATTTTAAAAGTCAATTTAGAAGGATTAACTTTATTTGCGAACAAGTTTAGAATTAACTAAACTATGTTCTAGTGATTACAAGTTTAAATCTTCGAATAAGATAGCTTTATATGTATGAATCGAATGATGTTATGAACATCATTACTACTTCAAGTTTTGTGGATAAACCTACTGGAAAAGATAAAAATAGATCTAGCTTCAAAGGATCCTTGGATGGCTTAAAAGTTCTTGAAGTAGAATCATGACACGAAAACAAGTTCAAGTAAGATTTCCACTCGAAATAAGATTGTTATAGTTATAGAAATTGAATCAAAGTTTGAGTATGAGTATTACCATGAATTAGAAAGATATCTTACTGTAAATAAGAAAGATTTCTTGAGATTGAATGATCACTTGAAATGGATTTGCAAGATTGGAAGTAAGCTAGCAAGTTTGAAAGATTTCTTGAAGTGTTCTTGAATGGTTATTTTTATGATGATTAAAGCTTGTAATTGAAGCTAAATGATGGTGAAAATGCTTGGAGATGATCAAGTATGATGTTAGGAGTATTTTGAGAGAGAATTTGGAGTGTAAGTATGAGAAAATGGAATGAAAAAATGGGGTGAAATCATAAAACGGGATTACTTGTTATAAAGAAAAAAAAAGATCCTTAAGTTTGTTTTTAGCTCATTAGTCATACAAGTTGTTAAATAATGGTTCCACATGTTTTTGACTCTAATATGGCTGCTAAGAATGAATGATTAAAGGTGTATATACCAATAGTAAATACATCTAGAAGCTGTGTATTGTACGAGTACGAATACGGGTACATACGAGTAGAATTGTTGATGAAAATGAATGAGAATGTAATTGTGGCATTTTTGCTAAGTAGAAGTACTTTGATATGTGTCTTGAAGTCTTTAAAAATTGTACTAATACATATTAATACACTACATGTATATACATTTTAACTGAGTCGTTAAGTCACCGTTAGTCGTTACATGTAAGTGTTGTTTTGAAACCTTTAAGTTAACGATCTTGTTAAATGTAATTAATCCATTATTATAATACTTAAATAAGATGTTAAATTGTTATGTTATCATAATAACATGGTGTATAAATATATCTTAACATCATATATATATGTTAAAATACTAATACAACGATAATCGTTACATATATGTCTCGTTTTGAAATCCTTAAGTTAGTAGTCTTGTTTTTACATATGTAGTTCATTGTTAATACACTTAATGATTTACTTAATTATCATTTTATCATGTTAAATATAGTGTAACAATATATTAATATGATACATATGCTGATGTTAAAGCGAAGGGGTACTAAATACTATAATATTTTCCTAGGAAATTACTATTAAATACGATACAATTTTACACAAGTTATTTATTTATTTATAGAGTGGATATACCTAAACCTTGCTACAACACTTATAAGCAGTGTACCTAATCATACAGTAGTGTAGTTTTTAGTAAGTGTGGTTCGTCCACAGGGAACTTGCCAAGTTTAACGCTATATTTTTAAAACTAAATTTGTATATAAATATATATATAAATATAAGAAGTATTATTATTATTATTATTATAAAAGGGGGTTTTTACCGTTTAATGACCGGTTTGTCGATTTTATGTGTTAAGTCGCAGTTAAAACCTAATGTAAAAAAAAATAACTTAATTTAAAGCATAAAGTAAATGACAATAATTAAAGTACGATAAAATAAAATGACAGTAAATAAAAGTTGCGATAATTAAAAAGTGTGATAATTAAAAGTGTAATTAAATAATATGACAGTAAATAAAACTGCGATGAAATATGAAATAAAGGAATTACGCTTATTTAAACTTCCGTAATCATGATGTTCGACGTGTTGATTTTAGTTTATTACCATGGGTTAATTGTCCTTTGTCCTGGATTATTCGATATGTCCATATGGATTTGTCCATAATAGTCCATCAGTCATAATCATAAAGTGTGGAAATCTTCGTCAAATTATTCTTATTCCTGAAGTCAAATATTCCAACTAATTGGGGATTCGAACTGTAACAAGGTCTTATTACTTTGTTTAATGAATACACCAGGTTATCGACTGCATGTAAACCAAGGTTTTAATACTTTGTTAATAATTACACCAATTACCCTTGAATGTAATCCACCCCTGTTTTAACTAGTCCATTAACTATTAATCCAGTCCCGTGTCCGGTAAAATGAACAATTATTGGTATTTAGAGATATCCCGCCCACCGTACCCGATTAAGCGTAAGTGGTTATTTATAGATACGTCAAATTATAACCTTTATATTAAATTAACGAGGTATCGTTAAGTTAATATAAAACCCATTAATAGGCCATAGTCTAATTTCCACAAGTGTCGTTCTTTTATCCAAACCCCAATTAGGGTACAAAGTCCAATTACCCAATTTTAATATTTAGCCCAACATCACGATTACTTCGGCATTAAATAAGCATAATAATAACTTAGCTATGAGACATTAATAAAAAAGGTTGAACATAACTTACAATGATTAATAATAGCGTAGCGTTACACGGACAGAATTTCGACTTACAAACTTAAAACATTCGCTAACATACCCTTATTATTAAAATTAAATTAAAATTAAAATTATAAATTATAAATATAAATATATATATTGAGAGATAGAGTAAGGAAAAGAAAAAGATGTGTTTTTTTCGTGCAGAATTCGATGGCTTTTATAGGCCCACATTTTACTGTGTAGCTCCGCGAGTGCAGAGGTTTTCTTCCTCATAGCTCCGCGAGTGCGGAGGTCTGAAATACAGCTCACATAAAAAATCCAAAACGTGGGCGGCTTTTAATTATAATACATAATAATATATATAATTAATCATATATTATATTATATTCTTGTGCACAGTTGACTTGTAATTTTTGGTCCGTTGCGTCGCGTACTGAAAGTTGGTTCATGTCTCGGTTGTGGATTTTCAAACGTCCTTTTGTACAATTTAATAATTTGAACTTTGCGTTTTGCGGCTCGTAATCTTGTACTTTTGAGATGTTTCTCATCAATAATTTGAACCTCTTTGATTGTACTTTGTACTTTTTAGCTTTTTGGTTGTTTGCGTCTTCAATTCGTCGAATCTGCCTTTTGTCTTCACCTTTTATTATTTAAACGAATATCACTTGTAAATAGGACAATTGCAACTAACAGCTTGTCTTTCTTGAGGGATAATGCTATGAAATATATGTTCGTTTCTAGCATTATCAAATATTCTCACACTTGAGCGTTGCTTGTCCTCAAGCAATATAGTACTTTGAATAAAAACATACTTGAATCACTTCTTTATTCTTCACACTTTGTACATCAGTGATTTCAATACGGTGGTATGAACAATGATAGTAACGATGTGGTTTACAGTCCCACATGACTATGAAAATTTAGATCCGTTAGGAAATTGGATCTTTATGAAAACATTTGATCTTTTGAAAATTTAATCTAGCTTTTACCCTAGATAAGTTTTCCGGAATAACCCTTCACCGGTGTTTACAAAATATTTTTGTGGGTTTTGTGGGTTTCAGATTTGAAAACTTTAGCTCAAAACTTATGGTTTTGTGTTACCCACTAGCTAACCTTGTATTGGGAAAGCAAAACGTCCAGTTTACTTGTTCCGTATATTACCTTTCGGTAAACTACCGTCCAGTTGTAAAGGAAAGCGTTGAACAAGCAACTGTTAAGGCAATGTCTCGTGACATGCTTTTAATTATGGTCTATATCATGTCGGATGCAATTACTATCCTTTGTAGGAGCAATAGTAAAGATCACCCTATAGTTTTTCGGTCTGACACAAGGTCCTGTCTTTAACCATGCTATGCAACCACCGTTCTTACGGTTGACACCCGATTTGGTTCAGGTAACCTAATGAATTCCAGGTGAATTCCTAGGATTTTACGTTCAATGGTAATGAACACATTAAAAATGGGTTTTCAGAAAACAAATCGGTTTGTAATTTTGATCAAAATATTTTCTCGTTCAAGCTCGAGTTTAGATATCATCGAATTCCATGAGTTTGAATTCTCAATCTTTAAGGTCAATCTCAAGGATTGAGTAATATCAGTCTTAAAAGCTGATTTTGATCTTTAAGGAGATTATCCTTTCTGGGGATCTGATTCATTAGTCTTATAAGCTAATTTGCACGGTGCCCCCCATTGTACGAGACAGATCCTCTCATAGGTAGGATAAGTCTGACCACTTGGCGACCCTGTTTGATGCTGAGGTCCGTGGATTTCCAGCTGATTTTGGAGAAAACTTTTCAAGGTTTTTCGTAGACTCTACAACTGGTCTGGACGACAATTTCCTGACCTAAATCAAGAAGCGCGTTTCTTTTTCGGAAGACTTTACTTCCTTTTAATGATGGAATTGATTCATCGTGTAGATCCATCTTTCTTTCAAATATATTATAATTTACCGGGTAAAACAGTTAATTTTGTCTAAAACAAAAGTATCTTCAATTATTTGTACAAAAATATGTGATATATGTTTTAAATAACTTGGTAAATTTTTCCCACACTTGGTTTTCATTTTCCTTTCTTTGCCTTTTTATTGTTCACTATTCCATTTTAAATGAATTCTAACATTTTGGGTTGTTTCTCAATTTATGTCCTTTCCGAGGTAAAAATAATTTCGGTGTTAACACCTAGTTTTATCGTTCATAAATTTGTATAAACATGATTTTGAATTCATTTATTTGAAAATTTTTGAAAATTTTTACTAGAATTGGGTAGTCAGTATATAAGACTAGGGCTGTTCTTTATTATCAGAGAGCACTAGATTCTAATACAACTACTGCGTTACTAGTATTTTTAATGGTAACCAAGTGTATAAGTCAAAAATTTTAAAACTCCGAAAGAATTTAACCTCTTCCCACACTTAAGATCTTGCAATGCCCTCATTTGCAAGAAGTCAGTACAATTTAAATTATTGAGGGTGATTAGCGTAGAAAAATGATTAAATTTTACCAAAGTTTCCAAATATATTGGCGTTTGTTTGCTGAATGATAAATGGTGCACATCATTTGTTCATTCCTGCAGTTGTTATTTCACATATATTTTGCATCTTGTCATCAACATTAGTTGCTTTTGCTGAACTTAATGTCAGTCTTTGAAAATGCGTTGTTTTACCCTGTTTTGTACATGAGATAAACTACAAACATATATAAACATATTTTTGAAGTTGGATATATCACCACACATTAAAAAATTATTAAGATCTAATAATAAAAGTTAGAAAATTATAAAACTATTATAGTATCGAAAGAAATATTAAAAGTATAAAATTACAAGTTACCAAATAAATAAAAATAAGCATAAAATAAAATCAGGGTTGATAAGGATGGTGCCAGTAGGGATCCCATTCATAGCCGTATGTGCTGTAGAATGCTTGAGCTGGGTCATATGTAGGGTATGGTGGTCGGGTCTGTATAGTCCAGGGAGGAAATACGGGCATTGGAGTAGCAATGTAGTTTGCATTTATGTGTGCACGATGACTTATGATTTGGTTTTGATGATACTGCCAATCTTGAAATGCTCGTTGTCTAGCCATTTCATACTCATGATGAGCCATAAAAAGTTGCATTTATGTCATCTGATTCCCCCTCCCGCATTACCTTGCTGCTGATCTCTTTCGACCTGTGGATGCGGGCCATCATATGGTGCTGCAGCGTTATGTCGTTTCTTTAAAACCTTAGCACCATGATATACTTTCAAACCAATTGGATCACGAGGTTCTGGTGCTGAAAATATTAATCCCCCCTGACTTCTATCGACACCGAGATGCTCAGCAATTAAAGTAACAAAGATACCACCTCCTATTATACCATTAGGCCGTATACTCTTAACTATAGCTGATAAATAATAACCCACAAAATAAGGTATACTCACAGCGCTCTATGGGTCTCGAATACACATGAGATAAAATAAATCATTCTCATTTACTTTCTCTTTGTTCTTACCTCGATGTGTAATCGAGTTTGCTAAGAACCTATGGATTACTCTTAGCTCAGCTCTATCAATATCAGTATAAGAGTTATTCCCCCCACGAAATCGGTTATGCCTAGTCATTCTACTCCATATTTCATTCATATCAAATTTTTCATCAACCCTCCTACCATTAACTATCAACCTTTGACAATCAGTAGATGCTAGTTCTTCAGGCGTATATATACACAAAGCCTGAGCCATGTCTAGTAGAGACATATGGCGCATCACACCTCCTAATAAAAATCTAATAAAACTACGATCGGTTAAGGTAGCTACCCGATCATTTATTTCAACACTACATAATAATTCCACACACCATTCTCTATATACAAGCCTACGTATATTAAACAAATATTCCCAATCAGTAAAAGTAGAATTACCATATCTTTGTGTAAGTAATTCTCGAATTGGACCGGCCAATCCCACTATTTCTAACGGTTCCCAATCTATTACTCTGGGTACTTCAACAACATTAGACTGAAGGATGTGCAAGTTCCTCTCGTATTTTGGATAATCTATCCAATGTCGGTCAAACCTTAAATTAGGATGTAAATCTGCCAACTCTATATTTGAATATGAAATGAATTGATGCGGTAGATTTTGTCTATATTGGTCGTTAATCTCCTGTTCTTCTGCATTCTCAGGAGGAGCATTGTGAGCCTGAGATGCGTATGAAGATTCACCCCTTTCAGTCTACAAAACATATTAAACACAATTTTTTTGCATCCAAATATGCATTAGTGTTAGCATAAATCAAAAATCAAAACAATCATAATGACATGTTTAATCCATATTAAACTTTATACGCATTTTCATAATATTAACAATTCTACACTTTTACAAATGAACATATATGAGAATGTATACAATGTTCTTTAACTTTTATCTCAAATAACATGTCAAAATAATCATTACTAGCAATTAAATAATTTCCGAATGGCATTCATAACAATTAAATTGAGTTCATGCATTTTTGACTCAAAAAGTCTACTTTAATACTTGAAAATCATGTTTAGGATCAAAGTTTTGATCATTTAGCAACCTAAACATGTTACACTACTCAATTTAGTATAAACTAACAACAAAATTCAGCCATAACCCGTTTATATCAAAAAGCCCCAATTTTGCTCAAGAACACAAACCCTAGATTACTCAAGATTTGAAGTTTAAGGCTTCTAATCATGTTAAATAGCATCAATCTAGGTTATACAAGTATAATACACAAACAATTTGAGCATAATTAAACTAGAAATCATCAAAATCAAATTAGATATAAATTTATTCAAGAACACTAAAAATCCGAATTAAAGAGTGTTTAGATGTAGAAATTACCGATCTCCTTGAGTAACTTCTTGGTAGGATCCTTCTCAACATGATTTTAGTAAAAAATTTGATGTTTAACGGTGAAAAATCGCGAATTTTAGAGGGTTTTTGGGGTTTTTTTGCAGAAAAATAAGTGTGTGTGTTGGCGACTGGTCTGTTCGACCAGTTAACCCATCTGGGTTTTGAAACCTCCGGGAGTGCGGATATGGGCCCCTTTAAAGTACCGCGAGTGCAGTTTTTTTTTTAATAAAAACCTTTAACTAATAAAACATATATTAATAAATTTTAAAAATGAGGGCGTTTCGGATCGTTGTCCTAGTCCGTCTCTCAACAAAGTTTTAAAATTTGTTACTTTTTTAAGCGTCGTTTTAAAAGCAAAGATTTTTGGGTTTTTTTAATGTTTTTGGCATACTTTAATTCAATAAGATTAAAAATAATGATAATAAAATTTCTCGTCCCTCCCTTGGGTAAAGCAATTTCGGTTCAACGACCTAGTTTTCAACTTACGACGAATTTTTAGAAATCACATTTTTAACTTAATGAAATAAAGTAAATTTTTATTTTTAAATTCACAACAAACTTAAATTTAAAATGCATAAAATTAAAAATTCATATTAATATTATTAATATTTTTATACATTAATTTTACAAACTTATATTAAAAATATTAATTTTTTTTTAAATATATTGATTTTAAAATTTTACAATAATAATTTAATATTTATATATTAATTTTAAAAATAAGGTAAAAATTAAAAATCTTTTTGGCCTTTTATCCCACTTTAATCAATCAAATATTATCAAAAATATACGCCACTCTTTTCGGTAAAGTAATTTCGGTTCCATAACCTAGTTTTACTCCTGACGAATTTTTGAAATATTTTGGGTTGATTGATTAAAGATATTTATACCTTAAGAATAAACGGTAAATTTCGCAGTGATGTAATAAATTTTTGTATGATATCAATAATTTCAGTTACGCATACCTAATTTTATTGAATACCAATTTAATACTTTATAGGAAACGATTTAGCGTTTATTATCAAAAGGTTAAAAGCAATAAAAAAATAAAAACTGTACATACTTACCTGTGAAATAGAATTCTCAGAGACCTGCTTTAGCCGACTCATATGAGAGTCGTGTGATTTGGTTCTCCATAGCTACGTAAGCGTAACCTCTATTCTTCAATATCTTTTCTTCTAAACATATAAACGGTCATTCTCTGCATAAAGTAACAAATTCGGTATTTGAATATGTTTGATTGTTTGAACATTTACCTTCGTGTGACCATTTTCCGCATTTATAACATCTTTCAAGGTGTCGTGCTCTTCTTTTTGTTGCGAATTTTGATTTTCCTTTACCAAAATGTATCTTATGATGATCTTTTCTGAGTTCTTTTCTTACTCCGTCCATTTTGCCTCTTATGAATGATACCAGTTCACTCGGAAGTATGTCATTATTATGTTCAGTAATCATAGCGTGTAACATTAGACCATGGTTCAGATCAAAGGAATCTTTCATCTTGTAAAACATAAAAGAAATAAAAATTCAGAATGGGGGGAGAAGACTAGTTCTTTAGGGTCTGCTAGGGAAAGACCATACGGATTCCATTTTCGGAACTACAAGAAAATAGAAAATCTAACTCTAACATAAATAAATATTACCCTTAAAAGATTTGATTCTCCCCACACTTAGTTAGCTGTGGTATCGAATTTGTGATTAACTTCATTGTCAATTGGTTCATCAACAACTAGTATATCTCTGACTTTTGCTTCAATCCATTTGTTGATTTCCTCCGTAACTTTCATAAATTCAACTAACATCGCCTTTTCTTTTGGTGATAAATTGGATACTAATCGGTTACATAACTTAAAGTTTCCCTTAATCCTAGCATTGTGAATCCGTTTATAAAGTTTCTTCATTGAACTATTAAAAATGGGTTCATCTAATTTTGTATCATCAACGGGGTTCTTTTTTATCGGATCATCATTAAGTGTTTCTTCATCTTCCCCACACTTATGCGTTTTTATTGGTTTAACAGTTTTGGTTGTTGGAGATCTAAACTTTCGGTTCACAAAGGTGACCGATTTATCACCATCCCTAAGTGTCATTCTACTTTCTCTTACATCAATGAATGCTTCGGTGGTTGCTAAAAATGAGCGACCTAAAATTAGAGGAATATCAAGGTTTTCCTCCATATTAATAACTATGAAGTTTGCAACAAAGGTCAAACTTCCCACTTTAACAAGTAAATTATTTGCTATTCCAACCGGGTGTTTAATGGTTAGGTCAAATGATTGAACACCTATTTTGGTTGGTTTTAATTTACCCATACCTAATCTTTTGTATAAGGAAAGAGGCATAATATTTGCACTTGCTCCTAAATCTGCGAGTCCATTATATATAGCAACATCATTAAGCAAGCAATAAATGATAAATTCACCCAGGTCTCCTACTTTAGTAAGTCGAGTTGGTTTGTTAACCTTTTTCGGGTGTTCTTTTCTTGGTTCTTTCACTTCTATTTGAACTTCGTTTTCTTCATTTCTTGGAATGGGAGGTTTGTATAGAAATTCTTCTTCATCACTCCAATTTGAATCCTCCCCATTTTTCAATTTTGATTTTTCATATGTTGTTGATAACATATTTATGTTTTCATTTTGAAGGTTTTCTTGGGTGGTGAAATTATGATTGACTTCATTGTCAACTTCCATCGGACCATGTATGTAATGTTTAACTCTGTGACCATTAACTTTAAATTCAATCCCATTTGAATTTATTAACTCTATTGTTCCGTATGGGAAAACTCTTTTAACTATAAATGGTCCAGACCATCTTGATTTCAATTTTCCAGGAAATAGCTTGAATCGAGAATTGAAAAGAAGAACTCTGTCTCCTTCTTTAAATTTTTTTGAACTTCTGATTCTTTTATCATGTCATTTCTTCGTTCTTTCTTTATAGATTAACGAATTTTCATACGCTTCATGTCTTAATTCTTCTAATTCGTTTAGTTGACTTAATCGTAGGCGTCTGGCTTCATGTAAATCAAGATTACATGTCTTCAAAGCCCAAAATGCTTTGTGTTCAATTTCTACTGGAAGGTGACATGCTTTTCCATAAACGAGTTTAAAAGGTATGGTTCCAATTGGAGTTTTGTAGGCTGTTCTAAAAGCCCATAGTGCATCCTCCAATTTAATGGACCATTCCTTCGGATTTGATCCTACGGTTTTCTCTAGAATATGTTTTAATGCTCGGTTGGTATTTTCAACTTGTCCACTTGTTTGTGGATGATAAGCGGTTGAGATTTTATGAGTTACTCCATATCTTTTGAGAATTTTCTCAAGATGATTATTACAGAAATGAGTACCCCGATCACTTATTAAAGCTTTCGGTGTTCCAAACCTAGCAAAAAGACGTTTTAAAAAGTTGACTACAACTCGTGCATCGTTAGTTGGGAGAGCTTGTGCTTCCGCCCATTTAGATACATAATCAATGGCAACGAGAATGTAGAGATTATTATGAGATTTTGGAAATGAACCTATAAAGTCAATACCCCAAACGTCAAATACTTCACATACTTGAATGAAATTTTGTGGCATTTCATCACGTTGACTTAATTTTCCGACCCTTTGACATGCATCACAGGATTTGCAAAGAAGGTGTGAGTCTTTGAAAATTGTAGGCCAATAGAATCCAGCATCGTAAACTTTTCTTGCTGTGAGCTGAGGCCCATAATGCCCTCATGTTGGTCCTGTGTGACAATGGTTTAAGATTTGACTAGCTTCATTCCCGAATACACATCGGCGTATTATTCCATCGGGACAACTTTTAAACAAATGTGGATCTTTCCAGAAATAGTGTTTTATATCACTAAAGAATTTCTTTCGTTTTTGGTACGATAATCCTTTTTCAAGGAATCCACATACTAAGTATTTTGCATAGTCTGCAAACCATGGAATTTCACTATAATCTATCTTCAATAGATATTCAACAGGAAAGTTATCTTGTATGGCCGATTCATTTAGAACTTCTAATTCAGGATTTTCAAGACGAGAAAGATGATCAGCAGCGAGATTTTCTACTCCCTTTTTATCTCGGATTTCAATATCGAACTCTTGTAAGAGTAAGATCCAACGAATTAATCATGGTTTAGCATCTTGTTTCGAAAATAAGTATCTAAGAGCAGAATGGTCGGTATAGACCACCGTTTTAGCTAGAACGAGATATGAACGAAATTTGTCAAAAGCAAAGACAATAGCAAGGAGTTCTTTTTCAGTAGTTGTGTACTTTGTTTGTGCTCCTTGTAATGTCTTACTAGCATAATATATAGGTTGAAATTGTTTTTCAATCCTTTGACCTAAAACGGCTCCCATTGCAAAATCACTTGGATCGCACATGAGTTCAAATGGTAGATTCCAATTTGGAGTTATCATAATCGGCGCATTAGTAAGTTTCTCTTTAAGAATATTAAAAGATTTGATACATTCATCCGAAAAGGTGAATGGAGCATCCTTTTCTAGGAGTTTATTCATAGGAGTGGCAATTTTAGAAAAAATTTTTATGAAACGTCGGTAAAAACTGGCATGCCGTAGAAAACTCCTAACTCCTCTAACATTGGTGGGATGTAGAAGTTTAGCAATTACATCTACTTTAGCTCTATCCACTTCAATTCCTTCTTTTAAAATTTTATGACCAAGAACGATGCCTTCTTTAACCATGAAATGGCATTTCTCCCAATTAAGTACTAGATTTGATTGTTTGCCTCTAATAAGCATTCGTTCAAGATTAACTAGACATGATTCAAATGTATCACCGAAGACTGAAAAGTCATCCATGAAAACTTTCATGCATTCTTCTATCATGTCGTGAAAAATCGCCATCATGCACCTTTGAAAGGTTGCAGGGGCGTTGCAAAGTCCAAATGGCATGCGTTTATAAGCAAAAGTACCATAAGGGCACGTGAATGTGGTTTTCTCTTGATCCTCGGGTGCTATTGAAATTTGAAAGTATCCGGAGAAACCGTCAAGAAAACAATAGTAACTGTTTCCGGCTAACCTTTTCAACATTTGATCAATGAAAGGTAAGGGAAAGTGATCTTTTCTGGTGGCGTCATTTAATTTTCTATAATCAATACAAACACGCCATCCCGTTACAGTCCTATTAGGAATAAGCTCATCTTTTTTCATTTTTTATGACAGTCATGCCACCCTTCTTAGGTACACATTGAACTGGGCTTACCCATGGACTATCAGAAATTGGATAAATTAAACCTGCATCTAGCAGTTTAATAATTTCTTTCTTAACAACATCTTGCATATTAGGATTTAGTCTTCGTTGGCATTGCACATACATTTTATGACCTTCTTCCATAAGGATTTTATATGTGCAATACGAAGGACTTATTCCTTTAATATCATGAATTTTCCATGCAATAGCTGGTTTATGAGCTTTTAGCACAGAAATGAGTCGAGATTTTTCATTTTCCGTAAGAGAAGACGATATTATTACAGGTAATTCAGATTCACCATGTAAATAAGCATATTCCAAATGGTTTGGAAGTGGTTTTAACTCTAATGTCGGTGGTTCTTCTATCGATGATTTATATCGATATCTGTCTTCTTCTTTTAGCATTTGAATTTCTTCTGTTGTTGGTTCGTATTCATTAGCCATGAGTGCGGCTAACATTTCAGTTTCATCAATTGGTTCAGTTCCTTCTCCGAAAGAACATTCTCCCGTTCCTTGTAATTCTGGAAATTCTTCTAACAATTCTGCATGTGAATCTATAGTTTGGATATAATAACATGTATCATCTGCAGATTGCGGTTGTTGCATGGCTCTATCAACAGAAAAAGTAACACTCTCGTCCACTATACTTAGGGTCAGTTTCTTACCGAACACGTCTATTATTGTTTTAGCCGTGTTTAAAAATGGTCTTCCTAATATAAGAGGAAATCGAGAATCTTCTTCCATGTCCAGAATAACAAAATCTACTGGAAATACTAAAGTACCAACTTTAACTGGCATGTTCTCCATTATCCCTCTAGGATATTTTACTGATCGATATGCTAGTTGTATGCTTATTCGTGTTGGTTTCAATTCTCCAAGGTCTAGTTTAGCGTATAATGAATACGACATTAAATTTATACTAGCACCTAAGTCTGCCAATGCTTCTATTGAACTAAGACTACCCAGAAAACATGGAATTGTGAAACTTCTTGGATCTGATAATTTTTCTGGTATCTTATTCAACAGCATTGCAGAACAATTAGCATTCATAGTAACAGCCGAGAGTTCTTTCATTTTCTTTCTATTTGTGATTAGATCTTTCAAGAATTTAGCGTATCTTGGCATTCCTGAAATTACATCAATGAAAGAAAGATTTACATTTATTTGTTTAAACATATCCAAGAATTTGGATTGCTCGGCTTCAAGTCTTTCTTTTCTCATTTTACTCGGGTAAGGAAGTGGTGGTTGGTATGGTTTAACATAAGGTTTTTCCTTAACTGTGTTATCTTCATTAACCTTTTCAACTACCGGTTCTGTTTCCTTCTCTTGATCAGATTGTGATTCTTGTGGAGTGGGAATAGAGTCATCAGAAATTACAGGTATTTCCGGTGGTTTAAGTGTAATACCACTTCTTGTGGTAATGGCTTTAGCTGTTTCATTCCGGGGGTTAGCATTTGTATCGCTAGGTAGACTTCCCAGTTTTCTTTCACCTATTAACCTTACTAGGTCACTTACTTCTTGTTCTAAATTTTGAATCGAAGCTTGTTGATTTCTAAATGCTTGAGCATTTTGTTCATTGGTTTGTTTCTGATATGTGAAAAACTGCGTTTGAGATTCAATTAGCTTTGATATCATATCTTCTAAGTTTGGCTTTTTATCATCGGTTTGTGGTGGTTTGTTTTGAAAAATAGGTCTTTGCTGATTGTAAGTATTATTACATACTTGTTGATTGCTAGGACCTTGTTGGTTGTTGTATGGAACATTTCGGTTATAATTCTGGTTTTGATTGTAAATTGGTCTTGGCGGTTGATAATTATTCTGATAATTATTTCCAGGCCTTTGGTTCATGTATGAAAAATTCTCTCTTTGTTCCATTGTTTGTTCAATACTGAGACAATCTTTTGTTAAATGTGGTCCTCCACACTGCTCACAACTAATTCGTATTGAGTGAATATCCTTAGTAATCTTTTTCATTCGTCTCTCGACAGCATCTATCTTTGCGGAAATGGAATCAAAGTCATGGCTAGAATCAGCTCTAGCTGCTTTAGATGATCTAACAATATCTTTTTCTTGGTGCCACTCATGTGAGTGGGAAGGAGTGTTATCAATAATTTTGTAAGCTTCAGTTGCAGTTTTCTTCATAATGGAACCACCAGCTGCTATATCGATGTCTTTTCGTGTAGTAATGTAGCATCCTTGGTAGAATATTTGTACTATTTGATAAGTGTCTAAACCATGTTGCGGACATCCTCTTAACAACTTTCCAAATCTTGTCCACGCCTCATATAGAGTTTCATTTGGCTTTTGTGTGAACGTAACAATTTCTCCTTAAAGTCTCACGGCTTTAGATGCCGGAAAGAATTGTTTAAGAAATTTTTCAACTAAAACGTCCCATGTATCAATCGCCCCTTCAGGTAACGATTCTAACCAATCTTTGGCTTATCCCTTTAAAGTCCAGGAAAATAACATGAGATATATCTGTTCATCCTCCACTTCTCTAATTTTAAATAGAGTACAGATCCTATTAAAGGTACGAAGATGTTCATTTGAATCTTCCTTCGGCGCACCACTAAATTGGCATTGATTAGTTACCATGTGTAGGATTTGTCCTTTGATTTCATAATCTGGTGCATTAATGTCTGGTTGAGTAATTGCGTGACCTTGACCAGTGCGTTTAGCTCTCATTTGATCTTCCATACTTAGAGGTTCTTGATTTTCCATGATTGGAATGGTTGATTCTGAATCACTAGAGGATTCTGATTTAATGGTTTCTTCCTCGACAATCTCTGTTTGAATGATTGGTGGTTCCGGAGGAAAGATTAATTGTTCAGGATCTCTGAATTGTCCCTGAATATCCTCCGGATTCTCAATTGTGAGGTTTGGTTCAAAAAAATGGATTATCGGAAATTTGGATTGGATTACTTGGTCGACTTGATGACGATTCTAAAGAAAAATCAACGACGATAATATTTGCTAAATGTCTTGATCGAGTTACAGGTGGTGAACGTTTTGCTCGGTGCATTCACAGAATATCCTATTAGTTATAAAAAGAAAGAAAAATTATATAAGTTATCCAATTAATAGACTTTTCTGCTTTTGCTCACGTTTCGAATAGCCAAAAGATGTAGCAGGGAGCCAGAACCCTTTAAATCGGAAGCTCACAACTCAGCCACTAACAAATCCAACTATTACTACGAAGCAGAAAATTTTGATGTCTATCAATTTAACCGCTTTAAATAATTTTTCGTTGAAATTTAAAGAAATTTTAGAGAAGTAATAGAGAAAATTCTAAGTCCTAAAAACTAGAGCGGCGAGAAATAAGAAAGAAAAAGAGTGCGTCGAAAAACGTCGAAAAATAAAAGGTCGGAAAATAAGGCGTCGAAAAATAAAAATAGAGTAGCGCGTCGAAACTTAAAAAAACTAAAATTTATAAACAGCGTCGCAAAATTCTAAAGCACCTAAATCTTAGTCTAAAGAAAAAGCACTTAAGAGATTTTATGGCAAATCCTAAGAATCTAAAAATAAAAATAACTACGGCAAATACTAGTCTTAAAACTAATTACGAACGATAATAATACAAATTACGAATAAAAAAATACAAAATAAAAATGAACTTAAAGTTATAAAAATACAATTTTTATAAAAAATATTATATTTATATTATATTTTATAAAAGTATTAATTTATATTTTAATAAAACTAAATAAAACTTAAAAATACAAATTTAATTAACTAAAACTAATTAATATTTTAATTAAACCCTAATTAATAATAATAATTAATTAAATAACCCTAATTTCGTAATTAATGCTGCAATGTTTGACCTGTCAGAGACCTCCGCGAGTGCGGATATCCTCAGTTCAAAAATTCCGCGAGTGCGAAGGATGCAGGTTTAGTTGAAGTGCAGGTCGAAAAATTACAGGTTCAGTTATATTTTTATTTTTTTTACCTTTTTTGTTTTGTTTTTAATTTTCTGTTTCTATTTTATAGAAAATGTTTTATAATATAACTAAAACTTATATTTTAAATAAAAATCACTTATTAGTATTTTATAACTAAAAATATTTTTATTTTTTTAAAGACTTAAAGATATATATTTTTTATGTTTTTATATTTTTGATATTTAAAACTTATGCAAAAAAAAAATAACTTAAAAACTAAATTTTTTTTAATAGCGTCTCGCTTCGGCGTTAAGTGTTGTTCCCCGGCAACGGCGCCAAAAACTTGATGTTAAAGCGAAGGGGTACTAAATACTATAATATTTTACTAGGAAATTACTATTAAATACGATACAATTTTACACAAGTTATTTATTTATTTATAGAGTGGATATACCTAAACCTTGCTACAACACTTATAGGCAGTGTACCTAATCGTACAGTAGTGTAGTTTTTAGTAAGTCCGGTTCGTCCACAGGGAACTAGCCAAGTTTAATGCTATATTTTTAAAACTAAATTTGTATATAAATATATATATAAATATAAGAAGTATTATTATTATTATAAAAGGGGGTTTTTACCGTTTAATGACCGGTTTGATGATTTTATGTCTTAAGTCGCAGTTAAAACCTAATGTAAAAAAAAATATATATATAACTTAATTTAAAGCATAAAGTAAATGACAATAATTAAAGTGCGATAAAATAAAATGACAGTAAATAAAAGTTGCGATAATTAAAAAGTGCGATAATTAAAAGTACAATTAAATAAAATGACAGTAAATAAAAGTGCGATGAAATATGAAATAAAGGAATTATGCTTATTTAAACTTCCGTAATCATGATGTTCGACGTGTTGATTTTAGTTTATTACCATGGGTTAATTGTCCTTTGTCCTGGATTATTCGATATGTCCATATGGATTTGTCCATAATAGTCCATCAGTCATAATCATAAAGTGCGGAAGTCTTCGTCAAATTATTCTTATTCCCGAAGTCAAATATTCCAACTAATTGGGGATTCGAACTGTAACAAGGTCTTATTACTTTGTTTAATGAATACACCAGGTTATCGACTGCTTGTAAATCAAGGTTTTAATACTTTGTTAACAATTACACTAATTACCCTTGAATGTAATCCACCCCTATTTTAACTAGTCCATTAACTATTAATCCAGTCTCGTGTCCGGTAAAATGAACAATTATTGGTATTTATAGATATCCCGCCCACCGTACCCGATTAAGCGTAAGTGGTTATTTATAGATACGTCAAATTATAACCTTTATATTAAATTAACGAGGTATCGTTAAGTTAATATAAAACCCATTAATAGCCCATAGTCTAATTTCCACAAGTGTCGTTCTTTTATCCAAACCCCAATTATGGTACAATGCCCAATTACCCAATTTTAAAATTTAGCCCAACATCACGATTACTTCGGCATTAAATAAGCATAATAATAACTTAGCTACGAGACATTAATAAAAAAGGTTGAACATAACTTACAATGATTAATAATAGCGTAGCGTTACACGGACAGAATTTCGACTTACAAACTTAAAACATTCGCTAACATACCCTTATTATTAAAATTAAATTAAAATTAAAATTATAAATTATAAATATATATATATATATATATATATATATATATATATATATATATATTGAGAGATAGAGTAAGGAAAAGAAAAAGATGTGTTTTTTTCGTGCAGAATTCGATGGCTTTTATAGGCCCACATTTTACTGTGTAGCTCCGCGAGTGCGGAGGTTTTCTTCCTCATAGCTCCGCGAGTGCGGAGGTCTGAAATACATCTCACATAAAAGATCCAAAACGTGGGCGGCTTTTAATTATAATATATAATAATATATATAATTAATTATATATTATATTATATTCTTGTGCACAGTTGACTTGTGATTTTTGGTCCGTTGCGTCGCGTACTAAAAGTTGGTTCGTGTCTCGGTTCCGGATATTCAAACGTCCTTTTGTACGATTTAATAATTTGAACTTTGCATTTTGTGGCTCGTACTATTGTACTTTTGAGACGTTTCTCATCAATAATTTGAACCTCTTTGATTGTACTTTGTACTTTTTAGATTTTTGGTCGTTTGCGTCTTCAATTCGTCGAATCTACCTTTTGTCTTCACCTTTTATTATTTAAACAAATATCACTTGTAAATAGGACAATTGCAACTAAAAGCTTGTCTTTCTTGAGGGATAATGCTATGAAATATATGTTCATTTTTAGCATTATCATATGTATTTAGTAAGACGTTGTTATAACGATAATCGTTATATATATCATTTTCGAGTTTCTTAAATCAATAATCTCATTTGTTTGTATATAACTCATTGTTAACATATTTATGGAGATACTTACTTATCATAATCTCATGTTAACCATATATATATCCATTTATATAACATCTTGTAGTTTTTACAAGTTTTAAACGTTCGTGAATCGCCGGTCAACTTGGGTGGTCAATTGTCTATATGAAACTCATTTCAAATAATCAAATCTTAACAAGTTTGATTGTTTATCATGTTAGAAACATTTAATCATGTAAATATCAATCTTATTTAATATATATATATATATATATATATATATATATATATATATATATATATATATATATATATATATATATATATATATATATATATATATATATATATATATATATATATATATATATATATATATATATATAAACATGGAAAAGTTCGGGTCACTACAGTTGAGTGGCTTGAAACGGCAAAAAAGAGTGTAGCCGTGGCAAGAGTAGAAAGCAGCTGCAGTTGGCGATTGGGTGATGGGTTTATGATGTTGCATGTGGTGTGTGTGTGGTGTTTGTTGTTGAATCGAAACAGAAAGAAGAAAAATATATATATCGAGCGTGTGATTATGGTTGTTTGGGTTCGATGTGGTGGTGATGGGTGAGAAATAAAAGAAGGGAGAGAGAGAGGATGAGAGAGATAGAGAAAGGTGGTTCGAAGGTGGGTTGATGGGGTGTTCATGGTGGATGATTATAGGGTTATGGTGGTTGATCAAAAGAAGGAGAAAAAGGAGATGGAAGGAGGTGGAGAAAAGTTGTGATGGCGGTTTTGGTCTTCGTTGAGCACAACTAGAACAAGTGGGTTCTCTAACAAGAAGTGCATAGCATGTAGTTGGTGCTTGTTCCTGTGCGGTTTGTTGTTGCAGCAGTAAGGGGTTTTGTTTTTGAACATAAACATAAACGAAAACAATTTTGGTGTTGGATGGTTTAAAGTGTAATAGAGGTGGTTTGTAGTTTTGGGATGGCAACTAAGAAGGAAGAATATATTTATGTATATATATATTGAGCATGTATGAATGTAGTTTGATTGTGGTTGTCGAACAGAAGAGTGCAGTTGGGGTTGAAATGCAAAGAAGAGAAAGAAGGGTGATGATTTGCATGAGTTGTGAAGGAGTACAATATTCTCTCAATATTCAACTAATGCATATGTATATATAATAGATAATGAAGATGTTGGAAAGTTTTGAGGTAGACAGAAAACAGAAAGCACTCAATATAGTACTACGTATCAATCAATATATGTAAAAGTTTCAATTAGTAATAGTTGAACGTTTGTTTTGTTTAGGTGATTCAAGGATAGTGATAACCGAATTTGAAGCAGATATTTAATAATAATAATATAATAATAATAATAATATAATATAAATATACAAACGTGTGATTAAGTTAGCCGTCGTCCACTATTTCATTCATGGATTGGGTTTCGTACTCCGTTGATAATTAGTGGCGGATAAAAGTACACAGAAAAATCCCATATTTTTAAATTAAATATATTTATTTATTTCGGTCATTATGGTATAAAATTCGATCATTAATTTATTAAATAAAAATTACATCAACTGTCCCTCTCGATTCTGGGTAAAATGTGAAAAGTGTTGAAATTTATTAATTAGCTTCTAAATATATTTTTAATAAGCCTAAAATTTATATAGCTCATTTTCAGATCACCGTTTATTTTAAAATCACATAAGTTCGTTTATAACATGTTTGTTATCAATCGAATGATAATTGAGTGTTACTATCATTTTCCAAATAAATTCGAAACTATATATATATATATATATATATATATATATATATATATATATATATATATATATATATATATATATATATATATATATATATATATATATATATATATATATATATATATTCAATACACTTTATATAGATACTTTTTAAATAATAATCATTATAATATCCTATCTTTATTTTACTTTACATAAATAAATTTTAGTAACAACAACATACAATATTCAAAATTATATTTCTAATTATTATATATATATATATACATATATATATATATATATATATATATATATATATATATATATATATATATACACATATCAATATATATATATATATATATATATATATATATATATATATATATACACACATATCAAGTTACAATTAATTGTTCGTGAATCGTCGGAACTGGTCGAAGATCCAATGATTTCATAAAATAGTTCAAAAATTTTGAAATTCAGTTTACTAGACTTTGCTTATCATGTCGAAACCATATAAAGATTAAGTTTAAATTTGGTCGAAAATTTTCGGGTCGTCACATAGTGCGGCAAGGTGTGAAGTTTACGGACCAGTGGTTAAAGGAACAGAAAATGCCGACATTACTTGTTTCAGATGCGGGAAGAAGGGCCATTACAAAAGTATGTGTCCAAACTATGGGAATAATAATGGTCAAAGCCGTGAAAGAGTCTTTAACATTAATGCGGCAGAAGCGTAGGAAGACCCGGAGCTTGTTACGGATATGTTTCTTATTGATGAAAAACCTACTTACATTTTATTTGATTTGGGTGCGGATAGAAGCTATATGAGTAGAGATTTTTGTGCCAAATTTAATTGTCCTTTAATGACTATGGATAATAAGTTTTTACTCGAATTAGCAAACGGTAAATTAATTAAAGCCGATAATATATTCAGGAACATAAAAATTAAACTGGTTAACGAAACGTTTAAGATTAATTTGATACCAGTAGAGTTAGGAAGTTTTGATGTGATAATTGGCATGGACTGGTTGAAAAAGGAGAGAGCAGAGGTTGTTTGCTACAAAAATGTGATTCGCATTATGCGCGAAAAGGGAAAACCCTTAATGGTGTTCGGAGAAAAGAGCAACGCGAAGTTAAATCTTATTAGTAACTTGAAGGCGCTTAAACTAATAAGAAAGGTTCTATACCGTTCTAGCACACGTCGAGAAAGTCAATTCCGAAGAAAAGAACATCAATGATGTTCCCGTGGCAAAAGAATTTCCCGATGTATTTCCGAAAGAATTACCGGGACTACCTCTACACCGATCCATTGAATTTCAAATCGAACTTGTACCAGGAGCTGGACCGATAGCTCATGCTCCTTACAGACTCGCACCCAGCGAAATGAAAGAATTACAAAGCCAATTACAAGAACCTTTGGAGCGTAGTTTCATTCGACCAAGCACATCACCGTGGGGAGCTCCTGTTTTGTTTGTCAAGAAGAAGGATGGTACATTCAGATTGTGTATCGACTACCGAGAGTTGAACAAACTTACCATCAAGAACCGTTATCCACTACCAAGAATCGACGACTTATTTGATCAACTGCAAGGTTCGTCGGTTTATTCGAAGATTGATTTACGTTCTGGGTATCATCAAATGCGAGTGAAGGAGGATGATATTCCAAATACTGCTTTTAGAACGCGTTACGGTCATTATGAGTTTATGGTTATGCTGTTTGGTTTGACTAACGCACCAGCTATATTTATGGACCTCATGAATCGAGTGTGTTGGCCATATCTTGACAAGTTTGTCATTGTCTTCATCTATGACATACTTATTTACTCCAAGAATGATCGAGAGCAAGGTGAACATTTGAGAATGGTTTTAGAACTGTTGAGGAAGGAAAAACTGTACGCTAAGTTTTCAAAGTGTGCATTTTAGTTAAGTTCAATTCCTCAGTCACATAGTGAGCAAAGAAGGTATTCAGGTTGATCCGGCAAAGATTGAAACCGTTGAGAAATGGGAAACCCCGAAAACTCCAACGCACATACGCCAATTTTTGGGATTGGCTGGTTACAACAGAAGATTCATCCAAGATTTCTCTAAAATAGCAAAACCCTTGACTGCATTAACGCATAAAGGGAAGAAATTTGAATGGAAGGATGAGCAAGAGAAAGCGTTTCAATTGTTGAAGAAAAAGTTAACTACGGTACCTATATTGTCATTGCCTAAAGGGAATGATGATTTTGTGATTTATTGTGACGCTTCAAAGCAAGGTCTCGGTTGTGTATTAATGCAACGAAAGAAGGTAATTGCTTATGCGTCTAGACAATTGAAGATTCACGAGCAGAATTATACGACTCATGATTTGGAATTGGGCGCTGTTGTTTTTGCATTAAAAATGTAGAGGAACTACTTATATGGGGTCAAATGTATTATATATACCGACCACAAAAGTCTACAATATATATTTAATCAAAAACAACTAAACATGAGGCAGCGTAGGTGGATTGAGCTGTTAAATGATTACGACTTCGAGATTCGTTACCACCCGGGAAAGGCAATTGTGGTAGCCGATGCTTTAAGTAGAAAGGACAGGGAACCTATTCAAGTAAAAGCTATGAATATAATTATTCATACTAATCTTACTACTCGAATAAAAGAGGCACAACAAGGAGTTTTGAAAGAAGGGAATTTGAAGAATGAAATATCCAAAGGATCAGAGAAACAGCTTAATATTCGGGAAGACGGAACCCGGTATTTGGCTGAAAGGATTTGGGTACCAAAGTTTGGGGGTGTGAGAGAAATGGTACTTCGGGAAGCACATAAAACCAGGTACTCAATACATCCCGGAGCAGGGGTGTTGAAAATGAACTCGCTTCAGCAGGAGAAGGCTTGTAATCAAAAGGAGAAATACTTTCTCACCGATAGTAATAATAATATTATATTAATGTTAGAATATGCACATAATCACATATAAGTGTAATGAAACGGTTCTAGACTAGATCACTAATGTATCCTAACGGTCCAGGTCAGACACATTAATGCACCTAATTCCCTAGAACCACCACTCTGATACCACATGTAACGACCCGCCAAAATCGCTATTGACGCAGTACGTTATTCACCGGTTTCATTGCGAGTATTGACCTCTATATGATATGTTTTGTAAACATTGCATTCTTTTGAAAAGGCACACCATAAATGAATATCTAAATTCAAGGTTTTCGACATCTGAAGATTTCTACATATAGACAATCACCGTAAATAATAGTTTACAATAATACGTCCGTTGACAATGAAATCAAAATAAGATACATGGTGATGATTTTGTGAATGCAAAGTTTTCTCGAATAAAGCATGTATGACTCCATGCACTTAGCTTGTATAACGTATAAGCAAACAGCGGAAGACTTCTAGGGACCTGAGAATAAACATGCTAAAAAGTGTCAACACAAAGGTTGGTGAGTTCATAGTTTTAATATTGCTCATAATCTGTATATAAAGGTAGACCACAAGATTTCAGTTATTTCATCCAAAACGTTTATCAAAATACTCTACGAAATTGAGCACCCTGTTAACTAAACTTAACGTATATATAATAAGTACCCCTGTTTTAACATACATGCAACCAACATGTACAATACACGCAAACCAACGTGTACTAAACTCAAATAGCATACGTCCGCTTTATATTTCAGGCTAGGGTCTCTATACCTGGAACGGACGGGGATGTCAAGCCCTATGGATCCATATACAACTACTTGTGCCCACTAGTTCTTATAACCGGCAGTTACTAGTTACCAAAGCTAAGGGATTTTCGGTTCAAACTCAGTGTAGAATTAAGTATGTACTTGTGTCCATTGCGTATAAAATAAAGTGCATGTATTCTCAGCCCAAAAATATTTAAAGCATTTAAAAGGGGATCTATAAACTCACCTGACAACTTCAGAAATGAATCACAGAGATGTGACCGAAAATCGGAATGCAAGTAATCGTAGACCTCAACCTAGAGAACACATGTTGGTCAATAAGTGTCTAATAAGCTAGGTCGGTCCATAGAGTTCGTATACTCCTATTGCTCAAGTCTGACTCATAAATTTAGCAAAGTTTAGCAAAAGTCAACACAAGTCAAATGTAAGTCAAACGCAAGTCAAACACAGTCAACATTGTTACACAAGTCAACAATCTCATAATATTACACAAGTTGGTCAAATAGTCAAACATAGGTCAAACTTAAGTTATTCATTTTTACTTAGAAAAAATATTATTTACATATATTTATTTTTTTTGGTATTTTGCAGCTGATTCTAGGTCTCACCAAATTCGATATAATACCTTAGATTGTGACCATTGAAAATTATGTCATCCCATCTTTCTATAGACAGTTTATTTGACAAAAAAGGAGTTACGGTTTTAAAGTTATGACCTCGCGAAAACAGCCTTGCAAAACATAAAATGCTGATAAAATGCTATTAAGTGTTCAAAATCAGCAACGATTGCCCATTTTCTCGCTTGTTTTAAACCTGTTTAGACTCAACAAAATTATACATATAATATATCGTTCTAAAGCTTGTCGTAAATACTTTTAACACCAAATAATAGTTTTTATCTAAACTTAACTGATTTCAACTTACGAGTCCACAAAGTAGGTCAAAGAGTCATTTTTGACACTTTACTAAAACTAATAATATTTTGTGTTGACGACTCAAAATTCAATCCGGGAGACCTGAATGTTTCATTATCATAACAAAAGTTTAAAATGACATTATTGACGTGTTTGTAAACTCGAATTCCTGAAATTATGTGTATGGGTCAAAATAGGCCATTATGACCCAAATGGGTCATAAACACCCACTTTGACCAAAACATGTCAAAACTTATTTTTAAAATACTACAACCTTCAAACTTACCTAAATTGATATATCAGACGTGTCCAAGTTACCCGTTACCCATTTTGATACTTTTTGGCTTAAATGGGTCAAGTGTCCAAACGGGCGGTTTAAATTACATAGTTTATACTTATACAAAATTATCACTTTAGAACACCACACACTATATGAAATAGTTAATATAAGCGTATTAAGTTCTTACAAAAGTCTCAAGTCTCGAACATTGGTCATTATTTTTATAACCCGAAACATTTGCAAAAACACAAGTTTAAAATCGTATTTACAGCAGCAACTTCTGTGATTTTTAGAAAAATCATCGCACCTCCAAATCAGCCACCGCCAATTGGAGATGCAGCGATTTTAAGTTAAGAATCTACCCAATTTTTCGTATAGTCTCATTCGACCCAGAAACAGCAAACATACCCGCTGGTCGAATCAGTTTTTAACAGCACTTTTAATAATATGTACAAAACTTTGAACGAGTGTATAGGGTTCAAGAAAAATCGAAATGACCCGATTCTTGAGTCGAAATTCAATAGCTTTTCGATGTCTACAATCCTATCAGCCCAGTTTTTTAATTACACCTCGTTAATCATGTCAAAACTGTACTTTTTTCAGCCTATCCTGAAAGGTACCTTATTTTAATCCTAACTTTTGACTCATAAATCGAATTCGCTCGATATGTAAATGAACACTTAATAATTTTTCAAGCTCTTTTCAATTATTATCATATCAAGAATAGATTATAAACTCAAATTTTTCAGAATCTCAATTTCAAATACGAATTTTCAAACCGAATTCAATTAATCATAACTTTTGATCTAGAAATCGGATTCATGCAATATCTATATGAAAAATTAACTATTTTTCAAGAGCTATTCAATTATATAACTTTCATATACATATTATAACATATTCATATCAGTATCATACAATATAAAAACGGGATTTAACAATAATTCATCAAACGATCATATTATCGACTAAAATCAAGCATACAAATATAGACTTGAGCACTAGACACTATACCTACCCTAATATGTTACAAAAACATGAAAACCTAAAAATTAAAGTTTTCACAACTTACCCTAATCAAGAAATTGTTGGTATGAATGTGTAGAGCTTGATGAGAGGAATCCGAATATGTAAACGATTTTGTGATCAAGCTAGTTTTGATGAAGAATTAGAGGAAGGAAGTGAAAGATGAAATGGGTGTTCTTGAGGGAGGAAGAAGAAGAAGAAATATGTGTGTGTTTGATGAAATGAATTTGGATCAGATATATAATTAGATTAGGTAAGTCACGGGTTTAAGTTAGGTACACACGGATATTAATGTGTAGTCACGGGTATAGATATATCACGGGTGTAATAATTAGGTAAACACGGGTATTACTGTATAGTCACGGGTTATAATTAAATTTTTTATCTGTTATCTAAAATTCAATGTATTTTGTCTTAACATGTTTCACTAATTGATACATTTTAAATTTATAAAAAAAATACGTCTAAATATATTATTCGAAACATTTTATTTTTTATTCCAATCAATTATTAAGATTATATTTAAATATTACTTTTATACTTAAATTATATATTGAAGTAATTATAATGTTTATAAATCATGTGTTATGTAATTTATGGGAGTAGATGGCAAGTGGGTACAAATTTTGTATCCATTCATTATATAATATTTTATAATATAATAATAAACTGAATTATTAGTTTGAATTATTAAACCAAATCATTAAATTTAATTATTAACTCAATTATTAGTTTGAATTATTAGTGTATAAAACTATGCACATACATGTAGAAACGTTCGTATAATATGCATATAAATACTTCTTGAATACCAATAAAACTATAAGTATTATCATCCTACTTAATTAAAATGATTTTTACAACTCAATTGTTATATAACATAATTATTAAAATTAATAATCATACGTTTTATTCTCTTAAAATATATTTTTCTAGTTTTCACTAACCGTAGTGTTTTTAAAAAAAAATGTAACTAATATTAATAATAGTATATTAAAAATAAAATTACATACAAAATTGTAAATTTTAGGTAACGGTTGTTAAATTTTCAACGAAAAGTTATCGGAAAAAGTCGGGTTATTACAGTATTTGCTTAACATAATTAAGTGACAGCGAGTTAGTAATAACTTAATATGGCACTGTTTTAATTTATTTTTTCTTCCGTTGTATATTTAAAAAAATAGGGTGTCACAATTAAGTTCCATCAGTCCATGTTTATGTCAGATGTGTGAAGGATATCAAAACAAAAGGAGGAGTTCAGATGCAGATAGAGGCGCGTCGCGGCCTTTCCTGGCGCGCCACGGCCTAGTGCATAAACGAGAGACAAATTGAAGAAATCTTCTGTTTCGATTTTGTGCGTGGGGGCGCGACGCGGCCCCATCTGGGCGCGCCGCGGGTTGTCTGTCGGGAAGGAAACTTCCAAAATTTTGTTTATTTGCTCCTTAAGTTATTGTATGCTTATAAATACATCTTATTGTAACCCTATACCATATGTACGAAAAATATCAATAAAATCACTCTAGTTGGCCGCGGACTAAAGCAATCACACCGATTGCATATAACCACGTAATTCTTATGTCTTTTTCTTTACTTTTCATTATTATCGTTCGTTTGTTGTTTGTGGGATCGCCAAATCTGAATTGGTGATTGTTGTTTGGGTCCATAAATTCCCAATAACTGGTATCCAGAGAACAAGGTTCGATTAAAGCGCACGATGGCGGACGAAGGAAAGTTTAGAATTGATCGGTTCGATGGGAAGGATTTCGGGTTTTGGAAGATGCAAATAGAGGATTATTTGTATCAGAAAAAACTGCACTTACCTTTAAAGGAGGAGAAACCTGATGATGTTAAACAAGAAGATTGAGATTTACTAGATCGCCAAGCTTTGGGGGCGGTTAGGATGTCTCTTGCCAAAAACCTTGCTTACAACGTTATTAATGAGAAACTACGTTTAGGCATATTAAAGCACTTACAAACATGTATGAGAAACCTAATGCTGCCAATAAGGTTTTTCTCATGCGTCAATTGTTCAACCAAAAGATGAAGGAGGGTGCTAGTGCTACGGATGATATCAATGATTTTAACAATCTCATCTCAAGACTTGCTTCGGTGGAGCTTGTATTTGATGATGAACTTCAGGCACTGATCTTGCTTTCATCTTTGCCTGAAAGTTGGTCGAGTACCGTTACGGTGGTTAGTAGTTCTACGGGAACTTCTAAACTCAAGTTTGAGGGGATTCGGGATTTGATTCTTGGAGAAGATACTCGTAGGAGGAATTATGGGGAATCATCAGGGTCGCCACTAAACACTGACAACAGGGGTAGGAAGGACGATAAGGTTACGAAGAAGGGTAAGAAATTCAAGAAGATGTACAACTCTAGGGACCGAGAATCGGTAGTTTGTTGGAATTGCAATCAAAAGGGTCACTTTATCACTCAATGTAAGAGTCTGAAAGTGGATAATGCTAGGGTGAACGTTACTTCCGGAGATACGGATGACGCTTTGGTGTGTTGTGTTGAAAATTCGGTTGAAGCTTGGATCATGGATTCGGGTGCATCACTCCACGCTAATCCTAGTAAGGAGATGATGAAGAATTTTAAACCGTATCGGGGGAAAGTAAGATTGGCAGATGACAAACGCTTAGACATAAGAGGCATTGGAGACGTGATATTAAAGACATCTCAAGGATCCGATTGGACGTTGAAATATGTGAGGTACATTCCGGACTTAAAACGGAAGCTTATCTCAGTTGGTCAATTGGATGAACAAGGCAATCACACTACCTTTGGTGATCACAAGTGGCAAGTTAAAAGGGATGGTCGTATCGTGGCATCGGGACATAAAAGGGGAACTTTATACATGGTCGAGGTATTCGATGATGATGTGGTTAATGTGACGAGTAATGTAGGGGACGATTCTACTCTATGGCACCGTCGCTTAGGGTATATGAGTGAGAAGGGGATGAAGTTTCTAGTTTCTAATGGGAAGATTCTGGATTTAAAGAAGGTGAATATCGGGTTTTGCGAACCATGTACCTTGGGGAAGCAAAAGAAAGTGTCCTTTGGAAAATCGGGAGTTGCGCCAAAGAAGGAGAAGCTTGAACTTGTTCATTCCGATGTTTATGGACCTACAACGGTTGAATCACATGGTGGTTCTCGCTACTATGTCACCTTCATAGATGACTCAACAAGGAAGGTATGGGTTTATTTTCTTAAAGTTAAATCTGATGTATTTGCTCCCTTTAAAGTGTAGAGAGCTGCTGTTGAAAACGAGACTAACTTGAAAAGTTAAGTGCTTGAAATCTGACAATGGAGGAGAATACAGCAGCAAAGAGTTTAAATACTATTGTGCGGAACATGGTATACGTATGTTGAAAATAGTTTCAGAAACACCACAGCACAAGGGGGTTTCCGAACGCATGAACCGGGCGCTCAATGAGCGGGCTAGGAGTATGTGGTTACATGCGGGTCTACCAAAGATGTTTTGGGCATATGCAGTGAACACGGAAGCTTATTTGATTAATAGGGGACTCTCAACACCGTTAGATTTTTGAATTCCTAAAGAAGAATGGACCAGTAAAAAGGTGAGTTTGGCTCACTTAAGGGTTTTCGGTTATAATGTTTATGTGAAGACCAAAGACATTGACAAATACAAGCTTGATGCAAAATCAAGAAGATGTACATTTATCGGGTATGGTTTGGATTACATGGGTTATAGGTGTTCGGACAATGAGGCAAGAAAGGTGATTCGTAGTCGAGATGTTATCTTTGATGAAAACTCGTTGTATGACACTAAGATAACGGTTAATTCCAATAATGATCCGGTTATGTTTGATGAGTTTGTTGATGTGAATACAGGTTCTAGTGGGAGTTCGAAAATTATTGAATTGCCAATTAACGGTGAGGATCAAAACAATGGGGATGATTCGGAGAGTGGTGAAAGCTCCGAAAATAGTGGGAGCTCTAATAGTAGAGAAAGTGGCGATGTAACTCAATCACCACAACTCGTTACACCACCATTGAGACGCTCAAGTACAACACCTAAACCTAAGGTTAGGTTTTCTCCATCGGCAAACTATTTACTCTATACGGAAAATGGTGAACCCGAGAGTTATTTTGAAGCAAGACACTCTAAAGTATCCATACAGTGGGAGCTTGCTATGAAAGAAGAGATGAGGTCACTAATATAAAACAAGATATGGTCACTAGTGAAATTACCTCCAAATATAAAGGCGTTGCAAAATAAATGGGTCTTTCGGGTCAAAGATGAGTTAGACGGGAAAAATAGTACAAGGCTCGGTTGGTAGTTAAAGGATTTTAACAAAAGGAGGGGGTCAATTTTAAAGAGATTTTCTCGCCGGTTGTGAAGATGACTACTATTCGGTTAGTTTTGAGTATTGTTGTTGCTGATGACTTACATCTAGAACAATCAGATGTTAAGACCGCATTTTTACATGGGGATTTTAATGAAGAGATTTACATGATGCAACATATGGGCTTCGAGGTAGTTAGTAAAGAGAAGTGGGTTTGTAAATTAAAGAAAAGTCTGTATGGGTTGAAACAAGCACCTCAACAATGGTACTTGAAGTTCGATGACTTTATGACTAGGAAGGGTTTCATAAGGAGGGATTCGGATCATTGTTGTTACTTGAAGAAATTCAAGTCTTCCTATGTTATATTGTTACTATATGTTGACGATATGTTGATTGCAGGATCGGACATGTCGGAAATCAATAAATTGAAGAGACATTTATCTCTTGAGTTCGAAATGAAAGATTCGGGTGCTGCTGAACACATACTCGAGATGAGTATTACAAGGAATCGAGTTGAAGGTACTTTAACTTTGTCTCAAACCAAGTATATTGAGAAAGTGTTAGAGGGTTCAACATGGAAGATTCAAAGGCACGATCCTTGCCTTTAGGCGGTACTTTGAAGTTATCGAAGAGTCAATCACCTACAACGGATAAAGAGAAAGAGGCAATGGCTCAAGTCCCTTATGCATCTGCGGTTGGAAGTATTATGTATGCTATGGTATGTACAAGACCCGACATAGCTCATGCAGTGGGAGTTGTGAGTCGGTTTATGTCGAATCCGGGTATTGAGCATTGGGAAGGAATAAAGTGGCTTTTGCGCTACTTAAAAGGTACTTCTAAAATGGGATTACAATTCACCAAAGGTGATTCCATTTTAACAGGGTACGTTGATGCTGATTTGGGTGGATGTGATGATTCGGGAAAGTGCACTACGGGTTATGTTTTCACGGTTGAGAAGACTGCGGTTAGTTGGTTGTCTAGACTCCAAAGATGTGTTGCATTATTTACAACGGAGGCTGAGTATATGGTCGCCGCCAAAGCAAGCAAAGAACTAGTTTGGTTGAAGAATTTTATGATAGAGTTTGGGCGAGTTAAACATAACTGGATCCTTTACTGTGATAATCAAAGTGCTATCCACTTAGGGAAGAACTCGGTGTTTCATGGTCGTACGAAACACATAAATCTAAGGTATCAAAAAATTCGCGAACTCATTGAAGATGGTACTTTAGTTGTTATGAAAATTCCTGGTACTGAGAATCCTACTGATATGTGTACTAAGGTGGTTACGATCGGGAAGTTGAAGTTTTGCATAACTTCAACTGGTCTTCTTGCAAACTGAAAATAGAAGACGTCGACTAGAGTGATATAGGGTTATTGATGTTAGATTTCGACAAGTAGTGTTGAAGACCTTGTATCGAAAGTCTGCTCTTCCTGCGATGTTGAGTTTGCGTGTCCCATGTTTGATTGGCAGTATAAAGAAGTGGTTCGACGTTCTTGGTTGAAATGGTTGGCGTTGGGTTATTGTTTTGACTATCTTCAAGTGGGAGATTGTCAGATGTGTGAAGGATATCAAAACAAAAGGAGGAGTTCGGATGCAGATAGAGGCGCGCCACGTCCTAGTGCATAAACGAGAGACAAATCGAAGAAACCTTCTGTTTCGATTTTGTGAATGGAGGCGCGACGCGGCCCCATCTGGGCGCGCCGCGGGTTGTCTGACGGGAAGGAACCTTCCAGAATTTTGTTTACTTGCTCCTTAAGTTGTTGTATGCCTATAAATACATCTTATTGTAACCCTATACCATATGTACGCAAAATATCAATAAAATTACTCTAGTTGGCAGTGGACTAAAGCAATCACAACGATTGCATATAACCACGTAATTCTTGTGTCGTTTTCGTTATTTTTCATTATTATCGTTCGTTTGTTGTTTGTGGGATCACCAAATCTGAATTGGTGATTGTTGTTTGGGTCCAGAAATTCCCAACATTTTATTGGTATTTTTCGGTCGAATGGAACAAATTTATTAATTTCTCTCCTTAGTTGATCTCTCCCAATCATAAATCATTCATATCATTTGGATCTTCGATTGTAAAATCTTGAATCATATAGTTGTAGGTCGACTATTATTGATGATTTATGTTAAAAAATTTAAGAAAGTTTGTGTGAAACTGCTCTAATATATACACTATATATGGTTAAGAGAGTATATGCGTTTGCTTTTTTAGTGTAAAAGTTTACTCTGTTTTATTCAGGTATTTAATTGGATATTGAGTGAATGAATTTTCATGTTTTATTATGCAAGTCTTACTGGCTCATGTGAGCATATTTTTTCAATTTAATAAAGAAGGCCTAATCAAGCCATTATTATCCTATATTATGCAAAACGGATGTTTTTTTAAAAACGCTAAATATTTGAGGTACTTTTGCGTTAAATTTTCAAAAGTCGACAACTCCATAGCGAAACGCGGAGATGCACATATATTGTTAATTTAAAATGACATTTAAATCTTTCACGGATTATACCTTTTAGTTCGACTCGAGTTGCGCTTCAACGACATCATTGTTAGCCACGAAATAATTTTACAAACTAAACGCAATAAAATACATTGAAAACCGAACTCCCGGCGCGAAGCGAGGGTTCGTAAACTAGTTATTGTCTAAAATATTTGAACTTTATAAATAATAGCTTTGTTAGATATGGTTATGAGAAGGAGTATATAGTCTCAACGAGGAGTGAAATTTTGTCCTAAATAAACATGATCTTTGTTAGTACTTGTTTTATTGTCATTTATATTTTTATTGGGTGTGTTTGGCGCAAGAGCTTATGGGAACTTATGAGAGCTTATGGGAACTTATGAGAGTTTATTGGAGCTTGAGCTTATGATTTTAATAAGTTCCAAGTAATAAGCTTTGTTTGATAGACATAAAAAGTAGAGCTTATGAAAATCATAAGCTCTAGAAAAATAAGCTACTTCTAGTAACTTATGAAAAAAAGTAGAGCTTATGAACTGGAAAATAAACTCTAGCTAGTTTACCAAACACTTATAAAAAATAATAAGCTCCTGCTCTAGCCCATAAGCTCAAGCTCCAGCTAGTTTCATCCAAACACACTAAGGGTGTGTTTGGTGTTACTAGCTGGAGCTGGAGCTTATAGCTGGAGCTGGAGCTTATGGACGGAACTGGTAGCTTGAGCTTATTTTTGAAGCTGAAAGCTGGAGCTTATTTTTTAATAAGTGTTTGGTGAAAAGTAGCTGGAGCTGGAGCTTATTGTTGTAAATTGACTAAAATAGACAATAAAATATATGATAGATAATTATATAAAGGTCAAAAGTGTAATTTTAAACATCATAAGTTAGAAAGCTTAGGAGCTTATTTTTAAAAGCTACTCTAACTAACTTCTTTTTCTAGAGCTTATTTTTTTCATAAGCTCGAAAACTTATGTCATCCAAATGATGCTACTAGCTTAAGCTTATGAAAAAAAATAAGCTTAAGCTCCCATAAGCTCCAACAAGCTGCGCGGCCAAACACACACTAAGGGTGTGTTTGGCGCAAGAGCTTATGGGAGCTTATGAGAGCTTATGGGAGCTTGAGCTTATGATTTTAATAAGCTCTAAGTAATAAGCTTTGTTTGGTAGACATAAAAAGTAGAGCTTATGAAAATCATAAGCTCTAGAAAAAGAAGCTACTTTTAGTAGCTTATGGAAAAAAGTAGAGCTTATGAACTGGAAAATAAGCTCCAGCTAGTTTACCAAACACTTATAAAAAATAATAAGCTGCAGCTACCATAAGCTCCAGCTCCAGTTTTAGCCCATAAGCTCCAGCTCCAGCTAGTTTCATCCAAACACACCCTAAGTCTTAAAATTTTTGAAGTAGCTTATTTTAAGATGATAATGAATTATAATATTAGTATTTACACTTTTTTACCAACCAAAGTTTTTCCTAATTTTTTACAAAGAAAATGGCAAAAAAACTTAAAACTATTACATAAATTGAGATTTACCTTTTATTATATAAGAAATAAATTAAAAGAATGGTGATAACTAGTTATCGAACCCTCGCTTCGTGCCGGGAGCTCGGTTTTCAATGTATTTTATTGCGTTTAGTAAAATTATTTTGTGGCTAACGATGATGTCATTGAAGCGCAACTCGAGTCGAACTAAAAGGTATAACCTGTGAGAGATTTAAATGTTATTTTAAAATAACAATATATGTGCATCTCCGCGTTTCGCTATGGAATTGTCGACTTTTAAAAATTTAACGCAAAATCAACGTGTATGAAAAGTACCCCAAATATTTAGCGTTTTTTAAAAAGCGTCTGTTTTGCGTATAGCTAGTGACATTGTGTTCCTAAAATTATTTCCAGTTTAACGATGGTGTCGGAAAAATTTAACTCGTTGCGAGCGAAAAGATATGACCCGTTAAATATTTGGGTGGAGTTATTTAAGATTTTTTATGAAAATGGTTAATTGACACTTTACCCCCTGTTTGGGGGGTCGATTTGAATATTTCAAAAAAGTGTGGTGGACTTTGTTGGTAAAATGAAATTTAGTTTAAATTAAAAAAAGGTGAAAAGTCAAAAATACCCCTGATCACTATTCATAAATTTTGTCTGTTAGTTAATATGTAAATGTCAATAAATATTTGGAAAATAATAATAGGAGATTCTATACGTTTAGCCCATTTAGCGTAACTATTGGTGGCTACCCATGTCTCCATATCCCTTACTTTTTTTCATCTTATTTTAAAGTGTTCTATGTGATTTTGCTGCTGTATATTTCGTATATAATATGACGGTAACAAGTTTTCAGAAGATTCATTACCGAATTTTAAATTGTCAAATTTACTTTACCCCATGAGCTGAATTGTCACTTTAATCGTTAAGTATGCATTCAATTTGTGCTTATGTTTATTAATGAATATTATCAAAGCCATAACTAATCGACGGTGATTTATAAGACGAGTAAGCCATCTTAGCAACTCATTCATTCTTTTGTAGTTACATGTGCAAAACATATACTAATGTTGTTTGTCTATCTTTTTACTAACTCAGTCACATAAAGTATCGATCTTTTATAGAGGTGACTTGAAAAACTTTTCAACCAATCAACTACAAATGTTGTCTATAAAGAAGTTGTGGTTTTCATACATAGAACTGCTTTTGGTTCGTGTTTTAAATCAGGTAGCTAATAAGGTATCCCTTCGCTCATTCAGAAGTTTACACATTAAAGGCTGTTCCGTTTGTAATGAAAAGCAAAACCTATCATATTTTGTAGGTTCATAACCTTGTTGTTGGATATGTAAAGTAGATTAAACAAAAAAGAAAACAAGGTAAAATTAACTTTGAGATTAAGTCAAAGCTTGGAGAACAAGTCAAACTTAGAAGAAAAGTTTTACTTAAGGAACAAGGAGTTGATATTCAGAATATTACCAAAATGCCCATTTTTTTGAAACTTGTTAACTAACAGCCCTTAAAAAAAAGTTTGACAATTTGCCCTCGCAAGGCGCAAGATAAAATGTCCCGTTCATATTGATTATAATCGTTCCATATTAATTGATTTCGCCGCGGGGTTTTGACCTCTATATGAGACGTTTTTCAAAGACTAAATTCATTTTTATAACAACCATAACCTTTATTTTATCGATAAAGGTTTAAAAAGCATTACGTAGATTATCAAATAATGATAATCTAAAATATACCGTTTACACACGACCATTACATAATGGTTTACAATAAAAATATATTACATCAAAGTAAGTTTCTTGAATGCAGTTTTTACACAATATCATACAAACATGGACTTCAAATCTTGTCCTTATTTTAGTATGCAACAGCGGAAGCTCTTAATAATCACCTGAGAATAAACATGCTTAAAACGTCAACAAAAATGTTGGTGAGTTATAAGTTTAACCTATATATTATCAAATCATAATAATAGACCACAAGATTTCTCATTTTTCATAAATATCATTACACTCGCAAATGCATAAAAATCATTCATATGTTGAACACCTGGTAACCGACGTTAACTTAATGCATAGAATATCCCCAAAACAGAACCTCTTGTCTGTATAATAATCTCGAAGTACTAAACCATCCATAACCTGAATGGGGGTTGTTAAGCCCAATAGATCTATCTTTAGGATTCGCGTCAATTAGGGGCTATTTTCCTAATTCTTAGGCTACCAGACTTGAAGGGCGATATTCGGTTTAATAATCCAACCATAGAATGTAGTTTCGCATACTTGTGTCTATTTTGTAAAACATTTATAAAACTGCATGTATTCTCATCCCAAAAATATTAGATTTTAAAAATGGGACTATAACTCACTTTTACAGATTTTTACTTCGTCGGGAAGTAAGACTTGGTCACTGGTCGATTCACGAACCTATAACAAATATGTACGTATATATCAAAGTATGATCGAAATATATTCACAACACTTTTTATTACGTTTTAATGGTTTAACTGTATTAAGTCAGCTGTCCTCGTTAGTAACCTACAACTAGTTGTCCATAGTTAGATGTACAGAAATAAATCGATATATATTATCTTGAATCAATCCACGACCCAGTGTATACACGTCTTAGGCTAGATCACAACTCAAAGTATATATATTTTTAGAATCAACCTCAACCCTGTATAGCTAACTCCAACATTACTGCATATAGAGTGTCTATGTTGTTCCAAATAATATATATACATGGGTCGATATGATATGTCAAAACATTTGCATACGTGTCTATGGTATCCCAAGATTACATAATATATTAGAATACATGTATAATACAATAAGTTAGCTAGGATTTGATTGATATAAATTTGTTACCAATTTTCACGTAGCTACAACAAGCAAAATTATCAAATCTTGTTTTACCCATAACTTCTTCGTTTTAAATCCGTTTTGAGTGAATCAAATTGCTATGGTTTCATATTGAACTTAAATTTATGAATCTAAACAGAAAAAGTATAAGTTTATAGTTGGAAATACAGGTTACATGTCATTTACTAAAGAGGTAGTCATTTCCGTCGAAAGAACGACATCTTGATGACTATTTTGAAAAACATACTTCCACTTTGAGTTTAACCATGATTTTTGGATATAGTTTCATGTTCATAAGAAAAATCATTTTCCCAGAAGAACAAATTTTAAATCAAAGTTTATCATAGTTTTTAATTAACTAACCCAAAACAGCCCGCGGTGTTACTACGACGGCGTATGTCCGGTTTTACGGTGTTCATCGTGTTTCCAAGTTTTAAATCATTAAGTTAGCATATCATATAGATATAGAACATGTGTTTAGTTGATTTTAAATGTCAAGTTAGAAGGATTAACTTCTGTTTGAGAACAAGTTTAGAATTAACTAAACTATGTTCTAGTGATTACAAGTTTAAACCTTCGAATAAGATAGCTTTGTATGTATGAATCGAATGATGTTATGAACATCATTACTACCTCAAGTTTTGTGGATAAACCTACTGGAAAAGAGAAAAATGGATCTAGCTTCAAAGGATCCTTGGATGGCTTGAAAGTTCTTGAAGCAGAATCATGACACGAAAACAAGTTCAAGTAAGGTTTCCACTCGAAATAAGATTGTTATAGTTATAGAAATTGAATCAAAGTTTGAATATGAGTATTACCTTGAATTAGAAAGATATATTACTGTAAATAAGAAAGATTTCTTGAGATTTGATGATCACTTGAAATGGATTTGCAAGATTGGAAGTAAGCTAGCAAGATTTCTTGAAGTGTTCTTGAATGGTTGTTTTTATGATGATTAAAGCTTGTAATTGAAGCTAAAAGATGGTGAAAATGCTTGGAGATGATCAAGTATGATGTTAGGAGTATTTTGAGAGAGAATTTGGAGTGTAAGTATGAGAAAATGGAATGAAATAATGGGGTGAAATCATAAAAACGAAATTACTTGTTATAAAGAAAAAAAAGATCCTTAAGTTTGTTTTTATCTCATTAGTCATACAAGTTATTAAATAATGGTTCCATATGTTTTTGACTCTAAGATGGCTACTAAGAATGAATGATTAAAGGTGTATATACCAATAGTAAATACATCTAGAAGCTGTGTATTGTACGAGTACAAATACGGGTGTACATGAGTAGAATTGTTGATGGAAACGAATGAGAATGTAATTTTGAGCATTTTTGCTAAGTAGAAATACTTTGATATATGTCTTGAAGTCTTTCAAAAGTGTATTAATACATCTTAATACACTACATGTATATACATTTTAACTGAGTCGTTAAGTCACCGTTAGTCATTACATGTAAGTGTTGTTTTAAGACCTTTAAGTTAACGATCTTGATAAATATAATTAATCCATTGTTATTATACTTAAATGAGATGTTAAATTATTACATTATCATAATATTATAATGTATGAATATATCTTAATATGATATACATACAATAAAATTTCGTTACAACGATAATCGTTACATATATGCCTCGTTTTGAAATTCTTAAGTTAGTAGTCTTGTTTTACATATGTAGTTCATTGTTAACACACTTAATGATATACTTAATTATCATTTTATCATGTTAAACATAGTGTGTAAATATCTTAATATGATTCATATGTATTTAGTAAGACGTTGTTATAACGATAATCGTTATATATATTGTTTTGAGTTTCTTAATTCAATAAACTCATTTTTATGTATATCACTCATTGTTAATATACTTAGTGAGATATTTACTTATCATAATCTCATGTTAACCATATATATATCCATATATATATATATCATCATGTAGTTTTTACAAATTTTTAACGTTCGTGAATCGCCGGTCAACTTGGATGGTCAATTGTCTATATGAAGCACATTTCAAATAATCAAGTCTTAACAAGTTTGATTGCTTAACATGTTGAAAATATTTAATCATACAAATATAGTTTTCATTTAATATATAACATGGAAAAGTTCGGGTCACTACAGTACCTACCCGTTAATTAAATTTTGCCCCGAAATTTTAAGCAGTTGGAGGTGTTGACGCATCTTCTGGAAATAGGTGCGGGTATTTCTTCTTCATCTGATCTTCATGCTCCCAGGTAAACTCGGGTCCTCTACGGGCATTCCATGGAACCTTAACAATTGGTATCTTGTTTTGCTTAAGTCTTTTAACCTCACGATCCATTATTTCGACGGGTTCTTCAATAAATTGAAGTTTTTCGTTGATTTGGATTTCGTCTAATGGAATAGTGAGATCTTCTTTAGCAAATCACTTCTTCAGATTCGAGACACGATCTATAATCTTGAATGGTCCAATGTACCTTGGATTTAGTTTCCCACTTTTACCAAATCGAACAACGCCTTTCCAAGGTGAAACCTTAAGCATAACCATCTCATCAATCTCAAATTCTATATCTTTTCTTTTACTGTTCACATAGCTCTTTTGTCGACTCTGGACGGTTTTCAATCATTATTGAATTTGGATGATTTTCTCGGTAGTTTCTTGTATTATCTCTAGACCTGTAATCTGTCTATCCCCCACTTCACTCCAACAAATTGAAGACCTGCACTTTCTACCATAAAGTGCCTCAAATGGCGCCATCTCAATACTCGAATGATAACTGTTGTTGTAGGAAAATTCTGCTAACGGTAGGTGTCGATCCCAACTGTTTCCGAAATCGATAACACATGCTCGTAGCATGTCTTCAAGGGTCTGTATCGTCCTTTCACTCTGCCCATCAGTTTGTGGATGATAAGCAGTACTCATGTCTAGACGAGTCCCCAATGCTTGTTGTAGTGTCTGCCAAAACCTTGAAACAAATCTGCCATCCCTATCAGAGATTATAGAGACTGGTATTCCATGTCTGGAGACAACTTCCTTCAAGTATAGACGTGCTAACTTCTCCATTTTGTCATCTTCTCTCATTGGCAGGAAGTGTGCTGACTTGGTGAGACGATCGACTATTACCCAAATAGTATCATAACCACTTGCAGTCCTTGGCAATTTAGTAATGAAATTCATGGTAATGTTTTCCCATTTCCATTCTGGGATTTCAGGTTGTTGGAGTAGACCTGATGGTTTCTGATGTTCAGCTTTGACCTTTGAACACGTCAAACATTCTCCTACATATTTAGCAATATCGGCTTTCATACCCGGCCACCAAAAGTGCTTCTTGAGATCTTTGTACATTTTTCCTGCTCCGGGATGTATTAAGTATCTGGTTTTATGTGCTTCCTTAAGTACCATTTCTCTCACATCTCCAAACTTTGGTACCCAAATTCTATCAACCCTATATCGGGTTCCGTCTTCCCGAATTTTAAGATGTTTCTCCGATCCTTTGGGTATCTCATTCTTCAACTTTCTTTCTTTTACAACCCCCTGTTGCGCCTCCTTTATTTGAGTAGTAAGGTTAGTACGAATAATTATGTTCATAGCTTTTACCCGTATAGGTTCTCTGTCCTTTCTACTCAAAGCGTCGGCTACCACATTCGCCTTCCCCGGGTGGTAACGAATCTCAAAGTCGTAGTCATTTAACAATTCAATCCACCTACGCTGCCTCATGTTTAGTTGTTTCTGATCAAATATATGTTGGAGACTTTTGTGGTCGGTATATATAATACTTTTGAGCCCATATAAGTAATGCCTCCAAGTCTTTAATGCAAAAACAACAGCGCCCAATTCCAAATCGTGAGTCGTTTAATTTTGCTCGTGAATCTTTAATTGTCTAGACGCATAAGCAATTACTTTCGTTTGTTGCATTAATACACAAACGAGACCTTGCTTTGAGGCATCACAATATATCACAAAATCATCATTCCCTTCAGGCAATGACAATATAGGTGCCGTAGTTAACTTTTTCTTCAACAATTGGAACGCTTCCTCCTGTTCATCCTTCCATTCAAATTTCTTTCCTTTATGCATTAATGCAGTCAAGGGTTTTACTATTTTGAAAAAATCTTGGATGAATCTTCTGTAGTAACCAGCCAATCCTAAAAATTGACGTATATGCTTCGGAGTTTTCAGGGTTTCCCAGTTTACAACGGTTTCAATCTTTGCTGGATCAACCTGAATACCTTCTTTGCTCACAACATGTCCGAGGAATTGAACTTCTTTCAACCAAAATGCACACTTTGAAAACTTAGCGTACAGTTTTTCTTTCCTCAACAATTCCAGTACTTTCCTCAAATGTTCTTCATGCTCTTGATCATTCTTTGAGTAAATAAGTATGTCATCGATGAAGACAATGACAAACTTGTTGAGATATGGTCCACACACTCTGTTCATGAGGTCCATGAACACAGCTGGTTCGTTAGTCAAACCAAACGGCATAACCATAAACTCGTAATGACCGTATCGCGTCTTGAAAGCAGTCTTCGGAATATCATCCTTCTTTACCCGCATTTGATGATATCCGGAACGTAAATCGATCTTCGAATAAACCGACGAGCCTTGTAGTTGATCAAATAAGTCGTCGATTCTCGGTAGTGGGTAACGGTTCTTGATGGTAAGTTTGTTCAACTCTCGGTAGTCGATACACAACCTGAATGTACCATCCTTCTTTTTGACAAACAAAACAGGAGCTCCCCATGGTGATGTACTTGGTCGTATGAAACCACACTCTAGAAGTTCTTGTAATTGGCTTTGAAGTTCCTTCATTTCGCTGGGTGCGAGTCTGTATGGAGCACGAGCTATTGGTGCAGCTCCCGGTACAAGATCTATTTGAAATTCAACGGATCGGTGTGGAGGTAATCCCGGTAATTCTTTCAGAAATACATCGGGAAATTCTTTTGTGACTGGAACATCATTGATGCTCTTTTCTTCAGTTTGTACTTTCTCGACGTGTGCTAGAACAGCATAGCAACCCTTTCTTATTAGCTTTTGCGCCTTCAAATTACTAATAAGATTTAGCTTCGCGTTACTCTTTTCTACGTACACCATTAAGGGTTTTCCTTCATCTCGTACAATGCGAATTGCATTTTTGTAATATACGATCTCTGCTTTCACCTCTTTCAACCAGTCCATGCCGATTATCACATTAAAACTCCCTAACTCTACTGGTATCAAATCAATCTTAAACGTTTAGCTACCCAGTTTAATTTCTCGATTCCGACATATATTATCTGCTGCAATTAATTTACCGTTTGCTAATTCTAGTATAAACTTATTATCCAAAGGCGTCAATGGATAACTTAATTTAGCACAGAAATCCTTACTCATATAGCTTCTATCCGCACCCGAATCAAATAAAACATAAGCAGATGTATTGTCAACAAGAAACATACACGTAACAAGCTCCGGGTCTTCCTGCGCTTCAACCGCATTAATGTTGAAGACTCTTCCTCGGCCTTGCCCATTATTATCCCCCTGATTTGGATACATATTTTTGTAATGGCCCTTCTTCCCGCGTCCGAAACAGGTAATGTCGGCATAACTTGTTCCGGCATTATTTGTTCCCTTAGCCATTGATCCGTAGATTTCGCACTTTGTTACACCATGGCCCTTTCTATTACACTTAGTACATACTGCTGTACAGTGCGCAGTTGGATGGTATCCTTCACATCTCTGGCAAAATTTCTGCCTCTTGTTGTTATTGTTGGGATTGGTGTTGTTGCGGTTGTTATTGAAATGGTTGTTGTAGTTGTTGCTGGGGTGGTTGTTGTTGTTACGTTTGTTGTTGCCAAAATTGGTGCGATTGTAGTTGTGATTGTTGGGTTGATTATTGAAATTGTGACCCTTGTCACTGGTTTCTTCCCATTTCCTGTTGACTTGTTTCGTATTGGCTTCTTCGGCCGCCTGTTCTTTAATCCTTTCCTCAATTTGATTTATAAGTTTATGAGCCATTCGACTTGCCTTTTGTATGGAGGCGGGCTTGTGTGAACTTATATCCTCTTGGATCCTTTCCGGTAACCCTTTTACAAATGCGTCGATTTTCTCTTCTTCATCTTCGAACGCTCCCGGACACAATAGGCACAACTCTGTGAATCGTCGTTCGTACATGGTAATATCAAACCCTTGTGTTCGTAACCCTCTAAGCTCTACCTTGAGCTTATTGACCTCGTTTCTGGGATGGTACTGCTCGTTCATTAAGTGTTTGAATGCTGACCACGGTAGTGCGTAAGCAACATCTTGTCCCACCTGTTCTAGATAAGTGTTCCACCATGTTAACGCAGTACCCGTGAAGGTATGCGTAGCGTACTTTACTTTGTCTTCTTCAGTGCACTTACTTATGGCAAACACCGATTCAACCTTCTCAGTACACCGTTTTAATCCGATTGGACCCTAGGTTCCATCGAATTCCAAAGGTTTACAGGCAGTGAATTCTTTGTAGGAGCATCCTACACGAGTTCTCGTGGCGTTAGTTCCATTGCTAGATTCAGAGTTATTGTTATTTTGCATCGCAGCCTGTACTGCGGCTATGTTTGCTGCAAGGAAAGCACGGAATTCTTCCTCGCTCATATTCAGGGTGTGTCGAGTAGTTGGTGCCATTTCCTTCAAAAATAGCCAAAAAAATTTAGTTAATCATATAGAATATCAAGAGTAGTCAATAGTATTTCGTAGCATAATATGAACTTATTTATAAAAGCTTTTTCTTCATATTAGCATTTTATAATTTTTTTTTCCCATTCGGGTAGTACCTACCCGTTAAGTTCATACTTAGTAGCTACTATACAATTCAACCACTACAATTCTATATGAAAAACTGATTATAATAATATTTCGCGTTCAAACTATTACACAATATTTTACAAACTTACAATACCTCTATATAGCATAAAATATAGCACACAATAACATTGATACAAAGCAGTTTCGATGACAATCCTAGTTAATACGCAAGTCGTTCAATAAAGGAAATAAAGACACGTAGTTCATAAATCCAGAAACAAATCATGCATTCTGGTTTTACTAAGACTACTTCCCATCCTTGGTTTTGTGGAACATAACCGTTGTGGCCGTTGATAAGACAGCATGTTGTAACATCGTCAAAGGGACGAGAGTTTCGTAATGCCCAACAGCCCCGTAACAATCTAAAAACCTTATTTCTCACCCCCAACTAATGAGTCCATTACTTGTGGGAATGTTTTGTTTAATAGTTGTAATCCGATGTTCTTTTTCTCACTTTGGTGAGAAGCGAACATCACTAACCCATAAGCATAACATGCTTCTTTATGTTGCATGTTAGAAGCTCTTTCTAATTCACGAAGTCCTATGTTGGGATAAGTTGAGTCAAAATAGGTTCTTAATCCGTAGCGTAAAATTGCACTTGGGTTCCCCGCATTTAATGCTTTAAAGAAAACACGGCGTAGCTTACGGTCTCCCCAATGTGATATACCCCAACTTTCAAAGGAAAGCCTTTTATAAACTAAGACATTCTTGGAACTTTCATCAAATGTTCTACAAACTAATTTCGCCGTAAATAATTGTGCCGACGAATTCTGACCAACTTTAGACAAGATTTCATCAATCATGTCCCTGGGTAGGTCTTCTAAAATTTTTGGTTGTCTATCCTTAACGTCCATTGTGTTTTTATACTGTAAAACAGACGAGGATTAGATTTGTAAAAGATAATTATCAAATAATACAAGCAAATTTTTTTTTTTACATACAACATAAAAGTACAAGCACACTTATATTACATATATTACACTGCATGATTACAACCCTTTATTCCGACTCGCTTGTTTCTTCTTCTTCGGACTTAGTTCGTTTTGCTAATTTTCTAGGGATATATGGTGCTCCCCTAATACGAGCTGTCGTTTTCCACAATGGTTTAGAAAAACCTGGTGGTTTAGAGGTTCCCGGGTTATTGTTACAATTTAGAAAATACGGATGTTGCCGATACATATAAAGTTCATCGGGGTTGGAATCAGGTTTCTCTATTTTTATACCTTTTCCCTTATTATTTTCTTTTGCCTCTTTAAATTGGGTCGGGGTAATTTCTATAACATCATCGGAATCCTCATCGGGATCCGATTCATCGGAGAATTGGTAATCTTCCCAATATTTTGCTTCCTTAGCGGAAACACTATTGACCATTATTAACTTTGGTCCATTGGTTGAGGATTTTCTTTTATTTGACCATTTTTCTGTGGTACCTAATATTTCCCCCTCCGGAACCTCTTCTTCTTCCGGTTCCTCTTCTTCTGGTTCCTCTTCTTCCTGTTCTTCTTCTTCCGGTTCTTCTTCTTCCGGTTCTTCGGGAATTTGTGAATCTTCCCAATATATATAAAACTCTTCATTATTATTAGGTGAGTCAATGGGATTCGTACTAGAGGTAGACATCTATCACACAATATCAAACATGTTAAGAGATTAATATATCACATAATATTTACATGTTAATAATATATAGTTTCCAACAAAAATGTTAAGCAATCATTTTTAAAGAAAACAAGGTCGAAGTCCAGACTCACTAATGCATCCTAACAAACTCGATAAGACACACTAATGCAAATTTTCTAGTTCTCTAAGACCAACGCTCGGATACCAACTGAAATGTCCCGTTCATATTGATTATAAACGTTCCATATTAATTGATTTCGTCGCGAGGTTTTGACCTCTATATGAGACATTTTTCAAAGACCGCATTCATTTTTATAACAACCATAACCTTTATTTTATCGATAAAGGTTTAAAAAGCATTACGTAGATTATCAAATAATGAAAATCTAAAATATACCGTTTACACACGACCATTACATAATGGTTTACAATAAAAATATATTACATCAAAGTAAGTTTCTTGAATGCAGTTTTTACACAATATCATACAAACATGGACTCCAAATCTTGTCCTTATTTTAGTATGCAACAGCGGAAGCTCTTAATAATCACCTGAGAATAAACATGCTTAAAATGTCAACAAAAATGTTGGTGAGTTATAGGTTTAACCTATATATTATCAAATCATAATAATAGACCACAAGATTTCTCATTTTTCATAAATATCATTACACTCGCAAGTGCATAAAAATCATTCATATGTTGAACACCTGGTAACCGAAGTTAACTTAATGCATAGAATATCCCCAAAATAGAACCTCTCGTCTGTATAATAATCTCGAAGTACTAAACCATCCATAACCTGAATGGGGGTTGTTAAGCCCAATAGATCTATCTTTAGGATTCGCGTCAATTAGGGGCCATTTTCCTAATTCTTAGGCTACCAGACTTGAAGGGCGATATTCGGTTTAATAATCCAACCATAGAATGTAGTTTCGCATACTTATATCTATTTTGTAAAATATTTATAAAACTGCATGTATTCTCATCCCAAAAATATTAGATTTTAAAAATGGGACTATAACTCACTTTTACAGATTTTTACTTCGTCGGGAAGTAAGTCCTGGCCACTGGTCGATTCACGAACCTATAACAAATATGTACGTATATATCAAAGTATGATCGAAATATATTCACAACACTTTTTATTACGTTTTAATGGTTTAAGTGTATTAAGTCAGCTGTCCTCGTTAGTAACCTACAACTAGTTGTCCATAGTTAGATGTACAGAAATAAATCGATATATATTATCTTGAATCAATCCACGACACAGTGTATACACGTCTCAAGCTAGATCACAACTCAAAGTATATATATTTTTGGAATCAACCTCAACCCTGTATAGCTAACTCCAACATTACTGCATATAGAGTGTCTATGTTGTTCCAAATAATATATATACATGGGTCGATATGATATGTCAAAACATTTTCATACGTGTCTATGGTATCTCAAGATTACATAATATATTAGAATACATGTATAATACAATAAGTTAGCTAGGATTTGATTGATATAAATTTGTTACCAATTTTCACGTAGCTACAACAAGCAAAATTATCAAATCTTGTTTTACCCATAACTTCTTCGTTTTAAATCCGTTTTGAGTGAATTAAATTGCTATGGTTTCATATTGAACTTAGGTTTATGAATCTAAACAGAAAAATTATAAGTTTATAGTTGGAAATACAGGTTACATGTCATTTACTAAAGAGGTAGTCATTTCCGTCGAAAGAACGACATCTTGATGACTATTTTGTAAAACATAATTCCACTTTGAGTTTAATCATGATTTTTGGATATAGTTTCATGTTCATAAGAAAAATCATTTTTGCAGAAGAACAACTTTTAAATCAAAGTTTATCATAGTTTTTAATTAACTAACCCAAAACAGCCCGCGGTGTTACTACGACGGCGTATGTCCGGTTTTACGGTGTTCATCGTGTTTCCAGGTTTTAAATCATTAAGTTAGCATATCATATAGATATAGAACATGTGTTTAGTTGATTTTAAATGTCAAGTTAGAAGGATTAACTTCTGTTTGAGAACAAGTTTAGAATTAACTAAACTATGTTCTAGTGATTACAAGTTTAAACCTTCGAACAAGATAGCTTTATATGTATGAATCGAATGATGTTATGAACATCATTACTACCTCAAGTTTTGTGGATAAACCTACTGGAAAAGAGAAAAATGGATCTAGCTTCAAAGGATCCTTGGATGGCTTGAAAGTTCTTGAAGCAGAATCATGACACGAAAACAAGTTCAAGTAAGGTTTCCACTCGAAATAAGATTGTTATAGTTATAGAAATTGAATTAAAGTTTGAATATGAGTATTACCTTGAATTAGAAAGATATATTACTGTAAATAAGAAAGATTTCTTGAGATTGTATGATCACTTGAAATGGATTTGCAAGATTGGAAGTAAGCTAGCAAGATTTCTTGAAGTGTTCTTGAATGGTTGTTTTTATGATGATTAAAGCTTGTAATTGAAGCTAAAAGATGGTGAAAATGCTTGGAGATGATCAAGTATGATGTTAGGAGTATTTTGAGAGAGAATTTGGAGTGTAAGTATGAGAAAATGGAATGAAAAAATGGGGTGAAATCATAAAAACGAAATTACTTGTTATAAAGAAAAAAAAAGATCCTTAAGTTTGTTTTTTATCTCATTAGTCATACAAGTTGTTAAATAATGGTTCCACATGTTTTTGACTCTAAGATGGCTGCTAAGAATGAATGATTAAAGGTGTATATACCAATAGTAAATACATCTAGAAGCTGTGTATTGTACGAGTACAAATACGGGTGTACACGAGTAGAATTATTGATGGAAACGAATGAGAATGTAATTTTGAGAATTTTTGCTAAGTATAAATACTTTGATATATGTATTGAGTTCTTTCGAAAGTGTATTAATACATCTTAATACACTACATGTATATACATTTTAACTGAGTCGTTAAGTCACCGTTAGTCATTACATGTAAGTGTTGTTTTAAGACCTTTAAGTTAACGATCTTGATAAATGTAATTAATCCATTGTTATTATACTTAAATGAGATGTTAAATTATTACATTATCATGATATTATAATGTATGAATATATCTTAATATGATATACATACATTAAAATGTCGTTACAACGATAATCGTTACATATATGCATCGTTTTGAAATTCTTAAGTTAGTAGTCTTGTTTTACATATGTAGTTCATTGTTAACACACTTAATGATATACTTAATTATCATTTTATCATGTTAAACATAGTGTATCAATATCTTAATATGATTCATATGTATTTAGTAAGACGTTGTTATAACGATAATCGTTATATATTGTTTCGAGTTTCTTAATTCAATAAACTCATTTTTATGTATATCACTCATTGTTAATATACTTAGTGAGATATTTACTTATCATAATCTCATGTTAACCATATATATATATATCCATATATATATATATCCATATATATATATCATCATGTAGTTTTTACAAATTTTTAACATTCGTGAATCGCCGGTCAACTTGGATGGTCAATTGTCTATATGAAGCACATTTCAAATAGTCAAGTCTTAACAAGTTTGATTGCTTAACATGTTGGAAATATTTAATCATACAAATATAGTTTTCATTTAATATATAACATGGAAAAGTTCGGGTCACTACACAAGAGGCCTTGCGCCCTTGCGTGCTTGCGTCCTTGCGTCCTTGCGTTGAGGCCCAAGCGTAAAAATAGCCTTGTGCCCTTGCGTCTTGCGTCTTTCTTCTTGCGTCTTATTCGGATAAGATTTTCTTGATTTTCTGGATATGATTTTGGTAGATATTTGTACTTTTACGGATAACCTTTTATTTCTATATAATCAGACTACCTGGAACTCTAGATTATCAGTTTCATTTCACTTCATTTCCATATCAATCATGTCATTACAAGCATCATTAAGGTAACTTTCAACCATTTTTTCACTTGTCTTTTTAAATATTGAGTTGTAGTGATAATGAAACCTTTGTTATTCATATATGTTGTGGTGGTTCTTTTCAATTTAGTAATAACTTACCTACGCATTTGCATCTAGATTGCTTTAGAACACGACTAAAACTCCCAGTTGCTCCACAAAAACCAATTACTCGAATAATATTGTTAAAAAATGTTCTTAGAAAAATTAATTTGCCATCTAATGCACCTGTTTCAATGAGATATGTTATCGATAATCATGTTTTTGATATTACTGATGATTATGAAGACTTTCGTGATTTTTTAGAACATGCAATCTCAAATTCCCCTATTGATATTTATATTGTCGACAAAGTAACAATGCATCAACTTCCAGAAAACTTTCAGTCACTGCAAAACCTACCAACACACGATGTCCATCAAAACCTACCAACACACGATGTCCAACAAATCCTATCAACACACGAGTCCCAAACAAACCTCCAGACACACAATTTGAAAGAAGCACGACCTGAAATACCACCTCTAAACACTGAAGAGTTTGATTTGTTCAACTATGGAGTTGAGAACGTATGTAAAATTAAAAAAAAATGGATCACCATTTCGAATCAGTTGTCGCATCTAGTAATTCGGAGGAAGAAAATGACAGAGAAGATCAAGATGAAGAAGATGAAGGAGATGAAGAAAAAAAGATGTATTGTGGAATATGCCACTTTTATTGAGTGAGCATGACCAAGAGACTGAATCTACGAGCCAAATACCAACCAATTATAGGGTATCCGATTTGATTAAAGTTCGACAAACTTTTTTAAACAAGGATGATTTTGTAAACCATCTATACACAAAATGCCTTGAAGAAAACTTCCAAATTAAGCCTGTAAAGTCGGATAAATCTCGATTCACCACTAAATGCATGTTTCCAAATTGTGAGTGGAAATGTAGTGCATACAAAATACGCCACACTGACAACTTCATCATAAAGAAATTGCATGACATACACACATGCTCACGTACCCAAATTATGGGAAATAATAACATGCAACCAAAAAGGTGTTAGGAGATATTCTTAAGGAATCGTTCAAAGCTGCAAATCGAGACTATAAACCAAAAGATATACGTGATGATGTTGGCAACCGTTTTCGGGTGAGCATTTCTTACAATCAAGCATGAAGAGCCAAGTGTCATACAATAGAGATGCTCCGTGGCAGTATGGATGACTTGTTCCGAATGCTTCTCATTTATCTTCATAACATTAAGATTCATAACCCATGAAGCATGACAAATGTGGTGATTGACAATGAAAATAGATTTGTTATGTGTTACAAGTCTTTTGGCGCAATTGTAAGTATCATTCATCCTAAATTGTTTTTTCTTAAAATAATAGCAATCTCATTTGATTTTTGTGCGTGCATATTCGTTCATTTGTCTAAAATGTTCACCCGATTATCATCGTTGATGGTGCACATTTGAAAGCTGGATACTTGGGTACAAATTTAGTTGCTGTTGCAATGGATGCAATAACGGAATTTTTCCATTGGCTTATGGAATTGGTGAAGGCGAGACAAACGATGTTTGGTCATGGTTTTTTTGGCAATCTAAGAGATCATTTAGAGAGTTGTGGTATGAGTAATCGTATGTCAGAGATTACATTTATTTCTGGTCGTGCTCCTTCAATAGCACATGGTATTTCAAATGTGTTTCCTGAAGCCTTTCACGCTTTCTGCGCACGTCATCTATTCATGAACATAAAAACTATGTCCAACAAATTCAAATATTTTGAATGGCACTATTGGAAAATGGTTAAGGCTTACCGTTTGTCAGATTTTCAAGATCAAGTATCTACATGACGTAGGTTTCAACAAATGGTCGATAAATCAAGCTGGTCATGTTAGGTATGCATACCTTACTATCAACAGTGTATAGTCTATTAACGCTCTATCCAAACATGCTCGTAAACTACCAGTTTGCATGTTATTGGAATTTTTTCGCGCTTCAATACATGATTGGTTTTTCAAACATCACAATAAAGCAGTTAGTCTTACTTCAACGGTTACTCCATATGTTGAAAGAAAATTAGCCAAGAGGACAAACAAATCAAGAAGATGGCAAGAATTTCTGAGACACCGCTAAAATTTTTATTTTTTTTAATTACGTGGTAGAAGCATTAGGTTAATCAAATATGACATAACTGGTAAATATCAGTAATACAGTTCAACTGATGTCACGTATTATTAAAAGAATATACATAATTTAAATGGGAGAGACGCAAATGCCTTATGTTTACAAAAGACAACATTTTAACTAAATAAGGCCACATCAGAGCTGACTCCTGTCAAACATAACATCACCATGTCCATCTTCTCCCCAAAATGCATTATCAACAAAAGCTAACAACCTGCCGGGAGGAGATGGATGGGAATTAGCACGAAGATAAGTGAGTACAACCAACTACGGGCAATAGTATACACGAACCATCATACTAATCATGTCACATAGTCTAACACATAAACATCACCTAAATATCATCTACAGAGACTCTGGCGGCTCGGCCAAACCATTAACCACCAGTTGATCAGACTGGAGCTTACTAGAAGTTCCTCCACCACCGTATTGTATATATATAATCCACACGCGACAGAAGCGCCATTCACATATATATACACCACGATTGTCTAGGCTACGACACGAGGAACCCAACCCGCCAGTTGATCTCTCCTACTGAGGCTACCACACAATAGGGACGCACTGGGCTCCAGCAGACAAGCATCAACTAACATGCAGTCATCACAACATACTAACTAACCGTAGTAGCAAGTATATCTAATAAGCATGACAATCATAATATAACATGCTACTCTATACTATATACTCCAGTTAGTCCCACTCACTGATTACCAGCAAACAAGAAGGTGTTCAGCTGTCTAATCACTAAACCTTCTCTTTCTCCTTTTTCTCCCGAGAAAGGCATATACACAAGTTAGTTATAATATCATAATCATCAATATACAAACGGACAGCATAACGGCTAGAAAACAACACTTAGTAAAATTTTCCACTGCCAAAGACACTCGGTCGACTGTCAGAGACAGTCGGCCGACTGTCTACACTCACTCGGCCGAGTGTCTAGTCACTCAGTCGATGGTCTCTCTCAAATACACTCGGCCGTGGGTCATACACACTCGGTCGATGGTCGAATCCGTCGATCGAGTGTCAAGAGACACTAGGCTGACTGTGTTTATCTGTAGGTGCTGAAGAACAAAGCTACGAATTTCACCCAAATTCAACCAATTCTTGCTCTAAAGCTCGATTATGACCTCAAAACTGACCAAATCGAAGACACTAAACATGTAGAAACATAAACCCACAAGATTTGAACTCATACAACATCAAAGCTAACCATTTTGACCCAAATTACTCACTTTGTAAAAACTTACACAAAAACCCAATTTTCTCAAAGATTAGAGCATGAAAGCTTTTGATTCTTACCTTGATAGAATCAGTGAATCACAAGGAACAAGATAATGTAAAAGATTCGAGCTCTAGAACAAGGATTTAATATTAGGGTTTGGTAATTGGAAGGATTAAAGAACGAGGTGTTTGTGTGTGTGTAGAGAAATCTGGAAACAAATGAGGAGAGAAGCAGCACTAGTCATCTAAAGTAGGTTAAAATCTCACATTGTGCAACACACGGGTATTTATCAGTTATCTGATATCTTTCATTCGTTCTTTGGCAACCCAAACAAAGTTCAAATTAGATAAACAAACATGTTCTGTGACCCTTGTCACAAACTGGTCCTATCCACATCATTACATAATAATAAATATTAAATAAAAATAAAAGCATAAATTAACTTAATACAAACTCAAGGGCAAACTAGTAATCTTACAACTAGGCCCAGTTAAGGATGTTACAATTTCCATCGATAAACAATCTAATAGAGGTGCGTGATAGAAGGAAAAATGGCCTCATTAATCTAGATGATAGAACTTGTACATGTGGGCAATGGCAATTATCGGGCATACCTTGCGGACATGTAATTGCAGCAGCACGACTCTTCGGAGTGGAAGATGTTACATGTTATGTATCACATTGGTTCATGTCTCAAACTTATATAAGTACGTATTCCGAACACATCCTTCCTTTGCCCCAAGGTAAAATTAACTTGGAGATTAAGTCAAACCTTGGAGAACAAGTCAAGCTTAGAAGACAAGTTTTACTTAAGGAACGAGGAGTTGATATTTATGGAATATTTCTTGTACTTGAAGGCTAAATTAAACTTGTGCAACAAAGTTTTAGATTTAATGCTTCATTATAAATAGACTTATAATCTCATTATAACTCATCACAAATTTTATCAATAAAATCTCTCTAGTTTGGTCCATGAATTAAAGTAATCAACCATTGATTACATATAACCACGTTAAATCATTGTGTTCTTAATTTTCTAGTTTTTGTCTTCATTTGTCTATTGTGGGTTGGGTAATCTTTAGGAATTACCCTTATTATTGGGTACTAAATCCTAACAATTGGTATTGAGAGCTCAAGGTTTTCGAGTTGGGAAGATGGCAGAAGACGAAAAATTTAGAATCGATAGGTTTGATGGAAAAGACTTCGGATTTTGGAAGATGCAAGTTCAAGATTACTTGTATCAAAAGAAGCTACACCAACCCTTGTTAGAGATCAAACCCGAAGGCATGGATGATGTCGTTTGGTCTCTTTTGGATCGCCAAGCTTGGGTACTATTCATCTCTCTCTCTCGCCAAGAACGTTGCATATAACGGTGTAAACGAGAAAACAACGTTTGCATGTTTAAAGGATATCTCTAACATGTATGAAAAACCTACTGTGGTGAATAAGGTTTTTCTTATGCGACAATTATTCAATACGAAGATGAGGGAAGGTTCGAGTGCAACGGATCACATCAACAAATTCAACAATATTATATCAAGACTTGAATCGGTAGATCTCAAGTTTGATGATGATCTAAAAGCACTAATCTTTCTTTCATCGTTATCGAGGAATTGGTCGAGTATGGTTACCGCGGTTAGTAGCTTTACGGGAACTACTAAGCTAGCGTTTGAAGGAATTAGGGATTTGATTCTCGGTGAAGACACTCGTAGGAGAAACTTAGGGGAATTGTCATCCGGATCCTTGTTATGTGCCGACAATCGGGGTTGGAAAATTGATTGTAGTGGTGAGAAGAAGTGTAGGAAGAAGTCAAAGAAGCGGTATCCATCAAAGGACCGAAGTGAAGCTATTTGTTGGGGTTGCAATCAGAAGGGACACTTTCAAAGGAATTGTAAAAATTCTCCGTAACTTTATCGCGGAAGAGACGTATGATGCACTTTTGTGTAGTTTTGAAGATTCGATGGAGTCTTGGATCTTGGATTCGGGAGCTTCGTTTCATGCCTCACCCACTAGGAGTTTGATGACAAATTTTTGATCGTATCAAGGTAAGGTTAGATTGGCAAACAATAAAAAGCTTGAAATTGAAGGTATAAGAGATGCTGTATTGAAGACTACTCTTGGTTCTAATTGGACTTTGAAAGACGTGAGGTTTATTCATAAGTTGAAAAGGATGCTTATCTCGGTTGGTTAATTAGATTAGGAAGGTAACGTGGTTACTTTTGATAATCGCCAATGGAAGGTGGTTAAGAGTAGTAGGTGGTTGAGGTGTTTGATGAAAACGTTGTGGTTTCTACGGGTGATGTTGGAGATAGTTCTACTCTATGCACCGAAGGCCCGGGCATATGAGTGAAAAAGGTATGAAGATGCTTGTTTCGAGTGAGAGAATTCCAAAGTTGAAGAAAGTGGAACTTGGGTTTTGCGAACCATGTATATATGGGAAGTAAAAGAAGGTGACTTTTGGGAAATCGGGGAATGCGCCCAAGTTGAAAAAATTGGAGCTAGTTCATACGGATGTGTTTGGTCCAACGAATGTAGAATCACATGGAGGTTCTCGCTATTATGTCACCTTCTTTGACGACTCCACTCGAAAGGTATGGGTTTATTTTCTTAAAGCTAAATCTGATTTATTTGATACTTTTGTGAAGTGGAAAGCTATAGTAGAGAATGAAACTAATTTAAAAGTGAAATGCTTAAAGTCGGATAATGGAGGGGAATATGGTAGTCTTGAGTTTAAAGACCATTGTGCAAAGCTCGGTATTAAGATGTTAAAGATGGTACTGGAGACACGACAACACAATGGGGTCGCCGAAAGTATGAATCGTACGTTGAATGAAATGGGTAAAAGTATGAGACTATATTCCGATTTGCCTAAGATATTTTGGGCAGATGCGGTTAGTACGGCGGCTTATTTGATCAATAGGGGACCCTCAACACCATTGGGTTTCCAAATTCCTAAGGAAGAATGGCAAGGTAAAAAGGTGAATTATGGTCATCTTAGAATCTTTGGGTGCAATGCATACGTGAAGACCAAGGATGCGGATAGAGACAAGCTTGAGGCTAAGTCAGAGATGTGTACTTTTATTGGTTACGGTTCGGATGAGATGGGTTATCGATGTTGGGATAATGATAGTAGAAAAGTTGTTCGTTCGCGTGATATTACCTTTGATGAAGATTTGGTTTATGGCAAACCGGAAACGGAGAGTCCTAAACCGGATTATGTTACTTTTGATGATGTTTCTATTGATGATCTTGCAGGTTCTAGTGGGAGTTCGGGTAACAATGAATTTTCGAATAATGGTGATGTCACATCCTCAAATAGGGCCAACGGTATTTGTGACTTTTCAATATCATAACACAAGTGTACAAACAAGAACGACTCTATACGAGATGTTTTATAAAACATTAATTGTATTGCAGCGGAAAAATAATAAGGTTTTACATCTTTAATTCAATGACAAATGTCTAGATATTAAATGATAAATAAAAATGATGGACTCCAATGCAGCAAACAAAGCAGGCAATCATCAACAGCACAGTAGCTAGCATCATAAAGCTAATTATAACCTAAGAAAAAACATGCTTAAAACGTCAACACAAAGGTTGAGTGAAATTCATAGGTTTATATCAATAATCAAGATTTTTAGACCACAAGATTTAGTTATAAAAATCCGATATAAATCATATATCAAAAATTAAAGTATATGCCATGAGTATAATATCGAACTAAACAATTAATACCCCATGGTACCGTCGTACCACGCTTTCATTATTATGTACCCACTTGACATCTGTCAATGGATAGGGACGTTGCTCCCATAGCGCTACCATCAATAATTAAGTTTGCCAACTCAAATTCATGCAATTAACGATATTATCTAGTGAGGATTTAGCATGTAAAAATACATGTATAAATACAAGTTTAACAAAAGTCTCATCCAGTTGCATATAAAGTTTTTCAAGTTACTTGTGTCTAAATCGTAAAACATTTAAAAGCAAGCATGTGTCTCATCCCAAAATATAAAAACAGTAAAAATGTGACTATGAAAATCACCTTAAATAGCACAGCAAAAGATGAAGATAATTTTACGAATGAAATGAACGAGAGTATATGACCAGGTCTTCAACCTAGAGATATATTGAATTAATCAGAAATTTGTCCATATGACAAATGAAAATCCTAAGTGAACTTAAGAGTTGTTTTACAAGTGTTTGTGTGTCCACTATAATCAAGTTTAGACCTTGTACAACTTACGCAAACCTCGGTGCTATCAAATAAGTCTGGAATGACCAGATGTAACCAGGGGCTAGGACTCTTGATCAAAAACTATGTCATGACATTCGAGATCCACAACATTATCCCATAATGGCAACCTAAACATCATTCATTTACGACCGTAAGTAGCGGTGAAGTTCGTACAAGTTATACGTTTATCATGTTTTTGGCTTCCACATATTATGTGAGTATAGGAATACATCACATTAAAATGTTATAATAATAATATAGTGTATATACACATAAGTTAAGTTATTTAAACGTTTTATCATTTAAATAATAACTATATATGTATATTATAGTTTATTATTATTATACTATTAAATTAATCATTATTCATAATGTTAATTAATATATTGTTTCCTTATTATATATTATAAAAGATATTATATAATTTGTATTATTATTTGTTTCTTAATATAAAAGATACTTATTAATATAATAGTTTATTAAATCAAATAATATCTATAAATAACTAAATAATTACCTAAATACTAATATAATTATTAAATTAAAGATTTCATAATATCTATTGATCACATAGTTTATAAAAATAATATTAAATTAATATATGTATTATATATTTTTATATTAGCCGAATAATAAATAAATACACATAATTTTTTTTTGTAATTCTATTAAATATCTAAAAATCATATAAATAATTTTTATAGACTTAGTTTAATATATTAATCAGTAGAAAAATTTATAAAAATATTTCTAATACGTTTTTATATTTATTTTATATTTATCTTCTCGGTTTATATAGAAACAAAGTTAATTATGCATAAAATACTAATTCGACTTAAACAATTAGTTTTATAATTTTTATAAGTTCTATATACTGTAAAGATAATAAAAAGATTTATGAATCGATTTTATATGGTTTAAAATATTAATTTAGAATTTTAAATTCTAATATATATAATATTCCATAAATAATTAATTAAACATAATAAACCTTCTAAAATATTATATAACGACCTAGATATGTTACTTAACAGTTCTAAATTGTTTTTATATGTTTTCTACAGTTCATCATATTTTATATAATTAAATTCACAATTTAACATACATTATATATAAATCGAAACCAATAATTACATAATAATTAGTTTAATCGTTATAAAAATATGTAATCTGTATTTTTATGTTATAAATAATAATTTTATGATTTTACATTAGATCCTAGAAATTTATTATACTTTTATTAATTACTTTTATATTTTAATCTTTTTCGGTTATAAATAATGATAATAAATCTATATAAATTGGTATATAATATATATGATATATGTACTGATCAAATTAATCAAGTTTTATACTCTAATTTACTGTAAAAATAGTTGTATAATTTATTTAGCCTTTTTCCTATTTTTTATAAATATATACATATACCGATTATATATGTATTTAATATAAACAGTTTTTAATTATTTAAAAATATAAAAACGAATTATAAATCTGTAAAAATAATTTTTCTTAATACCAAGATATATATTAGTAATTATTATGTATTACATATATTTATTTTTATTCTACCTAATTTATTAATAATAATAATGCTAATCGGCTAGAAAAATAAAAAGAAATCATAAAAAAATAAAAAGAAAAAGAACTTACAAAATATTTTTAGGGTTTGAGAGGACTCCAGGGATTTTGTGGAAAAAAATATGAGGCTATGGTTTTTATTTATAGGGTAATTTTTCTTAGAGAGAAAGAAAAAGAATTATATAAGGAAATAAATATAATTACATATTTAAATAAATATTTTTCTTTTCTTTTTTTTATTTTTGACCAGATCTAATGGGGGGAAATTTATTTTTTATTTATTTATTTAATAAGAACATTCTAGAGTATTTATTTAATTATTTATTTTCTTTTTATTTAATTAATTCGAAAAATAAATAAAAGATATATAAATTTTAATTTTTACAATTTTAATTAGTTACCCGTATAATTTAATTTATTTATTCATTTACATTATACTTTGACATTTTATAAAAGTGCCACATTTATTTTATACAATTTGTTATTACATACTTTAAATTAATAACATTGTATTACAATTAGTTAATATTACATAAGTATATTATAATTATATTATACTTATATTAATAAAAAACTTAATAATAATAAATATTGGGTTAGAGTTAATTGAATTCGTATATTAATTATGTTACAGTATATAAACCCTAGATATTTAATACGCATACATGCAAGGAAAAACCCTAGGGGCATTTAAGTTTTTTTTCAAGAAGGAAAAAGTGACGGTTGTCACAGTATCCCCCCGTAAATGGAAACTTTGTCTCGAAGTTTTGGATAGACTTCTCGAATATATCAGCATTTGAGAAGAGAGATGGAGATATTTCCGTTTCATTTGGTCTTCACATTCCTAAGTACACTTGGGGCCATCGCGTGAATTCCAACGAATTTATTCTATAGAAATATTACCTTGTTCTAAGCGTTTGAATCTTATGACCCATAATTTATACTGGTTCTTTTTTGAAGTGCATCTTATTATTAATGCAAAAGTAATCCAAAGGAATATCAAGAGTTTTATCTGAAAGGATTTCCTCAAAAAGAGGATGATAATGCTATTCACGCATTTCAATAATTCGGATACATGAAATTTCAAAAACATTACTAAGCTCATTTAAAACCTTGAGCGTTTATGCCGCAACTCTAGGGCAGACAAACAGATAGGATTTTGTGAAGATCAGAGCCATGAAATTTGATGCATGGCTTGTGTTTGTTAGAGATGGTACCAACTCCAAATTCCGGAAGGTAACCATAGACATAATACCTTTGGTTTTCAAGAAATTCCTAATGTGAATCGACGAAAGGAGATGTCAGCTGAGGAGTCACTAATCAGGCTTATATACAAGTATGCCATAATTACTAAAATGCCCTCAGGATGGTATGAGTGATTAATGAAAGATACCATTCAGTATATTATAATACATGCGAACTTATCCTTGGAAATAGTTTTTGATGGCAAGTTGTAGAATGTAACTTTATGATCATGATTTCAGTTATATGTCGAATCGGAGATCGAAACTTGACTAGGATAACATCTAGTTGCAACCCACGAAGGAATAAATGTTTAGAGTAACCACACAAATGCCATAAACGTTTAAGGTAACTCCTTTAGAGAGATAGCAAGGATTTTAAATTATATTTTTGATAGAAAACTGCACGAAAAGGTGTGATCTCTTAATGAGAAAAATGTTCTCGCATAGATGGCGAGTCGATCTATCATTCACTTATGAGTTTAAGTGCATATGTTAATCATTGGCTATAAAAAATTGTTTCCAACAGGTGAGAAAATCTTCAAAAAATGCTTTCTCGTGCCAAAAGATATTAAATCATAGAATTGATGTTTACGAGGATGTTATGGTTTAGGCGTGAAATATCGGAGGTAGAAACTTCTCAGAAGAGCTTAGTGAATCTCTATCCATGATACTAATGTAATAACAGTTAGGATTGATACCAATCTGAAATACAGTTGGGTTGAATTCCCACACAGTGCCTCCCTTAAGAATAGGTGTGACCACTGTGCGTATCTCAGACACTGATTTCACAGCCCGCATTTATGCTACAGCCAACCCTAAAATAAATAGTTGATGAGCGCAAGAGGTATGTTTTGTTCTTGCTCGAAGGATAAGAGGAACTGTGATCCAATCATATTGTGGAGTAATACGGAAAAAAAATTATATAATAAGTCAAAGTAATTTTGAAGAAGTTTGAGACATTTTGATGTGACAATAATAATGAAACGAAGTTCTTAGTGAAACTGGAGTTATGTGTAACGTGTACTATTTTAAGAAAAATAACTTTTGAATTCAAATGTAAAAGAATTGATTTGTAAAAATGTAGGTATAAATTGATATGTACTAGTCAAAATAAGTAAATTTACTTTATTAGATAAATATATACGAATATAAAATTTGCATGAATGACAGTAAATAAATTTATTTTATAAAATTTCGAGAGGATCGCACAGTAAAATAGTGTGTGTAAAATTTTGGTAAACAGAATTTTCATATTTCGGAGGTTACGAGTTGGAAAAAGATTGATGAAGATCAAGTGAATGATTTTTGAAAATTTCGGGTGATATTTAAGCAACAATGTTATGAGGTAATGAAAACTATTGAATTTAATTGTGGTTGATGACTATTATAAGTTCTTGGAATTCAAAATGTTCATGTGTGAAGTTGTTGCTGTCAAGTGAGTTATGAATGGTGGAGTATGATAACGTGAAGTTAATCCCCTGTTGACTTTGAAATGCCAACAGGTCATGACTAATATTGGAGTCGGAAGGCTGGCTGTAAGTGTCCTTATTATATACTCATGGATTGATTCTGTCATTCACAAAGATTTCATAATAACTTGAGCATGAATAATCCGATGTTCACATAGACAGGTATGAAGACATGCTAATGCAGTGACTTTCGACTATGTGATGATCATTGAAAATCAATTTATCAAGTTCTCACTAAATCTGTGATTATTGTCGGGATGATGTCACTTGCCTATTGTTAGAACCATTACTATATGATCATTTTAGGATTTTACATTAGATCCCACTAATTTATAATACCTTTATTAGTTACTTTTGTATTTTAATGTTTTTCGATTATAAATAATGATAATAAATCTATATAAATTCGTATATAATATATATAAAATATGTACTTATCAAATTAATCAAGTTTTATACTCTACTTTACTGGAAAAATAGTTGTATAATTTTTTAGCCTTTTTCCTATTTTTTTATAAATATATACATATACCGATTATATATGTATATAATATAAACTGTTTTTAATTATTTAAAAATATAAAAACGAATTATAAATCTGTAAAAATAATTTTTCTTAATCCCAAGATACATATTAGTAATTATCATGTATTACATATATTAATTTTGTTCTACATAATTTATTAATAGTAATAATACTAATCGGCTAGAAAAATATAAAGAAATCGTAAAAAATAAAAAGAAAAAGAACTTACAAAATATTTTTAGAGTTTGAGAGGACTCCAGGGATTTTGTGAAAAAAAATGTGAGGCCAAGGTTTGTATTTATAGGGTAATTTTTCTTGGAGAGAAAGAAAAAGAATTATATAAGGAAACAAATATAATTACATATTTAAATAAATATTTTTCTTTTTTTTATATTCGACCAGATCTAATGGGGAGAAATTTATTTTTTTATTTTTTATTTAATAAGAAAATTCTAGAGTATTTATTTAATTATTTATTTTCTTTTTATTTAATTATAAATCAAAAAATAAATAAAAGATACATAAAATTTGATTTTTACAATTTTAATTAATTACCCTTTTAATTTAATTTATTTATTTATTTACATTATACTTTTACATTTTATAAAAGTGCCATATTTATTTTATACAATTTGTTATTACATACTTTAATTTAAATTAATAACCTTGTATTACAATTAGTTAATATTACATAAGTATATTATAATAATATTATACTTATATTAATAAAGATGTTGACTTAATAATAATAAGTATTAGGTTAGCGTTAATTGAATTCGTATATTAATTATGTTACAGTATATAAACCCTATATATTAATACGCAGACATGCAAGAAAAAACCCTAGGGGAATTTTAGTTTTTTTCTCAAGAAGGAAAAAGTGACGGTTGTCACAGGTGAGGAGTCACAAAGTGCTAATGATGAAGATGGTTCAGAAAGCGATGAAAGTTCCGAACTGTAACGACCCGAATTTTTCCGCTAATATATAAGATTAATATTTACATAATTAAATGTTTCCAACATGTTAAGCAATCAAACTTGTCAAGACTTATATATTTGGAATGAATTTTATACAAACGTTTGGCCACCCAGTCTGTCTGACGATTCACGAACGTCATAACTTGTAATAATTATATAATGGAATATATATATGGATATATATATTTATGATTTGTTAAAATGATATTTAAGTATCTCATTAAGTATATTAACAATTGGTTATATACATAAAATTGAGACTACTAATTTAAGGACTTCGAAATAATATACATATATATAACGTTTAACGACGTTATAAGTCTTAAGTTAAAATGAATATATATGTATTGTATTAAAATGTATTAATAAACTTTTGAAAGACTTAGATATATATACTAACATACTTATACTCAACAAAGATAACTATACTCGTATTCGCATTCAATTCCATCAAGAATTGTACTTGTATTCATACGGTATCTATACCCGTATTATACCCAGCTTCTAGATGTATTTACTATTTTTATATATCAATAGTAAAACATCATTTTTAACCTTTTTAATCATGGGGAAACATGTTTAACAACTCTTGGCATTTTATAACATGTATTTTAGCAAAATTTCAACTAAAGAATCCTTATACATATATCTATATATCACGTCCATATCTAGCTCCATGTACATCATTTTATTTCACATTTCTTTCAAGTTTAATCCTTCTTAACTCTCTCTAAATACCTATTCTAAATATTCAGCAAACCTTCATCATTTTAACCATAAACTAGATCAAAAATCAAAGCCATAATCATCATAAGAAAACCTAATCAAGAACACTTCATGAAGATCATCCATTTCAAGTCTATACTTTCAATCTTTTGAATCCATTTCAAAAACTCTTTGAAGGTCAAGAATTTATCATTCATCTCAGCTAATTTCTAAGTTTTAATCAAGGTAATAAACATACTCAAACTTTGGTTCAATTCATTTAATCATAACTATCTTAAATCAAGATAGATTTCTAACTTGAAACTTTTGTTGATTCCAAGCTTCTACTTCAAGATTTTCTAAGCTATCAAGGACACCATCAACTCAAAGATCCTTTCTTTATTTTTCCAGTAACATCACTCTTTAAACTTGAGGTAGTAACCTTATTCGAAATCTCGTTCGATTCATATTCATATAGCTATCTTATTTTGAGTTTATAACTAATAACAACAAGAACATAGTTTAGATTATTTCTAAACTTGTTCACAAACAAACTTAATCCTTCTAACTTGACTTTTAAAATACTTCAACACATGTATTATGACAGTATGTCAAGCTAACATAAAGATATAAAACTTGTAAACACGAAGAACACCTTAAAACTGAACATACGCCGTCATAGATCATCGGGGGCTGTTTTGGGTTTGATTTTAAAAACCTATCTTAAACTTTGAATTAAAAGATTTCCTTTGGTGAAAAATCTTATTTTATATGGATATGAAATATATCCAAAATCCATGATTAAACTCTAATTGGAAGTATGTTTTTCAAAAAAGTCATCAAGATGTCGTTCTTACGACGGATATGACTATCTTCTTGTATTTGACACCTAAGCTGTATTTTCGACTATAAACATATACTTTTTCTGTTTAGATTAATAAATAACGGTTCGATACAAAACTATGGCAAGTCGAATCACTCAAAACGGATTTGTAATGAAGAAATTATGGGTAAAACAAAATTGGATATTTTTGTTTATTTTTAGCTACAGTTTTGATTAATAAAAATGGATGCTAACCTTATCCTAGCTAACTTACCTTGTATCCTACATGTATTTATACATGTCTTGTTCCCGAACTTATAGAAATACAATTTATAATAGTCGTGATTAAGTTCTACGACAATAATTCGGATACATGAAATTTCAAAAACATTACTAAGCTCATTTAAAACCTTGAGCGTTTATGCCACAACTCTAGGGCAGACAAACAGATAGGATTTTGTGAAGATCAGAGCCATGAAATTTGATGCATGGCTTGTGTTTGTTAGAGATGGTACCAACTCCAAATTCCGGAAGGTAACCATAGACATAATACCTTTGGTTTTCAAGAAATTCCTAATGTGAATCGACGAAAGGAGATGTCAGCTGAGGAGTCACTAATCAGGCTTATATACAAGTATGCCATAATTACTAAAATGCCCTCAGGATGGTATGAGTGATTAATGAAAGATACCATTCAGTATATTATAATACATGCGAACTTATCCTTGGAAATAGTTTTTGATAGCAAGTTGTAGAATGTAACTTTATGATCATGATTTCAGTTATATGTCGAATCGGAGATCGAAACTTGACTAGGATAACATCTAGTTGCAACCCACGAAGGAATAAATGTTTAGAGTAACCACATAAATGCCATAAACGTTTAAGGTAACTCCTTTAGAGAGATAGCAAGGATTTTAAATTATATTTTTGATAGAAAACTGCACGAAAAGGTGTGATCTCTTAATGAGAAAAATGTTCTCGCATAGATGGCGAGTCGATCTATCATTCACTTATGAGTTTAAGTGCATATGTTAATCATTGGCTATAAAAAATTGTTTCCAACAGGTGAGAAAATCTTCAAAAAATGCTTTCTCGTGCCAAAAAGATATTAAATCATAGAATTGATGTTTACGAGGATGTTGTGGTTTAGGCGTGAAATATCGGAGGTAGAAACTTCTCAGAGGAGCTTAGTGAATCTCTATCCATGATACTAATGTAATAACAGTTAGGATTGATACCAATCTGAAATACAGTTGGGTTGAATTCCCACACAGTGCCTCCCTTAAGAATATGTGTGACCACTGTGCGTATCTCAGACACTGATTTCACAGCCCGCATTTATGCTACAGCCAACCCTAAAATAAATAGTTGATGAGCGCAAGAGGTATGTTTTGTTCTTGCTCGAAGGATAAGAGGAACTGTGATCCAATCATATTGTGGAGTAATACGGAAAAAAAATTATATAATAAGTCAAAGTAATTTTGAAGAAGTTTGAGACATTTTGATGTGACAATAATAATGAAACGAAGTTCTTAGTGAAACTGGAGTTATGTGTAACGTGTACTATTTTAAGAAAAATAACTTTTGAATTCAAATGTAAAAGAATTGATTTGTAAAAATGTAGGTATAAATTGATATGTACTAGTCAAAATAAGTAAATTTACTTTATTAGATAAATATATACGAATATAAAATTTGCACGAATGACAGTAAATAAATTTATTTTATAAAATTTCGAGAGGATCGCACAGTAAAATAGTGTGTGTAAAATTTTGGTAAACAGAATTTTCATATTTCGGAGGTTACGAGTTGGAAAAAGATTGATGAAGATCAAGTGAATGATTTTTGAAAATTTCGGGTGATATTTAAGCAACAATGTTATGAGGTAATGAAAACTATTGAATTTAAGTGTGGTTGATGACTATTATAAGTTCTTGGAATTCAAAATGTTCATGTGTGAAGTTGTTGCTGTCAAGTGAGTTATGAATGGTGGAGTATGATAACGTGAAGTTAATCCCCTGTTGACTTTGAAATGCCAACAGGTCATGACTAATATTGGAGTCGGAAGGCTGGCTGTAAGTGTCCTTATTATATACTCATGGATTGATTCTGTCATTCACAAAGATTTCATAATAACTTGAGCATGAATAATCCGATGTTCACATAGACAGGTATGAAGACATGCTAATGCAGTGACTTTCGACTATGTGATGATCATTGAAAATCAATTTATCAAGTTCTCACTAAATCTGTGATTATTGTCGGGATGATGTCACTTGCCTATTGTTAGAACCATTACTATATGATCATTTAATGATACAACTAACATGCTTTTAACACCAAGGTGAAATCGTAGGATTTTTCAGGAAAATGGTTAATGATTCAAAGGTCACGACTTATTGTTTAGGTACAACAAATTACACGATGTTTGACCTTAAGTAATGTAATGATAATCATATCAATGCTACCCTTGATCATATGGAGCGTGGGAGGGATCACATGTTTTTCAATATCGTGAGGGAAATATATATATATATATATATATATATATATATATATATATATATATATATATATATATATATATATATATATATATACACACACACTACGCCCTTTACTGGCCCGAAATATGGATACGCTAGAGTATGATGGGATTCCTTGATTTATGTGATAATCAAAAGATACCCGTTGGAAATTTCGACCATGGTAAGCAGCGTCTTTAGTCGGAGGGTCATGATCAGGTGATGGTGGTAGTGTATCAGGAGTATATAATGGTGTAGTAGGTGAATACTTAGGTGAATGTGGTGTTTATAAGAATCGACGCTGGAAAATTCAAAATAAATCCTTGCGAGTGATTGTCGCTTATTTTCAACGGGTTTTCTAATGGGTTCATGAAAATCTAAACCAGGAACGTAATTACAGATAATAAGTGGCATGCTTCTAGGAAATTTTGAGGGTGTCACTTCAGGTTGCTTAAGAACATGCATCCTTCCTTCCAGTGAGGATATGGTAGTGATTAAGCGTAATAATTAAGCGTCAAAGTTAAAGAGAATAGGTTGTTTAAGAAAGAATGAATACAAAGTTTACAACCTTTATGGTATAGGAGAGATTGTTAATCTACTCATGGGTATGAGATGGATAGTTTGGTTGAAACGAGCTCTTCGTATATCTACAAATCAGATGATGATTACACTTCATGTAATATCATTGAGATTTTTGAATGAATGGCTTAGGAATATTTCTTTGATTCACATTCTATTCCATATGTCATGATATTGGAATTTCTATATGAATTACTGTTATATAATCACGTTGGCCAGACGTCATTATATTATTCTAACTCATAATTCTATCACTCCATTAAGTTGAAATTTGGTAATCAACTTTCCACTAATGTCATTCTTGTTAATATATGTTTCTTTAGAAAATTGGGGTTTAAACAGAAATTGAAAGAAAAGAAGATAGAAATATTATTCATTCATTTAATGAAAAAAGATAATCAGGGTATCACAAATAAATCCTAACAAAAATTGCCAAACTGATATCCAAAATATAGATGTACTAAAACATAAGGAACACTATGATAGTTTTCAAAGGACTTTGTAGATGCCAAATATTCTTCCTCGTGCCTTTTCATCCTTCTTCCTATTCGGACATTTATTCTCAACATGCCCTAGTTCTCCACATCCATTGCAAGTAGGAATAGTTGTATTTGCCTTGGTTGCAGGAGTATTGGTTGAGGGAACTCTAACTCTACATTTTTTGACTATGTGACCCACCTTCTTACACTTGGTGTATTCAGTCTTACACCATCCAGCATGATGTTTCTCACACCTTTGGCAATAAGGATGGGTTCCCTTATAGCGTTTGCTGGATTCTCCCTTGAAATGCTCTTGCTCTTTTTCTTCCCACTTCCTTGTAGTATCTCCTTCCTTCTCATGTTTGGCAGCAAGTTGGTTTGTCATGCAAACGGCTTCTTGTATGGTCCTTGGGTTGAGAAAGAAGACAGCCCTTTGAATGTCATCAGGTAACCCATTGATGTAACATTGGATTCCTAGGTAAGCGGGAGTAACCATGTGAGGATTCATGAAAGCAAATTCTTGAAATTTGTTGGTGTAGCTTATGAGATCAGCATCCACCATCTCCATATTTCCAAACTCAGGTCTTTCTATACCCTTGTATGTAGGGGTTTGCAGTTCATGAACTCATTAGGAGGATCACGGGGACCATTAGTATTGTTGTTGTTGTTGTTGTTATTGTTGCCTTGGGCGGCAGCTAATAGCATTTGGAATTGTTCGGTGGTGAGAGTGACATTTGGTGGAGTGTTGTTAGTTTGAGCACTACGAGCCATTGTTCTTCAACACATAAGGTAATGTATTAATTGAAGAGTTATGATGCGAATAAGCTTGCAAAATAACAACACACAATGGATAATAAAAGGTAGCATGAGTTAGTTGGTGATAATGGTGGTGAAACAGGTGAGTAAATTAGTGTGTGGACAGATCCTTCTGTGTCCAAAATGATGATTCGATGGTGGCTAGACATCCTATAAAAAAAAGAAAGATTACTAAGTAGATTCTAAGGCACGGTGTGAAGGCAAGATGGAAGGAGAGCATAGTAAGGCAAACGTTGAAATGAGGATAGCACTTAAAACTAAGGCAGGAAAGGTTATAGTCCTATAGATTGCTAAGGCACTCTAACTAGCACATAAGGCACACATAATATGCAATCCTGGTTCTCTATAACAACCTGACTCTAATACCAATCTGTCACATCCTCAAATAGGTACAGGGGTATTTGTGACTTTTCAATATCATAACACAAGTGTACAAACGAGAACGACTCTATATGAGACGTTTTATAAAACATTAATTGTATTGCAGCGGAAAAATAATAAGGTTTTACATCTTTAATTCAATGACAAATGTCTAGATATTAAATAATAAATAAAAATGATGGACTCCAATGCAGTAAGCAAAGCAGGCAATCATCAACAGCACAGTAGCTAGCATCACAAAGCTAATTATAACCTGAGAAAAAACATGCTTAAAATGTCAACACAAAGGTTCAGTGAAATTCATAGGTTTATATCAATAATCAAGATTTTTAGACCACAAGATTTAGTTATAAAAATTCGATATAAATCATATATCAAAAATTAAAGTATATGCCATGAGTATAAAATCGAACTAAACAATTAATATCCCATGGTACCGTCGTACCACGCTTTCATTATTATGTACCTACTTGACATCTGTCAATGGATAGGGACATTGCTCCCATAGTTCTACCATCATTAATTAAGTTTGCCAACTCAAATTCATGCAATTAATGATATTATCAAGTAGGAATTTAGCATGTAAAAATACAAGTATAAATACATGTATAAATATAAGTTTAACTAAAGTCTCATCCAGTTGCATATAAAGTTTTTCAAGTTACTTGTGTCTAAATCGTAAAATATTTAAAAGCAAGCACGTGTCTCATCTCAAAATATAAAAACAGTAAAAATGTGAGTACGAAAATCACCTTAAATAGCACAGCAAAAGATGAAGATAATTACACGAATGAAATGAACGAGAGTATATGACCAGGTCTTCAACCTAGAGATATATTGACTTAATCAGAAATTTGTCCATATGACAAATGAAAATCCTAAGTGAACTTAAGAGTTGTTTTACAAGTGTTTGCGTGTCCACCATAATCAAGTTTAGACCTTGTACAACTTACGCAAACCTCGGTGCTATCAAATAAGTTCGGAATGACCAGATGTAACCGGAGGCTAGGACTCTTGATAAGAAACTATGTCATGACATTCGAGATCCACAACCTTATCCCATAATGGCAACATAGACATCATTCACTTACGACCGTAAGTAGTGGTGAAGTTCGTACAAGTTATACGTTTATCACGTTTTTGACTTCCACATATTATGTGAGTATAGGAATACATCACATTAAAATGTTATAATAATAATATAGTTTATATACACATAAGTAAAATTATTTAGACGTTTTATTATTTAAATAATAACTATATATGTATATGATAGTTTATTATTATTATACTATTAAATTAATCATTATTCATAATGTTAATTAATATATTGTTTCCTTATTATATATTATAAAAGATATTATATAATTTATATTATTATTTGTTTCTTAATATAAAAGATACTTATTAATATAATAGTTTATTAAATCAAATAATATCTATAAATAACTAAATAATTTCCTAAATACTTATATAATTATTAAAGTAAAGATTTCATAATATCTATTGATCACATAGTTTATAAAAATAATATTAAATTAATATATGTATTATATATTTTTATATTAGTAGAATAATATATAAATACACATAAAAAATTTTTAATTCTATTAAATATCTAAAAATCATATAAATAATTTTTATAGACTTAGTTTAATATATTAATCAGTAGAAAAATTTATAAAAATATTCCTAATACGTTTTTATATTTATTTTATATTTATCTTCTCGGTTTATATAGAAACAAAGTTAATTATGCATAAAATATTAATTCGACTTAAACAATTAGTTTTATAATATTTATAAGTTCTATATACTGTAAATATAATAAAAAGATTTATAAATCGATTTTATATGGTTTACAATATTTATTTAGAATTTTACATTCTAATATACATAATATTCCATAAATAATTAATTAAACATAATAAACCTTCCAAAATATTATATAACGACCTAGATATGTTTTTTAATAGTTCTAAGTTGTTTTTATGTGTTTTCTACAGTTCCTCATATTTTATATAATTAAATTCACAATTTAACATACCTTATATATAAACCAAAACCAATAATTACATAATAATTAGTTTAATAGTTGTAAAATTATGTAATCTGTATTTTTATGTTATAAGAATAATTTTAGGATTTTACATTAGATCCCACTAATTTATAATACCTTTATTAGTTACTTTTGTATTTTAATGTTTTTCGATTATAAATAATGATAATAAATCTATATAAATTCGTATATAATATATATAAAATATGTACTTATCAAATTAATCAAGTTTTATACTCTACTTTACTGGAAAAATAGTTGTATAATTTTTTAGCCTTTTTCCTATTTTTTTATAAATATATACATATACCGATTATATATGTATATAATATAAACTGTTTTTAATTATTTAAAAATATAAAAACGAATTATAAATCTGTAAAAATAATTTTTCTTAATCCCAAGATACATATTAGTAATTATCATGTATTACATATATTAATTTTGTTCTACATAATTTATTAATAGTAATAATACTAATCGGCTAGAAAAATATAAAGAAATCGTAAAAAATAAAAAGAAAAAGAACTTACAAAATATTTTTAGAGTTTGAGAGGACTCCAGGGATTTTGTGAAAAAAAATGTGAGGCCAAGGTTTGTATTTATAGGGTAATTTTTCTTGGAGAGAAAGAAAAAGAATTATATAAGGAAACAAATATAATTACATATTTAAATAAATATTTTTCTTTTTTTTATATTCGACCAGATCTAATGGGGAGAAATTTATTTTTTTATTTTTTATTTAATAAGAAAATTCTAGAGTATTTATTTAATTATTTATTTTCTTTTTATTTAATTATAAATCAAAAAATAAATAAAAGATACATAAAATTTGATTTTTACAATTTTAATTAATTACCCTTTTAATTTAATTTATTTATTTATTTACATTATACTTTTACATTTTATAAAAGTGCCATATTTATTTTATACAATTTGTTATTACATACTTTAATTTAAATTAATAACCTTGTATTACAATTAGTTAATATTACATAAGTATATTATAATAATATTATACTTATATTAATAAAGATGTTGACTTAATAATAATAAGTATTAGGTTAGCGTTAATTGAATTCGTATATTAATTATGTTACAGTATATAAACCCTATATATTAATACGCAGACATGCAAGAAAAAACCCTAGGGGAATTTTAGTTTTTTTTTCAAGAAGGAAAAAGTGACGGTTGTCACAGGTGAGGAGTCACAAAGTGCTAATGATGAAGATGGTTCAGAAAGCGATGAAAGTTCCGAACTGTAACGACCCGAATTTTTCCGCTAATATATAAGATTAATATTTACATAATTAAATGTTTCCAACATGTTAAGCAATCAAACTTGTCAAGACTTATATATTTGGAATGAATTTTATACAAACGTTTGGCCACCCAGTCTGTCTGACGATTCACGAACGTCATAACTTGTAATAATTATATAATGGAATATATATATATGGATATATATATTTATGATTTGTTAAAATGATATTTAAGTATCTCATTAAGTATATTAACAATTGGTTATATACATAAAATTGAGACTACTAATTTAAGGACTTCGAAATAATATACATATATATAACGTTTAACGACGTTATAAGTCTTAAGTTAAAATGAATATATATGTATTGTATTAAAATGTATTAATAAACTTTTGAAAGACTTAGATATATATACTAACATACTTATACTCAACAAAGATAACTATACTCGTATTCGCATTCAATTCCATCAAGAATTCTACTTGTATTCATACGGTATCTATACCCGTATTATACCCAGCTTCTAGATGTATTTACTATTTTTATATATCAATAGTAAAACATCATTTTTAACCTTTTTAATCATGGGGAAACATGTTTAACAACTCTTGGCATTTTATAACATTTATTTTAGCAAAATTTCAACTAAAGAATCCTTATACATATATCTATATATCACGTCCATATCTAGCTCCATGTACATCATTTTATTTCACATTTCTTTCAAGTTTAATCCTTCTTAACTCTCTCTAAATACCTATTCTAAATATTCAGCAAACCTTCATCATTTTAACCATAAACTAGATCAAAAATCAAAGCCATAATCATCATAAGAAAAACTAATCAAGAACACTTCATGAAGATCATCCATTTCAAGTCTATACTTTCAATCTTTTGAATCCATTTCAAAAACTCTTTGAAGGTCAAGAATTTATCATTCATCTCAGCTAATTTCTAAGTTTTAATCAAGGTAATAAACATACTCAAACTTTGGTTCAATTCATTTAATCATAACTATCTTAAATCAAGATAGATTTCTAACTTGAAACTTTTGTTGATTCCAAGCTTCTACTTCAAGATTTTCTAAGCTATCAAGGACACCATCAACTCAAAGATCCTTTCTTTATTTTTCCAGTAACATCACTCTTTAAACTTGAGGTAGTAACCTTATTCGAAATCTCGTTCGATTCATATTCATATAGCTATCTTATTTTGAGTTTATAACTAATAACAACAAGAACATAGTTTAGATTATTTCTAAACTTGTTCACAAACAAACTTAATCCTTCTAACTTGACTTTTAAAATACTTCAACACATGTATTATGACAGTATGTCAAGCTAACATAAAGATATAAAACTTGTAAACACGAAGAACACCTTAAAACTGAACATACGCCGTCATAGATCATCGGGGGCTGTTTTGGGTTTGATTTTAAAAGCCTATCTTAAACTTTGAATTAAAAGATTTCCTTTGGTGAAAAATCTTATTTTATATGGATATGAAATATATCCAAAATCCAAGATTAAACTCTAATTGGAAGTATGTTTTTCAAAAAAGTCATCAAGATGTCGTTCTTACGACGGATATGACTATCTTCTTGTATTTGACACCTAAGCTGTATTTTCGACTATAAACATATACTTTTTCTGTTTAGATTAATAAATAATGGTTCGATACAAAACTATGGCAAGTCGAATCACTCAAAACGGATTTGTAATGAAGAAATTATGGGTAAAACAAAATTGGATATTTTTGTTTATTTTTAGCTACAGTTTTGATTAATAAAAATGGATGCTAACCTTATCCTAGCTAACTTACCTTGTATCCTACATGTATTTATACATGTCTTGTTCCCGAACTTATAGAAATACAATTTATAATAGTCGTGATTAAGTTCTACGACAATAATTCGGATACATGAAATTTCAAAAACATTACTAAGCTCATTTAAAACCTTGAGCGTTTATGCCGCAACTCTAGGGCAGACAAACAGATAGGATTTTGTGAAGATCAGAGCCATGAAATTTGATGCATGGCTTGTGTTTGTTAGAGATGGTACCAACTCCAAATTCCGGAAGGTAACCATAGACATAATACCTTTGGTTTTCAAGAAATTCCTAATGTGAATCGACGAAAGGAGATGTCAGCTGAGGAGTCACTAATCAGGCTTATATACAAGTATGCCATAATTACTAAAATGCCCTCAGGATGGTATGAGTGATTAATGAAAGATACCATTCAGTATATTATAATACATGCGAACTTATCCTTGGAAATAGTTTTTGATAGCAAGTTGTAGAATGTAACTTTATGATCATGATTTCAGTTATATGTCGAATCGGAGATCGAAACTTGACTAGGATAACATCTAGTTGCAACCCACGAAGGAATAAATGTTTAGAGTAACCACATAAATGCCATAAACGTTTAAGGTAACTCCTTTAGAGAGATAGCAAGGATTTTAAATTATATTTTTGATAGAAAACTGCACGAAAAGGTGTGATCTCTTAATGAGAAAAATGTTCTCGCATAGATGGCGAGTCGATCTATCATTCACTTATGAGTTTAAGTGCATATGTTAATCATTGGCTATAAAAAATTGTTTCCAACGGGTGAGAAAATCTTCAAAAAATGCTTTCTCGTGCCAAAAAGATATTAAATCATAGAATTGATGTTTACGAGGATGTTGTGGTTTAGGCGTGAAATATCGGAGGTAGAAACTTCTCAGAGGAGCTTAGTGAATCTCTATCCATGATACTAATGTAATAACAGTTAGGATTGATACCAATCTGAAATACAGTTGGGTTGAATTCCCACACAGTGCCTCCCTTAAGAATAGGTGTGACCACTGTGCGTATCTCAGACACTGATTTCACAGCCCGCATTTATGCTACAGCCAACCCTAAAATAAATAGTTGATGAGCACAAGAGGTATGTTTTGTTCTTGCTCGAAGGATAAGAGGAACTGTGATCCAATCATATTGTGGAGTAATACGGAAAAAAAATTATATAATAAGTCAAAGTAATTTTGAAGAAGTTTGAGACATTTTGATGTGACAATAATAATGAAACGAAGTTCTTAGTGAAACTGGAGTTATGTGTAACGTGTACTATTTTAAGAAAAATAACTTTTGAATTCAAATGTAAAAGAATTGATTTGTAAAAATGTAGGTATAAATTGATATGTACTAGTCAAAATAAGTAAATTTACTTTATTAGATAAATATATACGAATATAAAATTTGCACGAATGACAGTAAATAAATTTATTTTATAAAATTTCGAGAGGATCGTACAGTAAAATAGTGTGTGTAAAATTTTGGTAAACAGAATTTTCATATTTCGGAGGTTACGAGTTGGAAAAAGATTGATGAAGATCAAGTGAATGATTTTTGAAAATTTCGGGTGATATTTAAGCAACAATGTTATGAGGTAATGAAAACTATTGAATTTAAGTGTGGTTGATGACTATTATAAGTTCTTGGAATTCAAAATGTTCATGTGTGAAGTTGTTGCTGTCAAGTGAGTTATGAATGGTGGAGTATGATAACGTGAAGTTAATCCCCTGTTGACTTTGAAATGCCAACAGGTCATGACTAATATTGGAGTCGGAAGGCTGGCTGTAAGTGTCCTTATTATATACTCATGGATTGATTCTGTCATTCACAAAGATTTCATAATAACTTGAGCATGAATAATCCGATGTTCACATAGACAGGTATGAAGACATGCTAATGCAGTGACTTTCGACTATGTGATGATCATTGAAAATCAATTTATCAAGTTCTCACTAAATCTGTGATTATTGTCGGGATGATGTCACTTGCCTATTGTTAGAACCATTACTATATGATCATTTAATGATACAACTAACATGCTTTTAACACCAAGGTGAAATCGTAGGATTTTTCAGGAAAATGGTTAATGATTCAAAGGTCACGACTTATTGTTTAGGTACAACAAATTACACGATGTTTGACCTTAAGTAATGTAATGATAATCATATCAATGCTACCCTTGATCATATGGAGCGTGGGAGGGATCACATGTTTTTCAATATCGTGAGGGAAATATATATATATATATATATATATATATATATATATATATATATATATATATATATATATATATATATATATATATATATACACACACACTACGCCCTTTACTGGCCCGAAATATGGATACGCTAGAGTATGATGGGATTCCTTGATTTATGTGATAATCAAAAGATACCCGTTGGAAATTTCGACCATGGTAAGCAGCGTCTTTAGTCGGAGGGTCATGATCAGGTGATGGTGGTAGTGTATCAGGAGTATATAATGGTGTAGTAGGTGAATACTTAGGTGAATGTGGTGTTTATAAGAATCGACGCTGGAAAATTCAAAATAAATCCTTGCGAGTGATTGTCGCTTATTTTCAACGGGTTTTCTAATGGGTTCATGAAAATCTAAACCAGGAACGTAATTACAGATAATAAGTGGCATGCTTCTAGGAAATTTTGAGGGTGTCACTTCAGGTTGCTTAAGAACATGCATCCTTCCTTCCAGTGAGGATATGGTAGTGATTAAGCGTAATAATTAAGCGTCAAAGTTAAAGAGAATAGGTTGTTTAAGAAAGAATGAATACAAAGTTTACAACCTTTATGGTATAGGAGAGATTGTTAATCTACTCATGGGTATGAGATGGATAGTTTGGTTGAAACGAGCTCTTCGTATATCTACAAATCAGATGATGATTACACTTCATGTAATATCATTGAGATTTTTGAATGAATGGCTTAGGAATATTTCTTTGATTCACATTCTATTCCATATGTCATGATATTGGAATTTCTATATGAATTACTGTTATATAATCACGTTGGCCAGACGTCATTATATTATTCTAACTCATAATTCTATCACTCCATTAAGTTGAAATTTGGTAATCAACTTTCCACTAATGTCATTCTTGTTAATATATGTTTCTTTAGAAAATTGGGGTTTAAACAGAAATTGAAAGAAAAGAAGATAGAAATATTATTCATTCATTTAATGAAAAAAGATAATCAGGGTATCACAAATAAATCCTAACAAAAATTGCCAAACTGATATCCAAAATATAGATGTACTAAAACATAAGGAACACTATGATAGTTTTCAAAGGACTTTGTAGATGCCAAATATTCTTCCTCGTGCCTTTTCATCCTTCTTCCTATTCGGACATTTATTCTCAACATGCCCTAGTTCTCCACATCCATTGCAAGTAGGAATAGTTGTATTTGCCTTGGTTGCAGGAGTATTGGTTGAGGGAACTCTAACTCTACATTTTTTGACTATGTGACCCACCTTCTTACACTTGGTGTATTCAGTCTTACACCATCCAGCATGATGTTTCTCACACCTTTGGCAATAAGGATGGGTTCCCTTATAGCGTTTGCTGGATTCTCCCTTGAAATGCTCTTGCTCTTTTTCTTCCCACTTCCTTGTAGTATCTCCTTCCTTCTCATGTTTGGCAGCAAGTTGGTTTGTCATGCAAACGGCTTCTTGTATGGTCCTTGGGTTGAGAAAGAAGACAGCCCTTTGAATGTCATCAGGTAACCCATTGATGTAACATTGGATTCCTAGGTAAGCGGGAGTAACCATGTGAGGATTCATGAAAGCAAATTCTTGAAATTTGTTGGTGTAGCTTATGAGATCAGCATCCACCATCTCCATATTTCCAAACTCAGGTCTTTCTATACCCTTGTATGTAGGGGTTTGCAGTTCATGAACTCATTAGGAGGATCACGGGGACCATTAGTATTGTTGTTGTTGTTGTTGTTGTTGTTGTTATTGTTGCCTTGGGCGGCAGCTAATAGCATTTGGAATTGTTCGGTGGTGAGAGTGACATTTGGTGGAGTGTTGTTAGTTTGAGCACTACGAGCCATTGTTCTTCAACACATAAGGTAATGTATTAATTGAAGAGTTATGATGCGAATAAGCTTGCAAAATAACAACACACAATGGATAATAAAAGGTAGCATGAGTTAGTTGGTGATAATGGTGGTGAAACAGGTGAGTAAATTAGTGTGTGGACAGATCCTTCTGTGTCCAAAATGATGATTCGATGGTGGCTAGACATCCTAGAAAAAAAATAAAGATTACTAAGTAGATTCTAAGGCACGGTGTGAAGGCAAGATGGAAGGAGAGCATAGTAAGGCAAACGTTGAAATGAGGATAGCACTTAAAACTAAGGCAGGAAAGGTTATAGTCCTATACATTGCTAAGGCACTCTAACTAGCACATAAGGCACACATAATATGCAATCCTGGTTCTCTATAACAACCTGACTCTAATACCAATCTGTCACATCCTCAAATAGGTACAGGGGTATTTGTGACTTTTCAATATCATAACACAAGTGTACAAACGAGAACGACTCTATATGAGACGTTTTATAAAACATTAATTGTATTGCAGCGGAAAAATAATAAGGTTTTACATCTTTAATTCAATGACAAATGTCTAGATATTAAATAATAAATAAAAATGATGGACTCCAATGCAGTAAGCAAAGCAGGCAATCATCAACAGCACAGTAGCTAGCATCACAAAGCTAATTATAACCTGAGAAAAAACATGCTTAAAATGTCAACACAAAGGTTCAGTGAAATTCATAGGTTTATATCAATAATCAAGATTTTTAGACCACAAGATTTAGTTATAAAAATTCGATATAAATCATATATCAAAAATTAAAGTATATGCCATGAGTATAAAATCGAACTAAACAATTAATACCCCATGGTACCGTCGTACCACGCTTTCATTATTATGTACCTACTTGACATCTGTCAATGGATAGGGACATTGCTCCCATAGTTCTACCATCATTAATTAAGTTTGCCAACTCAAATTCATGCAATTAATGATATTATCAAGTAGGAATTTAGCATGTAAAAATACAAGTATAAATACATGTATAAATATAAGTTTAACTAAAGTCTCATCCAGTTGCATATAAAGTTTTTCAAGTTACTTGTGTCTAAATCGTAAAATATTTAAAAGCAAGCACGTGTCTCATCTCAAAATATAAAAACAGTAAAAATGTGAGTACGAAAATCACCTTAAATAGCACAGCAAAAGATGAAGATAATTACACGAATGAAATGAACGAGAGTATATGACCAGGTCTTCAACCTAGAGATATATTGACTTAATCAGAAATTTGTCCATATGACAAATGAAAATCCTAAGTGAACTTAAGAGTTGTTTTACAAGTGTTTGCGTGCCCACCATAATCAAGTTTAGACCTTGTACAACTTACGCAAACCTCGGTGCTATCAAATAAGTTCGGAATGACCAGATGTAACCGGAAGCTAGGACTCTTGATAAGAAACTATGTCATGACATTCGAGATCCACAACCTTATCCCATAATGGCAACATAGACATCATTCACTTACGACCGTAAGTAGTGGTGAAGTTCGTACAAGTTATACGTTTATCACGTTTTTGACTTCCACATATTATGTGAGTATAGGAATACATCACATTAAAATGTTATAATAATAATATAGTTTATATACACATAAGTAAAATTATTTAAACGTTTTATTATTTAAATAATAACTATATATGTATATGATAGTTTATTATTATTATACTATTAAATTAATCATTATTCATAATGTTAATTAATATATTGTTTCCTTATTATATATTATAAAAGATATTATATAATTTATATTATTATTTGTTTCTTAATATAAAAGATACTTATTAATATAATAGTTTATTAAATCAAATAATATCTATAAATAACTAAATAATTTCCTAAATACTTATATAATTATTAAAGTAAAGATTTCATAATATCTATTGATCACATAGTTTATAAAAATAATATTAAATTAATATATGTATTATATATTTTTATATTAGTAGAATAATATATAAATACACATAAAAAATTTTTAATTCTATTAAATATCTAAAAATCATATAAATAATTTTTATAGACTTAGTTTAATATATTAATCAGTAGAAAAATTTATAAAAATATTCCTAATACGTTTTTATATTTATTTTATATTTATCTTCTCGGTTTATATAGAAACAAAGTTAATTATGCATAAAATATTAATTCGACTTAAACAATTAGTTTTATAATATTTATAAGTTCTATATACTGTAAATATAATAAAAAGATTTATAAATCGATTTTATATGGTTTACAATATTTATTTAGAATTTTACATTCTAATATACATAATATTCCATAAATAATTAATTAAACATAATAAACCTTCCAAAATATTATATAACGACCTAGATATGTTTTTTAATAGTTCTAAGTTGTTTTTATGTGTTTTCTACAGTTCCTCATATTTTATATAATTAAATTCACAATTTAACATACCTTATATATAAACCAAAACCAATAATTACATAATAATTAGTTTAATAGTTATAAAATTATGTAATCTGTATTTTTATGTTATAAGAATAATTTTAGGATTTTACATTAGATCCCACTAATTTATAATACCTTTATTAGTTACTTTTGTATTTTAATGTTTTTCGATTATAAATAATGATAATAAATCTATATAAATTCATATATAATATATATAAAATATGTACTTATCAAATTAATCAAGTTTTATACTCTACTTTACTGGAAAAATAGTTGTATAATTTTTTAGCCTTTTTCCTATTTTTTTATAAATATATACATATACCGATTATATATGTATATAATATAAACTGTTTTTAATTATTTAAAAATATAAAAACGAATTATAAATCTGTAAAAATAATTTTTCTTATTCCCAAGATACATATTAGTAATTATCATGTATTACATATATTAATTTTGTTCTACATAATTTATTAATAGTAATAATACTAATCGGCTAGAAAAATATAAAGAAATCGTAAAAAATAAAAAGAAAAAGAACTTACAAAATATTTTTAGAGTTTGAGAGGACTCCAGGGATTTTGTGAAAAAAAATGTGAGGCCAAGGTTTGTATTTATAGGGTAATTTTTCTTGGAGAGAAAGAAAAAGAATTATATAAGGAAACAAATATAATTACATATTTAAATAAATATTTTTCTTTTTTTTATATTTGACCAGATCTAATGGGGAGAAATTTATTTTTTTATTTTTTATTTAATAAGAAAATTCTAGAGTATTTATTTAATTATTTATTTTCTTTTTATTTAATTATAAATCAAAAAATAAATAAAAGATACATAAAATTTGATTTTTACAATTTTAATTAATTACCCTTTTAATTTAATTTATTTATTTATTTACATTATACTTTTACATTTTATAAAAGTGCCATATTTATTTTTTACAATTTGTTATTACATACTTTAATTTAAATTAATAACCTTGTATTACAATTAGTTAATATTACATAAGTATATTATAATAATATTATACTTATATTAATAAAGATGTTGACTTAATAATAATAAGTATTAGGTTAGCGTTAATTGAATTCGTATATTAATTATGTTACAGTATATAAACCCTATATATTAATACGCAGACATGCAAGAAAAAACCCTAGGGGAATTTTAGTTTTTTTCTCAAGAAGGAAAAAGTGACGGTTGTCACAGGTGAGGAGTCACAAAGTGCTAATGATGAAGATGGTTCAGAAAGCGATGAAAGTTCCGAACTGTAACGACCCGAATTTTTCCGCTAATATATAAGATTAATATTTACATAATTAAATGTTTCCAACATGTTAAGCAATCAAACTTGTCAAGACTTATATATTTGGAATGAATTTTATACAAACGTTTGGCCACCCAGTCTGTCTGACGATTCACGAACGTCATAACTTGTAATAATTATATAATGGAATATATATATGGATATATATATTTATGATTTGTTAAAATGATATTTAAGTATCTCATTAAGTATATTAACAATTGGTTATATACATAAAATTGAGACTACTAATTTAAGGACTTCGAAATAATATACATATATATAACGTTTAACGACGTTATAAGTCTTAAGTTAAAATGAATATATATGTATTGTATTAAAATGTATTAATAAACTTTTGAAAGACTTAGATATATATACTAACATACTTATACTCAACAAAGATAACTATACTCGTATTCGCATTCAATTCCATCAAGAATTCTACTTGTATTCATACGGTATCTATACCCGTATTATACCCAGCTTCTAGATGTATTTACTATTTTTATATATCAATAGTAAAACATCATTTTTAACCTTTTTAATCATGGGGAAACATGTTTAACAACTCTTGGCATTTTATAACATGTATTTTAGCAAAATTTCAACTAAAGAATCCTTATACATATATCTATATATCACGTCCATATCTAGCTCCATGTACATCATTTTATTTCACATTTCTTTCAAGTTTAATCCTTCTTAACTCTCTCTAAATACCTATTCTAAATATTCAGCAAACCTTCATCATTTTAGCCATAAACTAGATCAAAAATCAAAGCCATAATCATCATAAGAAAAACTAATCAAGAACACTTCATGAAGATCATCCATTTCAAGTCTATACTTTCAATCTTTTGAATCCATTTCAAAAACTCTTTGAAGGTCAAGAATTTATCATTCATCTCAGCTAATTTCTAAGTTTTAATCAAGGTAATAAACATACTCAAACTTTGGTTCAATTCATTTAATCATAACTATCTTAAATCAAGATAGATTTCTTACTTGAAACTTTTGTTGATTCCAAGCTTCTACTTCAAGATTTTCTAAGCTATCAAGGACACCATCAACTCAAAGATCCTTTCTTTATTTTTCCAGTAACATCACTCTTTAAACTTGAGGTAGTAACCTTATTCGAAATCTCGTTCGATTCATATTCATATAGCTATCTTATTTTGAGTTTATAACTAATAACAACAAGAACATAGTTTAGATTATTTCTAAACTTTTTCACAAACAAACTTAATCCTTCTAACTTGACTTTTAAAATACTTCAACACATGTATTATGACAGTATGTCAAGCTAACATAAAGATATAAAACTTGTAAACACGAAGAACACCTTAAAACTGAACATACGCCGTCATAGATCATCGGGGGCTGTTTTGGGTTTGATTTTAAAAACCTATCTTAAACTTTGAATTAAAAGATTTCCTTTGGTGAAAAATCTTATTTTATATGGATATGAAATATATCCAAAATCCATGATTAAACTCTAATTGGAAGTATGTTTTTCAAAAAAGTCATCAAGATGTCGTTCTTACGACGGATATGACTATCTTCTTGTATTTGACACCTAAGCTGTATTTTCGACTATAAACATATACTTTTTCTGTTTAGATTAATAAATAACGGTTCGATACAAAACTATGGCAAGTCGAATCACTCAAAACGGATTTGTAATGAAGAAATTATGGGTAAAACAAAATTGGATATTTTTGTTTATTTTTAGCTACAGTTTTGATTAATAAAAATGGATGCTAACCTTATCCTAGCTAACTTACCTTGTATCCTACATGTATTTATACATGTCTTGTTCCCGAACTTATGGAAATACAATTTATAATAGTCGTGATTAAGTTCTACGACAATATATTATAGTCTTAATAAAGATCGTAAGGCACCATATATATATATATATATATATATATATATATATATATATATATATATATATATATATATATATATATATATATATATATATATATATATGACTTGATCACCGTGGATTCGTATACAAAGTTTTGACATATCATTTTGACTTCTTCTATATATATTATTGGAACGAACTATAAGACACCATTGGCAGTAATCTCGAGTTAGCTGTGGGTCGAAGTGGATTCCAACATAATATATATACTTTGAGTTGTGATCGAGCCTGAGACATGTATACAATGGGTAGCAGATTGCTTCAGAAAATATACATATTATGTGTCTTATTATATTAAGACAATATATTATAGTGTTAGTAAATTCTAACACAATATACGCATTTATATTTATATATATATTTATACTGTTGGACTATCGGACTATTGGACTACGAACGTTGGACTACTAACAATGGACAATTAAAATTATCACAAGTATCATAAGTATGGAATATTAATTATATACATATATATATATATATCTTAACATAAGAATATTATTATTAGGTTCGTGAATTTGTCAAAGGCCAAGTCTTATTACCATCTATTCGGAAATCATCACAAGTGAGTTATAGCCCCATTTTTACTATCTAAATTATTTTGGGATGAGAATACATGCAAATTTATAAATGTTTTACAAAATAAGTACAAGTTCATGAAACTACATTCTACGATTGTTTTGTTATACCGGATATCTGTACTTATTATTATTAGTATGCTTGGTAACCTAAGAATTAGTGAAAAACACTAATTGACGCGAATCCTAAAGGTAGATCTACGGGCACCAACCACCCCCATTTTCGAATAGTGGAAATGCTTTATTACTTCGAAGAGTTCTTGTCATACATTTGAATAGTGAAATGTATGATGCCAGATATCTTAAGCGCTCTATGTTAAGGTCGGTTACCAGGCGACTCATCATAGGAATGATTTTTACAGTTATAATGATCCTGCGCTTTAATTAAATGAAATCTTGTGGCTTATTAAATGTTATGATTATTATATAGAAACTAAACCTATGACTCGCCAACAATTTTGTTGAGTTTTTAAGCATATTTATTCTCAGGTGATTATTAGAAAGCTTCCGCTGTTGTATGTTTACTCAACGTCAAGATTTGGAGTCATCATGCTTTTCTAAATAAATAAACTTGCATTCGGGAATTGTATTTGTAATATATTGTTGACAAGTATGTAATGGTGTGTGTAAAATACATGTATTTTGAGGAGATTGTCTTTGATCGACAATCAAAACTTATGCTTTTAAACCTTTATTCAATAATAAAGGTTATGGTTATTTTAAAATGAATGCAAGCTTTAAAAACGTCTCATATAGAGGTCAAAACCTCGCAAAGAAATCAATTAATATGAAACGTTTAAAATTAATATGAACGGGGCATTTCACGAACATAGTTAGAGTTCTAGTGATGAGGGGGATGATGATGATAGGACCGGTACAACCATACCGGTTGCTCCTACACTAAGACGTTCTATTTGAGTGCCCAAGCCTAATCCTAAGTATTCTTCATCAACAAACTACTTGCTCTATACCGAAAATGGTGAACCCGAGAGTTACTTTGAGGCGAGACAATCTAAAGAATCTATACAATGGAAGCTTGCCCAATGAAAGAAGAGATGGGGTCACTTGAGAAGAATAAAACTTGGACACTAGTGAAACTACCTCATGTTAAAAGGGCGTTGCAAAATAAATGGGTGTATCGGCTAAAGAATGAGTTGAATGGCAAGAAGAGGTACAAGGCTCGGTTGGTGATCAAAGGCTTTCAACAAAAGGAATAAGTTGATTACAACAAGATTTTTTCACCGGTAGTTAAGATGACTACTATTCGGTTGGTACTTGATATAATTGCATCTCAAGACTTACATTTAGAGCAATTAGATGTGAAGACCGCATTCTTACACGGAGATCTTCATGAAGAGATCTATATGAAGCAACCTGAGGGCTTTGAGGTAAGGGTAAAGAGAAGTGGTTGCGTAAGCTAAAGAAAAGTTTGTATGGATTGAAGCAAACACCTCGGCAATGGTACTTGAAGTTTGATGAGTTTATGAAGAAGATTGATTTCTTAAGATGTGAAGCCAATCATTGTTGCTACTTGAAGAAATTCAAGTCTTCTTATATCATCTTGTTATTGTATGTTGATGACATGTTGATTGCGGGTTCTAACATGTCCGAAATCAACAAGTTAAATTACTTTCCCACGAGTTCGAGATGAAAGACCTTGGTGGAGCTAGGAAAATACTTGGGATGCGTATTGTGCGTGATCGTGTGAAAAGAACTCTATACTTGTCTCAAACTAAATACATTGAGAAAGTAGTAGAGAGGTTCAACATGGAGAATTCAAAGGCTCGTTCTATGCCTTTGGGAAGCTCAATAAGGTTATCGACACGTCAATAACCTAAAACAGAAGAAGACAAAGCGGAGATAGAAAAGGTTCCGTATGCATCGGCCGTGGGTAGTGTTATGTATGCTATGGTTTGTACGAGACCGGATATTGCCCATTCAGTGGGAGTAGTAAGCCGTTATATGTCTAAACCGGGGAAAGAGCATTGGGAAGCGGTCAAATGGTTGCTTCGTTACTTTAAAGATACCTCTAACATGGGATTGTGTTTTACTAAAAACAATGTCATACATAGAGGTTATGCGGATGCTAATTTGGGTGTATGTGATGATTCGGGAAAAAACACTACGGGTTATGTTTTCGCACTAGGGAAGACGGCAGTGGCGAAACTAGGATTTTTTTTCACCAAGGGCAAAAAAAAATTAAAACCGTAGCAATTTTTTGGACAATATATGGAGGTTTTGGGGCAAAAAATTGAGATTTTTGGGCAAATTATGAAGGTTTTTGGGCAAAAGTTGAAGTTTTTTGAGCAAAAGTTGGAAAATTATGGGCAAAATTCAAAGGTTTTGGGGTAAAATATGTTGGTTTTAGGGAAAAAAAAACAAAATCTACTGGGGGCAAAGTCGAAACACCCAAAATTTTAACACTGAAAAAAATCCACTGGAGCCGGTTGCCCCCTACCCCCTTGTATTTTCACCACTGGAAGACGGCGATTAGTTGGATGTCTCGACTACAAAGAAATGTTGCTTTATCTACAACGGAGACCGAATACATGGCTATTGTGGAAGCTACTAAAGAACTTGTGTGGTTGAAGTACTTCTTGTGTGAGCTGGGTAAAAGACAAGACTATTGCGTCTTGTATTGTGATATTCATAGTGCGATGCATCTTGGAAAGAATCCGGTGTTTCATAGTCGTACGAAACACATCAAGTTGAGGTATCATTTTATTTGACAACGTATAAAAGATGGTATTTTAATTTTGAAGAAAGTCCTTGGTTCGAAGAATCTCGCGGATATGTGTACAAAGGTGGTGACGACGGAAAAGTTTAGGTTTTACATAGCCTCAACCGGTCTTCTCATGAATTGACTTGAATCAATCTTTTGGCATATAATATAAGGGGCTAGAAATCCACAGACAACATTCTGGAACTTCCAAACCAAAGAAATGTAACAGGAAATTCAATGTTACGCTTCAATAGAATGAATTCGCAATTAATAAAGGATGCCGAATCATCCACCGAATTAGAGAAACACTCAATCTGCCCAATACTACACGTTAGGAAGAAGCCCGGCCCGCGCGCGGTTAGGAAGATTGGCCACCGGTCTTCTCATGAATTGATGAGTGAAGATGACCTACTCAAGAGACAGAGAGTTGATGTTCGAGTCTAACAAGAGGAGTTGAAGACCTTGTATCGAAAGTCTACTCATCCGATGTATGTATTGAGTGTGCGTGTTATAAACGGCATTTTAGCAGTATGAATTATGGTTTGACAATCTTGGTTAGTGTTGGGTTGTAGAAGATTGGGTTTTGTTAAAGTCTCCTTCAAGTGGGAGATTGTTGGATGTGTGAAGTATATTAAACAAAAAAGGTAACAAGGTAAAATTAACTTGGAGATTAAGTCAAACCTTAAAGAACAAGTCAAACTTGGAAGACAAGTTTTACTTAAGGAACAATGAGTTGATATTTATGGAATGTTTCTTGTACTTAAAGGCCAAGTTAAACTCGTACAACAAGGTTTTAGGTTTAATGTTTTCCTATAAATAGACCCATAATCTCATTGTAACTCATCACAAATTCTATCAATAAAATCTATCTAGTTTTGTCCGTGGATTAAAGTAATCAACCATTGATTACATATAACCACGTTAAATCATTGTGTTCTTAATTTTCTAATTTTTGTCTTCATTTTTCTATTGTGAGTTGGGTAATCTTTGAAAATTACCCTTACTGTTGGGTCCTAAATCCTAACACTTATATATTTGTTTTGGTTACAACTTATGGGTGCTACATTGCTTAAGATCTATTGCCGAGACTCGACTTCACAAGTGCCATATAACTTTTCTAGAGCACCCATATAATTCTATACACGTTTGATATTGTTATATCACATAAATTCTACCTTTATAAGAGTGCTCCCAATAGAGACACTCCTCCATCTTAGTCCTCATGTGCCACATCAGCGTTACATCAGCACTTCCTTCTCATGACTAAATCCAGGACTAAACACTCTCAATCATGACACTCCTTCCTTCCCTTTTTATTTTATTATTTTTTTAAAATAAAATTATTTTAATTATATATATTATAAATTATAAATATTTAGTAACATAAAACTAAATTTCATTGATAATTAAAAAAACATTACAAAGAATTAAAACCGAGATCATCGCTTAACTTCTTCATCATTGCTTAACTCATCCAAATGATCAAGTCTTCCGAGATCTTCAAGCGCTCGATTATTTGTGGTATTCAAGATCGTTAATACCAAATTTATATCGGGATTGGAATTTGGGTTATTTGGATTCATTTTAATTTATAAAATGATTGATAATTTGAGATAATTTTGATGTTGAGTATGAAATGTATATGAAATATATGTGTATAAGATGTTTAAAATGAAATATATGTGTGTATATATAGAGTGTAAAAGAGAGAAAAAAAATATTAATCTCCAACGGCCAAAAATTTAACCGTTGGAGTCCACAAACGTTTACTTCCTCCGTCCACAAATGTGATACAAAAGCACGGAAATGAACACGATGAGGAGGGCGACGGCCTGGGCGGCCCGCTGCCATCGGCGCCCAGGTGAGCGGCGGCCTGGGCGGCGGTGTGGACGGCGTGGATGGGAGCACTCTAAAGGGAAACACTCTGTTTCAAATTGACCTATTTCTGATTTGATGTATACTAAAAGTTTAGTTTACTGTTATGTTTCTTTTAGATTTTGTGTACCTCTCTTGGTATATCTGGGTATACATTTACATTTTAGTTACAAATTAATTTAATGTACATGAAACGTATGTACATAAATTCAATATATTTTGCACGGTTGTTTTACCCACTCGTGCAAATCACAGACTATAGTATTTTATAAAACAAAAACATTCTTGTCACATATCACTACACCATCCCCACTATCACATGTTACCTCAACAAACAAATCTGGCACATATAACCTTTAACTTATATTCAGATTTTAACATCTGAAAAAATACTGGGTGACATACATTTAGGAAGCGTTTGATAATGAATGATTTAGCACTGAGTTGTTTATTATCCGAATGATTCAAAGTCTATGAATAAAACAATGTTTAAATGAAAATAAACTGTTTAATATTTATTTTGAATAAATAATATGAATTGAATAAATTATCTTATTAACGTATTACATGAATAAAAAGTTCAATATATTTGTTTGTTAAGTGTTTCTGTATATACAGGGATATTATAACAAATTTAGATATTAACGATATAGAAAGTGTGTGTGTGTTTTTTTTTTCTTTTCAATTTTTATGATCACATGTCACATGTCATGATATGTCAGTAAAAATTAAGGCAAATTCTAAATGAACCCCTTGGCCCACACTCTTATAGCCTACAATCATGATTTATATCCTTTTCAGTATTAGTAATATATACTAGTAGTATATATATATTATATATTATATTAACTATTTTAATATCAATCAATTACTATATTATTGACGGAGTATTATTTGTTAGTTGAGTAGACGTTTTTCTAAACATATTAACTATATTAATTTAATATTAATTAAATGTTAATTTATTTATACATTTTTATTTTTCTTAACATTTTTATTATTTGACAAAATAAATAATCTACTTAAATAAAATAAGATAAATAATTAACAATAACAAATAATTTGACATTAATATTCTAATCGAGATCTACAAAATAATACTTATAATTGGAATGCCTACGTTGAATGTAAATATCTTGTTGATTTTTATACGGACTTTCCCATTCGCCATCATATTTATAAGTATTCCTCTGTGGATGAGTCGGAGGTATCGGATAATATCCATGTAAGTCCACTTTTACAAAGTGGTTACCATTTATGCGAGCAATTACACATATAACATGTTGTTGCGACTCGGGTGGACTGGTCCAAAGCGGTAAACATGTTGTATGTCCTTCATTGCTCAAAAATAACAATACCACATTGTACCTTGAAGAAATTAGATAACCCATATCAGGCATAATCATCCAATACTTCCAAACGGCTTTAGCATTTGGAGGAAGATTGATCGCCTCATAAATTTTGAACAATTCACTTTCTCCAAACATTTCAATGTATATTTCTTTATGCATTAATATCTCATCAAGCAACTCCATTCTAATTTGTGGCCAACGATCTTCATGAAAACCGAGAGTTGAAGCTACTGATCTAAATCCGCAATTACCGTCATCTTCTACATTGTGTATGTTTGTTACGTACGGTCGAAACATTTCTGGAATTTTATCTAATAATGGGATAGGCGAGAAAAAAGTTTGGTGTACATAAGAACCATGTCTGGCAGGTTCTTGGTTCAAATCTGGTATACTGAATCCATCTTTTGCGTAAGAACTATGTCTGGCAGGTTCCTGTTGTCGGTTCATTGACGCCTTTTTTGTAACACCGCCCATTTTTTTTTTTTTTTTTTTTAACACAGCGGAAGACTTTAATAATAAACACAATATAAGTCACGTCATTACGTTTAAGTTTACACAACGGTGTTACGTTATCACAAAACATCATTTATACAAAAGTCCACATCAGAGTTGGGTTGTCAAACATGTCTTCTGCAATAGCACCCTTCCCGACTAGCAGTACCTAAACCTGCAAGGGGAGAATATGTGGGGGATTAGCGCACCGCTAAGTGAATGGAATCTATCTAACAGATATAGCTTAAGCCACACACAAGCTATATACCAACAACAACACATGCTAACTATCAACTAGCATACAATAAGACAATACGAGGATCGGCGGCTTGTACGAGCACACGACTCCCAGCTGATCGGGCCTGAGTCTACCGATAGTCCCTGCTACTCAATTTACAGTATAGTTATCCAGATGCAGGGGATGCATCGTTCACACTATACTCCACAATCAGTAGCCTATGGACCCAACCTCCCCTAGGCACGGTTGACCTCATACGGACTCTAACCTCTCCTAGGCACGGTCTCGAGTCCCCAGTCTCCCTAAGCCCGACTGGTGCCATTCACACAGTGTACACATAATTCACATACAACATCAGGCAAACGATATTATTCTATCATGGCAATTCCTACACTATGCATGGTAAAAGAGTCAACCACAGTAGCATGATATGCTACTTAAACTCTATCCGTAGATAGACCCACTCACCAATTACCAGCAACTGCTCCGTTATTATTTCTGAGCTTCCTCCTTGTCCTTATCTCCTGAGAACAGCAAAAACCAAGTTAGAATAGTGTTCCCATCAAGATTAGACACACTGACAGCGAATTATAGCAAATTAGTAAAAATTTGCGTCCGCTAAAATTTTCATGCTTAACACTTATGCACTTTCAAAATTTACATCATGAACACTAAAATACAAACGGGCAGCATAACGACTAGAATTTCACACTTAGTAAGAATTTTCACTGTCTAAGACCATCGGTCGATGGTCCCATCCATCGGCCGATCTTCAACACACCATCGGTCGATGGTCTCCCCCAATCGGTCGATCGTCAAAATTACATCCGCTGGTCAGAAATCATACACCATCGGTCGATGGTCTCGTCCATCGGCCGATCTTCCTCACCATCGGTCGATGGTCAACGACCATCGGTCGATGGTCAACGACCATCGGCCGATGGTAGTTCATCAGCTGCAACAGCAGCAAAGTGACGGGTTTCAACCCAAAATCACCAAATCTCAACTTTGGACACGTTTTTGACCTCAAAACTGGTTACATCTTTTACACTAAACATTTAGAAACATAAACCCACAACTTTTATGTACAAACAACAACAAATTGAACCAATTTGGACATCAAAACCCACTTTCATAAAACTTGACTAAAACACCCATTTTGACACTGATTTGATCACGAAATCAGATAAACTTTACCTTGTTAGAATCACAACAACATAAGGAACGATTTGACACCAAAATCAAGCTTTAATTCGAGATCAAATGATTTAGGGTTGTTTGAAGGAGGTGAAGTTAGGTGAGAGTGAGTGAGAGGAAGGTTCAGGAGCAATTGAGAGGAAATTAGCTGGTCTCACACTTAATTTGGGGTTAAAACCTCATACCCCACAACACACGGGTATTTACCAGTTATCTGATATCTTTCGCACAAGATTAGGTAACCCAAACGAGGTCCAAATAAAATAAACAAACCTGTTCTGGGACCCTTGTCACAAACTGGTCACAACACAATTATATTAAAATACTAATAAAATAATTAAAATAAAAAGCACTTAAGACTAAGCACAAACCCTAAAGGCAAAAATAGACAACTTACAACTAGCCCGGGTTTCAGTCTGTTACAAATCCACCCCCCTTAAGGAGATTCCGTCCTCGAAATCTGGTCTTGGTCAAACAAATAAGGATAGCGGTTTCTCATCAACTCTTCCGTTTCCCACGTAAGATTAGAACCCAAACTGTGTTTCCACTCGATCAATACCATCGGTATCTCTTTATTTCTCAACTTAGTCACCTTTCGGTCAACTACACGGACCGGCTCTTCCACCAATTTCTTATTCAAATCGACCCTTAAATCTTCTAAAGGAAGAAGTTGTGTTTCATCATCGACTTTACACTTTCGAAGATAACACACGTTAAATGTATTATGAATACCGGCTAACTCTGGCGGAAGATCTAGCACCACAGTCTGATCATTCAACACTTCACTGATCAGAAATGGACCAATAAATCTCGGTGCTAACTTACCACGTTTACCGAATCTGATAACCCCTTTCCACGGCGAAACTTTCAGATACACTCGTTCACCCACACTAAAAGTTACCGGACGTCTACGCGGATCAGCATACATTTTCTGCCTATCTCTAGCGGCTTTCAACTTTTCTCTCGCAATTGCAACTTTTTCAGCTGTCATTTGAACAATTTCGGGACCTGCAAACTGCTTCTCCCCGGCTTCTAACCAACAAGTCGGAGTTCTGCAACGACGACCGTACAACATTTCATAGGGCGGCATTCCTATACTCGAATGATATGAATTATTATACGCGAATTCGACCAACGGTAAATGTGTATCCCACGAACCACCGTATTCTAACACACAAGCCCTTAACATATCCTTCAAAGTTTGTATCGTTCTTTCACTCTGACCATCTGTCTGAGGATGATAAGCTGTACTTAAATTCACACGTGTACCCAAATTTTGTTGAAGACTGTTCCAAAAATTTGACACAAATCTGGAATCTCTGTCTGAAACGATCGATAACGGCACACCATGTCGACTAACTATTTCTTTCACATACAAATCGGCTAACTCACTTAACGAAGCTGTCTCACGAGTAGCAAGAAAATGAGCACTTTTAGTTAGACGATCCACTATTACCCAAATCATATCATGTCGTTTCTGAGTTCGAGGTAATTTGGTCACAAAATCCATCGTTATATGTTCCCATTTCCACTCTGGAATCTGTAACTGACGTAGCGAACCATAAGGTTTCTGATGTTCTGCCTTCACTTGCGCACATATATGACACTTTTCAACATATCGAGCGATATCTGTTTTCATTGTCGGCCACCAATACACTGCTTTCAAATCATGATACATCTTATTACTACCCGGATGTACTGTCAATCTGGATTTGTGAGCTTTCGTCATGATTAAATCCCTCAAATCTCCAAGCTTAGGCACCCAAACACGATTGTTTAAGGTCTTTAGTCCACGTGAGTCATCAATTAAGTCCACTTTTCTTTTGGTCATTTGTTCAGATTTAATATGTTCGTCCTCTAAAGCACAGGCCTGAATGGTTTTTAAGCTGTTAATCAAATTTGAAGTTATATTCAAACTAAGAAATTTCACATTTTCACTTGACTTTTTACGACTTAGCGCATCTGCAACCACATTTGCCTTACCCGGATGGTATTTAATTTCACAATCGTAATCTTTGATCAACTCTTGCCATCGTCTCTGACGCATACTCAATTCTTTCTGTGAGAAGATATACTGCAAACTCTTGTGATCTGTACATATAACACAATGGGTTCCATACAAATAGTGTCTCCACAGTTTCAAAGCAAACACTACTGCAGCCATTTCAAGATCATGCACTGGATAATTCTTCTCATGAACTTTCAACTGTCGCGAGGCATAGGCGATTACTTTATCTCTTTGCATTAATACACAACCCAACCCGGCATAGGATGCATCACAGTATACCACGAAGTCGTCTGAATCTTCTGGTAAAGCTAACACTGGTGCCTGACACAGTAGCTGTTTCAAAATCTGAAAAGCCTTTTCCTGTTCATCAGTCCATCGAAAGGCTACATCTTTACGAGTCAACTTAGTCAACGGACCCGCTAATTTAGAAAAATCTTTGATAAACCTGCGATAATACCCAGCCAATCCCAGAAAACTCTTAATCTCAGTCGGAGTCTTCGGAGAATTCCAATTCATTACCGCTTCTATCTTTGTCGGATCAACTTTTATACCCTCGGTACAAATCACATGACCCAAAAACTGCACTTCACGTAACCAAAATTCACACTTTGAAAATTTTGCAAATAGTTGCTCACGTTTTAACAAGTTCAAAACCAACCTCAGATGTTCAGCATGTTCACTCTCTGTTTTCGAATACACCAATATGTCATCAATAAACACAATCACAAACTTATCTAAGAATGGACGACACACTCTATTCATTAGATCCATGAAGACTGCTGGCGCATTCGTCAACCCAAAAGGCATGACAAGAAATTCATAATGACCATACCTTGTTTTGAACGCTGTTTTCGGTATATCTGATTCAGCAACACGAACCTGATGATATCCGGATCATAAGTCTATCTTAGAAAATAATGAAGCACCCTGTAACTGATCGAACAAATCATCTATTCGAGGTAACGGATCTTATTCTTTACTGTTCTTTTGTTCAATTCACGATAATCAATACACATACGCATTGACCCATCTTTCTTTTTAACAAACAATACTGGAGCACCCCACGGTGAAGAACTCGGTCGGATAAACCCACGATCTAATAGTTCTTGAATCTGTGACATCATTTCACGGATTTCAGATGGCGCTAATTGGTATGGAGCTTTTGCAACTGGAGTTGTTCCAGGAACCAATTCAATCTTATATTCAACTTCCCTTACCGGCGGCAGACCTGGTAACTCATCTGGGAACACTTCGGGAAATTCTGATACTATCAGAATATCGGCCACTGTTTTCTTTTCTTTCTTTGCATCAATCACATACGCAAGAAACGAATCACAACCCTTTTCCATCGACTTTTTCGCTTTCATCATGGTTATCAACGGAAAATTATACCCGCCCCGCTCCCCTCGGGCCACAACACGGGTTCCATCGGTCAAACGAAAGGTAATCATTTTCCTATCACACTTAATATTAGCCCTAAGCGAGCTCAACCAATCCATTCCTAATACTACATCAAAGCTAGGAATAGGTAACACTAAACAAGTCACCGGGAAAGACTTCCCTTCAATCTCTATACAAATCCCAGACACATATGTTGTGACTGGTGTGATCTTACCATCGGCTACTTCTACACTAACCGGCTTGGGTAACACATTAGCTGGTAAATTCAACTTAGCATAGAAATCTAGGGACATAAAACACCTATTGGCACCACAATCAAACAATACACGAGCAGGTATTGAGTTGATTAGAAACATACCGGTGATCACTTCGTCGGTTGCCACAGCATTCTCAACTGACATCTGAAAAGCTCTAGCCTCTGCTATTGGAGGGTTCTTCCTCTTCTGCCCACTCGAGGCATTTGACCCTCCAGCTGATGCTGAACGCGCCCCTGACCCTGACCCTGCCCCGGAACTACCACTCTTCGACGAACAACTAATTGCACGATGCCCTGGTTTGTGACAACTCCAACATACACTATTCGGATACGGGCATGCTGAAGACTCATGCCCAACAACACCACACTTTAAGCATCTTCTTGTAGCCTCGGAACACTGACCACTGTGAGAAGATCGACACGTGTGACACCAATTCCCTTTACCTGATCCAGATCCAGAACAATTCTGACCACTTTTACCCTTCGATTTAAACCCACTAGACTTCTTGGATTTAGATCCTGATTGACCAGATACTTGCCCACCTTGTTGTAGCACATTACCAAACATTCTGTTTCTGGCGGCCTGAACATCACTTTCTACCATCTTAGCCATCACAACCGCTTGAGACAACGATGTAGCCGTTCTAACAAAAGTTCGGTACTCTGGCAAAATGATATTAACAAAATGTTGTATGCGAGACGCTTCGTCTGGCACCCACTGTTGTACAAACCTTAGTTTATCCATATACTTCTCTACTACCTCGTCGATCATCATTTGAGGTGTCATCTTCATTTCAAGAAACTCAGTCTTGATTCGGTTCATATCAAAAGGATTACAATACTGTTCACACACCTTCCCATGAAACTGCTCCCATGTGATCATACTCACTTGTTCTTTCGGTATACTGGAAATCAAGGAATCCCACCAAATCATAGCCCTACCTTTCAACATTCGACTTGCATATGTCACTTTCAGCTCGGGTTCACACTGGCATGCTTCAAATACCCTTTCAATTTCTCGCAACCAATTGAGAGTTACAGTCGGATCAGTACTTCCAGAGAACTCAGAGGGTTTGCAATCACGGAAGTTCTTATAAGTACACTTTTTGGGTGGTTGCATGTAAGGTTGTTGGAACATTTGCATTTGGTATGGATTCATCATCATGGGATTTTGGTAAGTAAAAGTGTTTTGCGGTGGCATATAATATTGGTTAGGTATTTGATTCTGAAACTGGTTTTGGTGCACATTAGGTATCGTTTGGGATTGCGCAGTTGGGAATCCAGGTGGTGTATCATCATTTCCAGAATGCCTTGCCAATTCAAGCTCATTAATTTTGTCCTCGGCCTCTTTTAACTTGCTTTCTAACTGAAGGATGTAACTACTCTGATCATCATCAGACTCAACACCCTCTTCTGGTGCTCTGAATGTTCCGGGGTTAGATGGGCCAGTCGCGTTTCTATCAGACATACCTGTGCTACAAAACAGCTCACACAAAAGCTTAGTGGATAACAGTTAGTTCAATCACAACTAATACACGTATATCCTATTTTCACTTAGCCCCCACTCCCACAGACATGTTTGACTTGCCTCAGGGTTTGGGAACAAAATACGCGCACGTATTTGCTGCCAAACCATGCTCTGATACCAACTTGTAACACCGGCCATTTTTTTTTTTTTTTAAACACAGCGGAAGACTTTAATAATAAACACAATATAAGTCACGTCATTACGTTTAAGTTTACACAACGGTGTTACGTTATCACAAAACATCATTTATACAAAAGTCCACATCAGAGTTGGGTTGTCAAACATGTCTTCTGCAATAGCACCCTTCCCGACTAGTAGTACCTAAACCTGCAAGGGGAGAATATGTGGGGGATTAGCGCACCGCTAAGTGAATGGAATCTATCTAACAGATATAGCTTAAGCCACACACAAGCTATATACCAACAACAACACATGCTAACTATCAACTAGCATACAATAAGACAATACGAGGATCGGCGGCTTGTACGAGCACACGACTCCCAGCTGATCGGGCCTGAGTCTACCGATAGTCCCTGCTACTCAATTTACAGTATAGTTATCCAGATGCAGGGGATGCATCGTTCACACTATACTCCACAATCAGTAGCCTATGGACCCAACCTCCCCTAGGCACGGTTGACCTCATACGGACTCTAACCTCTCCTAGGCACGGTCTTGAGTCCCCAGTCTCCCTAAGCCCGACTGGTGCCATTCACACAGTGTACACATAATTCACATACAACATCAGGCAAACGATATTATTCTATCATGGCAATTCCTACACTATGCATGGTAAAAGAGTCAACCACAGTAGCATGATATGCTACTTAAACTCTATCCGTAGATAGACCCACTCACCAATTACCAGCAACTGCTCAGTTATTATTTCTGAGCTTCCTCCTTGTCCTTATCTCCTGAGAACAGCAAAAACCAAGTTAGAATAGTGTTCCCATCAAGATTAGACACACTGACAGCGAATTATAGCAAATTAGTAAAAATTTGCGTCCGCTAAAATTTTCATGCTTAACACTTATGCACTTTCAAAATTTACATCATGAACACTAAAATACAAACGGGCAGCATAACGGCTAGAATTTCACACTTAGTAAGAATTTTCACTGTCTAAGACCATCGGTCGATGGTCCCATCCATCGGCCGATCTTCAACACACCATCGGTCGATGGTCTCCCCCAATCGGTCGATCGTCAAAATTACATCCGCTGGTCAGAAATCATACACCATCGGTCGATGGTCTCGTCCATCGGTCGATCGTCCTCACCATCGGTCGATGGTCAACGACCATCGGCCGATGGTAGTTCATCAGCTGCAACAGCAGCAAAGTGACGGGTTTCAACCCAAAATCACCAAATCTCAACTTTGGACACGTTTTTGACCTCAAAACTGGTTACATCTTTTACACTAAACATTTAGAAACATAAACCCACAACTTTTATGAACAAACAACAACAAATTGAACCAATTTGGACATCAAAACCCACTTTCATAAAACTTGACTAAAACACCCATTTTGACACTGATTTGTTCACGAAATCAGATAAACTTTACCTTGTTAGAATCACAACAACATAAGGAACGATTTGACACCAAAATCAAGCTTTAATTCGAGATCAAATGATTTAGGGTTGTTTGAAGGAGGTGAAGTTAGGTGAGAGTGAGTGAGAGGAAGGTTCAGGAGCAATTGAGATGAAATTAGCTGGTCTCACACTTAATTTGGGGTTAAAACCTCATACCCCACAACACACGGGTATTTACCAGTTATCTGATATCTTTCGCACAAGATTAGGGAAGAAATTTGAATGGAATGATGAACAAGAGAAAGCGTTTCAGTTATTGAAGAAAAAGCTAACTACGGCACCTATATTGTCATTGCCTGAAGGGAATGATGATTTTGTGATTTATTGTGATGCATCAAAGCAAGGTCTCGGTTGTGTATTAATGCAACGAACGAAGGTGATTGCTTATGCGTCTAGACAATTAAAGATTCACGAACAAAATTATACGACGCATGATTTGGAATTAGGCGCGGTTGTTTTTGCATTAAAGACTTGGAGGCACTACTTATATGGGGTCAAAAGTATTATATATACCGACCACAAAAGTCTTCAACACATATTTAATCAGAAACAACTGAATATGAGGCAGCGTAGGTGGATTGAATTATTGAATGATTACGACTTTGAGATTCGTTACCACCCGGGAAAGGCAAATGTGGTAGCCGATGCCTTGAGCAGGAAGGACAGAGAACCCATTCGAGTAAAATCTATGAATATAATGATTCATAATAACATTACTACTCAAATAAAGGAGGCGCAACAAGGAGTTTTAAAAGAGGGAAATTTAAAGGATGAAATACCCAAAGGATCGGAGAAGCATCTTAATATTCGGGAAGACGGAACCCGGTATAGGGCTGAAAGGATTTGGGTACCAAAATTTGGAGATATGAGAGAAATGGTACTTAGAGAAGCTCATAAAACCAGATACTCAATACATCCTGGAACGGGGAAGATGTACAAGGATCTCAAGAAACATTTTTGGTGGCCGGGTATGAAAGCCGATGTTGCTAAATACGTAGGAGAATGTTTGACGTGTTCTAAGGTCAAAGCTGAGCATCAGAAACCATCAGGTCTACTTCAACAACCCGAAATCCCGGAATGGAAATGGGAAAACATTACCATGGATTTCATCACTAAATTGCCAAGGACTGCAAGTGGTTTTGATACTATTTGGGTAATAGTTGATCGTCTCACCAAATCAGCACACTTCCTACCAATAAGAGAAGATGACAAGATGGAGAAGTTAGCACGACTGTATTTGAAGGAAGTCATCTCCAGACATGGAATACCAATCTCTATTATCTCTGATAGGGATGGCAGATTTATTTCAAGATTCTGGCAGACATTACAGCAAGCATTAGGAACTCGTCTAGACATGAGTACTGCCTATCATCCACAAACTGATGGGCAGAGCGAAAGGACGATACAAACGCTTGAAGACATGCTACGAGCATGTGTTATTGATTTCGGAAACAATTGGGATCGACATCTACCGTTAGCAGAATTTTCCTACAACAACAGCTACCATTCAAGCATTGAGATGGCGCCGTTTGAAGCACTTTATGGTAGAAAGTGCAGGTCTCCGATTTGTTGGAGTGAAGTGGGGGATAGACAGATTACGGGTCCGGAGATTATACAAGAAACTACCGAGAAGATCATCCAAATTCAACAACGGTTGAAAACCGCCCAAAGTCGACAAAAGAGCTACGCTGACATTAAAAGAAAAGATATAGAATTTGAAATTGGAGAGATGGTCATGCTTAAAGTTGCACCTTGGAAAGGCGTTGTTCGATTTGGTAAACGAGGGAAATTAAATCCAAGGTATATTGGACCATTCAAGATTATTGATCGTGTCGGACCAGTAGCTTACCGACTAGAGTTACCTCAACAACTCGCGGCTGTACATAACACTTTCCACGTCTCGAATTTAAAGAAATGTTTTGCTAAAGAAGATCTCACTATTCCGTTAGATGAAATCCAAATCAACGAAAAACTTCAATTCATCGAAGAACCCGTCGAAATAATGGATCGTGAGGTTAAAAGACTTAAGCAAAACAAGATACCAATTGTTAAGGTTCGATGGAATGCTCGTAGAGGACCCGAGTTCACCTGGGAGCGTGAAGATCAGATGAAGAAGAAATACCCGCATCTATTTCCAGAAGATTCGTCAACACCTTCAACAGCTTAAAATTTCGGGACGAAATTTATTTAACGGGTAGGTACTGTAGTGACCCGAACTTTTCCATGTTTATATATATTAATTGAGATTGATATTTACATGATTAAATGTTTCCAACATGTTAAGCAATCAAACTTGTTAAGACTTGATTAATTGAAATATGTTTCATATAGACAATTGACCACCCAAGTTGATCGGTGATTCACGAACGTTAAAACTTTTAAAAACAATACGATGACATATATATGGTTATATATATAGTTAACATGTTTTTATTATATGTATGTATCTCATTAGGTATTTTAACAATGAGTTATATACATAAAAATGAGACTATTAATTTAAGAAACTCGAAAACGATATATATAACGATTACCGTTATAACAACGTCTTACTAGGTACATATGAATCATATTAAGATATTGATACACTTGGTTAATTATGTTAAATGATAAGTAAATATATTATTAAGTGTATTAACAATGAAATACATATGTAAAAATAAGACTACTAACTTAATGATTTCGAAACGAGACATATATGTAACGATTATCGTTGTAACGACATTTAACTGTATATACATCATACTAAGATATATTATATATCATAATATCATGATAAAATAATAATTTAATATCTCATTTGTTATAATAAACAATGGGTTAACAACATTCAACAAGATCGTTAACCTAAAGGTTTCAAAACAACATTTACCTGTAACGACTAACGATGACTTAACGACTCAGTTAAAATGTATATACATGTAGTGTTTTAATATGTATTCATACACTTTTGAAAGACTTCAAGACACTTATCAAAATACTTCTACTTAACAAAAATGCTTACAATTACATCCTCGTTCAGTTTCATCAACAATTCTACTCGTATGCACCCGTATTCGTACTCGTACAATACACAGCTTTTAGATGTATGTACTATTGGTATATACACTCCAATGATCAGCTCTTAGCAGCCCATGTGAGTCACCTAACACATGTGGGAACCATCATTTGGCAACTAGCATGAAATATCTCATAAAATTACAAAAATATGAGTAATCATTCATGACTTATTTACATGAAAACAAAATTACATATCCTTTATATCTAATCCATACACCAACGACCAAAAACACCTACAAACACTTTCATTCTTCAATTTTCTTCATCTAATTGATCTCTCTCAAGTTCTATCTTCAAGTTCTAAGTGTTCTTCATAAATTCCAAAAGTTCTAGTTTCATAAAATCAAGAATACTTTCAAGTTTGCTAGCTCACTTCCAATCTTGTAAGGTGATCATCCAACCTCAAGAAATCTTTGTTTGTTACAGTAGGTTATCATTCTAATACAAGGTAATAATCATATTCAAACTTTGGTTCAATTTCTATAACTATAACAATCTTATTTCAAGTGATGATCTTACTTGAACTTGTTTTCGTGTCATGATTCTGCTTCAAGAACTTCGAGCCATCCAAGGATCCATTGAAGCTAGATCCATTTTTCTCTTTTCCAGTAGGTTTATACAAGGAAATTAAGGTAGTAATGATGTTCATAACATCATTCGATTCATACATATAAAGCTATCTTATTCGAAGGTTTAAACTTGTAATCACTAGAACATAGTTTAGTTAATTCTAAACTTGTTCGCAAACAATAGTTAATCCTTCTAACTTGACTTTTAAAATTAACTAAACACATGTTCTATATCTATATGATATGCTAACTTAATGATTTAAAACCTGGAAACACGAAAAACACCGTAAAACCGGATTTACGCCGTCGTAGTAACACCGCGGGCTGTTTTGGGTTAGTTAATTAAAAACTATGATAAACTTTGATTTAAAAGTTGTTATTCTGAGAAAATGATTTTTATTATGAACATGAAACTATATCCAAAAAGTATGGTTAAACTCAAAGTGAAAGTATGTTTTCTAAAATGGTCATCTAGACGTCGTTCTTTCGACTGAAATGACTACCTTTACAAAAACGACTTGTAACTTATTTTTCCGACCATAAACCTATACTTTTTATGTTTAGATTCATAAAATAGAGTTCAATATGAAATCATAGCAATTTGATTCACTCAAAACGGATTTAAAATGAAGAAGTTATGGGTAAAACAAGATTGGATAATTTTTCTCATTTTAGCTACGTGAAAATTGGTAACAAATCTATTCCAACCATAACTTAATCAACTTGTATTGTATATTATGTAATCTTGAGATACCATAGACACGTATACAATGTTTCGACCTATCATGTCGACACATCTATATATATTTCGGAACAACCATAGACACTCTATATGTGAATGTTGGAGTTAGCTATACAGGGTTGAGGTTGATTCCAAAATATATATAGTTTGAGTTGTGATCAATACTGAGATACGTATACACTGGGTCGTGGATTGATTCAAGATAATATTTATCGATTTATTTCTGTACATCTAACTGTGGACAACTAGTTATAGGTTACTAACGAGGACAGCTGACTTAATAAACTTAAAACATCAAAATATATTAAAAGTGTTGTAAATATATTTTGAACATACTTTAATATATATGTATATATTGTTATAGGTTCGTGAATCAACAGTGGCCAAGTCTTACTTCCCGACGAAGTAAAAATCTGTGAAAGTGAGTTATAGTCCCACTTTTAAAATCTAATATTTTTGGGATGAGAATACATGCAGGTTTTATAAATGATTTACAAAATAGACACAAGTACGTGAAACTACATTCTATGGTTGAATTATCGAAATCGAATATGCCCCTTTTTATTAAGTCTGGTAATCTAAGAATTAGGGAACAGACACCCTAATTGACGCGAATCCTAAAGATAGATCTATTGGGCCTAACAAACCCCATCCAAAGTACTGGATGCTTTAGTACTTCGAAATTTATATCATATCCGAAGGGTGTCCCGGAATGATGGGGATATTCTTATATATGCATCTTGTTATTGTCGGTTACCAGGTGTTCACCATATGAATGATTTTTATCTCTATGTATGGGATGTGTATTGAAATATGAAATCTTGTGGTCTATTGTTACGATTTGATATATATAGGTTAAACCTATAACTCACCAACATTTTTGTTGACGTTTAAAGCATGTTTATTCTCAGGTGAATATTAAGAGCTTCCGCTGTTGCATACTAAAATAAGGACAAGATTTGGAGTCCATGTTTGTATGATATTGTGTAAAAACTGCATTCAAGAAACTGATTTCGATGTAACATATTTGTATTGTAAACCATTATGTAATGGTCGTGTGTAAACAGGATATTTTAGATTATCATTATTTGATAATCTACGTAAAGCTTTTTAAACCTTTATTTATGAAATAAAGGTTATGGTTTGTTTTAAAAATGAATGCAGTCTTTGAAAAACGTCTCATATAGAGGTCAAAACCTCGCAACGAAATCAATTAATATGGAACGTTTTTAATCAATAAGAACGGGACATTTCAGTTGGTATCAGAGCGTTGGTCTTAGAGAACCAGAAAATTTGCATTAGTGTGTCTTATCGAGTTTGTTAGGATGCATTAGTGAGTCTGGACTTCGACCGTGTTTTCTTTAAAAATGATTGCTTAACATTTTTGTTGGAAACTATATATTTTTAACATATGAATATTATGTGATATATTAATCTCTTAACGTGTTTGATATTATGTGATAGATGTCTACCTCTAGAACAAGTCCCATTGACTCACCTAATAATAATGAAGAGTCAAATGTAAATTGGAATGATTTGTGGACTGATTCACAAGTTCCCGAAGAGGAACCGGAAGAAGAGTCGGAACCGGAAGAAGAATCGGAACCGGAAGAAGAATCGGAACCGGATGAAGAAATAGAACCGGTAGGGGAAATAATAAAACGGTTAAGTAAAAGAAAATCCTCAACCAACCGACCAAAGTTAATTATGGTCAATGGTGTTTCCGCCAAGGAAGCAAAATATTGGGAGGATTACCAATTCTCCGATGAATCGGATTCCGACGAGAATTCCGATGATGTTATAGAAATTACCCCAACTGAATTTAAAAAGGCAAAAGAAAATAATAAGGGAAAGGGCATAAAAATAGAGAAATCTAATTCCAACCCCGATGAACTTTATATGTATCGTCAACCCCCGAAGTCCTTAAGTTGTAACAATGACCCGGGAACCTCTAAACCACCAGGTTTTTCTAAACCAATGTGGACAACGACGGCTCGTATTAGGGGAACATCATATATCCCTAGAAACTTGGCAAAACGAACCAAAACCGAAGAAGAAGAAACGAGCGAGTCGGAATAAGATAGTTGTATTCGTGTGGTGTAATATATGTAATATAGTGTTCTTATGCTTTATGATATATGTAAAAATTGCTTGTATTAATAAGTATTTTTTTATGAATCTAACTCTTGTCTATTTTACAGTTTAAAAACACAAAATGGATAGACAACCCAATATTTTAAGAGACCTACCCGAAGACATGATTGATGAAATCTTGTCTAGAGTCGGCCAGAATTCTTCGGCACAACTATTTAAGGCGAGATCAGTTTGTAAGACATTCGAAGAACGTTCCAAGAATGTCTTGGTTTATAAGAGACTTTCGTTTGAAAGATGGGGGATATCACATTGGGAAACCCATAAGTTACGATGTGTTTACTTTGACGCATATATTGCGGGGAACCCAAATGCTATTTTACGCAACGGGTTAAGAAATTATTTTGACTCAATATATCCGAATATTGGACTTCGTGATTTAGAAAAAGCGGCTAACATGCAACATAAATAAGCATGTTATGCTTACGGATTAGTAATGTTCGCTTCTCACCAAAGTGAGAACAAGAACATCGGGCTACAACTATTAAACAAAACGTTTCCACAAGTGACGGAGTCGGTAATTGGGGTAAGAAATGAGGTTTTTAGATTGTTACGGGACTGTTGGACATTACGTAACCCTCGTCCCTTTGATGACGTTACAACACGCTGTCTTATCAACGGCCATAACGGTTATGTTGCACAAGACCAAGGATGGGAAGTAGTCCTAGTAAAACCAGAATGCATGACTTGTTTCTGGACGTATGAATTACGTGTCTTTATTGCCTTTGCTGAACGACTTGTGTACTAGCTAGAATTGTCTTCACAACTATCTTGTATCAAAGTTATTGTGTGCTATATTTCATGCTTTATGTAAAATAAGCGGTATTGTAAGTTTGTAAAATATTGTATAAAAGTTTGAACGCGAAATATTATTATAATCAGTTTTTCATATAGAATTGTAGTAGTTGAATTGTATATTAGCTACTAAGTATGAACTTAACGGGTAGGTACTACCCGAATTTAAACTTATAAAACGCTAATATGAAGAAAAAGCTTTTATAAATGAGTTCATATTATGCTACGAAATACTATTAACTACTCTTAATATTCGGTATGATTAACTTGTTCCATTTAACTATTTTGAAGGAAATGGCACCGACTACTCGACACACCGTGAATATGAATGAAGAGGAATTCCGTACTTTTCTAGCTTCAAACATAGCCGCAGTACAGGCTGCGCTACATACCAATAATAACCTTGGATCTAGCAGTACAGGAAATCGTGTAGGATGCACCTACAAAGAATTCACTGCCTGCAAACCTTTGGAATTTGATGGAACCGAAGGACCGATCGGATTGAAACGGTGGACCGAGAAGGTTGAATCGGTGTTTGCCATAAGTAAGTGTACTGAAGAGGACAAAGTGAAGTACGCTACGCATACCTTCACAGGTTCTACGTTAACATGGTGGAATACCTATCTAGAGCAAGTGGGACAAGATGATGCGTACGCACTACCGTGGTCAGCATTCAAGCACTTGATGAATGAGAAGTACCGTCCCAGAACCGAGGTCAATAAGCTCAAGACAGAACTTAGAGGGTTACGAACCCAAGGATTTGATATTACCACGTACGAAAGACGATTCACAGAATTGTGCCTATTGTGTCCGGGAGCATTCGAAGATGAGGAAGAGAAGATCGACGCGTTTGTGAAAGGATTACCGGAAAGAATCCAAGAAGATATAAGTTCACACGAGCCCGCCTCCATACAACAGGCAAGTAGAATGGCTCACAAACTAGTGAACCAGATTGAAGAAAGAATTAAAGAACAGACTGCTGAAGAGGCCAATGTGAAGCAAGTCAAAAGAAAGTGGGAGGAAAACGGTGATAAGAATCACCAATACAACAACAACAGCAATTACAACAATAATCGCAACAATTATCCCAACAATCGCAACATCAATCGCAACTACAACAAACGGCCCAACAACAACAACAACAACAACAACAACAACAACAACAGCAACTACAACAATCATCCCAACAACAATAATAATCGCAACAACAACAACAATCAGAAGCAGCTATGCCAAAGGTGTGAAAAGAATCACTCGGGGTTCTGCACCAAATTTTGCAACAAGTGTAAAAGAAATGGTCATAGCGCGGCGAAGTGTGAGGTCTACGGACCAGGGGTTAATAGAACGAAAGGAACAAATGGTGTCGGAACGAGTAATGGTGGAGCAAGTAGTGTCGGAGCAAGTTATGCCAATGTAGTTTGTTATAAATGTGGAAAACCAGGCCACATTATTAGAAATTGCCCGAACCAGGAGAACACGAATGGACAAGGCCGTGGAAGAGTTTTCAATATTAATGCGGTAGAGGCACAGGAAGACCCGGAGCTTGTTACGGGTACGTTTCTTATTGACAATAAATCTGCTTACGTTTTATTTGATTCGGGTGCGGATAGAAGCTATATGAGTAGAGATTTTTGTGCTAAATTAAGTTGTCCATTGACGCCTTTGGATAGTAAATTTTTACTCGAATTAGCAAATGGTAAATTAATTTCAGCAGATAATATATGTCAGAATCGAGAAATTAAACTGGTTAGCGAAACATTTAAGATTGATTTGATACCAGTAGAGTTAGGGTGTTTTGATGTGATAATCGGTATGGACTGGTTGAAAGAAGTGAAAGCGGAGATCGTTTGTTACAAAAATGCAATTCGCATTATACGAGAAAAAGGAAAACCCTTAATGGTGTACGGAGAAAAGGGCAACACGAAGCTACATCTTATTAGTAATTTGAAGGCACAAAAACTAATAAGAAAAGGTTGCTATGCTGTTCTAGCACACGTCGAGAAAGTACAAACTGAAGAAAAGAGCATCAATGATGTTCCCATTGCAAAAGAATTTCCCGATGTATTTCCGAAAGAATTACCGGGATTACCCCCACATCGATCCGTTGAATTTCAAATAGATCTTGTACCAGGAGCTGCACCAATAGCTCGTGCTCCTTACAGACTCGCACCCAGCGAGATGAAAGAACTGCAAAGCCAATTACAAGAACTTTTAGAGCGTGGTTTCATTCGACCAAGCACATCACCGTGGGGAGCTCCTGTTTTGTTTGTCAAGAAGAAAGATGGTACATTCAGGTTATGTATCGACTACCGAGAGTTGAACAAACTTACCATCAAGAACCGCTACCCACTACCGAGAATCGACGACTTATTTGATCAACTACAAGGCTCGTCTGTTTATTCAAAGATTGACTTACGTTCCAGGTATCATCAAATGCGGGTGAAAGAAGATGATATTCCAAAGACTGCTTTCAGAACACGTTACGGTCATTACGAGTTTATGGTCATGCCGTTTGGTTTAACTAATGCACCAGCTGTGTTCATGGACCTTATGAACCGAGTGTGTGGACCATACCTTGACAAGTTTGTCATTGTTTTCATTGATGACATACTTATTTACTCAAAGAATGACCAAGAACACGGTGAACATTTGAGAAAGGTGTTAGAAGTATTGAGGAAGGAAGAATTGTACGCTAAGTTTTCAAAGTGTGCATTTTGGTTGGAAGAAGTTCAATTCCTCGGTCACATAGTGAACAAAGAAGGTATTAAGGTGGATCCGGCAAAGATAGAAACTGTTGAAAAGTGGGAAACCCCGAAAACTCCGAAACACATACGCCAGTTTTTAGGACTAGCTGGTTACTACAGAAGGTTCATCCAAGACTTTTCCAGAATAGCAAAACCCTTGACTGCATTAACGCATAAAGGGAAGAAATTTGAATGGAATGATGAACAAGAGAAAGCGTTTCAGTTATTGAAGAAAAAGCTAACTACGGCACCTATATTGTCATTGCCTGAAGGGAATGATGATTTTGTGATTTATTGTGATGCATCAAAGCAAGGTCTCGGTTGTGTATTAATGCAACGAACGAAGGTGATTGCTTATGCGTCTAGACAATTAAAGATTCACGAACAAAATTATACGACGCATGATTTGGAATTAGGCGCGGTTGTTTTTGCATTAAAGACTTGGAGGCACTACTTATATGGGGTCAAAAGTATTATATATACCGACCACAAAAGTCTTCAACACATATTTAATCAGAAACAACTGAATATGAGGCAGCGTAGGTGGATTGAATTATTGAATGATTACGACTTTGAGATTCGTTACCACCCGGGGAAGGCAAATGTGGTAGCCGATGCCTTGAGCAGGAAGGACAGAGAACCCATTCGAGTAAAATCTATGAATATAATGATTCATAATAACATTACTACTCAAATAAAGGAGGCGCAACAAGGAGTTTTAAAAGAGGGAAATTTAAAGGATGAAATACCCAAAGGATCGGAGAAGCATCTTAATATTCGGGAAGACGGAACCCGGTATAGGGCTGAAAGGATTTGGGTACCAAAATTTGGAGATATGAGAGAAATGGTACTTAGAGAAGCTCATAAAACCAGATACTCAATACATCCTGGAACGGGGAAGATGTACAAGGATCTCAAGAAACATTTTTGGTGGCCGGGTATGAAAGCCGATGTTGCTAAATACGTAGGAGAATGTTTGACGTGTTCTAAGGTCAAAGCTGAGCATCAGAAACCATCAGGTCTACTTCAACAACCCGAAATCCCGGAATGGAAATGGGAAAACATTACCATGGATTTCATCACTAAATTGCCAAGGACTGCAAGTGGTTTTGATACTATTTGGGTAATAGTTGATCGTCTCACCAAATCAGCACACTTCCTACCAATAAGAGAAGATGACAAGATGGAGAAGTTAGCACGACTGTATTTGAAGGAAGTCATCTCCAGACATGGAATACCAATCTCTATTATCTCTGATAGGGATGGCAGATTTATTTCAAGATTCTGGCAGACATTACAGCAAGCATTAGGAACTCGTCTAGACATGAGTACTGCCTATCATCCACAAACTGATGGGCAGAGCGAAAGGACGATACAAACGCTTGAAGACATGCTACGAGCATGTGTTATTGATTTCGGAAACAATTGGGATCGACATCTACCGTTAGCAGAATTTTCCTACAACAACAGCTACCATTCAAGCATTGAGATGGCGCCGTTTGAAGCACTTTATGGTAGAAAGTGCAGGTCTCCGATTTGTTGGAGTGAAGTGGGGGATAGACAGATTACGGGTCCGGAGATTATACAAGAAACTACCGAGAAGATCATCCAAATTCAACAACGGTTGAAAACCGCCCAAAGTCGACAAAAGAGCTACGCTGACATTAAAAGAAAAGATATAGAATTTGAAATTGGAGAGATGGTCATGCTTAAAGTTGCACCTTGGAAAGGTGTTGTTCGATTTGGTAAACGAGGGAAATTAAATCCAAGGTATATTGGACCATTCAAGATTATTGATCGTGTCGGACCAGTAGCTTACCGACTAGAGTTACCTCAACAACTCGCGGCTGTACATAACACTTTCCACGTCTCGAATTTAAAGAAATGTTTTGCTAAAGAAGATCTCACTATTCCGTTAGATGAAATCCAAATCAACGAAAAACTTCAATTCATCGAAGAACCCGTCGAAATAATGGATCGTGAGGTTAAAAGACTTAAGCAAAACAAGATACCAATTGTTAAGGTTCGATGGAATGCTCGTAGAGGACCCGAGTTCACCTGGGAGCGTGAAGATCAGATGAAGAAGAAATACCCGCATCTATTTCCAGAAGATTCGTCAACACCTTCAACAGCTTAAAATTTCGGGACGAAATTTATTTAACGGGTAGGTACTGTAGTGACCCGAACTTTTCCATGTTTATATATATTAATTGAGATTGATATTTACATGATTAAATGTTTCCAACATGTTAAGCAATCAAACTTGTTAAGACTTGATTAATTGAAATATGTTTCATATAGACAATTGACCACCCAAGTTGATCGGTGATTCACGAACGTTAAAACTTTTAAAAACAATACGATGACATATATATGGTTATATATATAGTTAACATGTTTTTATTATATGTATGTATCTCATTAGGTATTTTAACAATGAGTTATATACATAAAAATGAGACTATTAATTTAAGAAACTCGAAAACGATATATATAACGATTACCGTTATAACAACGTCTTACTAGGTACATATGAATCATATTAAGATATTGATACACTTGGTTAATTATGTTAAATGATAAGTAAATATATTATTAAGTGTATTAACAATGAAATACATATGTAAAAATAAGACTACTAACTTAATGATTTCGAAACGAGACATATATGTAACGATTATCGTTGTAACGACATTTAACTGTATATACATCATACTAAGATATATTATATATCATAATATCATGATAAAATAATAATTTAATATCTCATTTGTTATAATAAACAATGGGTTAACAACATTCAACAAGATCGTTAACCTAAAGGTTTCAAAACAACATTTACCTGTAACGACTAACGATGACTTAACGACTCAGTTAAAATGTATATACATGTAGTGTTTTAATATGTATTCATACACTTTTGAAAGACTTCAAGACACTTATCAAAATACTTCTACTTAACAAAAATGCTTACAATTACATCCTCGTTCAGTTTCATCAACAATTCTACTCGTATGCACCCGTATTCGTACTCGTACAATACACAGCTTTTAGATGTATGTACTATTGGTATATACACTCCAATGATCAGCTCTTAGCAGCCCATGTGAGTCACCTAACACATGTGGGAACCATCATTTGGCAACTAGCATGAAATATCTCATAAAATTACAAAAATATGAGTAATCATTCATGACTTATTTACATGAAAACAAAATTACATATCCTTTATATCTAATCCATACACCAACGACCAAAAACACCTACAAACACTTTCATTCTTCAATTTTCTTCATCTAATTGATCTCTCTCAAGTTCTATCTTCAAGTTCTAAGTGTTCTTCATAAATTCCAAAAGTTCTAGTTTCATAAAATCAAGAATACTTTCAAGTTTGCTAGCTCACTTCCAATCTTGTAAGGTGATCATCCAACCTCAAGAAATCTTTGTTTGTTACAGTAGGTTATCATTCTAATACAAGGTAATAATCATATTCAAACTTTGGTTCAATTTCTATAACTATAACAATCTTATTTCAAGTGATGATCTTACTTGAACTTGTTTTCGTGTCATGATTCTGCTTCAAGAACTTCGAGCCATCCAAGGATCCATTGAAGCTAGATCCATTTTTCTCTTTTCCAGTAGGTTTATCCAAGGAAATTAAGGTAGTAATGATGTTCATAACATCATTCGATTCATACATATAAAGCTATCTTATTCGAAGGTTTAAACTTGTAATCACTAGAACATAGTTTAGTTAATTCTAAACTTGTTCGCAAACAATAGTTAATCCTTCTAACTTGACTTTTAAAATTAACTAAACACATGTTCTATATCTATATGATATGCTAACTTAATGATTTAAAACCTGGAAACACGAAAAACACCGTAAAACCGGATTTACGCCGTCGTAGTAACACCGCGGGCTGTTTTGGGTTAGTTAATTAAAAACTATGATAAACTTTGATTTAAAAGTTGTTATTCTGAGAAAATGATTTTTATTATGAACATGAAACTATATCCAAAAAGTATGGTTAAACTCAAAGTGGAAGTATGTTTTCTAAAATGGTCATCTAGACGTCGTTCTTTCGACTGAAAATGACTACCTTTACAAAAACGACTTGTAACTTATTTTTCCGACCATAAACCTATACTTTTTATGTTTAGATTCATAAAATAGAGTTCAATATGAAATCATAGCAATTTGATTCACTCAAAACGGATTTAAAATGAAGAAGTTATGGGTAAAACAAGATTGGATAATTTTTCTCATTTTAGCTACGTGAAAATTGGTAACAAATCTATTCCAACCATAACTTAATCAACTTGTATTGTATATTATGTAATCTTGAGATACCATAGACACGTATACAATGTTTCGACCTATCATGTCGACACATCTATATATATTTCGGAACAACCATAGACACTCTATATGTGAATGTTGGAGTTAGCTATACAGGGTTGAGGTTGATTCCAAAATATATATAGTTTGAGTTGTGATCAATACTGAGATACGTATACACTGGGTCGTGGATTGATTCAAGATAATATTTATCGATTTATTTCTGTACATCTAACTGTGGACAACTAGTTATAGGTTACTAACGAGGACAGCTGACTTAATAAACTTAAAACATCAAAATATATTAAAAGTGTTGTAAATATATTTTGAACATACTTTAATATATATGTATATATTGTTATAGGTTCATGAATCAACAGTGGCCAAGTCTTACTTCCCGACGAAGTAAAAATCTGTGAAAGTGAGTTATAGTCCCACTTTTAAAATCTAATATTTTTGGGATGAGAATACATGCAGGTTTTATAAATGATTTACAAAATAGACACAAGTACGTGAAACTACATTCTATGGTTGAATTATCGAAATCGAATATGCCCCTTTTTATTAAGTCTGGTAATCTAAGAATTAGGGAACAGACACCCTAATTGACGCGAATCCTAAAGATAGATCTATTGGGCCTAACAAACCCCATCCAAAGTACTGGATGCTTTAGTACTTCGAAATTTATATCATATCCGAAGGGTGTCCCGGAATGATGGGGATATTCTTATATATGCATCTTGTTATTGTCGGTTACCAGGTGTTCACCATATGAATGATTTTTATCTCTATGTATGGGATGTGTATTGAAATATGAAATCTTGTGGTCTATTGTTACGATTTGATATATATAGGTTAAACCTATAACTCACCAACATTTTTGTTGACGTTTAAAGCATGTTTATTCTCAGGTGAATATTAAGAGCTTCCGCTGTTGCATACTAAAATAAGAACAAGATTTGGAGTCCATGTTTGTATGATATTGTGTAAAAACTGCATTCAAGAAACTGATTTCGATGTAACATATTTGTATTGTAAACCATTATGTAATGGTCGTGTGTAAACAGGATATTTTAGATTATCATTATTTGATAATCTACGTAAAGCTTTTTAAACCTTTATTTATGAAATAAAGGTTATGGTTTGTTTTAAAAATGAATGCAGTCTTTGAAAAACGTCTCATATAGAGGTCAAAACCTCGCAACGAAATCAATTAATATGGAACGTTTTTAATCAATAAGAACGGGACATTTCAATGTCCGACTTCGAGTCACAATAAAAATTGCCATCTTGTGCTGATATACATGGCGAAAACGAAAGTGTCTTCCAGAAAATGTCAATCGACTCTAGAGGAATAAACATACCTGCATTTAAATAAATTGCTTGTTCATGCGCACATGGTAGCATAAAACACGATCTTAACTTACAACCACAATTCTCATTTGTTATTTCACGCTTGTTGAAACGCCCAAGTTCAGCATGAATTTTTCTATAGCAGTAAGAGAAACACAGTTCCACAGTAGTTCAAAACTTGGATGCTCATATTTTGGCCATCGAAAAATTCTGCTTCGTTCAAAGCTTTCTTTGATTATATAAACTTGCGACTCAACCACATTAAGTATAATAGGCACAAATGTGTCTATTTTTGATTGAGAGGAAGCCAAACTTAATTTCACCTTTGCATGCTGACTCTCAACCCTATTAGTGGTTGAATTTCCAAATTTAAGTGATTTATCAGTCACCACTGATGCGAACATGTGAGCGTATTTGTTTAACCATACCTCATTGAGGTACTTCAAAACATCTGAAAGTTGAAAAACACATACTAGTTTCATAGGTTGGTGATATATTGTTAAGATTATTATTAAATTGAAAACGCTTAAAAAATACCTATATGATGTATCAACTGGACTTGAAGACGTTCATAGTAACGTGTATATGATGTAACTGTTGGAGCGTTAACTAACTTGCTCCATGTATCATGAAAAGAAACCCATTCCGTGTCTAAGTCAAAATATTTTTTGCAATTCTTAAGAATATTTTGCCAAATATGCAATCTACAGAGTAATTTATTAGCTTTTGGAAATACTTGTTGACATGCATTAATTAGGGACAAATCTCTATCCGTGACGATAACGCGCGGTTCATATGTTTCGCCAACGACCAACTTTAAACAATTTAACACCCAAATAAAGTTGTTAGTTTTTTATTTATCCATCAAGACGAATGCTATGGAAAACGTCTTGTTGGTAGAAGTAACACCAACAATTTCAAAAAGGGCAATTTATAAATATTCGTATTATACGTAGCATCCATCAATAAAATGTGCGGAAATGCACGAAATATTTCATATGAAATTGGATGGACCTAAGATAATTCTTCTAATTCGTTAGTAGAATCATTAATACGATATTGAAAGTCGTACCCTTTTTCCTTCAAAAATGACATTACTACCTGTATAGGAGTCCTATTTGCCCGAAATATTGTGCGAAGTTTAGCTTTTGCGTTATACACCGTTTTGCTTGAAGAAACATTTTTCGGATTCTGCTTCTCCAACGTCGCAAGAATTTTACCAGCCCTTACATTTTTACTTGATAAATCGGCGACTAAACGCCATTCATCGTTAGTCAATTGCGCTGCATAAGCATGACCTTCCATATACATTATAGGTGCATGATTATGTACTGATTGTTTCATTTTGATCGACCAAACACCAGTTATCTTTGAAAACTTTGCTACCATTTCAAATTTACAATTAATTTTTTCGACGGTTTACTTTTTTCTGGGGTTGATTTACTTTTGGATACACCGCCACGTTCACAAACAAATACAATCGTGACTAAGTAACCATTTTGTTCTTTTGTTCTTCTAATGACAATAACTTGATTATGAGAACGTGCCTCACTTTTCACCCATTCGGTCAACTGTTCACGATTTTTAAACACCTGAAATAATAAAATTATTTAGTTTCAGTTTAATAATAAAATATGGTGTAGAGTGCTATTATATGGAATGAAAAAACCAAAAACGACAAAGACATTCCTTAAATGTTATATATTATGGATAATATTATACCTGATCGGTAGAAAAATCTGATACACTTGACATAACTTTTCCTTATATGTTATAAATTGACGATATAAATTTCTGAGTGTTATAAGAACGATTAATTGTAAAAAAAAATTTATATGAACTAAAACACACACATATATATGTATGTATTCCTTATATTTTTTTTGAAGGAAGTATGTGTTTCTTATATAGGCTATATATGTGAAAGATAATGTAATTAGTAAGTATTACCTTATAATTTTGATATGGGTTAAAGCAAGATAACTTAGTAAGGGTTAAAGCTAAATTATTGTGTTGAAAAAATAAAAAATACTACATTATTATTGTAGTATGGGTTAAAGAAACTTAGTATGTTATCATGTATATTCCAGCCATATTCCTGCTCTCAAAAAAAAGAAAAAAGAAAAAAAAAACAATAGACAAAGTAATAAGTGATATTACTATTATTATATAACATTGTAGTATATTAGAATTAGAATAATAAGTGATGGAGTATATTAGGATATGTCAGGCTATATGATACATTATTATGTTCCCGCGTGTCTTTGTAGTAGAATGTGATAGGAGTATTTTTTTACTATTATTATACCCATTAATTATATTACTCCGTATAATGAATAATAAGTGATGGAGTATATTAGGATATGTCAGGCTATATGATACATTGTAGGGGTATATGTAGCCGGACCCAAAAATTAATCTCGGTGTTACACTATTCACCATATTCAAGATTCCTTACTTTTATCTTTTGTTAAAAAAGGGAAGTGATAGATCCACACAAGTTTGATGATACTTTCCAATAATGTCCCTTCAATAAATTATAACAAAAAAACTTGTGAACATCTCATTAACAGTTTATTAAATCTGTGTAGATTTATCAAAAAAAAATGTTAGTAAATATCAACTCCCTAAAAAATTACCCCAACCCCACATAATCGCTAAATACAGCCTACTCCCAAAATTACGTTCATCGAAATCGTCGATTTCAAACAATCTGATCAAACAAAGCAGAGAATCGTTTGAATCACTTACAAATCGAAGGTTTACAAATTAAATCGGAGATGCATAACCGTTCATGGAGGTTTGTCATTGTCAAAATCATTGTTAATTCTAATCTTATTTCGTTATCAATTAATACAACATTTCTTGAATCTTAAGAATGAATTATTGTGTGATCTGAAGCAGGAATCACTTAAGATTATCACTTACAAATAGAAGGTTTACAAATTAAAGGTTCATAACCGTTCATGGAACTTTGTGATATGATTGTCAAAATAAATACTAATTTTTAATCTTATCTCGATATCAATTAATACAATGCTCACAAATCTTAGGAATGAATTATTGTGTGATTTGATTGCATGATAAAACATTGATCAGTTATTCCAATATAGGATGTATCTTATTTTTTGAATTCTTAGTTAAGATGGATAACACTTAGGCGTCATTGGACTCTAATATCTCAATCACTGTAAGCAATTTTTCTTCCTTCTTTTTGTGTTTTTTCATAATTATTAGTTTTACCAATGTATCGCATGCATGCTTTTGAACTGCAATGTTTAGTCAGGGGTGGAAATAGCAGGTTCTGTAGTTTGAGGCTCATGTACTGCAACTACGGTTAATGCCTACTCGACCTTGACTAGGTATATGCGGAGAAATATGCGTTCTAAGTTGTTAATCTGTACATCTACAGACCTACTCGACCTTGACTAGGTAAATACGAAGTAATATGCATTCTAAGTTGTTAATGTGCGATGAATTTATATGTATGTATATAAGGACTTATTTGAGTAAACTAAAGGGTTTAGAACCAACTCCTAACAAGAATCTGTTGATCAATAAGTTAGCAGAAGGTAAATGGCTACACAGGCCTTTATCATCAAAAACACGTGAACTTTTGTTAGGAATATCACATTATCTTAATTGTAATTTTTCATACTGATCTTGTTTTGAATTTGCGGAAGCTGGCTCGGTATTAATTTATATGTGTACTATGTTGAATGTAATATACAAACGCCATTTATGTCTAAAGATATTTGCAAACTTCCAATCACGGATGTAACTTACTTATGGTTCACATTTGTATAGGTTAAACTACGATAGTGCTTCCATTACTTTCTGCTTCACTCACTTTCTGTTGAACTTTCAGTGAAATTGTTTTTCTAGCATACAATTGTAACTTTAGGTGAAATGTGCTAGATGAATTACCTGTTTGAGCACGGGCTTAATACCTTAATTGTATTTTTTATTAACTAATTCATGCACATTGATGAAATATCCGTTTGAGCGGTTTGAGCGAGCACATAAAGCTTGAGTCACTTTAGCGAGCTTTAAACATGATCATGTATCACGTAAAGCTCTGTATGATGTCAAAGATGCTGTTTCTAAAATCCTAGATCATCACTTTCAAGTTAATGTTGTCTCATCTTTATATAATTTTTATCAAAAGATTTAACAACGCAAGGGTCTTAGAAACCAGAAGGGTTTCAGAAACCGTAAATTTGTTGGAAATGATTGAAAATAGACTTAAGAAAATACATTGAAACAACAGTAAGAAATTATCCTATATTAGACTAATTTGGTTCTAGGGTTAACAGTTATATACGACAATAGTTGTAGGTGACAACAAGTTGTTACAGGTTCGGGACCATTTAGTTATACATGAGTTGACCTGGGTTTTCTGTCCCCTCCATTTGGTCAAATGGTTGAAATTGAAACTTTATCTGGGTGGTTTCAAATGCTTACAACATCCAAATACATAATTATTATGAGTTCATATAATAATTCATATTGGCCAAGCCATACTGATCAGTTTTTACCCGCATGAAAATTTACATGGTAACTTGAACTCATACTATAAGGGTCTCAATTAGTTGGATCATTTAAGTCTTAATCATGTATGCAGTGCTGTTATTGTTATTTACCATTACTCTAATAATATATTATGTCAACACGATCTGTTAATGATATGATTTGTGTTTCTAAGATTCAAACGGTATTAATTCCCTAAGTCTGTACATATGTATCATATAATGTATATAAACATAAACATGTATATGCTAATGCTTTGATTTGTGACTGATGGTGAGATACAAGAGAAGGCAATGGCCAATCTATGATGTGAGTTTGTTGGTTTCAACTTTCAAGAGTTATTGAGATATGACACTCTTGTGTGGAATTTATCAAATATTTTTATTAGTAGTTAATACCTATTTTCGGTTGTGAAGCTAACACTATCGAATATTTTGTCATTTAACCTGTTTGAGAAACACTCGGCTACTCTTTAACGCTTTTTTCAACTACCATGAAACGCACAGGCTCAATACTTAGTAAATATATATAAGAAGAACGATCGATAGTTTTTTTAAGGATATCACCTTTTTTCGATGTTACAATCTGATATCCCCGTTCATACGAGTAAAGTTTTATCATTATCACAAAAAGGCAAGAATTGGTTATTCCCTGATTATTGATTCTTCCTTCTTTACTTTATTTCAGATGTATAATATAATATATAAGATATGTGTTCACTCTCACATTGAATTGTAACAAATGGATATTTTCAATGCATCGAAATTATAATGGCGAATTAGTAGCATAAGCAACTCAGATAAATGGGGTTCATACTTCAGCAATCATTATAAGTAATTATTCAATTTCGGTGAGAATTTAGGGTTTTTGATATTGTCCGACAAACTTGTGTAACTATGTTAATCTAGGTATGTTTAAGGTATTAAATTTGTCCCATCGTTTTGATTGCTTTAGGCTTTTTGGATTTAATTTCTTTTAATTCTGGGTATGTTTTTTCCGAAAGTTCGTACTTTTACTATGTTAAAAGATATACATAAGATAATGTATCCTGTTTTTCCCTGCAGGGGGGAGTGTAATTTGCAGATCAGTATTTATCAGAGTTATGTTACTGGTGTGAATTATTAGGGCATGTGTTTGTATAGTAAAATAGGAGAAATTTTTAATATTTGATACGAGTTGTTGATGTTTGTTTCAGATGTCTGCTTTGAATCAAAAGCCGGGGTTAAACCATATGCATGGGGATTCGTATGGACGTTTTGCTCCTGATAACAAGAGTGGGGATCATACTTGTTTAGGATGGAATGATTATATGAAGATGACGGAATTTTTGGAGCTGAGCGAAGGTTTATGGTTGATGATACAGTTGTATTTGGTATGATACGGCTGTATTTCGTATTGCCGTGTTGCTGTTGATAACAAGAGTGGGTGGTTTTTTTATCATCTCGGATTATGCAGTTGTAAAAAGGCGATTTATATATTAACATCAATTGTCTTATTTTCTACTGCAGTTGTTTACGAGTCTTTTGACTTGACACATTATGAATTGTGTACGATGCGGGAAGCTATAAAAGTTTTGATAAGGCTGAAGTTTATAGCTACACTATATGGTGTGTACATATCAATGTTTATAATTTGACTTGTATCTGCTACATATTGTTTGCATTTATAATGGTATGAACGGAGTTTTCCAAAGCGTTTTTAGTGTGCCAAGCTAACTGGTCAAAATGTGTAAAGATAGAATGTGTAGATTTTTAGTACATGGTTGTACATTTCTATTTTGCTTCCGGCGAGTAAAAGGAATTAACAACTTTGTGTTTGTAGCGCATGTGGTAGTGATCTGTTTCTCTTAGTGAGAGGTCAAAAATTCGATTCCCATGGGATGCAACATTGCACACAAGGTTGCCCTTTAGTCCTTTACCCTTTAATTTCACCCACTTTAATTTCACCCAAGGGTGCCTTTCGCACATCGCGTTATGGGGGCAGTGGGGGAGGGTGGGTTTTACCGCCCATGCCCTTGGATTGGGCTGGGTTTCCTTCTGGGCAACAATTGGGGGTAGGTTGTGGGAGATGAACGTGTGGGTGGTTCCCCACTGGGGGATCCGGTATTGCTGTTCAAAAAAAAAAAAAAGTAAAAGGCATTAACTCCAAAAACTATACTAATTACTTAATTAGGAAGTATTAATATAGAGAGTTGATCCGTACACCACTTGTTTTTTGCCATACACCACCAAACTACAATCTTTGACTATTTTACCCTTTCTAACTCAAGGCCCTTTTCCCTAAATTAATTATGAGAAAGGGTAAAATGGTCCAAAATTAAATTTTGGTGGTGTATGGCAAAAAGTAAGTGGTGTACGTATCAGCTCCCATTAATGTATGTCTGACTTTATATTCACTATTTACTTTGTGTGTGCAGGTACTTGTGGATTGTAGTGGAGACAATGGAGATCACTCCTGATACAGTATTTGTTTGCTAGCTATGGCCACTTAACATGATATAGTGTATGTTGGATGGCATACTATTATTGATTAATTAAAATATTATGGAAATCATCTAGCTTGACTCATTTATTCTTTACGAAATTTTATATATCCTATTTGTTATAATTCAGTAGGCTTATAACTACCTTTAGTGATTTGATTCTTGATTAAGAATACTAATAATGAAGTGTAAGAACAAAGATGATAATGGAGAGAAAGAAAGAAACACTTTGTAAGTGTGAGAAATGGTGCAAGTTTAATGCTTGCATTCATGGCTATTTATAGCAAAAATATCACAAGTTTAGGTAATACAATAATATTACTTTTGTGTATCAATAATTGACTATCCATTTATATATATATATTTATATATTATAACACTCCCCCTTGGATAGCAATTTTGTTTGTTGAAGATCAACTGTAAGTTACTGCCTCGTTAAAAACCTTGCTAAAGAAAATCCAGTGGGAAAAACTTTAGCTAAGGGAAAAAGAGTGCAGCATGGAGTTGACTCCCCCTCAAGTAGACATCGCTTCGGTTGTTACATCTTTTGAACATGTCTCATGCCAATGTTATGAACGTGTGTTCTGAAAATAGCAGTTGGAAGTGCTTTCGTGAAAAGATCAGCAGAGTTTTTGCTGGATTGAACATATCTCATTTCAATCTCGTTGTCCTTAATGAGATTTTGAGTGTATGAGAAGAATCTAGGAGGTATGTGTTTGGTTCGGTCACTTTTGATATACCCTTCTTTCATCTGTGCTATGCAAGCTGCATTATCTTCATAGATAATTGTTGGACTTTTATCGCGTTCTAGTCCACAAGAATCAGTAATGATTTGTGTCATTGATCTCAACCAAAAACATTCCCGAGTAGCTTCATGTAATGCAATCACTTCGGCATGATTTGATGATGTAGCAACAAGTGTTTGTTTTTGAGAACGCCATGATATTGCAGTACCTCCATTTAGGAATACATATCCAGTTTGAGATTTAGCTTTATGTGGATCAGATAAATAACCTGCATCAGCATAACCAACCAAATCTTGTTTTGATTCGTTAGAGTAAAATAATCCTAAATCAGTAGTTCCTCGAAGGTATCGAAATATGTGTTTGATCCCATTCCAGTGTCTTTTGGTAGGAGCAGAGCTGAACCTTGCCAACAAATTAACTGCAAAAGAAATGTCAGGTCTTGTACAATTTGTAAGATACATAAGAGCTCCAATTGCACTAAGATATGGTACTTCTGGTCCAAGAATATCTTCATGATCTTCACATGGACGAAATGGATCAGTTTCAACATTGAGTGATCTAACAACCATAGGAGTACTTAATGGTTTTGCCTTGTCCATATTGAAACGTTTCAAAATCTTTTCAGTATATGTTGTTTGATGTACAAGTAAACCATTAGGCATATGCTCAATTTGTAAACCAAGGCAATACTTGGTTTTTCCGAGATCTTTCATTTCAAATTCTTTCTTTAGAAGTTGAATGGCTTCATAGATCTCTTTATTTGTACCTATGATGTTAAGATCATCAACATAAACAGCTATGATCACATATCCGGATGTTGTTTTCTTAATGAAAACACAAGGGCAAGTAAGGTTATTTGTATACCCTTTGCTTATCAAGTAATCACTTAATCGGTTATACCACATACGTCCCGATTGTTTTAACCCATATAAAGATCTTTGTAATTTAATCGAATACATTTCTTTGGGTTTTGCATTTGATGCTTCTGGTACCTTAAATCCTTCAGGTATCTTCATATATATATCACTATCAAGTGATCCATATAGGTAAGCAGTCACAACATCCATGAGATGCATTTCTAAATTTTTAGAAACTGCCAGGCTGATTAAGTACCTAAAAGTAATTGCATCCATAACAGGGGAATAAGTTTCTTCATAATCAATTCCCGGTCTTTGAGAAAAACCTTGAGCTACAAGTCTAGCTTTATACCTTGTAACTTCATTTTTCTCATTTCTTTTTCGGACAAAAATCCATCTGTATCCTACAGGTTTCACATCTTTAGGAGTGAGAATGATGGATCCGAAAACTTTTCTTTTATTGAGTGATTCTAATTCAGCTCGTATTGCTTCTTTCCATTGAGCCCAATCATGTCTATTTTGACATTCAACCATAGATGTTGGTTCTGGATCATCATCATTATTCATGATGTCATATGCAACATTAAATGAAAATTTCTCATCAAGATTTTTCATTTCATTTCGGTTCCATAATATTTTTGAATATGCATAATTGATTGCAATTTCTGTATTGACATCATCAATCTCCTCTGCAGTAGGAGTACTGATTTGTGGTTCTTCTTGAACACTTTCTTTTACTTCATTATCAGCTGATTTTCTTTTTCGAGGATTTTTATCCTTTGAACCAATTAGTCTTCCACGTTTCTGACGTGGCAAAGATTCATGAGTGACGTTATTACCAGCTTTTGGAATTTCAATTCGAGCTGGAATATTTACTGCTGGTATATATGATTTTGTCACCGTTTTTGTATCTGTAAATGCATCAGGCAATTGATTTGCAAGTTCTTGTATATGCATTATCTTTTGAACTTCTGTCTTGCATTATTTTGTGCGAGGATCAAGATACTTTAATTGAGGTTCACACCATGAAACATCATTTTCTTTATTTTTCATTTCTCCCCCTAATCTAGGGAACAATGTTTCATTAAAATGACAATCAGCAAAACGTGCTGTAAAAACGTCACCTGTCATAGGTTCAATATACCTTAATATTGAAGATGTTTCATATCCAACATATATTCCCAACCTCCTTTGAGGGCCCATTTTTGTACGTTGTGGTGTCGCAATTGGAACATACACTGCACAACCAAATCTTCTAAGATGAGAAATATTTGGCTCTTGACCAAAAGCAAGTTGTAGGGGGGAATATTTATGACTTGCACTTGGTCTGATGCGAATCAATGCAGCAGCATGTAAAATTGCATGACCCCATATAGATACAGGGAGTTTTGTTCTCATTATCAATGGTCTAGCGATTAACTGTAAACGTTTAATCAATGACTCGGCTAAACCATTTTGTGTATGCACATGAGCAACAGAATGTTCAACAACAATTCCTATAGACATGCAATAGTCATTAAATGCTTGAGATGTAAATTCATCAGCATTATCAAGTCTCACCCTTTTAATGGTGTAATCAGGAAAATGAGCTCTCAATTTAATAATTTGGGCAAGAAATTTTGCAAATGCCACATTACGGCTTGATAACAGACAAACATGAGACCATCTGCTAGATGCGTCTATTAGAACCATGAAATATCTAAATGGTCCACATGGTGGATGAATTGGTCCACATATATCACCTTGAATTCTTTCAAGAAACATTGGTGATTCTTTCTCAACCTTAAGTGGTGAGGGTCTAGTTATCAATTTTCCAAGAGAGCAAGATGTACATGGAACCATTGTATCATGATGGATTTTTCTATCCTTTAGTGGATGTCCATGAGTACATTCAATAATCCTTTTCATCATTGTTGATCCTGGATGGCCTAATCTGTTATGCCATAAACTGAATACACCAGGATCAATATATTTTTCGTTAACTACCATATGTATTTCTGGTACATTTATATGTGTATAATGTAATCCAGAACTAAGTCTTGGCAGTTTTTCAACCACATGACTCTTGTCAGTGATACTTAAATATTTCTCATTTTCTGTTGTCACTGACTGATAATCATACCCGTTAAGGTATATGTCGGAGAAACTCAATAAATTTCTGCTTGACTTGGGAGAAAATAAGGCATCATTTATTAAAAATTTTGTACCATTTGGTAGTATGAAATTTGCCTTTCCTATCCCTTTTATCAAGTTAGCAGGTCCTGATATTGTATGTATAGTTCCTTCCGTTGGTATTAGATCAATAAAATATTTCTCGGATTTAAGTATAGTGTGTGTAGTTCCACTGTCTGCTATACAGAGATCTCCACCACTTGATTGATGTTGTATTCCAGCAAAATTCATATTGAACTTCATATATAAGAAATAAATAGTGAGTACATTAATATTACACAATATTTTAAATGCAAATAGATAGTACTGAAACATTTAGCAAACATAATGACAAAGACAGCCGATATTAAATCGTTTATTTTTCGAAAGACACACAACTTAAACATTCAAGAAATCTTCATATAAATCAGATGGTTTCTCAGTGACTGTTGGATCGACGTTATCCACAAAGTTTACTTCCTTTTCTTTATCTTTCAGCGAATCCTGATACATCTTAACAAGATGTTTAGATGTTCGGCAAGTATTAGCCCAGTGGCCCATTCTACCACATCTGTAGCAAGATTCTTCAGAATTTTTAGAAGAATTTTCTTCAACATCTTGTTTAGTGGGCTTGTTTTGTGGTTGATATTTATATTTTCGTGGATTATTATTTCTTTGACCACCACGGCCACGACCACGACCACGTCCTCGCCCATTACCATTACCATAAGGATGGTTTCTACCATAGTTATGGCTTTTGGCATGATGATGGTGATGGTTATTATAACCACGACCTTGCCCGCGTCCTTGTCCCTGTTTATAATTATTTGCAGTATTTGCTTCAGGGATTGCAAGTGTACCAGTAGGACGGGATTGCCGATTTTTCATTAATAGCTCATCATTTTGCTCTGCAACTAAGAGATATGAATTAAGTTCAGGATATGTTTTGAACTTTAGCATTCTCAAATTTCTTTGCACTGTGATGTTTGCAGCATTCATTGTGGAGAAAGTTTTCTCCATCATGTCTGCATCACTTATTTCATGTCCACAGAATTTAAGTTGTGAACATGTATTATACAGAGCTGAGCTATATTCATTTACTTTCTTAAAGTCTTGGAACCTTAATGTTCTCCATTGTTCCATAGCAGCTGGAAGTAAAATTTCTCTTTGATTATTGAATCTGCTTTTGAGACCTTCCCATAAAACATGGGGATCTTCTACAGTCACATAATTATTTTGTAAGCATTCATCAATATGTTGATGAATAAAGCAACATGCCGTTGCTTGTTCTTTTTCAGAACAAGTGTTGTTTTCATTTATGGCTTCAAGAATGCCCATTGATTTAAGATGCATTTTTACTTTTATAACCCATGGCATGTAGTTGTTTCCAGTTGATTCTAAAGGAGTAAATTTAAGCTTTTCCAGATTCGACATTTTCTATTAAAACAAACAACATGATAAATTATAGTCACTTTATATTCATAAGTATATAAACATTAAACATAAATTTAATATAACATAAATGATAAGTAGGTGACAGTGTCGACCATATGTAAGCAATCATTAATAAATGTTATATAACATAAATATAAATATTAGTAAACATAAATGATAATTAGGCGACAGTGTCGGCCATATAAATGTTAGATAATAGAAATATAAATGTTAGTAACATAAATGATAATTAGGCGACAGTGTCGGCCATATAAATGTTAGATAATTGAAATATAAATGTTAGTAACATAAATGATAATTAGACGACAGTGTCGACCATATATTATTCAGGTGGTATAACCGACCATATATCATTTAGGTGGCAGAGCCAACCATAATTAGTATTAAGATTATCGTGCTGATAACGTGTTATAATTCAGTAGGCTTATAACTACCTTTAGTGATTTGATTCTTGATTAAGAATACTAATAATGAAGTGTAAGAACAAAGATGATAATGGAGAGAAAGAAAGAAACACTTTGTAAGTGTGAGAAATGGTGCAAGTTTAATGCTTGCATTCATGGCTATTTATAGCAAAAATATCACAAGTTTAGGTAATACAATAATATTACTTTTGTGTATCAATAATTGACTATCCATTTATATATATATATTTATATATTATAACACTATTCGACTTATTGAAGTTGAGAGTATACACCAAAGCATCTGTTACGTGTATTTGGGTTAGGACTTAGGATAGCCGCTAACTACATACAGTATAGGAAACCAATAATAATGTAATGAAGTGGTGGAGTACATGGTCATCACAGTACACTTATTCTGAATCGCATTTGCTACAGACTAGGGTCTAATGATACGAAAGTTGTTAAGGTAAAACTCAGAAGGACATTTATTGCAAAGTGTTAATTTCTCATATTTATTATAACGTATTTTTCATTTACTTAAATTCGGGCGTTGACTTCAATTATGAAAATACATAGTTTTATATTAAAAATATTAACTTTGTAGTTAATGCTTAATCATAGTCCTTAGGGCTTACAAAAGAGCTAGTGGCTTGGCGGTATCGAGGTCATCCTTAAAATCTTGAGGTTGAGGATTCGAGTCTTGCTTAAAAAGATGATGAATAGTAAGTTTTTTTTTTTTTTTTTTTTTTTTTAATATAATGTTATTATTTTGACTTAGAAAACGCTCGAAGAAATAACATTCACCGTGATGTTATTATGTTACGTCTGTTTTATTTTTGGAGAACACTTATAACTACATAAAAAACAAGAAAAGAAAACACACAAGGTTTTGTCACATCATGAGCCCATATTCAACAAATGCGTAAATGTATCAACTGTAAATGATCACAAACATAAAACCGTTGTAGTATATAAAAGCCCAGTAGTTTGTTTCAACATAAATATACAAATAAATTGTATCTGTCATGTCAGAAAACCTGAAACAAAGACACAAACAAATGCCAACTCTATGTGTTAGGGATTGAAAAGTTTAGGGAAACTGAATTAACCTTGGACAACATAAATGAGTTCAAAAAATGGATGATAAACATCCAAGTTACATGACATGCTAACATAACATAAAAGATTATTCTAGGTTGACAATAAATTATTGAAATGACGAATTTTTATTCAACACTTACATTGGAAAACATAATATCATTGTTTTTAGGGCAAATGGCCCGAAAAGGTAACCTATGTTGTCAAATTTGACAATCAAGGTAACCCCCAATTTGCCTAAGCCCAAAAAGGACTCCATTTTAATTTTTGCTCACTAAAAGGACTGCGTGTTGAAATTTTTTAAAATTGAAGAGGTAATTTTTTACCATCTGGACAATTTGTATTTAAAAAAATGTCACTTGTATTTTCCACATTGTTATAATTCAGTAGGCTTATAACTACCTTTAGTGGTTTGATTCTTGATGTTATAATTCAGTAGGCTTATAACTACCTTTAGTGGTTTGATTCTTGATTTAGAATACTAATAATGAAGTGTAAGAACAAAGATGATAATGGAGAGAAAGAAAGAAACACTTTGTAAGTGTGAGAAATGGTGCAAGTTTAATGCTTGCATTCATGAGTATTTATAGCCTAAAATCTCAATATAAAAATACATACTTTGTGTACCAAAATTGACTATATGTATACACCAAAATTGACTATCCATATCTATATTGTTATTATTATTATAACACTCCCCCTTGGATAGCAATTTTATTTTGTTAAAGATCAACTATAAATTACTGCCTCGTTAAAAACCTTGCTAAAGAAAACCCAGTGGGAAAAAACTTTAGCTAAGGGAAAAAGAGTGCAGCATGGAGTTGACTCCCCCTCAAGTAGACATCGCTTCAGCTGTTACATCTTTTGAACATGTCTCATGCCAATGTTATGAACGTGTGTTCTGAAAATAGCAGTTGGAAGTGCTTTCGTGAAAAGATCAGCAGAGTTTTTGCTAGATTGCACATATCTCATTTCAATCTGGTTGTCCTTAATGAGATTTTGAGTGTATGAGAAGAATCTAGGTGGTATGTGTTTTGTTCGGTCACTTTTGATATACCCTTCTTTCATCTGTGCTATGCAAGCTGCATTATCTTCATAGATAGTTGTTGGACTTTTATCGCGTTCTAGTCCACAAGAATCAGTAATGAGTTGTGTCATTGATCTCAACCAAAAACATTCTCGAGTAGCTTCATGTAATGCAATCACTTCGGCATGATTTGACGATGTAGCAACAAGTGTTTGTTTTTTTGAGAACGCCATGATATTGCAGTACCTCCATTTAGGAATACATATCCAGTTTGAGATTTAGCTTTATGTGGATCAGATAAATAACCTGCATCTGCATAACCAACCAAATCTTGTTTTGATTCGTTAGAATAAAATAATCCTAAATCAGTAGTTCCTCGAAGGTATCGAAATATGTGTTTGATCCCATTCCAGTGTCTTTTGGTAGGAGCAGAGCTGAACCTTGCCAACAAATTAACTGCAAAAGAAATGTCAGGTCTTGTACAATTTGTAAGATACATAAGAGCTCCAATTGCACTAAGATATGGTACTTCTGGTCCAAGAATGTCTTCTTGATCTTCACATGGACGAAATGGATCAGCTTCAACATTGAGTGATCTAACAACCATAGGAGTACTTAATGGTTTTGCCTTGTCCATATTGAAACGTTTCAAAATCTTTTCAGTATATGTTGTTTGATGTACAAGTAAACCATTAGGCATATGCTCAATTTGTAAACCAAGGCAATACTTGGTTTTTCCGAGATCTTTCATTTCAAATTCTTTCTTTAGAAGTTGAATGGCTTCATGGATCTCTTTATTTGTACCTATGATGTTAAGATCATCAACATAAACAGCTATGATCACATATCCGGATGTTGTTTTCTTAATGAAAACACAAGGGCAAGTAAGATTATTTGTATACCCTTTGCTTATCAAGTAATCACTTAATCGGTTATACCACATACGTCCCGATTGTTTTAACCCATATAAAGATCTTTGTAATTTAATCGAATACATTTCTTTGGGTTTTGCATTTGATGCTTCTGGTACCTTAAATCCTTCAGGTATCTTCATATATATATCACTATCAAGTGATCCATATAGATAAGCAGTCACAACATCCATGAGATGCATTTCTAAATTTTTAGAAACTGCCAGACTGATTAAGTACCTAAAAGTAATTGCATCCATAACAGGAGAATAAGTTTCTTCATAATCAATTCCCGGTCTTTGAGAAAAACCTTGAGCTACAAGTCTAGCTTTATACCTTGTAACTTCATTTTTCTCATTTCTTTTTCGGACAAAAATCCATCTGTATCCTACAGGTTTCACATCTTTAGGAGTGAGAATGATGGATCCGAAAACTTTTCTTTTATTGAGTGATTCTAATTCAGCTCGTATTGCTTCTTTCCATTGAGCCCAATCATGTCTATTTTGACATTCAACCATAGATGTTGGTTCTGGATCATCATCATTATTCATGATGTCATATGCAACATTAAATGAAAATTTCTCATCAAGATTTTTCATTTCATTTCGGTTCCATAATATTTTTGAATATGCATAATTGATTGCAATTTCTGTATTGACATCATCAATCTCCTCTGCAGTAGGAGTACTGATTTGTGGTTCTTCTTGAACACTTTCTTTTACTTCATTATCAGCTGATTTTCTTTTTCGAGGATTTTTATCCTTTGAACCGATTGGTCTTCCACGTTTCTGACGTGGCAAAGATTCATGAGTGACGTTATTGCCAGCTTTTGGAATTTCAATTCGAGCTGGAGTATTTACTGCTGGTATATATGATTTTGTCACCGTTTTTGTATCTGTAAATGCATCAGGCAATTGATTTGCAAGTTCTTGTATATGCATTATCTTTTGAACTTCTGTCTCGCATTCTTTTGTGCGAGGATCAAGATACTTTAATTGAGGTTCACACCATGAAACATCATTTTCTTTATTTTTCATTTCTCCCCCTAATCTAGGGAACAATGTTTCATTAAAATGACAATCAGCAAAACGTGCTGTAAAAACGTCACCTGTCATAGGTTCAATATACCTTAATATTGAAGATGTTTCATATCCAACATATATTCCCAACCTCCTTTGAGGACCCATTTTTGTACGTTGTGGTGTCGCAATTGGAACATACACTGCACAACCAAATGTTCTAAGATGGGAAATATTTGGCTCTTGACCAAAAGCAAGTTGTAGGGGGGAATATTTATGACTTGCACTTGGTCTGATGCGAATCAATGCAGCAGCATGTAAAATTGCATGACCCCATATAGATACAGGGAGTTTTGTTCTCATTATCAATGGTCTAGCGATTAACTGTAAACGTTTAATCAATGACTCGGCTAAACCATTTTGTGTATGCACATGAGCAACAGAATGTTCAACAACAATTCCTATAGACATGCAATAGTCATTAAATGCTTGAGATGTAAATTCACCAGCATTATCAAGTCTCACCCTTTTAATGGTGTAATCAGGAAAATGAGCTCTCAATTTAATAATTTGGGCAAGAAATTTTGCAAATGCCACATTACGGCTTGATAACAGACAAACATGAGACCATCTGCTAGATGCGTCTATTAGAACCATGAAATATCTAAATGGTCCACATGGTGGATGAATTGGTCCACATATATCACCTTGAATTCTTTCAAGAAACATTGGTGATTCTTTCTCAACCTTAAGTGGTGAGGGTCTAGTTATCAATTTTCCAAGAGAGCAAGATGTACATGGAACCATTGTATCATGATGGATTTTTCTATCCTTTAGTGGATGTCCATGAGTACATTCAATAATCCTTTTCATCATTGTTGATCCTGGATGGCCTAATCTGTTATGCCATAAACTGAATACACCAGGATCAATATATTTTTCGTTAACTACCATATGTATTTCTGGTACATTTATATGTGTATAATGTAATCCAGAACTAAGTCTTGGCAGTTTTTCAACCACATGACTCTTGTCAGTGATACTTAAATATTTCTCATTTTCTGTTGTCACTGACTGATAATCATACCCGTTAAGGTATATGTCGGAGAAACTCAATAAATTTCTGGTTGACTTGGGAGAAAATAAGGCATCATTTATTAAAAATTTTGTACCATTTGGTAGTATGAAATTTGCCTTTCCTATCCCTTTTATCAAGTTAGCAGGTCCTGATATTGTATGTATAGTTCCTTCCGTTGGTTTTAGATCAATAAAATATTTCTCGGATTTAAGTATAGTGTGTGTAGTTCCACTGTCTGCTATACAGAGATCTCCACCACTTGATTGATGTTGTATTCCATCAAAATTCATATTGAACTTCATATATAAGAAATAAATAGTGAGTACATTAATATTACACAATATTTTAAACGCAAATAGATAGTACTGAAACATTTAGCAAACATAATGACAAAGACAGACGATATTAAATCGTTTATTTTTCAAAAGACACACAACTTAAACATTCAAGAAATCTTCATATAAATCAGATGGTTTCTCAGTGACTGTTGGATCAATATTATCCACAAAATTTACTTCCTTTTCTTTACCTTTCAGCGAATCCTGATACATCTTAACAAGATGTTTAGATGTTCGGCAAGTATTAGCCCAGTGGCCCATTCTACCACATCTGTAGCAAGATTCTTCAGAATTTTTAGAAGAATTTTCTTCAACATCTTGTTTAATGGGCTTGTTTTGTGGTTGATATTTATATTTTCGTGGATTACTATTTCTTTGACCACCACGGCCACGACCACGACCACGTCCACGCCCATTACCATTACCATAAGGATGGTTTCTACCATAGTTATGGCTTTTGGCATGATGATGGTGATGGTTATTATAACCACGACCTTGCCCGCGTCCTTGTCCCTGTTTATAATTATTTGCAGTATTTGCTTCAGGGATTGCAAGTGTACCAGTAGGACGGGATTGCTGATTTTTCATTAATAGCTCATCATTTTGCTCTGCAACTAAGAGATATGAATTAAGTTCAGGATATGTTTTGAACTTTAGCATTCTCAAATTTCTTTGCACTGTGATGTTTGCAGCATTCATTGTGGAGAAAGTTTTCTCCATCATGTCTGCATCACTAATTTCATGTCCACAGAATTTAAGTTGTGAACATGTATTATACAGAGCTGAGCTGTATTCATTTACTTTCTTAAAGTCTTGGAACCTTAATGTTCTCCATTGTTCCATTGCAGCTGGAAGTAAAATTTCTCTTTGATTATTGAATCTGCTTTTGAGACCTTCCCATAAAACATGGGGATCTTCTACAGTCACATAATTATTTTGTAAGCATTCATCAATATGTTGATGAATAAAGCAACATGCCGTAGCTTGTTCTTTTTCAGAACAAGTGTTGTTTTCATTTATGGTTTCAAGAATGCCCATTGATTTAAGATGCATTTTTACTTTTATAACCCATGGCATGTAGTTGTTTCCAGTTAATTCTAAAGGAGTAAATTTAAGCTTTTCCAGATTCGACATTTTCTATTATCAAAAATTAAAACAAACATCATGATAAATTAGAGTCAATTTATATTCATAAGTATATAAACATTAAACATAAATTTAATATAACATAAATGATAAGTAGGTGACAGTGTCGACCATGTGTAAGCAATCATAAATAAATGTTATATAACAAAAATATAAATATTAGTAAACATAAATGAAAATTTGGCGACAGTGTCGACCATATATTTTTTCAGGTGGTATAACCGACCTATATCATTCTGGTGGTATAACCGACCATATATCATTTTGGTGGTATAACCGACCATATATCATTTTGGTGGTATAACCGACCATATATCATTTTGGTGGCAGAGCCAACCATATTTAGTATTAAGATTATCGTGCTGATAACGTGTTATAATTCAGTAGGCTTATAACTACCTTTAGTGGTTTGATTCTTGATGTTATAATTCAGTAGGCTTATAACTACCTTTAGTGGTTTGATTCTTGATTTAGAATACTAATAATGAAGTGTAAGAACAAAGATGATAATGGAGAGAAAGAAAGAAACACTTTGTAAGTGTGAGAAATGGTGCAAGTTTAATGCTTGCATTCATGAGTATTTATAGCCTAAAATCTCAATATAAAAATACATACTTTGTGTACCAAAATTGACTATATGTATACACCAAAATTGACTATCCATATCTATATTGTTATTATTATTATAACACACATGTGTTTATTTTTTCCACCTGTTTCTTTTTTATTTATTTATTTACAAATTCACAACTCATCTTGCATCTTGCATCTTCAATCCTCGTTCTGTTTGTAAACATCTTCAATCACTAAACATCGAAATCAAATCCTAAACAGATGTTTTAGAAAATCTACTCTATCAACTGATGATTATAAACACGAATTGAATCCAGATTCGTTGAACAACGATTAATGAAGATTCGATCCGAGTTTGTTTTTGTTTAAAAAACACCAAAATCGATCGCTCCAGAATGATTAGTAATCATCTAGAGAAAAGTAAAAGTGCAAAAGTGTTTCAAATCTCTTCGTGAATCTCTATGCAATATTTCAGATCCAAACATGAAGATTTGACCTCTAATTTAGTGGTCAAAGTTTCGGATAAAAAGTCAACCAAATGTTCATAGATCAAATTCATGATTTAAGTGTTGTTACAGCTTATGTTTATGATCAACGAAGGTTAGGGATCAGGTTTTGAACAGATTTCATGAAGGAATCAAAGCCTGAAACGTTTTAGATCTAGATTTTAATCAAAGCCTAAATGTTTTAGATCTCGATTTAATCAAGGCCTGTTCGTCGAGTTACTGATGTTTGTATTATTACTGCTGTTTGGTGATATTCTCAGACAAACAAACGATAAAGATGAACGATCAACAGTTTTTATGTTTGAGATGAAGCATTGCTGGGTATGTTTTCAGTGAAGAAGATGAACATAACAGTTGGAAAAAATAAACACAGGTGGAAATACAAGTGGCATTTTTTTTTTAATACAAATTGTCCAGATGGCCAAAAATTACCTCAATTTTAAAAAATTTCAACAAGCAATCCTTTTAATGATCAAAAATTAAAATAGAGTCCTTTTTGGGCTTAGACAAATTGGGGGTTACATTGATTGTCAAATTTGACAACATAGGTTACCCTTTCGGGCTATTTGCCCTTGTTTTTACTATGGCTTTTTGCGCTATTGTAATTGTTTTGTTACGTCGTCTCTAGTTGCTTTCTAGAGAGGTTTTTTCGTTAATAATCTCCCACTAGAAAATAGAATTCATTAATGTACTCCAATAATGTTAGTAATAATAATTTAGTGGATGAGCTGTATTAGGGTCCAATAGATCCAAACTATTAATCAAGATGAATTCTAGAAACAAAAATGATAAATACTTTTTTTTGTCTAGCCTTCCAATGCAAGCTGGATCTTCACACATATATAAACATGTCTAATATATAAAAACTAGGAAGAGGTCCGGATTGCGCGTTGCCGCAATCTGACATGTATTTGTAGCCAGATAATGCCTCGATTGTTTAGTGCGAAGATTGCTAACCCAATAAGCTAACATTCTTATTTACAACATTACTTATTAGCATCGTAATAAAACGAATACATAAAGTTACGAAAGCATTTTTCGTAAATGACAATAGTAAGATGGTTAAAAATGCGAATCTCCACTATCATGTCCTTCATCACTACTCGAATCGGTTTGATTAAGCAGATATAACCTAAGATTAGAACTTGTTCGCGTGGCTTTGTTTTTTAAAACGTCAAACTGTTCGTCGGTGTGAAGAAACTTGAATTTCTTCTCACCTTCGTCAAAATACATAATTGTTGAATATTCAGATGGTATTTCTTCCCTGAGTAAGTCGTGTAACCATTCTAGGAAGAAAATGGTTGTTTCAAAAATTTTAAATGAAATTTTTGAACCTTCTTCGTACCACTTCTAGCGTAGAGATGCATGTCCACCATAATATAAGTCCATTGAAATATAAGTGTCATCGATCTCGCTTTGAATATGCACAAAAATGAAAAGAAAAAAAAAATAGTGAATACATAATGTATACTGATGGGGACTACATGTATGTCGTACATTTACAATGATAAATTAAAATTATAAAGAGAATTAAGTCATACCTCGAGAAGTTTTCCGTAGACATTTTATCAAACGGTTGTTGATTTGGTTAAAATTGTGCTGTTCAAAATCACAGTAACTAATGAATCATGTGTGTGGTTACATGGCAGATATAGCCATCACTTTGAGGAAAACAACCGTAAACGTAAAACACATAAAACAAAAAAAATCAAATAAAATAATATTTGACATAATATTATTCATTACTAAAAGAAAAATACATATTAAATTGGACAACATATTCAAGCATATTGTCTATTACAATTACTGATAATGAAGAACAACAGTTAACGAAATCTTCTTAAATCGATCCAATTTGCAAGCAACTTAAATTTAAAACAAATAGAAACACACATTCCCGATATTACGATGAAACATTGAAACAAATGTTAATCAAACAATATAAAAAAGAGAATTCAGTAAGAAAAACTTAAAAATAGAAGAAAAAAATATATAAATTAAGTCCTAAACTGAAGTAATTTATGTGTTTATTGATACACAAAATAATAGTAAACAATATGAACGCAAAAAAAAAAAAATAAAAAAAAAAAAAAAAAAAATAAAAAAAAAAAAAAAAGTAACTGTAACACTATTTACTAATTGCTTCACACGATTACTCACATAAACGATAAGATTTACTTAAGTAGACGATAAGTGATTACATAAAAATAGTGTAGAAGCTGCTCAGAGCCATGGTCACACTCGAGTGGTTTGTCATATAAATACGAGTATATCTACGTATCAATAACACTCAAATTGACATGTAAGTATCAATATCAGCATCAATAGCACAACTATTACAAACAACACAATAGACCATCCTAGTATACATGATAAAAGTAATCCAAAATTTAGTAAATGGGTTTACATTGTTATGTTTTGCATCACCCTACAACACAATTCACCATCATAGCATATTCAGTAAATGGGTTTACACTGTTACCCCTAGCATCACCCTACAGTGAATCACATCATACAGGTGGTATCAGTTTCGTGATATCAAATCTGCAAACACATTTTTTAAACTTCTACCCAAAAAAACTTAAAAATCGTTAAAGGTCCAATAATTTGAACATATCAACTCTAACATTCCAGCAAATACGACTACTTTTCAAAAATTATGTTTGTTTTTATCCTAAATAAAACAGTAAGCTACAAACAAAATTATTATCCAGTTCCAATTGATAATTTATCTGCCAAATAGATTAGAAAAATTGAAAAGTTATTACAAACCTCAACAAAATTATCTAGCTAAAAAGAAAAGCAAATAATAGCGCACCTAGGGTTTACCCATTTAAATCATGTTGAATTCAATAACTTAGCAAACAACAAAATATTGTTAACCAAATTACGAATGACAAAATTGATAAATACAAAAATACCTTATATTCTTGAGAAAGCTTCCACCCTTCTCTTTTATGGAAAATCGAAACAAAAACCTTAATTTTTATGGTAATCGGAGAAGCCTAACTGCAAATGATTAATGATGCAATTAAATAGTAATTCCTACCCAAATCGCAAAATCACCAACCAAAACCCGCTAAAATTGAAAACCCTAAACCCGCTACTTGGGCTGATATAATTATTGAAATATAAATGTTTTATTTTTCATCCTCAGCTCCTAACATTTTTGGGCATCTCGACAATGGACAATTATATATCTAATACTCCGTCGGTTTGCGATTTATATGGTTTATTCCGTTTGATCTTTTCGATTTTCAAGAATATTTTTTGAAACCAATAACCGAACCAAAATTTGATAAAATCAAACCAATCCAACCAAATAAGAAATCGATTTACATGGTTCGGTTTTGGTTAAACCAAATTAAAAACTCACCGATAACAGAAGTGTGTAGTTTTACAATATATACTATATCAATGAATTGTACAAAACCAGTAATAGCATATAAGTAAAATCAAAACCATTAGCAACTAATTTTTCACGTATAAACAATTCATAATACAGAGTAATTGATAAACAAATATTGTTTAAAGTGAAATCAAACCAATAGCAACATTAAATATATTTGATATTAATATATATATATATATATATATATATATATATATATATATACACACACACACATAAATAACATTATAATTCAGTTTTTCGGTTTGAAATTATATGTTTATTTTACAAACCAAATCCAAACCGAAAATATTAATATTTTCGGGTAAAACCAAAAAATCAAAACAAAATCAAATAAGTCAACCAACTTTGACCAAATTGTTATAATAATAATAATAATATAGATATGGATAGTCAATTTTGGTGTATACATATAGTCAATTTTGGTACACAAAGTATGTATTTTTATATTGAGATTTTAGGCTATAAATACTCATGAATGCAAGCATTAAACTTGCACCATTTCTCACACTTACAAAGTGTTTCTTTCTTTCTCTCCATTATCATCTTTGTTCTTACACTTCATTATTAGTATTCTAAATCAAGAATCAAATCACTAAAGGTAGTTATAAGCCTACTGAATTATAACATCAAGAATCAAACCACTAAAGGTAGTTATAAGCATGCTGAATTATAACATCAAGAATCAAACCACTAAAGGTAGTTATAAGCCTACTGAATTATAACACGTTATCAGCACGATAATCTTAATACTAAATATGGTTGGCTCTGCCACCAAAATGATATATGGTCGGTTATACCACCAAAATGATATATGGTCGGTTATACCACCAAAATGATATATGGTCGGTTATACCACCAGAATGATATAGGTCGGTTATACCACCTGAAAAAAAATATATGGTCGACACTGTCGCCAAATTTTCATTTATGTTTACTAATATTTATATTTTTGTTATATAACATTTATTTATGATTGCTTACACATGGTCGACACTGTCACCTACTTATCATTTATGTTATATTAAATTTATGTTTAATGTTTATATACTTATGAATATAAATTGACTCTAATTTATCATGATGTTTGTTTTAATTTTTGATAATAGAAAATGTCGAATCTGGAAAAGCTTAAATTTACTCCTTTAGAATCAACTGGAAACAACTACATGCCATGGGTTATAAAAGTAAAAATGCATCTTAAATCAATGGGCATTCTTGAAACCATAAATGAAAACAACACTTGTTCTGAAAAAGAACAAGCTACGGCATGTTGCTTTATTCATCAACATATTGATGAATGCTTACAAAATAATTATGTGACTGTAGAAGATCCCCATGTTTTATGGGAAGGTCTCAAAAGCAGATTCAATAATCAAAGAGAAATTTTACTTCCAGCTGCAATGGAACAATGGAGAACATTAAGGTTCCAAGACTTTAAGAAAGTAAATGAATACAGCTCAGCTCTGTATAATACATGTTCACAACTTAAATTCTGTGGACATGAAATTAGTGATGCAGACATGATGGAGAAAACTTTCTCCACAATGAATGCTGCAAACATCACAGTGCAAAGAAATTTGAGAATGCTAAAGTTCAAAACATATCCTGAACTTAATTCATATCTCTTAGTTGCAGAGCAAAATGATGAGCTATTAATGAAAAATCAGCAATCCCGTCCTACTGGTACACTTGCAATCCCTGAAGCAAATACTGCAAATAATTATAAACAGGGACAAGGACGCGGGCAAGGTCGTGGTTATAATAACCATCACCATCATCATGCCAAAAGCCATAACTATGGTAGAAACCATCCTTATGGTAATGGTAATGGGCGTGGACGTGGTCGTGGTCGTGGCCGTGGTGGTCAAAGAAATAGTAATCCACGAAAATATAAATATCAACCACAAAACAAGCCCATTAAACAAGATGTTGAAGAAAATTCTTCTAAAAATTCTGAAGAATCTTGCTACAGATGTGGTAGAATGGGCCACTGGGCTAATACTTGCCGAACATCTAAACATCTTGTTAAGATGTATCAGGATTCGCTGAAAGGTAAAGAAAAGGAAGTAAATTTTGTGGATAATATTGATCCAACAGTCACTGAGAAACCATCTGATTTATATGAAGATTTCTTGAATGTTTAAGTTGTGTGTCTTTTGAAAAATAAACGATTTAATATCGTCTGTCTTTGTCATTATGTTTGCTAAATGTTTCAGTACTATCTATTTGCGTTTAAAATATTGTGTAATATTAATGTACTCACTATTTATTTCTTATATATGAAGTTCAATATGAATTTTGCTGGAATACAACATCAATCAAGTGGTGGAGATCTCTGTATAGCAGACAGTGGAACTACACACACTATACTTAAATCCGAGAAATATTTTATTGATCTAAAACCAACGGAAGGAACTATACATACAATATCAGGACCTGCTAACTTGATAAAAGGGATAGGAAAGGCAAATTTCATACTACCAAATGGTACAAAATTTTTAATAAATGATGCCTTATTTTCTCCCAAGTCAAGCAGAAATTTATTGAGTTTCTCCGACATATACCTTAACGGGTATGATTATCAGTCAGTGACAACAGAAAATGAGAAATATTTAAGTATCACTGACAAGAGTCATGTGGTTGAAAAACTGCCAAGACTTAGTTCTGGATTACATTATACACATATAAATGTACCAGAAATACATATGGTAGTTAACGAAAAATATATTGATCCTGGTGTATTCAGTTTATGGCATAACAGATTAGGCCATCCAGGATCAACAATGATGAAAAGGATTATTGAATGTACTCATGGACATCCACTAAAGGATAGAAAAATCCATCATGATACAATGGTTCCATGTACATCTTGCTCTCTTGGAAAATTGATAACTAGACCCTCACCACTTAAGGTTGAGAAAGAATCACCAATGTTTCTTGAAAGAATTCAAGGTGATATATGTGGACCAATTCATCCACCATGTGGACCATTTAGATATTTCATGGTTCTAATAGACGCATCTAGCAGATGGTCTCATGTTTGTCTGTTATCAAGCCGTAATGTGGCATTTGCAAAATTTCTTGCCCAAATTATTAAATTGAGAGCTCATTTTCCTGATTACACCATTAAAAGGGTGAGACTTGATAATGCTGGTGAATTTACATCTCAAGCATTTAATGACTATTGCATGTCTATAGGAATTGTTGTTGAACATTCTGTTGCTCATGTGCATACACAAAATGGTTTAGCCGAGTCATTGATTAAACGTTTACAGTTAATCGCTAGACCATTGATAATGAGAACAAAACTCCCTGTATCTATATGGGGTCATGCAATTTTACATGCTGCTGCATTGATTCGCATCAGACCAAGTGCAAGTCATAAATATTCCCCCCTACAACTTGCTTTTGGTCAAGAGCCAAATATTTCCCATCTTAGAACATTTGGTTGTGCAGTGTATGTTCCAATTGCGACACCACAACGTACAAAAATGGGTCCTCAAAGGAGGTTGGGAATATATATTGGATATGAAACATCTTCAATATTAAGGTATATTGAACCTATGACAGGTGACGTTTTTACAGCACGTTTTGCTGATTGTCATTTTAATGAAACATTGTTCCCTAGATTAGGGGGAGAAATGAAAAATAAAGAAAATGATGTTTCATGGTGTGAACCTCAATTAAAGTATCTTGATCCTCGCACAAAAGAATGCGAGACAGAAGTTCAAAAGATAATGCATATACAAGAACTTGCAAATCAATTGCCTGATGCATTTACAGATACAAAAACGGTGACAAAATCATATATACCAGCAGTAAATACTCCAGCTCGAATTGAAATTCCAAAAGCTGGCAATAACGTCACTCATGAATCTTTGCCACGTCAGAAACGTGGAAGACCAATCGGTTCAAAGGATAAAAATCCTCGAAAAAGAAAATCAGCTGATAATGAAGTAAAAGAAAGTGTTCAAGAAGAACCACAAATCAGTACTCCTACTGCAGAGGAGATTGATGATGTCAATACAGAAATTGCAATCAATTATGCATATTCAAAAATATTATGGAACCGAAATGAAATGAAAAATCTTGATGAGAAATTTTCATTTAATGTTGCATATGACATCATGAATAATGATGATGATCCAGAACCAACATCTATGGTTGAATGTCAAAATAGACATGATTGGGCTCAATGGAAAGAAGCAATACGAGCTGAATTAGAATCACTCAATAAAAGAAAAGTTTTCGGATCCATCATTCTCACTCCTAAAGATGTGAAACCTGTAGGATACAGATGGATTTTTGTCCGAAAAAGAAATGAGAAAAATGAAGTTACAAGGTATAAAGCTAGACTTGTAGCTCAAGGTTTTTCTCAAAGACCGGGAATTGATTATGAAGAAACTTATTCTCCTGTTATGGATGCAATTACTTTTAGGTACTTAATCAGTCTGGCAGTTTCTAAAAATTTAGAAATGCATCTCATGGATGTTGTGACTGCTTATCTATATGGATCACTTGATAGTGATATATATATGAAGATACCTGAAGGATTTAAGGTACCAGAAGCATCAAATGCAAAACCCAAAGAAATGTATTCGATTAAATTACAAAGATCTTTATATGGGTTAAAACAATCGGGACGTATGTGGTATAACCGATTAAGTGATTACTTGATAAGCAAAGGGTATACAAATAATCTTACTTGCCCTTGTGTTTTCATTAAGAAAACAACATCCGGATATGTGATCATAGCTGTTTATGTTGATGATCTTAACATCATAGGTACAAATAAAGAGATCCATGAAGCCATTCAACTTCTAAAGAAAGAATTTGAAATGAAAGATCTCGGAAAAACCAAGTATTGCCTTGGTTTACAAATTGAGCATATGCCTAATGGTTTACTTGTACATCAAACAACATATACTGAAAAGATTTTGAAACGTTTCAATATGGACAAGGCAAAACCATTAAGTACTCCTATGGTTGTTAGATCACTCAATGTTGAAGCTGATCCATTTCGTCCATGTGAAGATCAAGAAGACATTCTTGGACCAGAAGTACCATATCTTAGTGCAATTGGAGCTCTTATGTATCTTACAAATTGTACAAGACCTGACATTTCTTTTGCAGTTAATTTGTTGGCAAGGTTCAGCTCTGCTCCTACCAAAAGACACTGGAATGGGATCAAACACATATTTCGATACCTTCGAGGAACTACTGATTTAGGATTATTTTATTCTAACGAATCAAAACAAGATTTGGTTGGTTATGCAGATGCAGGTTATTTATCTGATCCACATAAAGCTAAATCTCAAACTGGATATGTATTCCTAAATGGAGGTACTGCAATATCATGGCGTTCTCAAAAACAAACACTTGTTGCTACATCGTCAAATCATGCCGAAGTGATTGCATTACATGAAGCTACTCGAGAATGTTTTTGGTTGAGATCAATGACACAACTCATTACTGATTCTTGTGGACTAGAACGCGATAAAAGTCCAACAACTATCTATGAAGATAATGCAGCTTGCATAGCACAGATGAAAGAAGGGTATATCAAAAGTGACCGAACAAAACACATACCACCTAGATTCTTCTCATACACTCAAAATCTCATTAAGGACAACCAGATTGAAATGAGATATGTGCAATCTAGCAAAAACTCTGCTGATCTTTTCACGAAAGCACTTCCAACTGCTATTTTCAGAACACACGTTCATAACATTGGCATGAGACATGTTCAAAAGATGTAACAGCTGAAGCGATGTCTACTTGAGGGGGAGTCAACTCCATGCTGCACTCTTTTTCCCTTAGCTAAAGTTTTTTCCCACTGGGTTTTCTTTAGCAAGGTTTTTAACGAGGCAGTAATTTATAGTTGATCTTCAACAAAATAAAATTGCTATCCAAGGGGGAGTGTTATAATAATAATAATAATATAGATATGGATAGTCAATTTTGGTGTATACATATAGTCAATTTTGGTACACAAAGTATGTATTTTTATATTGAGATTTTAGGCTATAAATACTCATGAATGCAAGCATTAAACTTGCACCATTTCTCACACTTACAAAGTGTTTCTTTCTTTCTCTCCATTATCATCTTTGTTCTTACACTTCATTATTAGTATTCTAAATCAAGAATCAAATCACTAAAGGTAGTTATAAGCCTACTGAATTATAACATCAAGAATCAAACCACTAAAGGTAGTTATAAGCCTACTGAATTATAACATCAAGAATCAAACCACTAAAGGTAGTTATAAGCCTACTGAATTATAACACAAATCAAATTGATTCGGTTAGTTTCGTAGTTGAAACCGTTTAATGGACATGGCTACCCACCCCGCCTCATATTGTATTGAAATGAAAATAACGTAAAACTCAAAGAGATGTTATAAATAGACTTGGATGAGAAGAAACAAATATTGGGGATGTAGCTCACATGGTAGAGCGCTCGCTTCGCATGCGAGAGGCACGGGGTTCGATTCCCCGCATCTCCATTTTTTTTTTTATATTTTCCCATTTATATAAAACACTGGGCTCACTGTGTTATTCAAGACCCCTTTGACCAAAGTCTGTGTTCATTATATACATAGAAAACTGGACCGTTTTCATGGGTCTCGTTATACGGCCCAACTTTATTTCATTGAGAAACAAAAGATTTTATAATTTTTATGATGTCATCCTTTTACTATATGTTACTAGTACTACTATTATTATTTGGAAAAAGGAAATTCATATGAAAATAGAAATAATATTTTAATAATTAATTTTTAAAACTAGCAAAGGAAATAAGCATATCATGTGGTTCCAACTTTGGATGGTTTTAATGGGGCTATCTATATTCATATATTCATAGCACTTGAACAAAAACAGTAATGAAACACAAGTAAGAGAAGTTCAACCAACCTTTTTGATGCTTGTTTATACTAACATACCTGTTTATACGACATTGCCAAATTCATTCTTAAAAAGTGTCTTAAGATATCTTTATATTTTACTCAACGATTAATCTTAAATAGAGTTATCTCGAAAATCAGAGAGTAAAGAATTAATCACCCTAACACTACTAGAAAATCAGTGATTAGGGACAGCAAAATCTGTCCCGAATCCGTCCCTAAACGGGTTTAGCGACGAATTTACGACGGAAATAGGTCGACAGTAAAAACGGCCTCGGTAATATTTAGCGACAGATTTTGCGACGGAACTGAAATTAGCGACGGATTAGCGACGGAAGTTTGCGACGGATTAGCGGACGTTTTGCGACGGATTAGCGACGGATTGATTAGCAACGGATTAGCGACGGGCCGATTAGGGACGGATTAGCGACGGCAGATTTTACCAACAGCAAAATCCGTTCCAAATCCGTCACTAATTATATTTTTTCTGCAAAAAATTTTTTTTTAAAAAAAGTTGCTTTTTAGAATAAACTCAGTTTTACCATCCCATCCCACCAATAATAATAAAAATATAAAATAATAAGAATACAAAATAAAAAATAATAATAATAGAATAAAAAATAATTAAATTAATGATAATCAATAAAAGTATTACAGAGTATACCATTCCATATTATCACTGACTCTTTGACCACAAACAGTCTGAATTTTAAATTCGGTAACAACAGTATACAATTAATATTCGTAAATCAATTGGAAATATTCAGATTATACAAAAATTAGCATTTGGCTTTTTCACTCCTCCGGTCGCTGAAGCATATTTCCTTACGACTTTGATGCCCAATTGCTTCCTTGAAGCTTTTCCTCAAGTTGATTTTCCTTCTTGTTTGCTTAATACGAGCCATTAGGTGGTTATGTAGAGATAGAAAATGTGAAATGTCTTTCAATTTTAGAGAGAATTTTATTCGGTGGTCGTTGGTGACGGGTTTAATTTCCTACTTGATTAGATCTTGATTTAGTAAAAGATGAAAAATAGTTTGAAAAGAGAGAAATGGAAGAGATAAATGAGGAAAAATGTAGGGTAAAATGTTTATATATGAGGTGAAGGGTATTATGTGATTGGTAGAAATTAGGTGTGAAGGATTGCTAACATTGACGTTGATTTGTTAAGGGTTGATATAATGAACTGTATTCAATTATTTGTGTTTTCTTTTTTTTATCTTAACTAGGGAGATAGGAATGAAAGCTTTCGGAAATTTTATGTGGGGTTTCAAATGAAATGTCCCGTTCTTATTGATTAAAAACGTTCCATATTAATTGATTTCGTTGCGAGGTTTTGACCTCTATATGAGACGTTTTTCAAAGACTGCATTCATTTTTAAACAAACCATAACCTTTATTTCATCAATAAAGGTTTAAAAAGCTTTACGTAGATTATCAAATAATGATAATCTAAAATATCCTGTTTACACACGACCATTACATAATGGTTTACAATACAAATATGTTACAACAAAATAAGTTTCTTGAATGCAGTTTTTACACAATATCATACAAGCATGGACTCCAAATCTTGTCCTTATTTAAGTATGCGACAGCGGAAGCTCTTAATAATCACCTGAGAATAAACATGCTTAAAACGTCAACAAAAATGTTGGTGAGTTATAGGTTTAACCTATATATATCAAATCGTAACAATAGACCACAAGATTTCATATTTCAATACACATCCCATACATAGAGATAAAAATCATTCATATGGTGAACACCTGGTAACCGACAATAACAAGATGCATATATAAGAATATCCCCATCATTCCGGGACACCCTTCGGATATGATATAAATTTCGAAGTACTAAAGCATCCGGTACTTTGGATGGGGTTTGTTAGGCCCAATAGATCTATCTTTAGGATTCGCGTCAATTAGGGTGTCTGTTCCCTAATTCTTAGATTACCAGACTTAATAAAAAGGGGCATATTCGATTTCGATAATTCAACCATAGAATGTAGTTTCACGTACTTGTGTCTATTTTGTAAATCATTTATAAAACCTGCATGTATTCTCATCCCAAAAATATTAGATTTTAAAAGTGGGACTATAACTCACTTTCACAGATTTTTACTTCGTCGGGAAGTAAGACTTGGCCACTGTTGATTCACGAACCTATAACAATATATACATATATATTAAAGTATGTTCAAAATATATTTACAACACTTTTAATATATTTTGATGTTTTAAGTTTATTAAGTCAGCTGTCCTCGTTAGTAACCTATAACTAGTTGTCCACAGTTAGATGTACAGAAATAAATCGATAAATATTATCTTGAATCAATCCACGACCCAGTGTATACGTATCTCAGTATTGATCACAACTCAAACTATATATATTTTGGAATCAACCTCAACCCTGTATAGCTAACTCCAACATTCACATATAGAGTGTCTATGGTTGTTCCGAAATATATATAGATGTGTCGACATGATAGGTCGAAACATTGTATACGTGTCTATGGTATCTCAAGATTACATAATATACAATACAAATTGATTAAGTTATGGTTGGAATAGATTTGTTACCAATTTTCACGTAGCTAAAATGAGAAAAATTATCCAATCTTGTTTTACCCATAACTTCTTCATTTTAAATCCGTTTTGAGTGAATCAAATTGCTATGATTTCATATTGAACTCTATTTTATGAATCTAAACAGAAAAAGTATAGGTTTATAGTCAGAAAAATAAGTTACAAGTCGTTTTTGTAAAGGTAGTCATTTCAGTCGAAAGAACGACGTCTAGATGACCATTTTAGAAAACATACTTTCGCTTTGAGTTTAACCATAATTTTTGGATATAGTTTCATGTTCATAATAAAAATCATTTTCTCAGAATAACAACTTTTAAATCAAAGTTTATCATAGTTTTTAATTAACTAACCCAAAACAGCCCGCGGTGTTACTACGACGGCGTAAATCCGGTTTTACGGTGTTTTTCGTGTTTCCAGGTTTTAAATCATTAAGTTAGCATATCATATAGATATAGAACATGTGTTTAGTTGATTTTAAAAGTCAAGTTAGAAGGATTAACTTTTGTTTGCGAACAAGTTTAGAATTAACTAAACTATGTTCTAGTGATTACAAGTTTAAACCTTCGAATAAGATAGCTTTATATGTATGAATCGAATGATGTTATGAACATCATTACTACCTTAAGTTCCTTGGATGAACCTACTGGAAAAGAGAAAAATGGATCTAGCTTCAATGGATCCTTGGATGGCTCAAAGTTCTTGAAGCAAAATCATGACACGAAAACAAGTTCAAGTAAGATCATCACTTGAAATAAGATTGTTATAGTTATAGAAATTGAACCAAAGTTTGAATATGATTATTACCTTGTATTAGAATGATAACCTACTGTAAGAAACAAAGATTTCTTGAGGTTGGATGATCACCTTACAAGATTGGAAGTGAGCTAGCAAACTTGAAAGTATTCTTGATTTTATGAAACTAGAACTTTTGGAATTTATGAAGAACACTTAGAACTTGAAGATAGAACTTGAGAGAGTTCAATTAGATGAAGAAAATTGAAGAATGAAAGTGTTTGTAGGTGTTTTTGGTCGTTGGTGTATGGATTAGATATAAAGGATATGTAATTTTGTTTTCATGTAAATAAGTCATGAATGATTACTCATATTTTTGTAATCTTATGAGATATTTCATGCTAGTTGCCAAATGATGGTTCCCACATGTGTTAGGTGACTCACATGGGCTGCTAAGAGCTGATCATTGGAGTGTATATACCAATAGTACATACATCTAAAAGCTGTGTATTGTACGAGTACGAATACGGGTGCATACGAGTAGAATTGTTGATGAAACTGAACGAGAATGTAATTGTAATCATTTTTGTTAAGTAGAAGTATTTTGATAAGTGTATTGAAGTCTTTCAAAAGTGTATAAATACATATTAAAACACTACATGTATATACATTTTAACTGAGTCGTTAAGTCATCGTTAGTCGTTACATGTAAGTGTTGTTTTGAAACCTTTAGGTTAACGATCTTGTTAAATGTTGTTAACCCAATGTTTATAATATCAAAAGAGATTTTAAATTATTATATTATCATGATATTATGATGTACGAATATCTCTTAATATGATATATATACATTAAATGTCGTTACAACGATAAACGTTACATATATGTCTCGTTTCAAAATCATTAAGTTAGTAGTCTTGTTTTTACATATGTAGTTCATTGTTAATATAATTAATGATATGTTTACTTATCATAATATCATGTTAACTATATATATAACCATATATATGTCATCATATAGTTTTTTTACAAGTTTTAACGTTCGTGAATCACCGGTCAACTTGGGTGGTCAATTGTCTATATGAAACCTATTTCAATTAATCAAGTCTTAACAAGTTTGATTGCTTAACATGTTGGAAACATTTAATCATGTAAACATCAATCTCAATTAATATATATAAACATGGAAAAGTTCGGGTCACTACAGTACCTACCCGTTAAATAAATTTCGTCCCGAAATTTTAAGCTGTTGAAGGTGTTGACGAATCTTCTGGAAATAGATGCGGGTATTTCTTCTTCATCTGATCTTCACGCTCCCAGGTGAACTCGGGTCCTCTACGAGCATTCCATCGAACCTTAACAATTGGTATCTTGTTTTGCTTAAGTCTTTTAACCTCACGATCCATTATTTCGACGGGTTCTTCGATGAATTGGAGTTTTTCGTTGATTTGGATTTCATCTAACGGAATAGTGAGATCTTCTTTAGCAAAACATTTCTTCAAATTCGAGACGTGGAAAGTGTTATGTACAGCCGCGAGTTGTTGAGGTAACTCAAGTCGGTAAGCTACTGGTCCGACACGATCAATAATCTTGAATGGTCCAATTTACCTTGGATTTAATTTCCCTCGTTTACCAAATCGAACAACGCCTTTCCAAGGTGAAACTTTAAGCATGACCATCTCTCCAATTTCAAATTCTATATCTTTTCTTTTAATGTCAGCGTAGCTCTTTTGTCGACTTTGGGCGGTTTTCAACCGTTGTTGAATTTGGATGATCTTCTCGGTAGTTTCTTGTATAATCTCCGGACCCGTAATCTGTCTATCCCCCACCTCACTCCAACAAATCGGAGACCTGCACTTTCTACCATAAAGTGCTTCAAACGGCGCCATCTCAATGCTTGAATGGTAGCTGTTGTTGTAGGAAAATTCTGCTAACGGTAGATGTCGATCCCAACTGTTTCCGAAATCAATAACACATGCTCGTAGCATGTCTTCAAGCGTTTGTATCGTCCTTTCGCTCTGCCCATCAGTTTGTGGATGATAGGCAGTACTCATGTCTATACGAGTTCCTAATGCTTGCTGTAATGTCTGCCAGAATCTTGAAATAAATCTGCCATCCCTATCAGAGATAATAGAGATTGGTATTCCATGTCTGGAGACGACTTCCTTCAAATACAGTCGTGCTAACTTCTCCATCTTGTCATCTTCTCTTATTGGTAGGAAGTGTGCTGATTTGGTGAGACGATCAACTATTACCCAAATAGTATCAAAACCACTTGCAGTCCTTGGCAATTTAGTGATGAAATCCATGGTAATGTTTTCCCATTTCCATTCCGGGATTTCGGGTTGTTGAAGTAGACCTGATGGTTTCTGATGCTCAGCTTTGACCTTAGAACACGTCAAACATTCTCCTACGTATTTAGCAACATCGGCTTTCATACCCGGCCACCAAAAATGTTTCTTGAGATCCTTGTACATCTTCCCCGTTCCAGGATGTATTGAGTATCTGGTTTTATGAGCTTCTCTAAGTACCATTTCTCTCATATCTCCAAATTTTGGTACCCAAATCCTTTCAGCCCTATACCGGGTTCCGTCTTCCCGAATATTAAGATGCTTCTCCGATCCTTTGGGTATTTCATCCTTTAAATTTCCCTCTTTTAAAACTCCTTGTTGCGCCTCCTTTATTTGAGTAGTAATGTTATTATGAATCATTATATTCATAGATTTTACTCGAATGGGTTCTCTGTCCTTCCTGCTCAAGGCATCGGCTACCACATTTGCCTTCCCCGGGTGGTAACGAATCTCAAAGTCGTAATCATTCAATAATTCAATCCACCTACGCTGCCTCATATTCAGTTGTTTCTGATTAAATATGTGTTGAAGACTTTTGTGGTCGGTATATATAATACTTTTGACCCCATATAAGTAGTGCCTCCAAGTCTTTAATGCAAAAACAACCGCGCCTAATTCCAAATCATGCGTCGTATAATTTTGTTCGTGAATCTTCAATTGTCTAGACGCATAAGCAATCACCTTCGTTCGTTGCATTAATACACAACCGAGACCTTGCTTTGATGCGTCACAATAAATCACAAAATCATCATTCCCTTCAGGCAATGACAATATAGGTGCCGTAGTTAGCTTTTTCTTCAATAACTGAAACGCTTTCTCTTGTTCATCATTCCATTCAAATTTCTTCCCTTTATGCGTTAATGCAGTCAAGGGTTTTGCTATTCTGGAAAAGTCTTGGATGAACCTTCGGTAGTAACCAGCTAGTCCTAAAAACTGGCGTATGTGTTTCGGAGTTTTCGGGGTTTCCCACTTTTCAACAGTTTCTATCTTTGCCGGATCCACCTTAATACCTTCTTTGTTCACTATGTGACCGAGGAATTGAACTTCTTCCAACCAAAATGCACACTTTGAAAACTTAGCGTACAATTCTTCCTTCCTCAATACTTCTAACACCTTTCTCAAATGTTCACCGTGTTCTTGGTCATTCTTTGAGTAAATAAGTATGTCATCAATGAAAACAATGACAAACTTGTCAAGGTATGGTCCACACACTCGGTTCATAAGGTCCATGAACACAGCTGGTGCATTAGTTAAACCAAACGGCATGACCATAAACTCGTAATGACCGTAACGTGTTCTGAAAGCAGTCTTTGGAATATCATCTTCTTTCACCCGCATTTGATGATACCCGGAACGTAAGTCAATCTTTGAATACACAGACGAGCCTTGTAGTTGATCAAATAAGTCGTCGATTCTCGGTAGTGGGTAGCGGTTCTTGATGGTAAGTTTGTTCAACTCTCGGTAGTCGATACACAACCTGAATGTACCATCTTTCTTCTTGACAAACAAAACAGGAGCTCCCCACGGTGATGTGCTTGGTCGAATGAAACCACGCTCTAAAAGTTCTTGTAATTGGCTTTGCAGTTCTTTCATCTCGCTGGGTGCGAGTCTGTAAGGAGCACGAGCTATTGGTGCAGCTCCTGGTACAAGATCTATTTGAAATTCAACGGATCGATGTGGGGGTAATCCCGGTAATTCTTTCGGAAATACATCGGGAAATTCTTTTGCAATGGGAACATCATTGATGCTCTTTTCTTCAATTTGTACTTTCTCGACGTGTGCTAGAACAGCATAGCAACCTTTTCTTATTAGTTTTTGTGCCTTCAAATTACTAATAAGATGTAGCTTCGTGTTGCCCTTTTCTCCGTACACCATTAAGGGTTTTCCTTTTTCTCGTATAATGCGAATTGCATTTTTGTAACAAACGATCTCCGCTTTCACTTCTTTCAACCAGTCCATACCGATTATCACATCAAAACTCCCTAACTCTACTGGTATCAAATCAATCTTAAATGTTTCGCTAACCAGTTTAATTTCTCGATTCCGACATATATTATCTGCTGAAATTAATTTACCATTTGCTAATTCGAGTAAAAATTTACTATCCAAAGGCGTCAATGGACAACTTAATTTAGCACAAAAATCTCTACTCATATAGCTTCTATCCGCACCCGAATCAAATAAAACGTAAGCAGATTTATTGTCAATAAGAAACGTACCCGTAACAAGCTCCGGGTCTTCCTGTGCCTCTACCGCATTAATATTGAAAACTCTTCCACGGCCTTGTCCATTCGTGTTCTCCTGGTTCGGGCAATTTCTAATAATGTGGCCTGGTTTTCCACATTTATAACAAACTACATTGGCATAACTTGCTCCGACACTACTTGCTCCGCCATTACTCGTTCCGACACCATTTGTTCCTTTCGTTCTATTAACCCCTGGTCCGTAGACCTCACACTTCGCCGCGCTATGACCATTTCTTTTACATTTGTTGCAAAATTTGGTGCAGAACCCCGAGTGATTCTTTTCACACCTTTGGCATAGCTGCTTCTGATTGTTGTTGTTGCGGTTATTATTGTTGTTGGGATGATTGTTGTAGTTGCTGTTGTTGTTGTTGTTGTTGTTGTTGTTGTTGGGCCGTTTGTTGTAGTTGCGATTGATGTTGCGATTGTTGGGATAATTGTTGCGATTATTGTTGTAATTGCTGTTGTTGTTGTATTGGTGATTCTTATCACCATTTTCCTCCCACTTTCTTTTGACTTGCTTCACATTGGCCTCTTCAGCAGTCTGTTCTTTAATTCTTTCTTCAATCTGGTTCACTAGTTTGTGAGCCATTCTACATGCCTGTTGTATGGAGGCGGGCTCGTGTGAACTTATATCTTCTTGGATTCTTTCCGGTAATCCTTTCACAAACGCGTCGATCTTCTCTTCCTCATCTTCGAATGCTCCCGGACACAATAGGCACAATTCTGTGAATCGTCTTTCGTACGTGGTAATATCAAATCCTTGGGTTCGTAACCCTCTAAGTTCTGTCTTGAGCTTATTGACCTCGGTTCTGGGACGGTACTTCTCGTTCATCAAGTGCTTGAATGCTGACCACGGTAGTGAGTACGCATCATCTTGTCCCACTTGCTCTAGATAGGTATTCCACCATGTTAATGCAGAACCTGTGAAGGTATGCGTAGCGTACTTCACTTTGTCCTCTTCAGTACACTTACTTATGGCAAACACCGATTCAACCTTCTCGGTCCACCGTTTCAATCCGATCGGTCCTTCGGTTCCATCAAATTCCAAAGGTTTGCAGACAGTGAATTCTTTGTAGGTGCATCCTACACGATTTCCTGTACTGCTAGATCCAAGGTTATTGTTGGTATGTAGCGCAGCCTGTACTGCGGCTATGTTTGAAGCTAGAAAAGTACGGAATTCCTCTTCATTCATATTCACGGTGTGTCGAGTAGTCGGTGCCATTTCCTTCAAAATAGTTAAATGGAACAAGTTAATCATACAGAATATTAAGAGTAGTTAATAGTATTTCGTAGCATAATATGAACTCATTTATAAAAGCTTTTTCTTCATATTAGCGTTTTATAAGTTTAAATTCGGGTAGTACCTACCCGTTAAGTTCATACTTAGTAGCTAATATACAATTCAACTACTACAATTCTATATGAAAAACTGATTGTAATAATATTTCGCGTTCAAACTTTTATACAATATTTTACAAACTTACAATACCGCTTATTTTACATAAAGCATGAAATATAGCACACAATAACTTTGATACAAGATAGTTGTGAAGACAATTCTAGCTAGTACACAAGTCGTTCGGCAAAGGCAATAAAGACACGTAATTCATACGTCCAGAAACAAGTCATGCATTCTGGTTTTACTAGGACTACTTCCCATCCTTGGTCTTGTGCAACATAACCGTTATGGCCGTTGATAAGACAGCGTGTTGTAACGTCATCAAAGGGACGAGGGTTACGTAATGTCCAACAGTCCCGTAATAATCTAAAAACCTCATTTCTTACCCCAATTACCGACTCCGTCACTTGTGGAAACGTTTTGTTTAATAGTTGTAGCCCGATGTTCTTGTTCTCACTTTGGTGAGAAGCGAACATTACTAATCCGTAAGCATAACATGCTTCTTTATGTTGCATGTTAGCCGCTTTTTCTAAATCACGAAGTCCAATATTCGGATATATTGAGTCAAAATAATTTCTTAACCCGTTGCGTAAAATAGCATTTGGGTTCCCCGCAATATATGCGTCAAAGTAAACACATCGTAATTTATGGGTTTCCCAATGTGATATCCCCCATCTTTCAAACGAAAGTCTCTTATAAACCAAGACATTCTTGGAACGTTCTTCGAATGTCTTACAAACTGATCTCGCCTTAAATAGTTGTGCCGAAGAATTCTGGCCGACTCTAGACAAGATTTCATCAATCATGTCTCCGGGTAGGTCTCTTAAAATATTGGGTTGTCTATCCATTTTGTGTTTTTAAACTGTAAAATAGACAAGAGTTAGTTTCATAAAAAAAATACTTATTAATACAAGCAATTTTTACATATATCATAAAGCATAAGAACACTATATTACATATATTACACCACACGAATACAACTATCTCATTCCGACTCGCTCGTTTCTTCTTCTTCGGTTTTGGTTCGTTTTGCCAAGTTTCTAGGGATATATGATGTTCCCCTAATACGAGCCGTCGTTGTCCACATTGGTTTAGAAAAACCTGGTGGTTTAGAGGTTCCCGGGTCATTGTTACAATTTAAGGACTTCGGGGGTTGACGATACATATAAAGTTCATCGGGGTTGGAATTAGATTTCTCTATTTTTATGCCCTTTCCCTTATTATTTTCTTTTGCCTTTTTAAATTCAGTTGGGGTAATTTCTATAACATCATCGGAATTCTCGTCGAAATCCGATTCATCGGAGAATTGGTAATCCTCCCAATATTTTGCTTCCTTGGCGGAAACACCATTGACCATAATTAACTTTGGTCGGTTGGTTGAGGATTTTCTTTTACTTAACCGTTTTATTATTTCCCCCACCGGTTCTATTTCTTCATCCGGTTCCGATTCTTCTTCCGGTTCCGATTCTTCTTCCGGTTCCGACTCTTCTTCAAGTTCCTCTTCGGGAACTTGTGAATCAGTCCACAAATCATTCCAATTTACATTTGACTCTTCATTATTATTAGGTGAGTCAATGGGACTTGTTCTAGAGGTAGACATCTATCACATAATATCAAACACGTTAAGAGATTAATATATCACATAATATTCATATGTTAAAAATATATAGTTTCCAACAAAAATGTTAAGCAATCATTTTTAAAGAAAAAACGGTCGAAGTCCAGACTCACTAATGCATCCTAACAAACTCGATAAGACACACTAATGCAAATTTTCTGGTTCTCTAAGACCAACGCTCGGATACCAACTGAAATGTCCCGTTCTTATTGATTAAAAACGTTCCATATTAATTGATTTCGTTGCGAGGTTTTGACCTCTATATGAGACGTTTTTCAAAGACTGCATTCATTTTTAAACAAACCATAACCTTTATTTCATCAATAAAGGTTTAAAAAGCTTTACGTAGATTATCAAATAATGATAATCTAAAATATCCTGTTTACACACGACCATTACATAATGGTTTACAATACAAATATGTTACAACAAAATAAGTTTCTTGAATGCAGTTTTTACACAATATCATACAAGCATGGACTCCAAATCTTGTCCTTATTTAAGTATGCGACAGCGGAAGCTCTTAATAATCACCTGAGAATAAACATGCTTAAAACGTCAACAAAAATGTTGGTGAGTTATAGGTTTAACCTATATATATCAAATCGTAACAATAGACCACAAGATTTCATATTTCAATACACATCCCATACATAGAGATAAAAATCATTCATATGGTGAACACCTGGTAACCGACAATAACAAGATGCATATATAAGAATATCCCCATCATTCCGGGACACCCTTCGGATATGATATAAATTTCGAAGTACTAAAGCATCCGGTACTTTGGATGGGGTTTGTTAGGCCCAATAGATCTATCTTTAGGATTCGCGTCAATTAGGGTGTCTGTTCCCTAATTCTTAGATTACCAGACTTAATAAAAAGGGGCATATTCGATTTCGATAATTCAACCATAGAATGTAGTTTCACGTACTTGTGTCTATTTTGTAAATCATTTATAAAACCTGCATGTATTCTCATCCCAAAAATATTAGATTTTAAAAGTGGGACTATAACTCACTTTCACAGATTTTTACTTCGTCGGGAAGTAAGACTTGGCCACTGTTGATTCACGAACCTATAACAATATATACATATATATTAAAGTATGTTCAAAATATATTTACAACACTTTTAATATATTTTGATGTTTTAAGTTTATTAAGTCAGCTGTCCTCGTTAGTAACCTATAACTAGTTGTCCACAGTTAGATGTACAGAAATAAATCGATAAATATTATCTTGAATCAATCCACGACCCAGTGTATACGTATCTCAGTATTGATCACAACTCAAACTATATATATTTTGGAATCAACCTCAACCCTGTATAGCTAACTCCAACATTCACATATAGAGTGTCTATGGTTGTTCCGAAATATATATAGATGTGTCGACATGATAGGTCGAAACATTGTATACGTGTCTATGGTATCTCAAGATTACATAATATACAATACAAATTGATTAAGTTATGGTTGGAATAGATTTGTTACCAATTTTCACGTAGCTAAAATGAGAAAAATTATCCAATCTTGTTTTACCCATAACTTCTTCATTTTAAATCCGTTTTGAGTGAATCAAATTGCTATGATTTCATATTGAACTCTATTTTATGAATCTAAACAGAAAAAGTATAGGTTTATAGTCAGAAAAATAAGTTACAAGTCGTTTTTGTAAAGGTAGTCATTTCAGTCGAAAGAACGACGTCTAGATGACCATTTTAGAAAACATACTTTCACTTTGAGTTTAACCATAATTTTTGGATATAGTTTCATGTTCATAATAAAAATCATTTTCTCAGAATAACAACTTTTAAATCAAAGTTTATCATAGTTTTTAATTAACTAACCCAAAACAGCCCGCGGTGTTACTACGACGGCGTAAATCCGGTTTTACGGTGTTTTTCGTGTTTCCAGGTTTTAAATCATTAAGTTAGCATATCATATAGATATAGAACATGTGTTTAGTTGATTTTAAAAGTCAAGTTAGAAGGATTAACTTTTGTTTGCGAACAAGTTTAGAATTAACTAAACTATGTTCTAGTGATTACAAGTTTAAACCTTCGAATAAGATAGCTTTATATGTATGAATCGAATGATGTTATGAACATCATTACTACCTTAAGTTCCTTGGATGAACCTACTGGAAAAGAGAAAAATGGATCTAGCTTCAATGGATCCTTGGATGGCTCAAAGTTCTTGAAGCAAAATCATGACACGAAAACAAGTTCAAGTAAGATCATCACTTGAAATAAGATTGTTATAGTTATAGAAATTGAACCAAAGTTTGAATATGATTATTACCTTGTATTAGAATGATAACCTACTGTAAGAAACAAAGATTTCTTGAGGTTGGATGATCACCTTACAAGATTGGAAGTGAGCTAGCAAACTTGAAAGTATTCTTGATTTTATGAAACTAGAACTTTTGAAATTTATGAAGAACACTTAGAACTTGAAGATAGAACTTGAGAGAGTTCAATTAGATGAAGAAAATTGAAGAATGAAAGTGTTTGTAGGTGTTTTTGGTCGTTGGTGTATGGATTAGATATAAAGGATATGTAATTTTGTTTTCATGTAAATAAGTCATGAATGATTACTCATATTTTTGTAATCTTATGAGATATTTCATGCTAGTTGCCAAATGATGGTTCCCACATGTGTTAGGTGACTCACATGGGCTGCTAAGAGCTGATCATTGGAGTGTATATACCAATAGTACATACATCTAAAAGCTGTGTATTGTACGAGTACGAATACGGGTGCATACGAGTAGAATTGTTGATGAAACTGAACGAGAATGTAATTGTAAGCATTTTTGTTAAGTAGAAGTATTTTGATAAGTGTATTGAAGTCTTTCAAAAGTGTATAAATACATATTAAAACACTACATGTATATACATTTTAACTGAGTCGTTAAGTCATCGTTAGTCGTTACATGTAAGTGTTGTTTTGAAACCTTTAGGTTAACGATCTTGTTAAATGTTGTTAACCCAATGTTTATAATATCAAAAGAGATTTTAAATTATTATATTATCATGATATTATGATGTACGAATATCTCTTAATATGATATATATACATTAAATGTCGTTACAACGATAAACGTTACATATATGTCTCGTTTCAAAATCATTAAGTTAGTAGTCTTGTTTTTACATATGTAGTTCATTGTTAATATAATTAATGATATGTTTACTTATCATAATATCATGTTAACTATATATATAACCATATATATGTCATCATATAGTTTTTTTACAAGTTTTAACGTTCGTGAATCACCGGTCAACTTGGGTGGTCAATTGTCTATATGAAACCTATTTCAATTAATCAAGTCTTAACAAGTTTGATTGCTTAACATGTTGGAAACATTTAATCATGTAAACATCAATCTCAATTAATATATATAAACATGGAAAAGTTCGGGTCACTACATCAAATTTGGTGTAGCCTATGGGTTATTTATATTTATATTTATATTTATATCCATCCATAATCCATATCCATAATTCATAATCTATAATCTATAATATTTTAACAAAGTAAAAGGAGATATCCAAGGCTAAGTTGATAGAATTATGAGCTGTCAATTTTATCAAATCTAAACATCTTAAATTTCTTTAGTCACTTAACCTGCCGAATTATTCAAGACCAATTATCCAAAACTCAATCTTTTAATTAATCTATTTATATTTATTTTGATTTATCCATTCTAATTATATCTATTTACTCCGTAAATTAAGTAGTCGTATATTTTAAATTGATCCCCTCAAATAAAATCCAATGTCACACGTCTTCTTATTTCCATATAACTAAGATTTTATCTATTAATTAATCTTGTTTTAATATCACGATATCACATTATTAGTGTTTATATCCAAATTCTATATTACTCTAAATGCATAAACACTCACTCCTACGTACAACTATATCACTAAATAAATATACTTAAAAATTAAAAACCTAAAAACTCAAGCACTTGTGCCACTATAAATACAACTACTGATGTTCGAGTCTGAAACTACAAATTACATAAACTCAAAGAAAGGTTTAACCGCAACAAGAAGATAGTGTATTTGTATATATATCATTCTATTAGTGCACTATATATATGTATACAAACACTTATTAGCACTTCAACGTCCGTACACGTGCTCGTGTATTTGAGAAAACAAAAAATTACATAAATTCTCGTCCCTAATCCGTCCCTAATTCTGAAAATTACCGACGGATTAGGAACAGCCATTTAGTTATATATTTTTTTTTAAATTAAGATTTAGATGAAAACGCATAGACACTCATTCCTAAATGCATTTATATTAGTTAACAAATGTTTTAAAAATGCTAAATAACATATAAATGCAAACACACGTACCGGTATGTATATATTCATTAACAGCAGTTACGGAACTTATATATAAAAACATTATATCAAAGGTATACATCCGACAAATGCATACTATATTGATGTATATATGTTATATTTGATAGTAAACATGTGTTCTAAGACATTTTGGCACTTATACGTGTTCATTCGTGCTCGTAAACTCCATAAAATGTCAATTATTAAAATCATCCGTCCCAAATCCGTCCCTAATTACCGACGGATTAGAGACGGCCATATATTTATATATTTTTTTAAATAACGATGGAGACGAAAATGTATAGACACTCATTCCTAAATGAATCTATATGAGTTAACAAACATTTTAAAAATAGTAAGTGGCGTATAAATGCAAACAAACGTAGGAGTATATATTCACTAACAACGATTATGGAACTTATATAACAAAACATTAGATCAAAGATATACATCCAACAAATGCATAAAATATTGATGCTTATATGTTATAATTGATAGTAAAAGTGTAGTCTAAGACATTTTGGTACTTATACGTGTTCATTCGTGCTCGTAAACTCGATAAAATCTCAATTATTAAAAACATCCGTCCCAAATCCGTCCCTAATTACCGACGGATTAGGGACGGTCATATTTGTATATATTTTTTAAAATTATGATTTAGAAGAAATTACATAGACACTTATTTCTAAATGTATCTATATTAGTTAACAAATGTTTTAAAAATACTAATTAGCATATAAATATAAACACACGTACGAATATGCATATATTCACTAACAACGATTATGGAACTTATATATAAAAACACTAGACCAAAGGTATACATCCGACAAACATATAATATATTGATGTATATATGTTATATTTGATAGTAAAAGTGTATTCTAAGACATTTTGGTACTTATACGTGTTCATTCGTGCTCGTAAACGCGATAAAATCTCAATTATAAAAAACATCCGTCCCAAATCCGTCCCTAATTACCGGCGGATTAAGGACGGATTATGGACAGATTTATGGACGTAGCTAATCTGTCGGTAATCTGTCGCAAAATTTATATTTAGGGACAGATTACCGACGGACGTGTCGCCGTAGTTAATCCGTCGATAAACCGTCGCAAATGTGTTTTTTTTTAGTTCGTTAGAAAGTCGTCGGAAATTCGCTGGTAATTAGGGACGGAATTATAGGCCGTCGCAAATCTGAAGCTAATTCCAGATTTTCTTGTAGTGTAAAGTCTCAACACATACAGTTTAGCCACATGCTCGATTACTTAATTAGTAACTAAATTCTTTTTGTGGCCACCGAGTTGTCCAATGAAGCATACCACCTGGGTTCAATTCCTGGCTATGCCAAATTGTTCAAAAAGGGAGTGTGACTAGAGAGTGCGCATAATGCGCAATTCATCCGGTATCAGGTCTCGCGCTCGGGGGGCTTGATTACCCGAGGTTTTACCTTCTATGAGCGAGCCAATTTGCTCGTTCATAGGAGGGTTTACTCGCTTATCAAAAAAATAAAACATGTGTATGCACCGGTAGTCCGGTACATTCACATTATAAGTTATAATAATAACACAAGTTTGATGATAATATTAATACTATTTAAGAAGGAATTCAATAAGTAAAATAGTTTATATATGTGACATTTAAGAATATGGTAAATGGGGTAGGCATCGAATCGAATTCGGAAGCTTTCTTATCATCATGTGCACTTTCTCAACTTAGTGGTGGTTCCAAACTAAAGGTGAAACCTTATATGTTTTTTGGTGTTGGTGCATAAAAGATCAAATTATTTATCACCAGAATCGTTTCGTTTTATTGGTTAAGATTCGAGATTTTAAACCTCTGTTTATTTCTTTAATCGTTCAAAGTAAATAATCCATAAGTAATTAGTTTGAGAATGTGTATTAAACTGCAAGAAGAAATAGTGGTTATCGAAATCCTCATAAAAGATTTTAAGTTCAATTTTAGTAGTAATACGTATTGAGATGACTAAAAAAAGAAATAATCCGGTTAAGCTGCATGTTGAGGAGCAAATTAAAGTCCCGCATTATATCAGAATTCGAGTGCATGATGATAGAGTATTGTGTCTTGTATTGTGACAATCAGAGTGCGGTTTATCTTGAGAGAAATCTGGTGTTTCAAAGTCGTACGAAATTAATTAATTTAAGGTATTATTTTATTGCGAACTCATAAGTGATTCTACTTTATAATATTAGATAAAGACCTTGGTATAATAACCCTACTGACATGTTTACTAAGGTGGCGACAACTATTAAATTGAGGTTTTGCATAGCCTCAACCGGTCTACTCATGACTTGATGAGAGAAGATGTCGACTATAAAGGAAGGGTTTTGACTAATGGTGTTGAAAACTGTAACGTCTCGTCAAAACAGCTACGATGCGGCACGTTATGTCCTAAAATAAGGTTACGCCCTCTATATGAGATGTTTTAACAAAAATTTCGTATAGTTATTCAAAAACTTTTCTTAAATAGAAAGTTGACTCCAACGTCAAAACATGTAATACCAAAATAGAAATAATTGTACTAGAAATGAAAAACTGCGAAAAGTAAAAATGTTTGAGCAAAAGCCAAAACTCCAATGCAATGTAGTCAATACATGACCTCTAGTGCGGAAGTGAACAAGCTAGGGACTCGAGAATAAAACATGCTAAAAAAGCAAACACAAATGTTGGTGGGTTCATAGTTTATTGCTAACAATAAATAAAAAGTAGACCACAAGATTTCAGTTGTTCAAAATAGTTAAAAAGTCATAATGCCATGAGCTCCCAATATCGAAGCTTAACATTGCCGTAACAATACATAAAAGTAGTCACTCATGGTCCTGAGTAGTAGTAGTGGTCGAAAGTAATATGTACTCGTTATGACCAACGGTCAAAGTTAGTGTGACTAATCTGGACAGAGTTTGCCAAACTCAAATAGATCTATTCATACATATTCGCGCTTAAGTCCACAATTAACGATATCAGAATAGGGGCGTTAGACCAAACAATAAAACAGGCATTCATGCAATATAATAAGTTGATACTTATGTCTAGTACGTAAAACATAGAATGCATGTATTGTTAGCCCAAAATAAGTAAAGATTTTATAATGGGACTACGAACTCACCTTTTTGGGTGCACAAGAGTATTAACCAACAAACTAGTAAATGTAAGATCGGGTGACCGAATACTCAACCTAGATTAAAAAGTGGTCGTTTAGGTTAAACTTAATCAACATGTATGAAATAAACAAGTTATGTCATCAATCAAAATATCTAAGACTCGAGTTTAAATAACACATCGTACTTTAAAAGTTATATCGTAAAAACAACGTTTTAAGTTTTCAACACGTGACAGATGACACAAAAATGCGCATATCTTACTCAAAACTACAAAATTTCACCAAACTTTCTAAATCGGTAGCTCATTAAGAGACATTTCCGAAAAGTCTAACCACACTTTCTAATTCATCCTACATTTCTAGTTATGCACGTTTTTCTCTGCTGAAATCCTAGACCGAAACACTAATTTGAAAAATAAATAAATAATTCATTTTAACTCGAAAACAAGTCATTCACATAGGAGATGTTAGGTAATTAAGTTATCCATCTAAAGAAAATTTCGAAAACTAATTGTCAGGCCATTTGGTGCATTTTATTCAAGGAATACGTGGTTCCTAGTTTTGACTCAAATGCAGAAACCGTGTTTTGTAATATGCATAACTAAATCATTACAACTCCAAATCAGCTGAGGACAATTGGAAAAGTTTCATTTATAAGTCTTATGCCCGCTGTAAAAGTCTAAAAGTCTAACTGAAAATAGAAAAATAGCAGCAACTCGAAAAGTACACGTAAGTCAGTTTTCCTTTCAAAACTAGACATGCAATTTTAAAAAAATTCATAATTAAATAACCACAAATCTAAATGACATGAAACCACTTGAAAGAGATTGGTATTTAAGTTCACTATCACCACAAAAGAATTAAGACCTTAATTCTATACCAATAAATTGAAGCAATTCAAAGCACACCTAAAGGCCGGTTTTAATTTAACGGAACATATATAACTTCAACAAATAATAACTAAACCATTGTTCAACGAAAAATTAAGAGTCATATACGAAAATTTATATAATTTTCATGTAGATTTCAAATATAAAATTATATATATATATATATATATAAAAGATAGTATTCTGATCCAAATCAGCTGATTACAAATACGAATTTTTCATAATTTAGCACAACGATAGTTTAAAAAAACAAATTAATACATGATGATCATACATGAACTCTATTATGACTGTGACATCTATAAGTATAAAAGTCCGGAAATTAAAAATTTAGGGTTTATGTATTCTTACAATTAAATGCTAGAATCTAGAGAATAAGCAAGAAGAACGACTAATCGAATGTGTGCTTTAGATTTCCAACTTGTATGGATGATTAATCAAGCAAAAGGATCTAAAATTTTGATGGTGGGAGGTGATAGTGGTCGTGGCTGAATGGAGCAAGGGAGGTTGTGTAATTAAGTCCTATAAAGGTTAGGTGAATGACTCGGATAAAATTAATGAGGTTGGGCTTGGGTGGTGTATTAAGATTTTGGGGAGGTCCAAATGGGCTTCTAGGAACTTCTTTTAGATTTATAAATTGACACGAAACCTCTCCCGCTCGCTTGATACAATTTCCAGTTATTCCGTGAGTAGTTTTTAATATAATCCAAGTTATAGGAATTCTAGATGTAAAAATCCTAACTAATAATGAAATCTATAATGCACATAAACAATTAATTCAATTAATTTTCCAAAATTTTGTAAGTCACAAATGACGTTTCTCAGTTGTCACTAACTGGGACGTTTTCTAAAATTTTCGCATACTTCTAAACTAAAGCATGTAATCACGTAATATGTAACACATATTAAAATAGTATATTCTTAGATGTTCATGAAAGAATTCATAGCATGGAAAATTATAGAATCTTGGTAACCGTCGTTAAATACTTAACGAAAAAGTAAGGTTGTTACAAAAATCGTGTATCTAAAGTCTGCCAGCTCATCCTGGTTGGAGTCTGCGTGTCTCAATTACGACTAGCGGTATTTGGGTGGTTCGATGGATGGTTGGAATTGAATGTTCAAAGGGTTTGATAATTTTATGATCCTAGTGGGATTGCATTGATTCAAGTGGGATCTGTTTGAATTGGAGGCTGAGTTTAATTTCCGTATTCTGAGCCTATTTTTTATATTGAATTTGGTTTTTGTTTTTTGACTTTCTATATATTAAATCCTATTGTATTGTAACTCTTGAGCTCAAAACTAATAAAAATAACCCTTTAGTTGGTCGTGAACTAAACTTATCACACCCACTGGATATAACCACCTTATTTGCTTGTGTCGATTTAATTTTCTGCATTTATATTCTTCGTTTGTTGATTTGGAGTAAGTGGTTTACGAAATTGATTGTGTTGTTTGGGTCCAAAATTCCTTACAACTGGTGTCAGAGCTCTAGGTTTAAAGTTTGAGATTAATGGCGGAAGAATAGATGTTTAGAATCCAATTCGATCGGAAAGACTCTGACTTTTGAAAGATGCAAATCGAGAATTACTTGTATAAGAAGAAGTTGCACCAACCCTTGTTATAGTTTAAACCCAAAGATATTGATGATGCCTGTAACAGACAGAAACCAGGGCTAGATGTAAGATGACCTTTTTGCCCTTAGGCATTATTGTGTGGTTATTTATGCTTTTATTTAATTATATGCTTAGTGTCATTTTATTATTTGGTTAAGACCAGTTTGTGACAAGGGTCACAAAATAGGTTTGTTGGTTTAATTTGGACTCCGTTAAGGCCGCCTAACGAGGTGCGTAAGATATAAAATAACTGGTAAATACCTGTGTGTCATGGGGTATTGTGATATAACACAATTAAGTGTTATATGTACCGTCCCACATCGGTTGGAGAGGGGAACGAAGCATGCCTTATAAGGGTGTGGAGACCTTTCCTAGCATGACGTGTTTTGGGACCACAAGTGCAGCAGATCCCATGAGAACTCTGTAGTTAAGCGTGCTCAGTCGAGAGCACTACCAGGATGGGTGACCTATTGTGTTTGGTCGCCAAGAAAAATCAGTGCGCCTACGGGCAAAGCGGACAATATCATTCTACGGGGAACGTGTTACCTGGGATGTTACAGATGGTATCATAGCTAGGCCCCGGACCAAACGTGCACAGCGAGGACGATGTGTCCCATTATGGGGGAGGATTGTAATATCCCTGTTACATCCGTCCCACATCGGTTGGAGAGGGGAACAAAGCATGCCTTATAAGGGTGTGGAGACCTTTCCTAACATGACGCGTTTTGGGACCACAAGCACAGCAGATCCCATGAGAACTCTGCAGTTAAGCGTGCTCAGGCGAGAGCACTACCAGAATGGGTGACCTCCTGGGAAAGTGCTCGTCGTGTTTGGTCGCCAAGAAAAATCTGTGCGCCTACGGGCAAAGCGGACAATATCGTGCTACGGGGAACGTGTTACCTGGGATGTTACATTATACCAGCTGGCTTTGTGTTCATTTCTCCTTTTCTCTTTGATGTGTCTACAAAGATACGACTGAAACGGACGGTTTTATTCGTGCGGTGTTGTTAGGCCGCAGGACGTCAGATTCAGTTGATCAGGGTAGCACACAGTGGTTTTGTTTATTTATATTATGCGGGGGCATAAATTTACTTTTACTTTCTAAGGTGTAGAAGCTGTAAGTTAACCTAGTGTCGTGTTTTTGAATGGTTTAACGAATTGAAGATCAAGTGGTTAATTGTCTTTTATTTAAATTACCTAGATAAAGGATAGTAGTTGGTTTAAGCTAAAAGTCCTAAGTGCGGAAAAGTAAATAAGTGGAAGGATATCTGGAGTATGCAGATCAGCAAAATGTTGACCAAGATATCAGTATTGGGTAAGGGAAAGGTAATTATGCTTATGTTAAGACAATGCTTGGAATGATGTAGATCTGGTTGGATGAGCCAATTACACAGACCTACTTGTCTCTGAACTCTCGGAGTCCTCTTTGAGTAGTGAGAAGTATGTCACTTGGTTGTATAATTGAAAAGTAGCTATACCTCGGAGGTTATACTTAGTAAAGTACTAGGTTTATTAGTAAGTTGAGCTCTAATCCTAACCCTCGTTATTAGTTCGATTAACTGAATAACAACGTGCCGTGTTGATTAAACACTGATCACAAATGGAAGGAGTCCGTCGGTTTAAGTTAGCAAAACCTTAAGTGAAAACTAACAACCATTCCATCATACTAATGAGATCATATCAGTTCAAGAATTATACAGCATTACAGTTGATATACTGAAAGTAAAGCAGATAGAAACCTAATAAATACCTAAACAGTTGATATGACTTAGTCCTAAGGCAACAATCAAACAAGAACATGCAATAGGCTTGGGTCACACAGTGAAGGCACTAACTAGATCTTAACAGCTCCTAAGAGGCCTCTTCGGAACAGTCAATAGGCATACTGGGTCATTCATGTCTCAATTCCCAAGTTCGGTGTCCTAAAGGCGCATTAAATGCCTCTCGGGAACTCCGGCCATACCGAGTTCATAGAATCTTCAGATATAGTATAACCAGGGGTCTTAATCCTATGAAGTAGCTAATTTCATATAGGTAGACAAGTCCTGATCACAACCTAGGTTGGTCAATCCTTAAGATGCTAGCATACAAATCTATCAGACTTCCTAGTTCAGTATTACGACCAGTGTTGTAAAACTCAGCCGACGCGTCGGCAGATGCGTCGTTTTTTTGGGTTCTCCATCCCGTTTTTTCAGAAAATGACTCAAAAGATGGTCAAAACTAAAAGTTGGGTCAAAGTCTGTCAAAGACGGTCAAAAATGGTAAAAGTCAGTCAAATTTTCGTCAAGATCTGATATATTTTAAAATTAGGGGTTTTTTTTCATTTTTTGGGCCTCTCTTTTCTCTGTGTCCTTACTGATTATGTACTCGGTAACATTAATTGAGTTTGAAGTTTGATTATTTTTATATTTGAGTTCTTATTTAAGAAATTTATGGTACATAATCAACTATTATATATATATATATATATATATATATATATATATATATATATATATATATATATATAAACATATATTTAAGAAATTTAATAAAGTCAACGTTGGTCAACGACCGATGCGTCCCCGACGCGTCCCCTGACTCTGCCGATGCGTCTTTTTTAGGTCTCGACCGATGCGTCCCTGACTCGCGACTTTTACAACCTTGATTACGACAGTAATTGTACTAAATTAACATAATTACGCTAACCCAAACTTCTATCATGGCAACATACAGATTAATTAAGCTATCATGGTAATATCGGAACGCATTATTAAACATAAAAAGTAAGAAAACATTTTTAATACAAAGACAAGCGTTTCAGATAAAAACCTGAAAAGGCCGAAGAAATCTGCCCGAGATCGCAGGGACTCGCCGGGATATCCTCCGGAAAATAAAAGCTAAGCTAACTACTACTAAAAACTAACTAAAAGCTTGAAAATATAAAGTGAATTAAAAATCGAGTGTGTGTTGAAATGGATGGAGAAAGCCCTTTAAATAGACTTGGATTTTGCCTGCAAACGGCTAGCAGGCCGTTTGGCAGGCCATTTGCAGGGGCCGTTTGCCAGGTCAAGCCGTTTACAGGGGCCGATTGATCAGGGCGTGTGGGAGGTCGTTTTTGAGCCAGGCAGGCCGTTTGGCAAGCCGTTTGGTCTGCCTGGTCAGCTGATATTCACTGGATCGTAACTTCATTTCTTGTCTTTCACCGTTTTCGCTCTAGAATCTTCGTTTTAGCTCCGTTTTACTTGATTCTTTTTGCATCGCCTTCGTAATTACTTAATCTACAAAATCAACCGAAAAGTCGATAATTTTGCCGATAAAGTTTGAATATTTATTGTTCTAGGGCTTAATATTGGGGGTAAAAATGTGACTTTTTGGCCGATATCAAATACTCCACACTTAGCTTTGCTTGTCCTCAAGCAAAAAGCAAGAATATAAGGTTCTTTCTAATAGACTCTCTCTTGACCACCCGTGGATCTTTTTATTATGCCTTCATCAGAAGTCGTTTCGAAAGTATTAGAAAAAGTTTCGAACTTTGATGATTTGGTCGCTAGATTTCAATTACCTCCATAGTGAAAAAGGCTTACTTTTCAACTCTCAGATGTAGAGTATACATGACCAGGCTCCTCACTAGTGGATCACTAATATCACTCAAGTGTTTAGGGTGTCCTAATCTAATTGTATTTTCGCTCAGAAGCCAGTCGTGTAACATTTCTCATCATAGGCATGGTAAAGCATTGATATCTCCACCGGTTAAGTAAGAACGGCACTGATCTTCTTCCTAGGCATTCTTAAAAGAGGAAGACGGGTTGTAAGGTTTGGTTTGGAAATTTTTATGGATTGGTGAAAGGTATCCAGATCTTTTGATTTCGAGAGAATTGATAGACTTTGATTCTTCAGAGTATCCATTTTTGGATAGAGAACGGCTTGGAATCCGTAAAAGTTTCTTCGAAAGAGGCGGATTTTGCTAAGACTTTGTCTAGAATTTTCTTTGGCTCCTCCGGTATCCTTCTTGGGGCAACTTCTTGGGTTTTTCATTGCCTTTATTTCTAGAGACTTTGCTCTTTCATCAAATATATATATATATATATATATATATATATATATATATATATATATATATATATATATATATATATATATATATATATATATATATATATATATATATTTCGGCATACCCTTTCTTCATAACTTTTGTCTTTCGTTCCTGGTGCCCAGAGAGGAAGTGATAATCCACTAAAAATAGGTCTTTGACCTATCAAAAACAATCAGGGGTTCGGAATCTTTTAACAAGTGCTTTTGAAGCGAATTTGATCGATCTATCTCTTCACTAATCTCTGGATCTTTTGATGAATGGAAAGGGAATGAAGGTAAATGGGTAGTGTATTTTTGGGAGTGAATTTGGGGTGAATATTTCTGATTCATCAACTCTTTATGTGAGTTGGTCGGTTTAAATTGTGTGGAGTGGAAACGGAAACGGATGACTTTTTGTCTTCTCTATTCAGAATGATTTCGGAAGGAGTATCGCACATGTACCACGTATGGTGCTTACTAACCATTGGTCTTGAAACGTATGTCAGGACCAAGTTCTAACTTGAACCGTACACTGGCACGCTCATCAATTGAAATGACAGTACTGTAGATTTGATGGGTCGTACAGATACTTTGGGTCCAAGATTCCTCACTTTTTAGGAGTAGGGGTCGTGCTTGGTCATGCGTAGCCTTTTACATATTTTCTTAAAAGAAATCTTTTGACACAAAACATAAGTTTCAGCTTAATCGTTCCGTTCTAATGAATGTTCCGAAAACTGATTTCTAGCAATTTTATTGGATCTTTTTGGGCAAAACAAGGTAAGAGTTTTCAAAATCACCCAATATCCCATTGCTTAATTACTTTTTAGACAAAAGAATTTTTAAAAACTTGGCGTTTTACGGTTACTCGTCCTTTAAACCTTTACCCAATACCCCACACTTAGAAGAACATTGTCCCTAATGTTCTCTGAAAAAAAGAATATTTTAACAATTGACCTCACACTTAGAGATTTTAGTGCGTAATAATTGAAATAGGTTTGAGAAAGGATTACTTCCCTATGGTCATGTTACTTTCCCAGTGATGGGCCTTCCTACGGTCGGTCTCATAATTGCTGGAAAGGACCAGTCTCTTTTGATAAAATTTCTGCATGAAGAACAAAAAGAGAAAGGTAGCATTTCCACTATATATATATATATATATATATATATATATATATATATATATATATATATATATATATATATATATATATATATATATATATATATATATATATATATATATATATATATATATAACTTTTTAATACAATTCTTCAAAAAGATAAAACTAAAAGTAAAATAAAGTAAAGTAGTCTATAAAATACTATCCTGGTCAATGTGCTGAGTCGTGTCTGTGAAGTATCCAAAGAGATCATCATCATCCTCTAGTCTCGGCAAATACTCAAGTGGTTGCCCTACACCCAACTCAGGGCCTAGTAGTGAATCCAGACAAAGCTCTGACGGCAACTCCAGGTGTGATAAGCTTGGGAAAGGATCCTCATCAGGGATGTTCCCGGTAATCTCAAATGCCTGGGCCGTGGGTGGCTCAACTGATATGGGAATCATGACTAGGTGACAACCCTCAGGTAGCTCAGTGACTGGGACTGCCTCGGTGACTGGAGCAGGTGAAACGGCTAAGACAGGCGGCGTGATGGGAATAGGAGTAGCATGTGCTGGGATGGCAGCTGAAACGACTGAGTGAACTGAGACCGGTGTGGAACGCCTGGGGGTAGCTTGTCACGTCGGCTGAACACGGCGCACTAGCATAAATAACGACGGGCCTAAGAGCTCGAAGGTATGCTCTAAGAGCTCGATAAAGTCACTGCTGGTCTCTGAGTAATGCCCATGTAACATCTGGGTCATTCAAGGTGGCTCCATAGTGTATCACCGTCTGTGGCTCATGTGTCTCTAGTGGCTGTGTATGCTCAGCAGGTCTCCTAGCTAAACATCTAGATCATCGAACAGGAGGAGCTGGCTGTGCTGTACCAATATCCTCCTCAACACTCTCCAATATCAATTGCCTTGGGCCTAATTGCCCTGTTGATGATCTGTTCTGATCAGCACTGCTTCCCGATGAGTAAACTTTAGGAGTCCTCCTCCTACGAACTGGGATGTAAACTGAAGCTCATGAACTTGGCATTTTCTGCCTGAACACATTCAACAAACTTGTAAGTACTAAGCGCAAGTATGGCGCTTAGTTGTTAGTACACAGAAATAATATTTTTATAGACTGAAAATAACAAATAAAATAAAAAGGATAAGCAAGGGGTGCTTCTCAAGAGCGCTTTGTTTATCTAGTCGTTACAGCTTGACTTTTCTCTTTGCCAGATCTTCAGAATGGATCAAAGGAGAAGAGGTGCTCCTCCTTATCTTGTTCTTCTAGATAAGCTTTTAGCCGTTGGCTATTGACTTTGAAGTTGCCAGTAGGTCCTTCTAGTTCCACGGCTCCGTGTGAAAAAGCATGTACAACTTTGTATGGCCTACTCCATCTTGATCTAAATTTTCCAGCGAACTTCTTGAATCGAGAATTAAAGAGCAGAGATTTATCTCCAGGAGTGAACTTTGTAGGAATCAATTTTTCATCATGTGTCAGCTTCGTCCATTCCTTGTAGATGTATGATGTTTTGTACGCTTGGTCTCTTAATTCAGCGAGTTCATTCATTTGCATCTTTTGATGCTTAGCGGTAACTGGGGGATCGAGGTTGTAGGTCTTCAGTGCCCAGAGAGCTTTATATTCGAGTTCCAGCGGAAGGTGACAGGCTTTTCCATAGATCATGCGGTAGGGTGTAGTCACTAGAGGATTCTTGTTAGCAGTCCGGAATGCCCACGGAGCATCGTCTAGTTTCTCGGCCCATTTATTTCCATGATGGCCGACGGTTCGTTCTAGGATTCTCTTGAGTGCTCTGTTGGTGACCTCTGCTTGTCCGTTAGTCTGCGGATGATAGGCAGTGAACATTTTGTGGGTAACTCTGTATTGTTGCATCACCTTCATAAATTAAGTATTGCAGAAGTGTGTGCCTCTATCACTTATTATAGTGCCGGGAGCTCCAAATCAGTAGAAGAGTCTCTTCAGGAAGTTGGTGATGACCTTGGCATCATTGGTTGGAAATGCTTGGGCTTCGACCCATCTGGAGACGTAATCTACTACTACGAGGACATATTCTTTCCTATTAGACTTAGAGAATGGCCCCATGAAGTCTAATCCCCATATATCAAAGATCTCGCAAGCTTGGATATTAGTCCGAGGCATCTCATTCTTCACAGAGATAATACCTTGCCTTTTGCATGCGTCGCAACGCTTTACAAGCTCTTGCGCATCTCGGAATATAGACGGCCAATAAAATCTTGATTCGTGGACTTTTCTTGCAGTTAAGTTTGCTCCATGATGACCTCCAGTTGGTCCGTGGTGACATTGGTGAAGAATCCCTGTTGCTTGTTTTTCATCTACGCACCTCCTGATTATCTGATCAGGGCAAATTCTAAATAGGTAAGGGTCTTCCTAGTAGTAGTACTTGGCATCCCTGAAGAACTTCTTTCTTCTAGATGTGCTCATTCCCTTTTGTACTACTCTGGCAACTAGGTAGTTGGTCATGTCGGCATACTAAGGAGTATCAGTGAATTGTGATCCTATGTGAGCTTGTCCTAAACTCATAAGCTATTCTTTCGGAAATTTATCTCTGATATCTTGTTCAGCAAGTTGTTCCATCGCTGGGTTCTCCAAACGACTAAGATGGTCTGCTGCGACGTTCTCTGCTCCTTTCTTATCTTTAATTTCAATATCGAATTCCTGAAGGAGTAAGATCCATCGTAGGAGTCTTGGTTTAGCGTCTTGCTTAGTGAACATATATTTAAGGGCTAAATGATCTGTATAAACCGTAGTTTTGGACAGGATGAGATAGGAACGGAATTTGTCGAAGGCGAATACTACAACTAGCAGCTCCTTTTCTGTGGTAGGGTAATTCTCTTGAGCTCCGGTTAAGGTTTTGCTGGCGTAATAGATTGGATGAAAGTGCTTATCTGTCCATTGTCCGAGTGCAGATCCAATTGCGAAGTCACTCACATCACACATGATTTCGAATGGTAAACTCCAATCAGGAGCTATCATGATGGGTGCATGTGTTAGCTGTTCCTTCAGATAGTTGAATGCTTTAATACATTCTTCATCGAAGACAAACGGAACTTCCTTTCCTAAGAGATGAGTGAGAGTCGTGTGACCTTTGAGAAATCTTTAATGAAGCGTCGGTAAAAACCGGCATGTCCAAGGAAACTCCTTACCGCTTTTACTGTGGTAGGTTCTGGAAGTTTGGTTATGGTCTCAATCTTAGCCTTAACAACTTCTATTCCTGCTTTGGAAATCTTATGTCCTAAAACTATCCCTTCTTTAACCATGAAGTGACATTTTTCCCAATTCAGAACTAAATTTGAATCTTCACACCGGGTGAGCATCTTGTCAAGGTTAGAAAGGCACGAATCAAAGGTACTACCAAAGACTGAGAAGTCATCCATGAAGACTTCCATACAACGTTCAATCATGTCGTAGAATATTGCTACCATGCATCGCTGGAATGTAGCTAGTGCATTGCATAACCCAAAGGGCATGCGTCGATAGACAAATATTCCATAAGGACAGGTAAAGGTTATCTTTTCTTAGTCCTTTGGATCGAGGGGAATTTGAAAGTAGCCAAAAAAACTGTCAAGGAAACAATAATACTCATTCCCTGATAGACGTTCCAACATTTGATCGATGAAAGGTAATGGAAAATGATCTTTTCTGGTTGCGTCGTTTAGTTTACGATAATCTATGCAAACCCTCCAACTGGTGACCTCACGTGTTGGAATAAGCTCATTATTCTCGTTATGAATTACGGTTGTCCCTCCCTTTTTGGGTACCACATGAACATGACTAACCCATGGTGAATCAGAAATGGGATAGATCAGACCGGCGTCCAGAAGTTTGATTACTTCTTTCTTGATGACTTATTGAATCATAGGGTTGACCCTTCTTTGCCTTTGAACTGATGGTTTGAAATCATCTTCCATGAAGATCTTGTGGGTGCAATAGTTGGGGCTGATTCCTTTTATGTCGGAGATCTTCCAAGCAATTGCCTCCTTATGTGATTTCAAAACTTGAATCAATTTCGCCTTCTCTTGTGGCGTGAGGTCTTTTGAGATGATGATGGGGAGCTGTGATTCTCCTTTTAAGAATGCATACTCTAGATTGTCGGGTAACTTCTTTAACTCCAATTCCGGAGGTTCCTTGATAGATGGCTTCATCCTAGCTATCTCCTTTCAGTCTAACGAGTCATACTTCTCTAGGAATTCTGATTCTTCAGTAGCGATCACTGATGCTATCTGTTCTTCGTTTTTGGAAATTGTCCTCCTTAATGCTTCCTCTTCAGAAACGTCTTCCTTAGTTTCGAAGGTTTTATAACACCCCTGAATTTTTTTTTTAAAGGTCACAGCGGAAACCTGTTATAAAATCTGATACATAAATAAAAAAGACACATGTACTATATTTTATTTATATCATATCATATATTAAAAACTGGGTGTTACGTTAAAACAACGACACTAGTAACAAAAGACGCGACATCAGAGTTTCGACGTGTCAAACATATCTTCAGCAACCCATCTTCACCCTGAATCTAACATGCACAACCTGAACCTGCAAGGGTGGAAATGTGGGGGATTAGCACAACTGCTAAGTGAATGGAATCTATCTAATGGATCAAGTCTAAGCATCAATCCAGCAACAACATAAAAGTATACTAACGTCCTAACAGCATACAAACAAAGACAACGACAATATGAGGATCGGCGGCTTGTACGAGCACACGACTCCTAGCTGATCGGGCAAGAGTCTACCGATAGTCCTCGCTACTCGATTCACATTATAGTCATTCGGACGCAGGGGATGCGTCATTCAAACTATACTCCACAATCAGTAGCCTTTGGACCCAACCTCCCCAGGCTCGGTTGACCTCATACGGACTCTAACCTCCCCAGGCTCGGTTATGAGTCCCCAGCCTCCCCAGGCCCGGCTGGCGTCAAACACAGTGCACATAATATCACACAATATCATCAACATGTAATAATTCACTAACATGTTAACCATTATCTAAACATGGCAATCGGACATAACACTAATATAATAAATAGAGTAAACAATAGTAGCACATCTTGCTACTCAAACTCTATCCGGAGATAGACCCACTCACCGATCGTCAGCTAAACTCGGTAGTCTAATGTCACCGAGTCTTCTACTCGTCTGTATCACCTGAGGACAAATACTGAACAAGTTAATAAATCACATCACATTTACTAACAATATTACACTATGTATATACATATATATATCCTCTCTATATATAAACATGTATATATAAATCACGTTACATCTTAACAATATATGTATATATATATATATATATACACACACACATATATATTACAACACATCTTTCACTTATACATATTCGTATATATATATATATACACACACTAAACATGTCTAAACGAGCGTTCCAACAACTTAAACATATACTTTATATTAAATTCATCCAATTAAGTCATGGCAAGATTGGCGAGTCACAATCGACACATAGTTCACTACATGCCATAATCACACTTATACAATTTAAAAACCCAAATCAAATCCACAAATGGGTCGATGGTTAAGACGGGCGATCACACGTATATATATACATATATCACTTATATATATGCATATATACACACACTTATATATATACAACATACCATATTAATATCGATATAAAAAGTCAAAACCATACAAATGGGTCAAGGGTTAAATGTGTGAACAAGCCAACACTTGAACCACAAAATATAGGCACATAAGGGCTGCAAAATCAGCAGCTCCAGCTGTAAATTTGCAGTAGAAACAGCAGCGAAATAGCAGCATAGCTGCTGCAGAACATTGGCAAAAACAGCAACAGCAGCGTAGCTGCTGCTCCCTTTATGTTCACCCTTCAAATTCATGATTCGAGCAGTTTAAGACCAAATATAAGTTCACAATTAAGCACATACATGAGTATAACAATATTCGTGCACAAAACAGGCTAAATGATGTCGTAGGGGGTGTATACAAAATAGTATTATTTTTAGTGCGAAAATACTATTAAATACGATATAATTTTACACAAGATATTTATTTATTTATAGAATGGATATACTTAAACCTTGCTACAACACTTATAGGCAGTGTACCTAATCGTACAGTAGTGTAGTTTTTAGTAAGTACGGTTCGTTCCACAGGGAATCTTTTTTAAGCAAAGCTCAACGCTATATTAGTTTACTTTTATAAAAATACAAATATATATATAAGTAATATTATTATTATAAAGGGGGGTTTTTACCGTTTAATGACCGGTTTGTCGATTTTAAAACTTTAGTCGCAGTTAAAACCAAATGTAAAATATTAAAAATAAATACAAGACTTAAATTAAAGCATGAAGTAAATAACGATAAATGAAATTGCGAATAATAAAAGTGCGATAAAATAAACTTGCGATAATTAAAAAGTACGATAATTAAAAATGCGATTAAATACAATAACAATAAAAATGCGATAATTAGAAGTGCAATTAAATATAAAATAAAGGAAATTAAATATGAAATAAAAGAATTATGCTTATTTAAACTTCCGTAATCATGATGTTTGACGTGTTGATTTTAGTTTTATGCCCATGGGTTAATTGTCCTTTGTCCTGGATTATTTAATATGTCCGTCTGGTTTTTGTCCATAACAGTCCATCAGTCATAAATATAAAGTGCGAGTGTCCTCGTCAAATTATCCTTATACCCGAAGTTAAATATTCCAACTAAATGGGGACTTAAACTGTAACAAGATTTTAATACTTTGTTTAATAATTACACCAGGATGTCGACTGAGTGTAACCCAAGGTTTTAATATTTTGTTATCAATTATACCAAGTGTCCTTTGTACATAATTTCACCCCTGTTTTAATTATTCTAGTGGCTATTAATCCATTCCCGTGTCCGGTTAAATGAACGATTATTCGTACATATAAATACCCCGCCCATCGTGTCCGATTGAGTGTATATGGTAATTTATAGGGACGCCCAATTGTAAATCTTTATATTAACATTAACAAACTATCATTTAGTTAAACAAATATAAAGCCCATTAATAGCTCATAGTCTAATTTCCACAAGTGTCGTTCTTTTGTCCAAACCCCAATTATGGTACAAAGCCCAATTACCCAATTTTAGTAATTAGCCCAACATCATGATTACTTCGTTTTAAATAAGCATAATAATAACTTAGCTACGAGACATTAATATAAAAAGGTTGAACATAACTTACAATGATTAAAAATAGCGTAGCGTTACACGGACAGAATTTCGACTTACACCCTTACAACATTTGCTAACATACCCTTATTATTAGAATTATAATTAAAATTAAAATATAAATTATAAATATATATATATATTTTACGTATGAGGAGAAGAAGAAAAAGATGATGATTTGCGATCAGAATTCGGTTGCTTTTATAGGAAAAGTCGACTTTTGGGGCTCCGCGACTCGCGGCATTTTTGCCTTCAAACTCCGCGAGTCGCGGAGAATGAAATTACAGCTCACAACTTTGGAGTCTTTCTCTGCCGACGGTTTTTATTTATAAATATAATATATATATAATTAATATAATTAATTATATATTATATTATATTTATATACATAGTTAACTTGTAATTTTTAGTCCGTTGCGTCGAGCGTTGAGAGTTGACTCTGGTCCCGGTTCCGGATTTTCGAACGTCCTTGCGTACAATTTTATATTTTGTACTTTGCGTTTTGAATCTTGTACTCTTGTAATTTCGAGACGTTTCTTATCAATAATTGGAACCTCTTTGATTGTCTTTTGTACTTTTGAGCTTTTTGGTCGTTTGTGTCTTCAATTCGTCGAATCTGTCTTTTGTCTTCACCTTTTATTATTTAAACGAATATCACTTGTAAATAGAACAATTGCAACTAAAAGCTTGTCTTTCTTGAGGAATAATGCTATGAAATATATGTTCGTTTTTAGCATTATCAAATATTCCCACACTTGAGCGTTGCTTGTCCTCAAGCAATATCGTCTTGAAATACTAGAATCACTTCTTTATTCTTCACACTTTGTACATCAGTGATTTCTATATGGTGGTATAAACAATGGTAGTAACGATATGGTTTACAGTCCCACATGACTATAAAAATTTAGATCCATTAAGGAAATTGGATCTTTATGAAAACATTTGATTTTTTTGAACATTAAATCTAGTTTTTACCCTAGATAAGTTTTCCGGAATAACCCTTTACCGGTGTTTGCAAAATATTTTTGTGGGTTTGGTGGGTTTCAGATTTGAAAATTTTAGCTCAAAACTTATGGTTTTGTGTCACCCACTTGCTAACCTTGTATTTGGAAAGCAACACATCCAGTTTACTTGTCCCGTATATTACCTTTCGGTAAACTACCGTCCGGTTGTAAAGGAAAGCGTTGAACAAGCAACTGTTAAGGCAATGTCCCCTGACATGCTTTTAATTATGGTCTATAACGTGTCGGACGCAATTACTATCCTTGGTAGGAGCAATAGTAAAGCTCACCCTTATGATTTTTCGGTATGGCACAAGGTCCTGTCTTTGACCACTATGCAACCACCGTTCTTACGGTTGACACCCGATTTAGTTCTGGTGACCTAATGAATTCCAGGTGAATTCCTAGGATTTTACGTTCAATGGTAATGAACGCATTGAAAATGGGTTTTCAGAAAACAAATCGGTTTATAATTTTGATCAAAATATTTTCTCGTTCAAGCTCGAGTTTAGATATCATTGAATTCCATGAGTTTGAATTCTCAATCTTTAAGGTCAATCTCTAGGATTGTGTAATATCAGTCTTAAAAGTTGATTTTTAATCTTTAAGGAGATTATCCTTTCTGGGGATCTGATTCATTAGTCTTATCCAGCTAATTTGCATGGTGCCCCCCATTGTACGAGATAAATCCTTCTCATGGTTAGGATAAATCTGACCACTTGGCGACCCTGTTTAATGCTGAGGTCCATGGATTTCCTGCTGATTTTAGTGATGACTTTTCTAGATTTTTCGTCAACCTACAGCTGGTCTGGACGACAACTTCATGACCTAAATCAAGAATCGCGTGTCTTTTTCGGAAGACTTTACTTCCTTTTAATGATGGAATTGATTCATCGTGTAGATCCATCTTTTCTTTTCTTTCATTTGGTAAAACAGTTTAGTTTAGTCCAAAGCAAAAGTATTTTCAGTTATTTGTTACAGATATATGTGACATATGTTTAAGATAACTTGGTAAATTTTCCCACACTTGACTTTTATTTTCCTTTTTATCGTCCTCTATTCTATTTTAAATGAATTTTAACATTTTAGTTTGTTTCTCAATTTATGTCCTTTCCGAGGTAACAATAATTTCGGTGTTAAAACCTAGTTTTATCGTTCATAAATATGTATAAACATGATTTTGAATTCATTTAATTGAAAATTTTGAAAAATTTTACTAGAATTGGGTAGTCAGTATATAAGACTAGGGCTATTCTTTATTATCAGAGAGCACTAGATTCTAATACAACTACTGCTTTACTAGTATTTTTAATGGTAACCAAGTGTTTAAGATAAAAATTTTAAAATCCGAAAGAATTTAACCCCTTCCCACACTTAAGATCTTGCAATGCCCTCATTTGCAAGAAATCAGTAACAATTTAAATTATTGAGGGTGATTTGTGTGAAAATGATTAAATTTTTACCAAAGTTTCCAAATATATTGGCGTTTGTTTGCTGAATGATAAATGGTGCACATCATTTGTTCATTCCGTCTTGTTGTTATTTCACATATATTTTGCATCTTGTCGTCAAAATTAGTTGCTTTTGCTGAACTTAATGTCAGTCTTTGAAAATGCGTTGTTTTACCCTGTTGTGTACATAAGATAAACTGCAAACATATATACATATTTTTGAAGTTTGGTATATTACCCCACATTAAAAAATTATTAAAATCTAAGAATAAAAGTTAGATAATTATAAAAATGATTACAATATTAACAAAAGCATTAAACGTATCAATAATTACAAATTACAAAAAAAAAAAAAAAAACTAAGTATACTAGGGATGATACTGGTACCAATAGGGGTTCCAGGCATAACCATAGGTGCTATAGAATGCTTCGGCAGGGTTATACGTAGGATATGGTGGCTGCATCTCTATAGACCAAGGAGGGAAGATGGGTTTCGGTGTAGGAATATAGTTTCTACCTATATGTTGGCAATGAGCTATGATTTGGTTCTGATGAACTTGTTAATCTTCAAATGCTCTCTGTCTAGCATTTTTGTATTCCTGAGAAGCTATAAACCTTTGCATTTCTTGCATCTCATTCCCCCTCCTACATTACCTTGCTGTTGGTCTCTCCACCTGTGGATGTCTACCATGGTATTGTACTGCGGCGTTATTTCGCCTCTTCAAAACTTTCGCACCATGGTATACATTTAAACCTATAGTATCGCGGGGTTCCGGTTCTTCTACTAATAATCCCCCCCCCCGACTTATATCCACACCGAGATATTCACCAATCAAAGTAATAAAAATACCACCTCCTATTATGCTATACGGTCGCATCCCCCGAACCATAGCTGATAAATAATAACCCACACAATATGGTATACTTACAGCGCTTTGTGGGTCTCGAATACACATTTGGTAAAACAAATCCTGTTCATTTACTTTTTCCTTGTTCTTACCCCTTTGTGTAATCGAATTAGCTAAAAACCTTTGAATCACTCTTAATTCGGCTCTATCTATATCCAAATAAGAGTAATTTCCCCCTTTGAAACGGTGATGGCTTGTCATTTGACTCCACACACCGTGTGTATCAAAATTTTCATCTATCTTTCTACCGTTTAGTATCAACCCTCTACAATCGGCAGATGCTAACTCCTCAGGCGTATATATACGTAAAGCCTGAGCCATGTCTAGTAAAGACATGTGGCGCATCGAACCGCCTAACAAAAATCTAATAAAAGAACGATCGGTTAAACTAGCTACCCGATCATTCAACTCTATACTACATAACAATTCTTCACACCATACTTTATATACAGGTCTACGCATGGTGAATAAACGTACCCAGTCATTAAAAGTAGAATTACCATACCTCTGTACAAGTAATTCCCTAATTGGCCCGGCCAATTCTACAGCTTCTAAGGGTCCCCATTCTATGACCCTCGGTACCTCAACAACCTTAGAATGAAGAGTATGCAAACCCCTTTGATATTTTGGATAATCTATCCAAAGTCTGTCAAATCTCAGGTTCGGGTGCAACTCTTCCAAGTGCATATCAGAAAAGGTCATGACTGGATGAGGTATATCCTGCTTGTAGTAGTTATCCACCTCCTGTTGTTCCACATTCTCAGCAGGAGCATTGCGGGCTTGGGATGAAGATTCACCCCTTTCAGTCTGCAAAACACATCAAACACAATTTTTGTGCATCCAAATATGCATTAGTGTCAGCAAAATCATCAATCAAAATAATTACAATGACATGATTAATTTATATCAAACTTAAGCTCATTTTCATATTTTCATCAAATCTACACTTTTTCAAATAAGCATATACGAAAATGTTCGCCAAGTTCATAAGCATTCAATTCAAATAACATGTCAAAATAATCATTACTAGCAATTAAACAAGTTTCAAATGGCATTATCTCTCAAAAATCAAGTTCATGAATTTTAGACTTGAAAAAGTCCACTTTAATTCTCAAAATCATGTTTAGGCTCAAAGTTTGGATCATTTAACTACCTAAACATGTTACACTACTTAATTTAGCAACAATTCATGACAAAAATCGGCCATAACCTGTTTATATCAAAAAGCCCCAAATTTTCTCAAGAACACAAACCCTAGATTACTCAAAATTTGAAGTTTAAGGCTTCTAATAATGTTAAACAGCATCAATCTAGGTTATACAAGCATAATACATAAACAATTTAAGCATAATTACACTAAAAAGCATCAAAATCAAATTGGGGAAAAAATGGCTCAAGAACACTAAATTTCGGATTAAATGGTGTTTAGGTGTAGAAATTTACCGTTTTTCTTGAGTAATTCCTAGATAGCATCCTTCTCAACATGATTTTAGTAAAAGATTTGGTGATTAACGGTTAAAAATTGTGATTTTGGGGGTTTTTTTCGGGTTTTTCGTGGGTTTTCGCAGTATTTTTTTTTCTGTGGGTTTTGTGTAGACTGAGCTGTTTCAGCTCTTATTTTTTTTCTGTAATCCGACCCCTCCGCGACTCGCGGTGAATTACTCTTCAAACTCCGCGAGTCGCGGAGTTTGCTATTTTTTTTTATAATCATTAACTTATAAAACAATTAAGTACTTAATTTTTAAAATTTTGTTTCCCTTGTTATTTAGGACGAGGTCGTTTCGGATCGATGTCCTAGTCCGTCCTTCGACAAAATTTTAAAATTTGTCTTTTTGTAGCGATTGTTTTAAAAGCTAAGATTTTTGGGTTTTTTCAATGTTTTTGGCATACTTTAATTCAATAAGATTAAAAATAATGATAATAAAAGTTCTCGTCCCTCCCTCGGGTAAAGCAATTTCGGTTCAAAGACCTAGTCTTCAACTTACGACGAATTTTTAAAAATCATATTTTTAACTTAATGAGATAAAGTAAATTTTTGTTTTTAAATTCACACAATTTAAATATAAAATTCGAAATTAATATTAAAAATTCACACCGAACTTACAATTTAAAATGCATAACATTAAAAATTCATATTTTAATAATTAAAAATTCACACCAAACTTAATTTAAAAATTCATATTATAAATTCACACCAAACTTAATTTAAAAATTCATATTATAAATTCACACCAAACTTATATTAATTTTTCAAATATTTACAATTCTAAAAATATTGTTTTTACAAAGTTTACAATATTAATTTAAGATTTAAATATTAATTTTAAAAACATGGTAAAAATAAAATTAAAAATCTTTTTGTCTTTTTATCCCACTTTAATCAATCAAATATTATCAAAAATATGCGCCCCTCTTTTCGGTAAAGTAATTTCGGTTCCAAGACCTAATTTAATTCATGACGAATTTTTGAAATATTTTGGGTTGATTGATTAAAGATATTTATACCTTAAGAATAAACGTTAAATTTCGCAGTGATGTAATAAATTTTTGAATGATATCAATAATTTCGGTCGCCAAACCTAATTTTATTCAATACCAATTTAATACTTTTTAGCGAACAAATTAGCGTTTATTATCAAAAGGTTAAAAATAAAAATAAAAACTGTACAGACATACCTGTGAAATACATTTCTTAGTTATATGATCTATCCCATTCATAAGATAGTCGGTTTAATTGGTTTTCCATGGCTACATAGGCGTAACCTCGAGCATTCAGTGTCTTTTCTTCTAAACATATGAACGGTCCGTCTCTGCATAAAGTAACAAATTCGGTATTTGAATAGGTTTGATTATTTGAACATTTACCTCCATGTGACCATTTTCCGCATTTGTGACATCTTTCTAGGTGTCGTGCTCTTCTTTTCGCTGCGGATTTTGATTTTCCTTTACCAAATTGTAACTTATTATCTTCGCATCTGGATTCTTTTTCTAACTCCGTCCATTCTTTCTCTGATTACTGATACTAATTCACTCGGTAGTATGTCATTATTTCTTTTAGTGATCAAAGCGTGTAGCATTAGACCATGGTTTAGTTCACAGGCAGTCTTCATTTTGTAAAAACCTAAAAAAAATAAAAATTCAGAATGGGGGGAGAAGACTAGTTCTTTAGGGTCTGCTAGGGAAAGACCATTCGGGTTCCATTTTTGAGAACTACACGAAAACAGACAATCTAACTCTAACAGTAATACATATTATCCTTTAAAGACTTGATTCTCCCCACACTTAGTTAGCTGTGGTGTCGAAATTGTGATTAACTTCGTTGTCGACTTCCATCGGACCATGTATGTAATGTTTAACTCTGTGACCATTAACTTTAAATTCAATCCCATTTGAATTTATTAATTCTATCGTTCCGTATGGGAAAACTCTTTTGACTATGAATGGTCCAGACCATCTTGATTTCAATTTTCCAGGAAATAGCTTGAATCGTGAATTGAAAAGAAGAACTCTGTCTCCTTCTTTAAATTCTTTTGAACTTCTGATTCTTTTATCATGCCATTTCTTCGTTCTTTCTTTATAGATTAACGAATTTTCGTATGCTTCATGTCTTAATTCTTCTAATTCGTTTAGTTGACTTAATCGTAGACGTCCGGCTTCATGTAAATCAAGATTACATGTCTTCAAAGCCCAAAATGCTTTGTGTTCAATTTCTACTGGAAGATGACATGCTTTTCCATAAACAAGTCTAAAAGGTGTGGTTCCAATTGGAGTTTTGTAGGCTGTTCTAAAAGCCCAGAGTGCATCCTCCAATTTAATGGACCATTCCTTCGGATTTGATCCTACGGTTTTCTCTAGAATACGTTTTAAAGCTCGGTTGGTATTTTCAACTTGTCCACTTGTTTGTGGATGATATGCGGTGGAGATTTTATGAGTTACTCCATATCTTTTAAGAACTTTCTCAAGTTGATTATTACAGAAATGAGTACCCCGATCACTTATTAAAGCTTTCGGTGTTCCAAACCTTGCAAAAAGACGTTTTAAAAAGTTGACTACAACTCGTGCATCGTTAGTTGGGAGAGCTTGTGCTTCCGCCCATTTAGATACATAATCAATGGCTACGAGTATATATAGATTATTATGAGATTTTGGAAATGGACCCATAAAGTCAATACCCCAAATGTCAAATACTTCACATACTTGGATGACATTTTGTGGCATTTCATCACGTTGACTTATTTTTCCGGCCCTTTGACATGCATCACAGGATTTGCAAAGAAGGTGTGCGTCTTTGTAAATTGTAGGCCAATAGAATCCAGCTTCATAAACTTTTCTTGCTGTTAGTTGAGGCCCATAATGCCCTCCTGTTGGTCCTGTGTGACAATGGTTTAATATTTTACTAGCTTCATCTCCAAATACACATCGGCGTATTATTCCATCGGGACAACTTTTAAACAGATGTGGATCTTCCCAGAAATAGTGTTTTATATCACTGAAGAATTTCTTTCATCTTTGGTATGATAATCCTTTTTCAAGGAATCCACATACTAAGTAGTTTGCATAGTCTGCAAACCATGGGATTTCTTTATAATCTATCTTCAATAGATATTCATCAGGAAAGTTGTCTTGTATGGCTGATTCATTTAGAACTTCTAATTCGGGATTTTCAAGACGAGAAAGATGATCAGCGGCGAGATTTTCTGCTCCTCTTTTATCTCGGATTTCAATATCAAACTCTTGTAAGAGTAAGATCCAACGGATTAATCTTGGTTTAGCATCTTGTTTTGAAAATAAGTATCTAAGAGCAGAATGATCGGTATAGACTATTGTTTTTGCTAGAACGAGATATGATCGAAATTTGTCAAAAGCAAAGACAATAGCAAGGAGTTCTTTTTCAGTAGTTGTATAGTTCGTTTGTGCTCCTTGTAACGTCTTACTAGCATAATATATAGGTTGAAATCGTTTTTCAATCCTTTGTCCTAAAACGGCTCCCATTGCAAAATCACTTGCATCGCACATTAGTTCAAATGGTAGATTCCAATTTGGTGTTATCATGATCGGTGCATTAGTGAGTTTCTCTTTAAGAATATTAAAAGATTTGATACACTCATCTGAAAAGATGAATGGCGCATCCTTTTCTAGGAGTTTATTCATAGGAGTGGCAATCTTAGAAAAATCTTTTATGAAACGTCGGTAAAAACCGGCATGCCCTAGAAAACTCCTAACTCCTCTAACATTGGTGGGATGTGGAAGTTTAGCAATTACATCTACTTTAGCTCTATCCACCTCAATTCCTTCTTTTGAAATTTTATGTCCAAGAACGATGCCTTCTTTAACCATGAAATGGCATTTCTCCCAATTAAGTACTAGATTTGATTGTTCGCATCTAAGAAGCATTCGTTCCAGATTAACTAGACATGATTCAAATGTATCACCGAAGACTGAAAAGTCATCCATGAAAACTTCCATGCATTCTTCTATCATGTCATGAAAAATCGCCATCATGCACCTTTGAAAGGTTGCAGGGGCGTTGCAAAGTCCAAATGGCATGCGTTTGTAAGCAAAAGTACCATAAGGGCACGTGAATGTGGTTTTCCCTTGATCCTCGGGTGCTATTGGAATTTGAAAATATCCGGAAAATCCATCTAGAAAATAATAGTAACTATTTCAGGCTAATCTTTCCAACATTTGATCTATGAAAGGTAAGGGAAAGTGATCTTTTCTGGTGGCGTCATTTAATTTTCTATAATCAATACACACACGCCATCCTGTTACAGTTCTAGTAGGAATAAGCTCATTTTTCTCATTTGTAATGACAGTCATGCCACCCTTCTTAGGCACGCATTGAACTGGGCTTACCCATGGACTATCAGAGATTGGATAAATTAAACCTGCATCTAGCAGTTTAATAATCTCTTTCTTAACTACATCTTGCATATTAGGATTTAGTCTTCGTTGGCGTTGCACATACGTTTTATGACCTTCTTCCATAAGGATTTTATGTGTGCAATACGAAGAACTTATTCCTTTAATATCATGAATCTTCCATGCAATGGCTGGTTTATGAGCTTTCAACACAGAAATGAGTTGTGATTTCTCATTTTCAGTAAGAGAAGACGATATTATTACAGGTAATTCAGATTCACCATGTAAATAAGCGTATTCCAAATGGTTTGGAAGTGGCTTTAACTCTAATTTCGGAGGTTCTTCTATCGATGATTTGTATCGATATCTGTCTTCTTCTTTTAGCATTTGAATTTCTTCTGTTGTTGGTTCATATCCATTAGCTATAAGTGTAGCTAACATTTTAGCTTCATCAATTGGTTCATTACCTTCTCCTAAAGAACATTCTCCTGTTCCTTGTAATTCTGGAAATTCTTCTAATAATTCTGCATGCGCATCTATAGTTTGAATATAATAACATGTATCATCTGCAGATTGTGGTTGTTGCATTGCTCTATCAACTGAAAAGGTAACACTCTCATCCTCTATACTTAGGGTCAGTTTCTTACTGAACACGTCTATCATTGCTTTAGCCGTGTTTAAGAATGGTCTTCCTAATATGAGAGGAACTTGAGAATCTTCTTCCATGTCCAGAACAACAAAATCTACTGGAAATACTAAAGTACCAACTTTAACTAGCATGTTCTCCATTATCCCTCTAGGATATTTTATTGATCTATCTGCTAGTTGTATGCTTATTCTGGTTGGTTTCAATTCTCCAAGGTCTAGTTTAGCGTATAGTGAATACGGCATTAGATTTATACTAGCACCTAAGTCTGCCAATGCTTCTATTGAACTAAGACTACCCAGAAAACATGGAATTGTGAAACTTCCTGGATCAGATAGTTTTTCTGGTATCTTATTCAACAGCACTGCTGAACAATTAGCATTCATAGTAACAGCCGAGAGTTCTTCCATTTTCTTTCTATTTGAGATTAGATCTTTCAAGAATTTAGCATATCTAGGCATTCCTGAAATCACATCAATGAAAGGAAGATTTACATTTATCTGTTTAAACATATCCAAGAATTTGGATTGCTCGGCTTCAAGTTTTTCTTTCTTCATTTTACTCGGATAAGGAAGTGGTGGTTGATATGGTTTAACATAAGGTTTAGCCTTAGCTGTGTTATCTTCATTAATCTTTTCAACTACCGGTTCTTTTTCCTTATCTTGATCAGGTTGTGGTTCTTGTGGAGTAGGAATGGCTTCATCAGAAGTTACAGGTATTTCAGGTGGTTTAAGTGTTGTACCACTTCTTGTGGTAATGGCTTTAGCTGTTTCATTCCGGGGGTTAGCATTTGTATCACTAGGTAGACTTCCCGGTTTTCTTTCACCTATTAACCTCGCTAGGTTACTTAATTCTTGTTCCAGATTTTGAATAGAAGCTTGTTGATTTCTAAATGCTTGAGCATTTTGTTCATTGGTTTGTTTCTGAGATGTGAAAAACTGTGTTTGAGTTTCAACTAGCTTTGTCATCATATCTTCTAAATTCGGCTTTTTATCATCGGTTTGTTGTGGTGGTTTGTTTTGAAAATTCGGTCTTTGCTGATTGTAAGTATTATTGGATACTTGTTGATTGCTAGGACCTTGTTGGTTGTTGTATGGAGTATTTCGGTTATAATTCTGGTTTTGATTGTAAATCGGTCTTGGCGGTTGATAATTATTCTGATAATTATTTCCAGGCCTTTGGTTTATGTATGAAATATTCTCTCTTTGTTCCATTGTTAATTCAATACTGAGACAATCTTTTGTCAAATGTGGTCCTCCACACTGCTCACAACTAATTCGTATTGAGTGAATATCCTTAGTCATCTTTTCCATTCGTCTCTCCACAGCATCTATCTTTGCGGAAATGGAATCTAAGTCATGGCTAGAATCGGCTCTGGCTGCTTTAGATGATCTAATGATATCTTTTTCTTGGTGCCACTCATGTGAGTGGGAAGCAGTGTTATCAATAATTTTGTAAGCATCAGTTTCGGTTTTCTTCATAATAGAACCACCAGCTGCTATATCTATGTCTTTTCTTGTAGTGATGTCGCATCCTTGGTAGAATATTTGTACTATTTGACAGGTGTCTAAACCATGTTGCGAACATCCTCTTAACAACTTTCCATATCTTGTCCATGCCTCATATAGAGTTTCATTCGGTTTCTGTGTGAACGTAACAATTTCTGCTTGAAGTCTTACGGCTTTAGATGCAGGAAAGAATTGTTTAAGAAATTTGTCAACTAAAACATCCCATGTATCAATCGCCCCTTCAGGTAACGATTCCAACCAATCTTTGGCTTCTCCCTTTAAAGTCCAGGGAAATAACATGAGATATATCTGTTCATCCTCCACTTCTCGGATTTAAAATAGTGTGCAGATCCTATTAAAGGTACGTAGATATTCATTTGGATCTTCCTTCGGCGCACCACTAAATTGGCATTGATTAGTCACCATGTGTAGAATTTGTCCTTTGATTTCATAATCTGGCGCATTAATGTCTGGATGAGTAATTGCGTGACCTTGGCCAGTGCGTTTAGCTCTCATTCGGTCTTCCATACTTAAAGGTTCCAGATTCTCCATAATTGAATTTGTTGAATCGGTATCACTAGATGATTCTGATTTAATGGTTCGTTCCTCAACAATCTCTGTTTGAATGATTGGTGGCTCCGGAGGAAAGTTTAATGGTTCAGGATCTACGAACCGTTCCTGAATATTCTCCGGATTCTCAATTGTGAGGTCGGGTTCAAAAAATGGATTATCGGAAATTTGAACTGAAGTACTTGGTCGACTGGATGACGATTCTAAAGAAAAATCAACGGCGGTTATATTTGCTAAATGTCTTGATCTAGTTACAGGTGGTGAACGTACAAAAGGTGGTGAACGTCTTGCTCGGTGCATTCACTGAATATCCTATTAGTTTTAAAAAGGAAAGAAAAATTATAATAAGTTATCCAATTAATAGACTTTTCTGATTTTGCCCACGTTTCGAATAGCCAAAAGATGCAGCAGAGGAGCAGGATTCGTTTGGTCTCAATATAATTGAGGACTGTTTGGCTCCAATAACCCGGTCCACGTACAAATCCAACTATTACTACGAACCAGAAAATTTTGATGTCTATTAATTTAATCACTTAAAATAAATTTTCGTAATTTTAAGAAATTTAGATAAGAAGTAGAATAAAAATCTATGTCCTAAAACTAGAATAGCGAGAAATAAGAAAGAAAAAGAGTTCGTCGAAAAAGGTCGAAAAAGAAAAATGGTTGAAAAATAAAAGGTGACGGAAAAATAAAAGAAACTTATAAAACTTAAAAATACTTGACTAACCTAACCTTATTACTACAACTAACTTAAAATTATAATCGCAAATTGAAATTACTAATTGGAATGATAATTGATACATAGGTAAAAAGTCGTCTAAAAATATTAAAGCTTACAAGAAAAACTAAATCCCAAATGGAAATAACTTAAAAAGAAACTAAAACTTAAAAAGGCGTCACAAAATTCTAAAGCACCTAAATCTTAGTCTAAAGAAAAAGCACTTAAGGAATTCTACGGCAAAGCCTAAAAATCTAGGAGTAAAAATAACTATGGCAAAAACTAAGTTTAAAACTAAATATGAGCTAAAAATATAAAAGTTACGTTAAAGCGATTAAAAAGGGACAAAATATAAAAATATACAAAAAGTTGTAAAAATTACAATTTTTATAAAAATATTATTTTTATATTATTTATTTAATAAAACTACTAATTTTACAAATTAATTAAACTAATTTAAACAAAATATACAAAATAATAATAAAAACTAAAAACTAATTAAAAACTAAAAACATAATTAGGGTTTTAATTAATAAATAATAATAATAATAACTCCGTAATTAATGCCTGATTAGGGCTTCTGTCACGTGTCAGAATACCTCCGCGAGTTGCGGTATTTAATGCATCAAACCCCGCGAGTCGCGGGGTTCAGAATTTCAACTGACAGGTTTAATTTCAACGCGTTTTTCTTTATTTATTTATTTATTTTATTTTCTATTTTTAAATATGTGTATTAATAAAACTTATATTTAAAACTTAAATAAAAATAGAATCACTTTATAATTTTATAAATAAAAATCTTAAAACTAGATTTATATATATATTTTTTTATATTTTTTTATATGTTTTTAAAAAAAAACAAAATACTTAAATAAAACTTATGTTTTTATAAAAACAAAGAAACTTTATAAAACTTAAATATTTATCAAACTCCTAAAAATATTTATATTTTTGTTTTTCTTTTTATATTTTCGAATATTTAAAACGTTTTTTTTTTTTTTTTACAAAAATGAATTTTAATAAAAGTAAACTAAAAATCTTTTTTTTTTTATATTAGCGTTGCGCTTCCGGCTTTTAAGAGAGTTCCCCGGCAGCGGCGCCAAAAATACTTGATGTCGTAGGGGGTGTATACAAAATAGTATTATTTTTAGTGCGAAAATACTATTAAATACGATACAATTTTACACAAGATATTTATTTATTTATAGAATGGATATACTTAAACCTTGCTACAACACTTATAGGCAGTGTACCTAATCGTACAGTAGTGTAGTTTTTAGTAAGTCCGGTTCGTTCCACAGGGAATCTTTTTTAAGCAAAGCTCAACGCTATATTAGTTTACTTTTATAAAAATACAAATATATATATAAGTAATATTATTATTATAAAGGGGGGTTTTTACCGTTTAATGACCGGTTTGTCGATTTTAAAACTTTAGTCGCAGTTAAAACCAAATGTAAAATATTAAAAATAAATACAAGACTTAAATTAAAGCATGAAGTAAATAACGATAAATGAAATTGCGAATAATAAAAGTGCGATAAAATAAACTTGCGATAATTAAAAAGTACGATAATTAAAAATGCGATTAAATACAATAACAATAAAAATGCGATAATTAGAAGTGCAATTAAATATAAAATAAAGGAAATTAAATATGAAATAAAAGAATTATGCTTATTTAAACTTCCGTAATCATGATGTTTGACGTGTTGATTTTAGTTTTATGCCCATGGGTTAATTGTCCTTTGTCCTGGATTATTTAATATGTCCGTCTGGTTTTTGTCCATAACAGTCCATCAGTCATAAATATAAAGTGCGAGTGTCCTCGTCAAATTATCCTTATACCCGAAGTTAAATATTCCAACTAATTGGGGACTTAAACAGTAACAAGATTTTAATACTTTGTTTAATAATTACACCAGGATGTCGACTGAGTGTAACCCAAGGTTTTAATATTTTGTTATCAATTATACCAAGTGTCCTTTGTACATAATTTCACCCCTGTTTTAATTATTCTAGTGGCTATTAATCCATTCCCGTGTCCGGTTAAATGAACGATTATTCGTACATATAAATACCCCACCCATCGTGTCCGATTGAGTGTATATGGTAATTTATAGGGACGCCCAATTGTAAATCTTTATATTAACATTAACAAACTATCATTTAGTTAAACAAATATAAAGCCCATTAATAGCTCATAGTCTAATTTCCACAAGTGTCGTTCTTTTGTCCAAACCCCAATTATGGTACAAAGCCCAATTACCCAATTTTAGTAATTAGCCCAACATCATGATTACTTCGTTTTAAATAAGCATAATAATAACTTAGCTACGAGACATTAATATAAAAAGGTTGAACATAACTTACAATGATTAAAAATAGCGTAGCGTTACACGGACAGAATTTCGACTTACACCCTTACAACATTTGCTAACATACCCTTATTATTAGAATTATAATTAAAATTAAAATATAAATTATAAATATATATATATATTTTACGTATGAGGAGAAGAAGAAAAAGATGATGATTTGCGATCAGAATTCGGTTGCTTTTATAGGAAAAGTCGACTTTTGGGGCTCCGCGACTCGCGGCATTTTTGCCTTCAAACTCCGCGAGTCGCGGAGAATGAAATTACAGCTCACAACTTTGGAGTCTTTCTCTGCCGACGGTTTTTATTTATAAATATAATATATATATAATTAATATAATTAATTATATATTATATTATATTTATATACATAGTTAACTTGTAATTTTTAGTCCGTTGCGTCGAGCGTTGAGAGTTGACTCTGGTCCCGGTTCCGGATTTTCGAACGTCCTTGCGTAAAATTTTATATTTTGTACTTTGCGTTTTGAATCTTGTACTCTTGTAATTTCGAGACGTTTCTTATCAATAATTGGAACCTCTTTGATTGTCTTTTGTACTTTTGAGCTTTTTGGTCGTTTGCGTCTTCAATTCGTCGAATCTGTCTTTTGTCTTCACCTTTTATTATTTAAACGAATATCACTTGTAAATAGAACAATTGCAACTAAAAGCTTGTCTTTCTTGAGGAATAATGCTATGAAATATATGTTCGTTTTTAGCATTATCACTAAACAATACACTAATTCAAGATTTGACACAAAAATGCCACGAATCACAAATGGATCGCAAGCAAAATGGGTCACGATGTAAACGATGCACACAAACTCATATATAAATACACCCATATAATCACATAAGTTAATCAAACGGGTCAAAGTCAAAATGGGCGAACAACTCAACATTATTGACACGAACGGGTCGGGGTCCAAACGAGCAACCGAACCCTTGCGTGTACCTAAAAACAATAAACACCGCCACCGGCTGCCAACCACCACCGCTGGCCGCCAGCTGCAGCCGGCAGCGGCGGCAACAGCCCAAAAAAACAGCAGCAACAACAGCTAAAAAGCTGCTGTCCACTCCTTGGTGCACACCCAAATTCGATGTTTCGTACAATTTAAGGTCAAATACAAGTGTACATACAATCAATAATAATTATCTAACACCAATCTAGCATTTAACAAGTAATTTCATTACCAAAATCAAAGAATCAAGCACCAATTACATCATTTTATAAACTAATCATAAACCTTAAATTAATATACAAGAATCACAAAAGGAAGACAAACCTTGTTAGAAAAGCAAGAAAACATAAATGGAGCTTTCAATTTCATCACCATCATCATCAATAAAAAGCTAGGGTTTAAGGTGATGATGGTTGGTTTGTGACAGAGAAAACGAGAGGGAGAGAGGAAAAGAAGCACCACTTAAAGCTTGCAATTTTACTTGATCATCTTTATCAATTTTGGAAGATTAGGGTTTATGTATGTGTGAGTGTATTTGATCGATTGAAACCAAAGGGAAAGAGTTAAAACCACGATCAGTATCACAAAAACCATGGGGAGGGGCGGTTTTAACAATTAAATGGGTAGTAAATCCCATACCCGATAAAACACGGGTATTTACCTGTTTACTGAAACGTAACGTACCTCGTTCGGTAGCCCAAACGAGGCCTAAATTTAATAAACAAAACTATTTTCAGACACTGATCACAAAACGCACTCACTGGACTGATAATTATATATAAACAAATAATAATTAATAATCACACTAAAATATTATAAAAATCAGTTAAAAGGAAAAAAGATAAATTTTAGCCAGACCCGATTTCAGGATGTTACAAATCTAACCCCCTTAAAGAGATTCCGTCCTCGGAATCGAGTTAGTCAAAGTTAAATAAGGTCATGGGTACTACAAACCACCACAATGGGTCGCAACGAGACTTAAATCACAACTTGTCTTACGGTCACAAGCGTTACTAAATTCCATTCATTCCTCGTCGGTCAAGATGAAAACTCATTGGTCCACAGTCAAACACAACTGGCCGATAAAACTACTACCCAATGGTCAAGACCCGCTATACACTGATCTGCAAGGCTACTTACACTACGTGATACCCAAATTAATCCCCACACTCTGGTCTAGATCATTGTCCTGAAAATCTGTTGATATCCCAAAAACTGACCAAGTCAGCTTCCGTCTAAAACCCAAACTGAAAAGGTCAACAAGTCATCTATCATTGTGAGTCATAATCCATTTGTCGAATATCATAGAATAACTTATGCCAATTATCTTGTTCTGTCATCAATCTTATGAATTACCACCAAAATTCTACCTCAAGTCCAGATTCTACACAGTAACGTCTCGAGTTACCACTAATGACCTACTACATTATATCTAATCACTCATCATTTGGGGTTATCCCGTGTCACATTCATCGAATTTCCCAAATCACTCGGTCTACAACACTGATTAATGGCTATCATTTACCTTAGAACACACAAACCTAGCTAATTTCATCACCACAATATCGCTAAGTCAACCCGGATTACACTAAGTTACCCAAATTCCGTAATTTAATACGTGTTTCAAACCTGATATTCAAGAATTTCGTCGAAATTCGCTCAATCATGCCGATGTTCACTCACTAATTCATTGACTAAATGGCACTGATGGTCCACTTATTCATCGTAAGACCGCTTACCAACACAGTTCCAAGTCAAATCTAATCACTAAATCACAAATATCGAGTATAGAATAACCGTCATCCTATACCGGAAGTAGTTTTCTACTGGTCATTTCCCTCAAGTAACCTTAATTCATGCATCCGACATCACTAAAGTTACATCATAAAGGTCACCACTCAGTTATGATTCCATCATAATCCACAATTCAAACCTATATAACCAATAACTTACACAAAGTCTAGGTACATTACTTCTGTCAGTATCAAGTCAACAAGGTCAACTTTCGGTCAAAATCCTCCAAAATTCAAAACAGACTATCAATCACTACATCTCGTCCGACTCCTGAAACTACTGTATGATTTACCATGATGTATTTCCGTTGGCCAGGCGTAATACATCATCCCAAATCATACCTTCATTTCGGGTATTTCGGAGCAAGACCCTAATCAAATCCGTCAATCCATCGCAGTCTATTTACTCTGATCACTGACAGTTATAATCCACTAATAACAAATATATTCTAAACACAAGGTTTCTAAATTTGTTATCCGATTACAACTATCCTAGCACATTTACCCGTCCGTCACATTTACACTGTTCAGATTACTCAAATAATTCCATCTGACACATACACAAGTAAATCCTTACTTTTCTAATATCTAAGTCCTATATAGTCACAACTGTCAACTGACGATGTCCTACTACCTTTGGCAAATAGTCATTATCAAGCCACACTAATTCATCCTAAGGGAACACTAGTCACAAATTCCCAATCACGATCTGACACACGCCTGGGCCATAAGGTCAATGCACACCCAATACTCAGTCCTTGGTTAAGTCAAAGTCTAACTCTATCTTCACAATAGACCAATTCAAGAAAGCCGCCCACACTTCTAAGGACCACACACAAGGTCACGTCAGGCCAAAGAAAGAAAGACGGTTCCTTAGGACAACCGGGTCCTATACAACAAGTCCAATCATACCAACATACTACAGGCCCAGTCACATCTACTGGTTCAGTCACTTTCTTCGAACATAAAGACTACACGTCACACAGCTACAAACTAAGGATCAAGTCTCAGGTCAAGTCATAAGGGAACTACGACCCTAAAACAATCCCTGTGGGCACTACGTATGTCCAGCAGGTTAATAGCCAACGATAAAGAAAAAGACTTCCTAAAAGTCTTAATTCCCACTAACGGATCTTGCATAGCAGCATAAACTAAATCTGGACTAACAGGCCAATCGCATTCAGGATATATATCCAATAACTGAAGCATGGCACTTATTAAATAATACTAACACGTCAATAGGTTGCACACATGCCAAATAACCTGTCTCAACTAGCATGGCAACCTATTACAATAATTAAGCCACTATGCACTACTAAGCAGGAAACTAGTCTAAGGTCATCTAAACAGTTTCCACTATATCAAGCCACAAATGTCTAGCATACATTTCTACATTTGACGACTTACAATATCCAACAACAAATTACCAACAGTAATGAAATTACAAATGTAATAAACACTTACCGGCAGACAAGTCGTCATATGTATCACCCGTCTCTGCAACATTTGATATGCTCCAACTATATCCTCTGTACGGTTTCTTCTCTCCTGTCCGACCACAAGAGCAGAAGATCACCCGACTGATAAAGTCTGTGCCCCGGACCCTGCCCCTGAACTCAATCTCCAATTTTTCGAACACCAAGATGCTCTGTGTCTGCTCCGTGTCTCATACACTGACAAATCCAATATATATACTATCTCTGCAAGAGCCTAACTTGACCTCCTGATCTATCATATCACATCCCACATATTTCACCATTAGAGGAAATCATATCCCAAAGTGGGGCGACATGTACCTGTCACATCATACCCTAGACGAAGAATCTGTACCATTCTGTCTTAATATGTCAAATTGAACAAATCCACTAAACTTCCTAGATTGCTGACTGGTTTTAATCCGGAATACCCACTTCCCAAAGTCTGTTTAACGCAACCCTTTCCTTTATTATTATTATTATTATTATTATTATTATCATTTATATTTTAGTCCATTTTTATTATTATTTTATTTACCCACTACGGTTGCATACAGTAGAAACAGAGCTCCCACCTGTGGCTAGACCGTCTGATCTGTGATCACTATATCTGAGTTCACCTGTATTTTGTATTTTGTATTTTCTGCTCTAAGTCATATACCCACCCGTCAGTAACTGTTCTTACAAGCCCAAAAATCTGTTCCCGCAGTTCTTTACGTGACACGCATCCGTACTCTGAGATTCTGACTGTTCCAGGGGCATTAGGGTCACAGCGTTACCATCACTATAAGTCATACCTGTACTTCACATCATCTCACACCAAAGCTTAGTATAACAAGGGTTAGTAGCTCACAACTAACACACTTATACCTACTCCATTCACTTAAACCATCCCCCTAAGATATGTTTGACTCGACACACGATTTGGGAACATGTCACTTCCGTGAAAATGCTGCCAAATCCACGCTCTGATACCAACTTATAACACCCCTGAAATTTTTTTTTTAAAGGTCACAGCGGAAACCTGTTATAAAATCTGATACATAAATAAAAAAGACACATGTACTATATTTTATTTATATCATATCATATATTAAAAACTGGGTGTTACGTTAAAACAACGACACTAGTAACAAAAGACGCGACTTTAGAGTTTCGACTTGTCAAACATATCTTCAGTAACCCATCTTCACCCTGAATCTAACATGCACAACCTGAACCTGCAAGGGTGGAAATGTGGGGGATTAGCACAACTGCTAAGTGAATGGAATCTATCTAATGGATCAAGTCTAAGCATTAATCCAGAAACAACATAAAAGTATACTAACGTCCTAACAGCATACAAACAAAGACAACGACAATATGAGGATCAGCGGCTTGTACGAGCACACGACTCCTAGCTGATCGGGCAAGAGTCTACCGATAGTCCTCGCTACTCGATTCACAGTATAGTCATTCGGACGCAGGGGATGCGTCATTCAAACTATACTCCACAATCAGTAGCCTTTGGACCCAACCTCCCCAGGCTCGGTTGACCTCATACGGACTCTAAACTCCCCAGGCTCAGTTATGAGTCCCCAGCCTCCCCAGGCCCGGCTGGCGTCAAACACAGTGCACATAATATCACACAATATCATCAACATGTAATAATTCACTAACATGTTAACCATTATCTAAACATGGCAATCGGACATAACACTAATATAATAAATAGAGTAAACAACAGTAGCACATCTTGCTACTCAAACTCTATCCGGAGATAGACCCACTCACCGATCGTCAGCTAAACTCGGTAGTCTAATGTCACCGAGTCTTCTCCTCGTCTGTATCACCTGAGGACAAATACTGAACAAGTTATTAAATCACATCACATTTACTAACAATATTACACTATGTATATGCATATATATATATATATATATATATATATATATATATATATATATATATATATATATATATATCCTCTCTATATATAAACATGTATATATAAATCACGTCACATCTTAACAATATATGTATATATGTATATATATATATATATATACACACACACACACACACATATATATCACAACACATTATGCACTTATACATATTCGTATATATATATACACACACTAAACATGTCTAAACGAGCGTTCCAACAACTTAAACATACACTTTATATTAAATTCATCCAATTAAGTCATGGCAAGATTGGCGAGTCACAATCGACACATAGTTCACTACATGACATAATCACACTTATACAATTTAAAAACCCAAATCAAATCCACAAATGGGTCGATGGTTAAGACGGGCGATCACACGTATATATATACATATATCACTTATATATATACATATATATATATATATATATATATATATATATACACTTATATATATGCATATATACACACTTATATATATACAACATACCATATTAATATCGATATAAAAAGTCAAAACCATACAAATGGGTCAAGGGTTAAATGTGTGAACAAGCCAACACTTGAACCACAAAATATAGGCACATAAGGGCTGCAAAATCAGCAGCTCCAGCTGTAAATTTGCAGCAGAAACAACAGCGAAATAGCAGCATAGCTGCTGCAGAACATTGGCAAAAACATCAACAGCAGCGTAGCTGCTGCTCCCTTTATTTTCACCCTTCAAATTCATGATTTGAGCAGTTTAAGACCAAATATAAGTTCACAATTAAGCACATACATGAGTATAACAATATTCGTGCACAAAACAAGCTAAACAATACACTAATTCAAGATTTGACACAAAAATGCCACGAATCACAAATGGATCGCAAGCAAAACGGGTCACAATGTAAACGATGCACACAAACTCATATATAAATACACCCATATAATCACATAAGTTAATCAAACGGGTCAAAGTCAAAATGGGCGAACAACTCAACATTATTTACACGAACGGGTCGGGGTCCAAACAAGCAACCGAACCCTTGCGTGTACCTAAAAACAACAAACACCGCCACCGGCCGCCAACCACCACCGCTGGCCGCCAGCTGCAGCCGGTAGCGGCGGCAACAGTCCAAAAAAACAGCAGCAACAACAGCTAAAAAGCTGCTGTCCACTCCTTAGTGCACACCCAAATTCGATGTTTCGTACAATTTAAGGTCAAATACAAGTGTACATACAATCAATAATAATTATCTAACACCAATCTAGCATTTAACAAGTAATTTCATTACCAAAATCAAAGAATCAAGCACCAATTACATCATTTTATAAACTAATCATAAACCTTAAATTAATATACAAGAATCACAAAAGGAAGACAAACCTTGTTAGAAAAGCAAGAAAACATAAATGGAGCTTTCAATTTCATCACCATCATCATCAATAAAAAGTTAGGGTTTAAGGTGGTGATGGTTGGTTTGTGACAGAGAAAACGAGAGGGAGAGAGGAAAAGAAGCACCACTTAAAGCTTGCAATTTTACTTCATCATCTTTATCAATTTTGGAAGATTAGGGTTTATGTATGTGTGAGTGTATTTGATCGATTAAAACCAAAGGGAAAGAGTTAAAACCACGAACAGTATCACAAAAACCATGGGGAGGGGCGGTTTTAACAATTAAATTGGTAGTAAATCCCATACCCGATAAAACACGGGTATTTACCTGTTTACTGAAACGTAACGTACCTCGTTCGATAGCCCAAACGAGGCCTAAATTTAATAAACAAAACTATTTTGCGACCCTGATCACAAAACGCACTCACTGGACTGATAATTATATATAAACAAATAATAATTAATAATCACACTAAAATATTATAAAAATCAGTTAAAAGGAAAAAAGATAAATTTTAGCCAGACCCGATTTCAGGATGTTACAGGTTGGTTCAGGAATTTCCACACAGTCGTCTTTTGACTGGGGTTCCTAATATACCGGAATGAAGTCTGTCTCTTCATTCGGTCTTCTCCTTAACAGAGGTAGGGGAATGCCTTGTCCTAGCGGTTCTATTCGGATAGTCTTGCCAAGAAAATTACTTTCAGAGAGGGGAGATTCATGTTGACTAAGGTTTATGGTTGAATGGATGTCGAGATTTCCTTCAGGAGGTGTAAAGAACAGATCCTTAGAAATTTGATCTTGACTACATATACCCATGGTTTCTTCCAGATATTCGTTGACGAGTTCTTGAAAAGAATCAGAGAGATTCACATCTTCTTCGCGAGGATGGTTCATGAGACGGTCAACATTGAATGTGATTTCTTTTCCTCCAACCCTTAGTTTCAATGATTTCTCGTGCACATCAATTACAGCCTTGGCAGTATTTAGGAATGGTCTACCAAGAATGAGTGGGACCTTCGTGTCTTCCTCAATATCCATAATGACAAAATCAACGGGAAACGTGAACTTATCTACTCTGACTAGGACATCTTCAACTATTCCTCGAGGAATCTTAACTGATCTGTCCGCGAGTTGGATAGTCATTCTGGTAGGCCTTAAGTCATTTAATCATATCTTTTTGAATAACGAGTAGGGCATTAGGTTTACACTGGCTCCTAAGTCTGCTAACGCATTGCTAATTTGGACATCTTGCAGGTAGCAAGGTACCGTAAATCTTCCTGTATCTCCTAACTTAGGGGGAATACCATGTTGTAACACTAATGAGCATTCTTCACTTAAGGGCAAGCTAACTATCTCTCTTAATCTCTCTTTGTTTGAAAGCAGTCTTTGAAAAATTTAGCGCAGTTTGGCATTTCTACTAAAGCATCTACTAGTCGTACATTCAAATGCAAATTCTTGATAATATCCCAATACTTAGCGAATTGCGCTTCTTGTTTTTCCTTCCTAAACCTATCTGGGAAAGGTATGCGGGCGCGTGGAATAATTTTCGGGGACTTAGGAGAGATAGGTTCTGGTGGATTGACAACTGGGTCAATTGACACAGGTTCCTTATCGGAAAAATCTTGTATGGGTATATTGACAGTCGTTTCTTTCCCTCCTCTAGTGATTACCAGGGCATCAAACTCACTACACTCTATATCAACTTTAGTGGTTAAACGTTTAAGCGTAAGCTGAAAATTGGTTATTAATTCTTCAAAAGTCTTTATTAAAGTGTCGAACTTATTTTGACATTCTATGACTTGAAGGTTTATCATGTATTGCTTTTCATAAATTCAACTAAAATTTCCTTAGAGTGGAGAGTAGGTTTGTGTAATGGGAAGATTATATTATGATCCGAGCTATTTTGCTGTTTATGTGCCCATCTAGGGTAAGGATACCTTAGATTGGTTCTAGTAGCATCGAAGTTTTTAGGAATTGGTAAACTTTGAAGAGTGAGGGTGAGATCTTGTAACCTGGTTTCCAGCATTTTTACCGTATGAGCAAAGACGTCATCCTTCTCAGCAGCTTCATTGCTCCAATCTTCCTATTGTGCAGCTAGTGTATCCAAGAGATTTCATTCTTCGTCTGCTGTTCGGGACATGAAATTGCCTTGCGAGGTTATGTATAGGAGAGACTTATCATCCTTGGTCAAACCATTGTAAAGTGTACAGATTATGTCTGTCCTACTTAACGAATGATTCGAACATCTTTTAAGCGTCATCTTTATTCTATTCCATGCTAGACACAATGACTCGTTTTCTTTTTGAGAAAAGTTTGTGATATCATTCCTTAAACAGGTTTGTAGGGAGGGTGGATAAAATTTGTTTAGAAATTTGGTGGCTAGTTCCTCCCATGAATGTATTGAATTCGGGTTAAGTTCATCAAACTATGTTAAAGCGTGTGTAGAAAGTGAATATTGGAAAAGATGAAGTTTCAAAATGTTTTTCTCGTTTTCTTCCTTCTTAAAAGAGTCAACCAGACTGATAAATTTGTTTAAGTGAAAGTTTGGGTCGTCAGTCGGTAATCCTTGAAATTTACAGATCATACTGACTAGTTTAATCATGTGTGAACTAATTTCAGGAATTCCTTCGGTTCCTAAGGTGATTGGTCCTCCTCTTCCCTCTAAGCACGACTTATGCATAGAAGCAAAGATATTTTTATGTTCCATTTTTTAGATTTTCTGTTTAAAAACTAAAAAGTAACTTTTAGAAAATATTAATTTGCTAAAAGGATCGATAATTTAACAAAAACAATTATTCTTGAAATTCGGTCGCTAACCTAATCGGATATTTCAACTGATAGGATTTCTTACAGATTACTTGTATCTAGGTGGCCAGGCCGACTACGGAGAGGCAGGATCCTTTTGGTTCCAATATAATTGGAGACTGTTCGGAAAATCCAACAACCAAGTCCGTGTATAATTGTCTTTCTTGGACACCACCAAACAATACTTTTGTCTGTTTAAAAATCTTTCTCGATCAAAATATTCGATCCCCGGCAGCGGCGCCCGAAAACTTGATGTGTCTACAAAGATAAAACAGAAACAGACAGTTTTAATCGTGCGGTGTCGTTAGGCCGCATGACGTCAGATTCAGTTGATCAGGGTAGCACACAGTGGTTTTGTTTATTTATATTATGCGTGGGCCTAAATTTACTTTTACTTTCTAAGGTGTAGAAGCTGTAAGTTAACCTAGTGTCGTGTTTTTGAAATGGTTTAACGAATTAAAGATCAAGTGGATAATTGTCTTTTATTTAACTTACCTAGATAAAGGATAGTAGTTGGTTTAAGCTAAAAGTCCTAAGTGCAGAAAAGTAAATAAGTGGAAGGATATCCGGAGTATGCAGATCAGGAAAATGTTGACCAAGATATCAGTGTTGGGTTAGGGAAAGGTAATTATGCTTATGTTAAGACTATGCATGGAATGATGTAGTTCTGGTTGGATGAGCCAATTACACATACCTACTTGTCTCTGAACTCTCGGAGTTCTCTTTGAGCAGTGAGAAGTATGTCACTTGGTTGTATAATTGAAAGGTAGTTACACCTCAGAGGTTATCCTTAGTGAAGTACTAGGTTTATTAGTGAGTTGAGCTCTAATCCTAACCCTTGTTATCAGTTCGGTTAACTGAATAACAACGTGCCGTGTTGATTGAACACTGATCACAAACGGAAGGAGTCCGTCGGTTTAAGTTGGCAAAACCTTAAGTGAAAACTAACAACCATTCCATCATACTAATGAGATCATATCAGTTCAAGTATTATACAGCATTACAGTTGATATACTGAAAGTAAAGCAGATAGAAACCTAATAAATACCTAAACAGTTGATATGACTTAGTCCTAAGGAAACAATCAAACAAGAACATGCAATAGGCTTGGCTCACACAGTGAAGGCACTAACTAGATCTTAACAGCTCCTAAGAGGTCTCTTCAGAACAGTCAATAGGCATACTAGGTCATTCATGTCTCAATTCCTAAGTTCTGTGTCCTAAAAGCGCATTAAATGCCTCTCGGGAACTCCGGCCATACCGAGTTCAAAGAATCTTAAGATATAGTATAACCAGGGGTCTTAATCCTATGAAGTAGCTAATTTCATATAGGTGGACAAGTCCTGATCACAACCTAGGTTGATCAATCCTTAAGATGCCAGCATACAAATTTATCAGACTTCTTAGTTCAGTATTACGACAGTAATCATTATAAATTAACATAATTACGCTAAACCAAACTTCTATCATGGCAACATACAGATTAATTAAGCTATCATGGTAATATCGGAATGCATTATTAAACATAAAAAGTAAGAACACATGTTTAATACAAAGACAAGCGTTTCGGATAAAAACCTGAAAAGGCCGAAGAAATCTGCCCGAGATCGCAGGGACTCACCGGGATATCCTCCAAAAAATAAAAGCTAAGCTAACTACTACTAAAAACTAACTAAGAGCTTGAAAATATAAAGTGAATTACAAATTGAGTGTGTGTTGCAGGCCGTTTGCAGGGGCCGTTTGCCAAGTCAAGCCGTTTACAAGGGCCATTTGATCAGGGCGTGTGACAGGCCGTTTGTGAGCCAGGCAGGCCATTTGTGAGCCAGGCAGGCCGTTTGGCAGGCCGTTTAGCAAGCCGTTTGGTCTGCCTGGTCAGCTGATATTCACTGGATCATAACTTGATTTCATGTCTTTCACCGTTTTTGCTCTAGAATCTTCGTTTTAGCTCCGTTTTACTTGATTCTTTTTGCATCGCCTTCGTAATTACTTAATCTACAAAATCAACTGAAAAGGCGATAATTTTGCCAACAAAGTTTGAATCTTTATTGTTCTAGGGCTTAATATTGGGGGTAAAAATGTGACTTTTTGGCCGATATCACTCTTTCTCACTCTCACGCACCTAACTCATTTCTCTCTCAAACTTTAAATCCTTGAATCTTGATTTATTATTGAATCGTGTTAAGAAATCGATTCCTTGAGTTGTTGTGAATCTGTCAAGGTAAGATTTGTTGAATTTCATGTTCAAATCAATGTTTTATTTGGGTTTGAAGTTAGGTTTTTGTTAAAAGTGATTTTTTGTGTCAAAAGTGCTCAAATTAGTGTTTTTTTGGTTCAAAACTTGTGGGTTTATGTTTATAAACATTTTGTGTACCAGATGTGGTCAGTTTTAGGGTCAAAAAACAGGTCCAAGGTCAAGATCTGGCGATTTTTGATCAAAACCCGTCACTTTTCTTCTGCTGTAGCTGATGAACTACCTTTGTCCTAGGGTCATTGACCATCGACCGATGGTGACTGACAACCGACCGATGGTCGTTGACCATCGACCGATGGTGGGAGTCCTTCGGATAGTGAATTTTATTTAGACGTTCGGCCGCTGGGTGAGACCCTCGCCCGATGGTGTAGCGACGGTCAATCGAGTGTCTTGGATAGTCGACCGATGGACTTTGGCAGTGAAATTTAACTAAGTGTTGTGTTCTAGCTGTTATGCTGTCCGTGTGTCTAATTTTGATTAGAACACTTACTGACTTGGTTTATATTGTTCTCAAGAGATAAGAACAAGGAGGAAGCTCAGAGTTAGATAACTGAGCTATAGCTAGTGATTGGTGATTGGGACTATCTCTGGATAGAGTTAAGTAGCATGACATGCTACTGTGATTAACTCTTTTACCATGCTTTGATTAAGTGATATTGCCAATTTGTGATAACGGTTTCCATGCTAGTTATTTGATTGCATGTTTATTGTTGCTATGTGTTAATATGTGTGCACTGTGTTTGGCACCAACCAAGCCAGAGGAGGTTGGGGACTCGTAACAGGGCCCGAGGAGGTTAGAGTCTGTATGATGTCAACCAGGCCCGAGGAGGTTGGGTCCAGGTGCTACTGATCGTGGAGTATTATGACAGTAATCGTACTAAATTAACATAATTACGCTAACCCAAACTTCTATCATGGCAACATATAGATTAATTAAGCTATCATGGTAATATCAGAACGCATTATTAAACATAAAAAGTAAGAACACATGTTTAATACAAAGACAAGCGTTTCGGATAAAAATCTGAAAAGGCCGAAGAAATCTTTCCGAGTGATCCGTTACGAATAGATGACTCGACGCTATCGTAAGGATACTAATTCAGTTTAGTTGTTTAGTGATCGAATGAAATGAACAGAAGAATAAGACCACAATAATGAATGGGGTTAAATAGTTTTTGTTAATATATTTCTCTCTAACATTACAATTGTATATATTTGTAAATTAGAGGTTTTAAATTGTAAACCGAAACAAAATGAGACATAATACAAATATGGGGAATAAGTTATTTTATTCCCATCTCTCTTTTAATTACATGCAAATGAGTTTTTAGTAATTAAAAGGCTGTTTTTACTCTCTCATCTACCAACTATATATAGTAAGTAAATTGAGGCCATTTTTTCTCCACTAATCCCACTAACATAAAAATAGGATCACGGGCTACTAGTAAATCACGTTTTACAGAACAAGTAAAGTATGACCATTTCCAACTTGGCTCTTCCAACGTATCCCTTGGTTCTCGAAGTAGGTGTAACCGGATCATTCCTCTCCTTCTCTGGCGAGACTCAACTCCTGTTGAGTCTAGATCTTTTTTTTTTCAATGAACGCTCTCAAATATAACCATATGTTGTTTAATTTCATTTACAACATTTTGGTTATTTTCTTTATTTGAGGCTTCTCCATAGTTTTCTTTCTACCTTTCTTTTATGTGTAAAAAGAAGATGCAAATTCTCCATGACTACTATATAAACATAGCAATATGGGACGATTTTTTTTTTCTCTCCATGTAATATTTGCATGTACAAGACCCATGGGATGCTTCTTTTTTCATACGTATGCATGAATCTAGCATATGTATGGCCATTGTTTTTTTTTCCTCTTCTCCATGTTTTCCCAAAACATATTGTTTTCATTGGGCCATGAGCTTTTTTTTTCCTTCTTCCTTTTATAAACAAGAAGAAGCTACAATCTTCTCATGTTCAACATTCTTAAAAATGTAAACATGGCAAATAGTTGTTTTTTTTATACCCGCTTTTTTTGTTGTCTTCATTTCTTCTTCTTTTTTTCTTCTTCTTTTTCTTGGCCATTCCTTTGACACTTTGAAAAACTCGCGGAAGCTTTGTAGTTGATCACCGTAGGAACGATGCTCTGAATACCACTTGATCCGTTATGAATAGATGACTCGACGCTATCGTAAGGATACTAATTCAGTTTAGTTGTTTAGTGATCGAATGAAATGAACAGAAGAATAAGACCACAATAATGAATGGGGTTAAATAGTTTTTGTTAATATATTTCTCTCTAACATTACAATTGTATATATTTGTAAATTAGAGGTTTTGAATTGTAAACCGAAACAAAATGAGACAGAATACAAATATGGGGAATAAGTTATTTTATTCCTATCTCTCTTTTAATTACATGCAAATGAGTTTTTAGTAATTAAAAGGCTGCTTTTACTCTCTCATCTACCAACTATATATAGCAAGTAAATTGAGGCCATTTTTTCTCCACTAATCCCACTAACATATAAATAGGATCACGGGCTACTAGTAAATCACGTTTTACAGAACAAGTCAAGTATGACCATTTCCAACTTGGCTCTTCCAACGTATCCCTTGGTTCTCGAAGTAGGTGTAACCGGATCACCGAGATCGTAGGGACTCACCGGGATATCCTCCGGAAAATAAAAGCTAAGCTAACTACTACTAAAAACTAACTAAGAGCTTGAAAATATAAATTGAATTACAAATTTAGTGTGTGTTGAAATGGATGGAGAAAGCCCTTTAAATAGACTTGGATTTTGCCTGCAAACGGCTGGCAGGCCGTTTGGCAAGCCGTTTGCAGGGTCCGTTTGCCAGATCAAGCCGTTTACAGGGGCCATTTGATCAGGGCGTATGGTAGGCCGTTTGGCAGGCCGTTTGGCAAGCTGTTTAGTCTGCCTGGTTAGCTGATATTCACTGGATCGTAACTTGATTTCTTGTCTTTCACCGTTTTCGCTTTAGAATCTTCGTTTTAGCTCCGTTTTACTTGATTCTTTTTGCATCGCCTTTGTAATTACTTAATCTACAAAATCAACTGAAAAGGCGATAATTTTGCCGACAAAGTTTGAATCTTTATTGTTCTAGGGCTTAATATTGGGGGTAAAAATGTGACTTTTTGACCGATATCACTCTTTCTCACTCTCACGCACCTAACTCATTTCTCTCTCAAACTTTAAATCCTTGAATCTCGATTTGTTATTGAATTGTGTTAAGAAATCGATTCCTTGAGTTGTGGTGAATCTATCAAGGTAAGATTTGTTGAATTTCATGTCCCAATCAATGTTTTATTTGGGTTTGAAGTTAGGTTTTTGTTAAAAGTGATTTTTGGTGTCAAAAGTTCTCAAATTAGTGTTTTTTTGGTTCAAAGCTTGTAGGTTTATGTTTATAAACATTTTGTGTACCAGATGTGGTCGGTTTTAGGGTCAAAAACAGGTCCACGGTCAAGATCTGGCGATTTTTGCTCGAAACCCGTCACTTTTCTTATGCTGCAGCTGATGAACTACCTTTGGCCTAGGGTCGTTGACCATCGACCGATGGTGACTGACAACCGACCGATGGTCGTTGACCATCGACCGATGGTGGGAGTCCTATGGATAGTGAATTTTATTTAGACGTTCGGCCGCTGGGTGAGACCCTCGCCAGATGGTGTAACGACGGTCGATCAAGTGTCTTGGATAGTCGACCGATGGACTTTGGCAGTGAAATTTTACTAAGTGTTGTGTTCTAGCTGTTATGTTGTCCGTGTGTCTAATTTTGATTAGAACACTTACTGACTTGGTTTATATTGTTCTCAAGAGATAAGAACAAGGAGGAAGCTCAGAGTTAGATAACTGAGCTGTAGCTAGTGATTGGTGATTGGGACTATCTCCGGATAGTGTTAAGTAGCATGACATGCTACTGTGATTAACTCTTTTACCATGCTTTGATTCAGTAATATTGCCAAGTTGTGATAACGGTTACCATGCTAGTTATTTGATTGCATGTTTATTGTTGCTATGTGTTAATATGTGCGCACTGTGTTAGGCACCAACCAAGCCAGAGGAGGTTGGGGACTCGTAACTGGGCCCAAGGAGGTTAGAGTCTGTATGAGGTCAACCAGGCCCGAGGAGGTTGGGTCCAGGTGCTACTGATCGTGGTAATGGAGAGGAAGAGGAATATATATATTTCATATATATGTAAGAATAGTACACAAAACTAATTACATCTGCGTACATATATATACTACAATTTTAATACTGTGCATAGTCAATCATATTTATGTTAGGTGAAATAGTTATATGATTAAAATTGTGCAGCCATTTATTGACTTTGAATATCATAACACTCCCACTTGAATGACAATTTTATTATAGAGCAACTAGTACTGCCTCGTTAAAAACCTTGCTAAAGAAAACCCAGTGGGAAAAAACTTTAGCTAAGGGAAAAAGAGTGTAGCATAGAGTTGACTCCCCCTCAAGTAGACATCGCTTCAGCTGTTACATCTTTTGAACATGTCTCATGCCAATGTTACATCTTTTGAACATGTCTCATGCCAATGTTATGAACGTGTGTTCTGAAAATAGCAGTTGGAAGTGATTTGGTGAAAAGATCAGCAGAGTTTTTGCTAGATTGAACATATCTCATTTCAATCTGATTATCCTTAATGAGATTTTGAGTGTATGAGAAGAATCTAGGAGGTATGTGTTTTGTTCGGTCACTTTTGATATACCATTCTTTCATCTGTGCTATGCAAGCTGCATTATCTTCATAGATAGTTGTTGGACTTTTATCGCGTATTAGTCCACAAGAATCAGTAATGAGTTGTGTCATTGATCTCAACCAAAAACATTCTCGAGTAGCTTCATGTAATGCAATCACTTCGGCATGACTTGATGATGTTGCAACAAGTGTTTGTTTTTGCCATGATATTGCAGTACCTCCATTTAGGAATACATATCCATTTCGAGATTTAGCTTTATGTGGATCAGATAAATAACCTGCATCTGCATAACTAACAAAATCTTGTTTTGATTCGTTAGAATAAAATAATCCTAAATTAGTAGTTCCTCGAAGGTATCGAAATATGTGTTTGATCCCATTCCAGTGTCTTTTGGTAGGGCTGTGAGCTGAACCTTGCCAACAAATTAACTTTAAAATAAATGTTAGTTCTTGTACAATTTGTAAGATATATAAGAGCCCCAATTTCACTAAGATATGGAACTTCTAATCCAAGAAGATCTTCACGGGGATGAAATTGATCTGTGTCAATATTTAGTGATCTAACAACCATATGAGTACTTAATGATTTTGTCTTGTCCATATTAAAATGTTTTAAAATCTTTTCGGTATAAGTTGTTTGATATATAGGCAGGTCATTAGACATATGCTCAATTTGCAAACCAACGTAATACTTGGTTTTTCCAAGACTTTTCATTTCAAACTCTTTCTTTAGAAGTTGAATGGATTCATAGATTTCTTTATTTAAGATAATTGACATAAATAACTACCATCACATATCCGAACATTTTTTTTTCTTAATAAAAAATGTGCAAATAAGATTATTTGTATACCCTTTTCTTATCAAGTAATCAATTAATCAGTTATACCATTGTATCAACCCATATAAAAATCTTTGTGATTTAATGGAATACATTTCCTTAGGTTTTGCATTAGATGTTCTGATACCTTAAACCCTTCATGTATATATCACTATTAAGTGATTCATATAGATAAGCAGTAACAACATCCATGAGATGCATTTTTAAATTTTTAAAACTGCCAAACTGATTAAGTATCTAAAAGTAATTTCATCCATTACAGGAGGATAAGTTTTCTTCATAATCCATTCCTGGTTTTTTAAGTCTAGCCTTTCCATGTAACTTCATTTTTCTCATTTCTTTTTTCGGATAAAAACTCATTTGTACCCCATACGTTTCACATCTTTAAAAGTGAATAATGATTGATCCGAAAACTTTTCCTTTATTGAGCGATTCTAATTCAGCTCGTATTGCTCATTTTCATTGAGCTTGGTCATGTCTTATATTGACATTCAATGACAGATTTTGGTTCCAGATCATCATCTTTATTCATGATGTCATTGTAACATTATTTGAAAAATTCTCATCAATATTTGTCATTTCGTTCCGATTCTATAATATTGCATATTTTATTGCAATTTCTGTATTTTCATCATCAATATCCTCTGCAGAAGGAGTATTGATTTGTGGTTCCTTTTTGAACACTTTCTTTTACATCATTATCAGCCGATTTTCCTTTTCGAGAACTTTTATCTTTGGAACCAATTGATCTTCCACGTTTCAGACGTAGCAAAGACTCATGAGTGATATTATTGCCAGCTTTTGAAATTCAATTCTAGCTGAAGCATTTACTGTTGGTATATATGATTTAGTCACTCCTTTTTATATCTGTAAATGCATCGGGCAATTTATTCGCAAGTTATTGCGTATGCATTATTTTTTTGAATTTTTGTTTCGCATTCTTTTGTGCGAGAATCAAGATACCTTAATTGATGTTCACATCATGACACATTATTTTATTTATTTTTTCATTTCTCCCCCTAATCTAGGGAACAATTTTTCATTAAAATGACAATCAGCAAAAACATGCTGTAAAAACATCACCCGTCATGGATTCAATATATCTTATGATTGAAGATGTTTCATATCCAACATATATTTCAATCCTTCTTTGAGGAACCATTTGTTGTGGTGGTGCAATTAAAAATACACTGCACAATCAAATGTTCTAAGATTGAAAATATTTGGCTCTCGATCAAAATTAAGTTGGTAATGGAGAATATTTATGACTTGCACTTGGTTTAATGCAAATTAATGTCGCATCATGTAAATTTACATATCCCCATATAAATTTTGAGAGTTTTGTACTCATTACCAATTGTCTAGTTATTAGCTGCAAGCGTTTATCTATTGATTTAGCTAAACCAATTTTGTGTATGCACATGAGCAACTGGATGTTCAACAACAATCCCTGTAGACATATAATAATCATTAAATGCTTGAGATGTTAACTCACCAGCATTATCAAGTCTCATCCTTTTAATGGTGTAATCAGAATAATGTGTTCTCAATTTAATAATTTATGCAAGAAACTTTGCAAATGCCATATTACGGCTTGATAACAAACAAACATGAGACCATCCACTAGATGCGTCTATTAGAACCATGAAATATCAAAATGGTCCACATGATGGATGAATTGGTCCATATATATAACCATGAATTTTTTCAAGAAACATTGGTGATTCTTTCTCAATATTCTTTTCATTAATCACCATATGTGCTTTTCATTAATCACCATATGTGCTTTTTCATCATATATCCTTTTCACCATATGTGATTTTAATCATATGCGTTGCGCTTTTCATCATACGCACTTTTCATCATATGCGCTTTTAATCATATGCACTGCACTTTTAATCATATGCGCTGCGCTTTTCATCATATGCGCTTTTTATCATATGCGCTTTTAATCATATGCGCTGCGCTTTTCATCATATGCGCTTTTCGGTGCTACATAGGTATTTCTCATTTCCGGTTATCATTGACTGATAATTGTAGTGACCCGAACTTTTCCATGTTTATATATATTAAATGAAATTGTTATTTACATGATTAAGTGTTTCCAACATGTTAAGCAATCAAACTTGTTAAGACTTGATTAATTGAAATAGGTTTCATATAGACAATTGACCACCCAAGTTGACCGGTGATTCACGAACGTTAAAACTTGTAAAAACTATATGATGACATATATATGATTATATATATAGTTAACATGATATTATGATAAGTAAGCATCTCATTAGGTATTTTAACAATGAGTTATATACATAAAATTGAGTTTATTGAATTAAGAAACTCGAAACGATATATATAACGATTATCGTTATAACAACGTCTTACTAAATACATATGAATCATATTAAGATATTGATACACTATGTTTAATCATGATAAATGATAAGTAAACATGTCATTAAGTGTATTAACAATGAACTACATATGTAAAAACAAGACTACTAACTTAATGATTTCGAAACGAGACATATATGTAACGATTATCGTTGTAACAACATTTAACTGTATATATATCATACTAAGATATATTAATATATCATAATATCATAATATCATGATAATATAATAATTTAACATCTCTTTAGATATAATAAATAATGGGTTAACAACATTTAACAAGATCGTTAACTTAAAGGTTTCAAATCAACATTTACATGTAACGGCTAACGATGACTTAACGACTCAGTTAAAATGTATATACATGTAGTGTTTTAATATGTATTTATACACTTTTGAAAGACTTCAAGACACTTATCAAAGTACTTCTACTTGACAAAAATACTTACAATTACATCCTCGTTCAGTTTCATCAACAATTCCACTCGTATACACCCGTATTCGTACTCGTACAATACACAGCTTTTAGATGTATGTACTATTGGTATATACACTCCAATGATCAGCTCTTAGCAGCCCATGTGAGTCACCTAACACATGTGGGAACCATCATTTGGCAACTAGCATGAAATATCTCATAAAATTACAAAAATATTAGTAATCATTCATGACTTATTTACATGTAAATAAAATTACACATCCTTTATATCTAATCCATATACCAACGACCAAAAACACCTACAAACACTTTCATTCTTCAATTTTCTTCATCTAATTGGTATCTCTCAAGTTCTATCTTCAAGTTCTAAGTGTTCTTCATAAATTCTATAAGTTCTAGTTTCATAAAATCAAGAATACTTCTAAGTTTGCTAGCTTACTTCCAATCTTGTAAAGTGATCATCCAACCTCAAGAAATCTTTATTATTTACAGTAAGATATCTTTCTAATATAAGGTAATACTCATATTCAAACTTTGATTCAATTTTTATAACTATAACAATCTTATTTTGAGTGGAAATCTTACTTGAACTTGTTTTCGTGTCATGATTCTGCTTCAAGAACTTTCAAGCTATCCAAGGATCCTTTGAAGCTAGATCCATTTTTCTCATTTTCAATAGCTTTATCCACAAAACATGAGGTAGTAATGATATTCATAACATCATTCGATTCATACATTTAAAGCTATCTTATTCGAAGGTTTAAACTTGTAATCACTAGAACATAGTTTAGTTAACTCTAAACTTGTTCGCAAATAAAAGTTAATAAACACATGTTCTATATCTTTATGATATGCTAACTTAATGATTTAAAACCTGGAAACACGAAAAACACCGTAAAACCGGACATACGCCGTCGTTGTAACACCGCGAGCTGTTTCGGGTTAGTTAATTAAAAACTATGATAAATTTTGATTTAAAAGTTGTTCTTATGGGAAAATGATTTTTCTTATGAACATGAAACTATATCCAAAAATCATGGTTAAACTCAAAGTGGAAGTATGTTTTTCAAAATGGTCATCAAGACGTCGTTCTTTCGACTGAAATGACTACCTCTTACAAAAACGACTTGTAACTTATATTTCCGACTATAAACCTATACTTTTTCTGTTTAGATTCATAAAATAGAGTTCAATATGAAACCATAGCAATTTTATTCACTCAAAACGGATTTAAAACGAAGAAGTTATGGGTAAAACAAGATTGGATATTTTTTTGATTGTTGTAGCTACGGGAAATATTGTAACAATTCTATACAAATCTTATCCTAGCTAACTCATATTGTATTACATGTATTATAATATGTTATGTAATCTTGGGATATCATAGACACGTATACAAATGTTTTGACATATTATATCGACCCATGTATATATATTATTTGGAACAACCATAGACACTCTATATGCAGTAATGTTGGAGTTAGCTATACAGGGTTGAGGTTGATTCCAAAAATATATATACTTTGAATTGTGATCTAGCCTGAGACGTGTATACACTGGGTCGTGGATTGATTTGAGATAATATATATCAATTTATTTCTGTACATCAAACTTTGGACAACTAGTTGTAGGTTACTAACGAGGACAGCTGACTTAATAAACTTAAAACATCAAAATGTATTAAAAATGTTGTAAATATATTTTGAACATACTTTGATATATATATATATGTACATATTTGTTATAGGTTCGTGAATCGACCAGTGGCCAAGTCTTACTTCCCGACGAAGTAAAAATCTGTGAAAGTGAGTTATAGTCTCACTTTTAAAATCTAATATTTAGGGATGAGAATACATGCAGTTTTATAAATGTTTTACGAAATAGACACAAGTAATTGAAACTACATTATATGGGTGAATGATTGAAGCCGAATATGCCCCTTTTGCTTGGTAGCCTAAGAATTAGTAAACCGATCTACTAATTGACGCGAATCCTAAAGATAGATCTATTGGGCCTAACGAACCCCATCCAAAGTACCGGATGCTTTAGTACTTCGAATTCATTTTTATCATGTCCGAAGGATTTCCCGGAATGATAGGGGATATTCTTATATGCATCTTGTTAATGTCGGTTACCAGGTGTTCACCATATGAATGATTTTTATCTCTATGTATGGGATGAATATTGAAATATGAAATCTTGTGGTCTATTATAATGATTTGATAATATATAGGTTAAACCTATAACTCACCAACATTTTTGTTGACGTTTTAAGCATGTTTATTCTCAGGTGATTATTAAGAGCTTCCGCTGTTGCATACTAAAATAAGGACAAGATTTGGAGTCCATGCTTGTATGATATTATGTAAAAACTGCATTCAAGAAACTTATTTTTGATGTAATATATTCTTATTGTAAACAATTATGTAATGGTCGTGTGTAAACGGTATATTTTATATTATCATTATTTGATAATCTATGTAATGCTTTTTAAACCTTTATAGATAAAATAAAGGTTATGGTTGTTTTAAAAATGAATGCAATCTTTGAAAAACGTCTCATATAGAGGTCAAAACCTCGCGACGAAATTAATTCATATGGAACGTTTATAATCAATATGAACGGGACATTTCAATAATCATATCCATTATGATATATATCAGAGAAACTTAACAAATTTCTCTTTGATTTGGGAGAAAACAAAGCATTGTTTATCAGAAAATTCGTACCATTTGGTAATATGAATTTTTTCCTTTTTCGTTCCTTATATCAAGTTTGCAAGACCTGATATAGTATTTATAATTCCTTCATTTGATTTAAGTCAATGAAATATTTCTTATATTTGATCATAGTGTGTGTGTATGTTACCACTATCTGCAATACATAGGTCTTTACCATTTAATTGATGTTGTATTTCAGCAGGATTCATAGTAAAACTTCAAATAAGATAAGCAATTTTCAGCAAGATAATCAAATTATATTACCTGCAAACAAGTTACAATCTGAAGTACATAAAAGATAACACTTAATAAACATATGCGTTATGGTCTAAAACCATTTATTTATAAGTGATACATAACAAGCTAGACATCTTAGAAAATTCAAACCATTCAAGTCTCAAGGTAGCTCAGGGTTTATTTTATCAAGATTTTTCAACAGAGTCACTCTCGTTTTCTTTTCTTTTGGGACTTATTTGTAAAGATAAACAAGATGTTCATGTATTCAAGAAATACTAGACTGATGATCCACGTTACTAGATCATTAATAAGAATCTCCGGGATTCTTATAAGAGCGTCTACTAACATCTTCAATTTTATTCTTTCATGGATCACCGTTATTTCTTGATAATTAATATCGTATCTATCTTTGAGTATTTTACATAATACACTTGGATCTTCGATCATATAATATGTAGATTCTAAGGACTCGTCAATATGTTTGCTAAGATAAATACTTGCTATTGCTTTCTCTTATTCGGAACAATTGTTATTTTTATTCAGGGTTTCTAAAATACCGATTGAATCGAGATGTTTTTCTACATTCATAACCCATGTTAAGTAGTTATTCCCACTTGATTCTAAAGGAGCAAATTTAAGCCTTTTTAAATTCGACATTTTCTATTATAAAAAAGATGAACAACATTAATCATAATCATAATCAACTTCTATTCATAGACAAATAATAAAATTAAATTAGAATCATTTTAAATTCATAAGTAGCAAACAACAGAATAATGGCATGATTATAAATGATAAAACCACAAGAGCAGGATAGAATATAGGTTCACCCGGTGGTATATTAGCAACAATGATGATAGTTAGTATGACAAATACAATAGGAAAAATCATCCTATTGTGAATCATCTTTACAAAAAAACTTTTTGAGAGTGGTAATCTGAGAAAATGAAGATTGATTTGTGAAAATGTGAAAACGGAGATGTTTATTTTATATTTGAAAAATATAGTCGTTGTAACGTCGTCAGTTGACGTTTACAACCGTTATGTATATATGACCGTTGTAATGTTGTTAGTTGACGTTAACGACTGTTATGTACTCGTTGTATTAAAAATAGTTTTAATAAAAGAATTTTATTAGTACAAATTATCACACCCCCAGTTAGGGCCTGGGTGAATGTGACATTAATATCAAATAAACCAACATATTATAATATACGAGAATAATACTAAATGATAAGAATAAACTTTATTGAGTACGCAGCGGAAAATGAAATGTCGTTACAATAATGAAAATTACAATAGAGTAATTGTTTCAAATGCAAGAATAATAAATGCGATATCTCTTGATCCTAAGTCCAAGTAGCATCACAAAAGCAGTAGGTAAATAATCTTGATCAATCGGCACCTGAGACAAACATGCTAAAGTGTCAACCAGAAAGGTTGAGTGAAGTTCATAGGTTTAACAAAAATGTTTGACCGTTGTTTTAGACCACAAGATTTAGTTTATAAAGTTGATCTCGCAGGGATCAAAAAAGTTATGCCAATTCGTGATATTTAGACTAAACGTTCAAAGTTTGCCCCATTGACAAGTTGTGTCTATACTTGTCGGTTTAATTTCATTATTAAGTAATACAATGACTTGGTCAAATGTATCGGGGACGTTACTCCCGATAGGCCTACCCCCAATAATTAAGAATGCATTTAACGAGCAATTAAAAATATCACAGTAGGGACTTAGTCGGACATAGCCGGGTATAGCATAGTTTAACAGTTGGTACTTGTGTCTAAATTGTAAATAGTAAAAGTAGCATGTGTCTCACCTCAAAAAGTTAAATAAGTTGCATGCAAATAAAGAGTGGGGCTATGAGTTCACCTTAGTAAGTAGAGAGAGATAATTATTCCTCGGAATAGAAAGTTTGAATGAATGAGCAGAAAGTCAACCTAAGGACATTTAAGAGTAGTTAAGTGTTTGCTCAAGTTTAAGTTTAAGTATGAAAGTGTTTTAAGTATAGTTTGTTTTACTAAGTTCCATTCTTAGTAAGTTTCTACTTTTAGCAAGTTTCCACTTTTAGTAGTTTCCACTTTTAGTAAGTTAGTGTCGAACACTAGTGAGTTGTCCTTAATAAGTCAACCACCTATTAAGTGTGAAGATAACTAGGTGTATAATTACTATAGTCAGGTTGATATTGTGGACCATACCCAAACATCTATGCCACCGCCGAGTCACTAGAATGACCAATTGTTACCGGTTGGCCTATGATTTCTTGACCAAAATCTAAGTTTGGCATTCGTAATCCACAAGCGTCCCATAGTGGTACCAAGGATCACCCTAGGCCTTAAGCAACGTCGATGTTTAAGTAATTTCACGCTATCGTGAATGACTATTGTAATCGTATAATATAATATAATAGTATATTATATATGTTAGGAATAATATAAGTGTATAAGTGTTATATAATAATATTAGGGTTTTAGTAAATTAATATAGTAATAATAATTAATGATTAGGGTTAATTAATTAAAGTAGTATTTAATTATTAGAGTTTTAATTAATGTATTAGGGTTTTATTAAATTAGTGTTTAATCAATTAGGGTTAGGTTTAATTAGGGTTTTAGTTATTTAATATATATACATACATATATATATATATATATATATATATATATATATATATATATATATATATATATATATATATATATATATATATATATATATATATATATATATATATATATATATATATATATATATGTATATGTATATATATCGTGTATATGTATTTATATATATAGTATTTTTATTTTATTTTTTATATAAACCATATGTATATGTATATATATAAAAATATTTTTTTTATATGTATATATATATATATATATATATATATATATATATATCGAATATGCATATGTATATATGTATATATGTATATACTTCGTTTCCTTATTTAAATACTAACAAATCTTTTATCACATCTTCTAGGTTTTAAAGATCAAACACCCCTTTTTTCGATCGACTAATACACACATGTAACGACCCGGATTTTTCCGATCGTTTTACACTTATAAGATTAATATTTACATAAATTAAACCTTACCAACATGATAAGCAATCCAAATTGTTGAGACTTATGTTTTTGAAAAGAGTTTTACACAATGTTTGACCGTCTGGTTTGACCGATGATATCACGAACTATATTATATATGATAATTATACGTTTGTGTATATATATGTATATATACATATTTAACATGATCTAAGGATGTTTTAATACCTCATTTTGTATTAATAACAATAAGTTATAAGTATATTTTGAAACTACTAACTTAAGTTTTCAAAACGATAACCATACGTAACGTTATTTGATATAAATACTTATGATCTATAATGTTTATACATATATCGTATAAGTAATGTATTTAATCACTTTTAAAGGGCTTTTATACATAAAACAATATAAGTATATTTACAAAAGATAGTTATATTTGAATTCTCATTCCGTTTCCTCAATAATCCTATACGTATATCTAGGGTACTATACACAGCTTCTAGAAGTATTTACTATTGGTATATACCAATAGAAATCTTCAATTATTGGTGTAATATGTCATTCATGACATAATATATTTTAACTTATCTTAGATATTTTCACTAAAAACCAAATTTTCAAGCCTATAAATAAGCACCATTTCTAACTCATTTTTACACATTCATTTTCCAAATTTTACTTCCAATTTTCACACACACTTGCAAGAACTCTCTCAACCTTTATTTTACTACTCCTTTCCAGCAACTTTACATTTTAAACTTGAGGTAAAAACTCTACTTCAACTCTTTTTCAATTCATATATTTATAGCTATATATATATATAAGAGTTTATAAACTAGAACATAGTTTGAATGATTTCAAACTTGTTCGCAAACTAAATAGATCCTTCTAACTTAACTTTTAAAATACTTCAAGACCTGTAATATATCTTAAATATATGTTAACTTAACAAGGTATAACTTGGTTTTTCAAAGAACACCTTAAAAACTGATTTTACGATGTCGGAGTACAACCGGGGGCTGTTTTGGGTTGGATAATTAAAAACCATCTTAAACTTTGAATTGAAGGTTTATTTTCTGGAAAAATGATTTTTACTATGAATATGATAACACATAAAAATTTCATGATTTAATTCAAAGTATATGTATTTTTAGAAAAATGGTCATTAAATGATATTTTTGTAACAAAAATGATTAACTTCATATGTTTCATCAAAGATTGACCTATGATCTGTGATTTCGAATACAAACTAAGGTATTTACAGTTCATAGACTTAAAGAGGGACTCGATCCAAGGAGATGGCAAGTTGAATCAACGAAAACGGAGTTGTAACGAAGAAATTACGACTAAAACAAAATCGGATATCCAAGACTTGTTTAGCCACGAAAATAATTGGAGAAAATTAAATAAATCACATCTTTCTTAAATAACATGATATTATATATATATGTACTCGTAATTTAATTTTATATATATCAGGACCACCCGTAAACAACACGAGAAGATTAATCATAAGACCTCATGTATGTACGCAACACGTCATTTGACAACACCGGTACTTTATGTACGCAACACGTCATTTGACAACACCGGTACCATGGGTCAAGATTAATTCCGATCAACATGAATACGATGTGGTCTTTATTTATTTTATTAAGCAACTAATTGTGGACTACTAACATCAGACTGCTAACTACGGACTAAGGAATTATAAAAAGTATTAAAAGTATTAAAAGTATATATATGTGACGATTGTTTAAAAAGAAAATATATTGATATATTATATATGGATAGGTTCGTGATATCAACCGGAGACCAAGTCAAAATATATATATATATATATCTTCAAGGAAAAAGTGAGTATATAGTCCCACTTTTAAACTCTAAATATTTCGGGATGAGAATACATGTATTTTATGTTTTACGCTATGGACACAAGTAACTGAAAAATATATTCTACGTTGAGTTGTACCACTGGCATACTTCCCTGTAGCTTGGTAACTAATATTTACAGCGGTATTGTAAACGCGAATCCTGTTGATAGATCTATCGGGCCTGACAACCCCAACCGGACTGGACGACCAGTATTCAACGGTTGCACAGTACTTCGTTTCGTGACTACACTTGGTACAGTGTAGTAAGATTTCATATTAAAGGGAATATGCGACGTGATTAAATGTTAAGTATGGTTACCAAGTGCTCAACCACTTAGAATATTTTTATTAAATGTTTATATATGAAATCTTGTGGTCTATATTTATAACGCTGCTAGCATTAAACCTATATATCTCACCAACTTTTTGTTGACGTTTTAAAGCATGTTATTCTCAGGTATGAATTAAGTCTTCCGCTGTGCATTAGCTCGTGTTAAGGATACTACTTGGGACCTTTTAAGCCATGATACAAAGACGTTGCATTCGAGTCATTGGAGTTCAATAGAGAATATTAATAAGTAAATGACAGATTAGGTCATTTGGATATTATGAAATGTTAGACGAAAATGTCAAATATTGATGTAATGATAGTTTTCCTTTTAAGAATAAATGCAACGTTTGTAAAATGTATCATATAGAGGTCAAGTACCTCGCAATGTTATCATATGTTATTGTATTCGTCCCTATGGATTGGGTCGGGTCGTCTCATGTGGTATCAGAGCGTTGGTCTTAGCGAACCAGGCCTTGCATTAGTGTGTCTAACTGGTAGTTGTTAGGATGCGTTAGTGAGTCTGGACTTTGACCGTGTCTACATGTCAAAAGTTTTGCTTATCATATCTAGTCAAAAATCATCTGCTTATCATCCTTAGAAATTGCCTGCTTAGTATTCTTAAGTCTAGACACGTCTTACTGCATTTAGTGCATCGATAGTGTATAGACAAAATTCGTATCCTAGCGTATCTGTTGCTATAGACATTGCCTGACGAATTTCAAAGATTCTCCGTAATTCACGGGATTTTGAGTATTATAAATACATATGTAAATTATGTATTGAAGAATACCAAACCCAACTCCTATAATCTATTCTAAACCAAAAATTCATTTCCCCGACTATACAAGATGAACTCCGCGTCCAGTTCGAATTCCTCCGACTCCGACAGCTACGCTGATATGGATTTCCATTCGGGCTCCGAAGGCAGCGTCACTGGAATGGATCAACCAATTTCTCATCATCTATTCTGGATGAATTGGGGATGGGTTCGTAGTATACTAAATTATTGGAGACAAGAAGAAGGTGATCCCTTTCACCCACCGAATTGCCCCATTGGCGACGAACCTGAAGCACTTACCGGCGAACCTGTTCGAGAAACCATTTTCTCTCTCATTTCTCGAGTATCTCGTCACGATTATATCCTATCCCATATTTCGGATCTTGTTCATTCGCTCACTCCAACCGCCAATCATCCTGGTGTACTAGCAGAAATTAACGAACTTCGCGCTCGTATGACGGCTTTGGAGAACACGGTGCGAAGGTTACAAACACCAGCAGCAGCACCAGCAGCATAACCAGTACCGTTAACAACATCGACCTCGCAATTTTCAGTACCAGTAGCATCATCGACGTCAACGGCATCATCAGCATCAACACCAACCGTATCATTACCACCACCAACAATCACATCCGCACCACGTACCTCAACATCATCATCTGAACTTCGAATATGATCTTTGTTCTACATATCATTCTACACCGATTACCTCTTCTTTACGTATCGTTCTTCGTTCGACATGATGATTATGTAATCTCTAATGTTTTGGAGATTATGTAATCTAGTAATAACGATAAATCAAATGAGTTGAATATTTTATTGACTCATTAAATTCATAGTTACATCCGAAGAAAATATATATGCAAATGTATTTTTATAAAGATTGTAATTAAAAAATTTCTTTCGTACAAACTATTAATGATGAAAATATTTTAATGGGTGGGTAGTACCCAAGGAATATTTAGAATTCACATTAACAAGTTACACTGTACATTCTTCGAATCTGATTCAACGATCATTTATTATCCTACTTACAATTACCGATATACGTATCCGTTCACCCCAGATTAACCATTTCCATTTAAATTTCATATTTGGATTTTTACCTATCCGAATCCAACAAGTGGCATAAAGAAGAAACATTGGCAAAATAAAAATTGTTAGAAACAGATGAATTAATTAATTAAAATTGTGATAGGATTACACGCTAACTGTTCCGGCTAACTGTTCCCAGCTAACTGATTAATATTTAATTTATCGCAATTTACATTCTTGCAATTTTAATTTCTGTACTTTACATACCGTCGGGACACATGTACAACAACACGTCGGATTAATTCTGAGACAACACGTTGTATAATGGGTCATGATATATATTTATTTATTTTACGCATTTTAAATAACGGGACACGTATACAAGGTTTCGACTTATCATATTGACCCATCTATATATATATTTCGGAACAACCATAGACACTCTATATGTGAAAGTGGGAGTTGGCTATATAGGGTCGGAGTTGATTCCAAAATATATGTATACTTTGAGTTGTGATCGACACCGAGACCGGTACACGGGTCACGATACGTATTAAGTAATTCGAATATTATATATGTAGTTCATATATGAATTTATTGAACCATTGGACAATCGGACTATTGGACTGCTAACTTTGGACAATTAAAAATGAGTTAAAATGATGATTATTACATATGAAACTAAACAACCCTTCAAGTTTGCCACTTGATTCTATTTTAAACCTCATTTGTATCTTGACGATTACAATTTGCATTCACAACTTTTCATGATTCTTGAAAACATCTCGATCGAGAAGTTGAACCAGCCGCACCTCGTCTACGGAAGAAAGATTTATGCATACAGTTATGCACCTGAACATTTTCGAACTCGAAGTTATAGTTAAAACGTATCCGCATTGAATTCCTTAGAATCCATTAGCAAAAACAATCACGCGATTCCTTTTTCAATTAACTAATTTTGTCACAAATCCACTTCGATATCTCAGTAAGACTACTCTTATTACAATCTCGATATATATATACGTTGTTCTTTCGCCATCGTTACCGGAGAACCTTTTATATTCCATCATATTACCATCAGCGTTTAATCATCTAAAAATACAATTCTCCTTAAACCATCTTGGTTTGATAACCAATGACCCAGATCCGATAACTTTGAAAATAATGACGAAGCAGCATGTTGTAGAAGGTCTTAATGACCAAAAGTTGATGATAAAAGAAGGAAGTGTTAGGAACGCTCGATAGAAAATTGGTACTGAAAACCGGATTGAGCAAACCATGAAGGAGACTCTGAACAAGTTACAAGGACTAAACTTGTACATAAAGAACTATGACGATTCTGTAGCAAACACCCTGCTTCTGAATCTAAACCCTTACGGGTCAATCTTCATCATCATCCTCCGACATTAGAAATTCCAAGATATTATCATATCTTTCATTATAAATATCCTCAATATTTCTGAAGATATTTCACCACTATCCTTATCTGAAATCATTTATCTCTCTGTAATATCTGCGTTACAATATAAAGGAAACTGTGTTAATCCTTCTAGTTTAAAATAGGAATGTTCTGAAGCAGTGTTGGGAACTGATGCATGAATTAGTATAATATAATGAAAATTGATCAACTTCATTATATTACAGTAAGTCGTGTTAAGTTTCTAATGGAATGTGATGATTCACAGTACCGTCATCATGTGCCATGTTACACGGCTTTTACATTCTATCCAATTCCGAAACGTATTAAGAAGAAATCATCTTGATAGTTCTATTTTCCTGGATATTCTGGTAATTTGACAAATCAAAATCGTGCCATTACCATTCCTTTCTTAGAGCATTAGCTATGTTCATTCCGAATTTTATACCTACGAATTCTGAACTATTGATCGCTTGACTCAAGGACGGGAAGAAGAAACGAAGGGACAAAGTCCCAAAATAGAAATTGGGGTATAGATCACAGCAAATAGGAGAGAGTATTAACTATGGATGACAATGATTATGGAAAACAGAAGCAGGAGCATCGAAATATAAGGAAAGATATCAAACCCAATAACCACCCAGAAACTACAAACCGTGTATATCAATACGTATGGCGATGTAAAGACACGGGAGAATTAGAAACATTATAATTCCAAGAAAATCATAAAAGTGAATAGATTCTTCTAGCGGTAGATGAAAGAGAAGAATGAAAGATATGAAAGTTAGAAGTATAACAAAAATCAGAACGGGATGAAGCATTTTAAAGGATACCTTAAGGTATGAATTAGAGGAGGAAGAGTAAGAGATGTGAGGTATGGAAGTAGGAAAGGGAAGGAGGTGGATTTATAGTGAAATATCCGACAAAGAAATCGAAACAGATTATCGCATTAAATCAAAGGAGATTCTGTTTTCTAAATCATCGAGGAACCAAATCTTATTACATAAGATTTTCTTTAAATCCCGTAAATTCTGGAAATCAATCCTAATCTCGACATCGGTTAAAACAATTTCATATTCACTCATTTCATTCTTTTGTGATAGCTTCACTCGTGTGCTTCACAAGATCGAATCGTTTTATCCATATCTTCCAATAATGATAAAACTCTATTAATACCTCATATTTGTCATGAAAACATTCCTATTGTTATTTATGACAACCTCTACCAAATTTCGGGACGAAATTTCTTTAACGGGTGGGTACTGTAACGACCCGGATTTTTCCGATCGTTTTACACTTATAAGATTAATATTTACATAAATTAAACCTTACCAACATGATAAGCAATCCAAATTGTTGAGACTTATGTTTTTGAAAAGAGTTTTACACAATGTTTGACCGTCTGGTTTGACCGATGATATCACGAACTATATTATATATGATAATTATACGTTTGTGTATATATATGTATATATACATATTTAACATGATCTAAGGATGTTTTAATACCTCATTTTGTATTAATAACAATAAGTTATAAGTATATTTTGAAACTACTAACTTAAGTTTTCAAAACGATAACCATACGTAACGTTATTTGATATAAATACTTATGATCTATAATGTTTATACATATATCGTATAAGTAATGTATTTAATCACTTTTAAAGGGCTTTTATACATAAAACAATATAAGTATATTTACAAAAGATAGTTATATTTGAATTCTCATTCCGTTTCCTCAATAATCCTATACGTATATCTAGGGTACTATACACAGCTTCTAGAAGTATTTACTATTGGTATATACCAATAGAAATCTTCAATTATTGGTGTAATATGTCATTCATGACATAATATATTTTAACTTATCTTAGATATTTTCACTAAAAACCAAATTTTCAAGCCTATAAATAAGCACCATTTCTAACTCATTTTTACACATTCATTTTCCAAATTTTACTTCCAATTTTCACACACACTTGCAAGAACTCTCTCAACTTTTATTTTACTACTCCTTTCCAGCAACTTTACATTTTAAACTTGAGGTAAAAACTCTACTTCAACTCTTTTTCAATTCATATATTTATAGCTATATATATATATAAGAGTTTATAAACTAGAACATAGTTTGAATGATTTCAAACTTGTTCGCAAACTAAATAGATCCTTCTAACTTAACTTTTAAAATACTTCAAGACCTGTAATATATCTTAAATATATGTTAACTTAACAAGGTATAACTTGGTTTTTCAAAGAACACCTTAAAAACTGATTTTACGATGTCGGAGTACAACCGGGGGCTGTTTTGGGTTGGATAATTAAAAACCATCTTAAACTTTGAATTGAAGGTTTATTTTCTGGAAAAATGATTTTTACTATGAATATGATAACACATAAAAATTTCATGATTTAATTCAAAGTATATGTATTTTTAGAAAAATGGTCATTAAATGATATTTTTGTAACAAAAATGATTAACTTCATATGTTTCATCAAAGATTGACCTATGATCTGTGATTTCGAATACAAACTAAGGTATTTACAGTTCATAGACTTAAAGAGGGACTCGATCCAAGGAGATGGCAAGTTGAATCAACGAAAACGGAGTTGTAACGAAGAAATTACGACTAAAACAAAATCGGATATCCAAGACTTGTTTAGCCACGAAAATAATTGGAGAAAATTAAATAAATCACATCTTTCTTAAATAACATGATATTATATATATATGTACTCGTAATTTAATTTTATATATATATCAGGACCACCCGTAAACAACACGAGAAGATTAATCATAAGACCTCATGTATGTACGCAACACGTCATTTGACAACACCGGTACTTTATGTACGCAACACGTCATTTGACAACACCGGTACCATGGGTCAAGATTAATTCCGATCAACATGAATACGATGTGGTCTTTATTTATTTTATTAAGCAACTAATTGTGGACTACTAACATCAGACTGCTAACTACGGACTAAGGAATTATAAAAAGTATTAAAAGTATTAAAAGTATATATATGTGACGATTGTTTAAAAAGAAAATATATTGATATATTATATATGGATAGGTTCGTGATATCAACCGGAGACCAAGTCAAAATATATATATATATATATATATCTTCAAGGAAAAAGTGAGTATATAGTCCCACTTTTAAACTCTAAATATTTCGGGATGAGAATACATGTATTTTATGTTTTACGCTATGGACACAAGTAACTGAAAAATATATTCTACGTTGAGTTGTACCACTGGCATACTTCCCTGTAGCTTGGTAACTAATATTTACAGCGGTATTGTAAACGCGAATCCTGTTGATAGATCTATCGGGCCTGACAACCCCAACCGGACTGGACGACCAGTATTCAACGGTTGCACAGTACTTCGTTTCGTGACTACACTTGGTACAGTGTAGTAAGATTTCATATTAAAGGGAATATGCGACGTGATTAAATGTTAAGTATGGTTACCAAGTGCTCAACCACTTAGAATATTTTTATTAAATGTTTATATATGAAATCTTGTGGTCTATATTTATAACGCTGCTAGCATTAAACCTATATATCTCACCAACTTTTTGTTGACGTTTTAAAGCATGTTATTCTCAGGTATGAATTAAGTCTTCCGCTGTGCATTAGCTCGTGTTAAGGATACTACTTGGGACCTTTTAAGCCATGATACAAAGACGTTGCATTCGAGTCATTGGAGTTCAATAGAGAATATTAATAAGTAAATGACAGATTAGGTCATTTGGATATTATGAAATGTTAGACGAAAATGTCAAATATTGATGTAATGATAGTTTTCCTTTTAAGAATAAATGCAACGTTTGTAAAATGTATCATATAGAGGTCAAGTACCTCGCAATGTTATCATATGTTATTGTATTCGTCCCTATGGATTGGGTCGGGTCGTCTCAACACATGTATTTAATTTTTTTTTCTTTCATGTATATATATATATATATATATATATATATATATATATATATATATATATATATATATATATATATATATATATATATATATATATATATATGCGTGTACATGTATATAATGTATATGTATATGAATTAACAAGATTGTAACATAAATATGAATAAAGATCAAAGGTTATGTAAATAAGTTTAGGGTTTATGTTATACCTTGAAGATTTGAAGATGTTAACAAAAGAAAAGAAGAAACACTTGAAGATGAAGATCAAAGCACTCCAATAATCAAGAACACCTTGAAGATCTTTGAAGAACGCGAAGAACGAGCTTAAAGATCACTTGAAAACCCTTGAAGATGATGATGATTTTCGATGGTGGTGGTGGTGATTTTCGGTTTTTGGCCGAAAATAAGAGAGAGAGGGGGAGATTTGGGAGAGATTTGTGATTTTAATTTGGTACAAGAAAATGGTTTAGCTTAGGTCTCTATTTATAGGAGTGATTAGAGAATTCTAGAATTAGGGTTTAATTAGGAATTACTTTGGGAATAAGTTAGGTTAAATGAGGAGGTGATGGGGTTGCTTGGGCCAAAAATTTGGAGGGCAAAAGGGTAATTTTACCCCCCTTTAAAATCGGCTAGGGTTTGCATGGGAGGAGTCGGGATTTTTCACTTTTGTCCTTGTACTTTAAATTAGCTTAAATGATCCCTAACTTATCCATGTTTAATTATTTAAGTGTACAAGGTTTATGGTTATTTATTTTGTTCACAAAAATTAATAAGCTCATTATTTTTATCTTTTTTTATTAACTTGTCAGTTATTACACAAAGTTAATTAATATTGCTTTATAATTCTTAACGCTTAACAATTATTGATTATAGTTTAATCATTAAGTTTTAGTTATATAGTTTGGGCATTTAATAAGGAAAAATATAGAATGAAAAAATGAGGGTCGTTATAGTACCTCCCCGTTATTAGAAACTTCGTCCCGAAGTTTTAGGTAGATTCCTCGTTTGCATCAGTAGTTGGGAAGAGATGGAGATATTTCCGTATCATGTGGTCTTTGCGTTCCCAGGTATATTCGGGGCCTCTACGCGAATTCCAATGGACTTTAACGATAGGTATGTTGCTTTTACGCGTTTGTTTGACCTCTCCTTCCATGATTTCTATAGGTTTTTCAACGAAGTGCATTTGATCATCAATGCGAATATCATCCAAAGGAATAACAAGTGTGTCATCCGCAAGACACCTTTTAAGATTCGAGACATGAAATGCATCATGTACTTGACTGAGTTCAGTTGGTTGTTCTAATCGGTACGCCACGGGACCGACTCTTTGAGTGACTGTGAAAGGTCCAACATATCGTGGACTGAGTTTGCTTCGTTTACCGAAACGGACGACACCTTTTCGAGGGGATACTTTCAACATGACTTTTTCTCCAACTTGGTATTCTATGTCCTTTCGCTTTCTATCAGCATAGCTCTTTTGTCGGCTACGGGCAGTTTCTAATCGTTGCTTAATCTGAACGATCTTTTCGGCAGTTTCATGAATGATTTCAGGACCAGTTAAATGTCTGTCCTCGAGTTCATCCCAACACAAAGGGGATCTACATTTTCGGCCATATAAAGCTTCAAAAGGTGCAGCTTTAATGCTAGAGTGATAACTGTTGTTGTAAGAAAATTCAACCAAAGGCAAGTGTCTATCCCAACCTTTGCCGAAATCGATTACACAAGCACGTAGCATATCTTCCAAGGTTTGAATAGTTCGTTCACTTTGACCATCAGTTTGCGGATGATAAGCTGTACTCATGTCGAGTTGAGTTTCAAGAGCAGATTGTACAGTTTTCCAGAATCTAGAAACGAATCGACCGTCGCGATCAGAAATAATCGAGATAGGAACTCCATGACGGGAGACAATTTCTTTGATATAAAGCTGTGATAATTTCTCCATCTTGTCGGTTTCCTTGATTGGTATGAAATGTGAAGATTTAGTAAGATCATCAACTATGACCCAAATAGTATCGTTACCATTCGAAGTCTTAGGCAACTTGGTAACGAAATCCATAGTGATACATTCCCACTTCCACTGCGGAATATTGAGTTGTGTCAATAGACCAGAAGGCTTTTGATGTTCAGCCTTAACTTTCAAACAAGTGAGACACTTACTAACATAAGTAGCAATGTCGGCTTTCATGTTAGGCCACCAGTAGAATTCCTTCACATCGTGATACATCTTACTGGAACCGAGATGAATAGAGTACCTAGTCTTATGTGCTTCGTCCAAGACTAGTTCACGGAGATTACCGAAACGAGGGACCAAAATTCTATTACCAAAGTACCGTGTACCATTAGCTTTCACTTGGAGTTAATTCTTGAAACCGATAGGTCCTTCACCTTCGATGAGTGTTGGTTTAATAGCTTCCAATTGAGCTTCACCGATTCGTGATATAAGATTTGATTTGATTTTCAGATTCAAAGCACGAACACGTTTAACATCGTCTTTTTGACTAAGAGCATCGACAACCACATTCGCCTTGCCGGGATGATATTTCAGCTCACAGTGATAATCGTTCAATAACTCAAGCCATCGGCTTTGCCTCATATTCACCTGTTTCTGATCAAAGATGTGTCGAAGACTTTTATGGTCAGTGTACATCGTAAACTTAGTACCATAAAGATAATGTCTCCATATCTTTAATGCAAATACCACGGCACCTAACTCAAGGTCATGTGTGGTATAGTTCTCCTCGTGTTTCTTCAACTGTCTAGATGCATAGGCAATAACCTTTTCACGTTGCATTAAAACACAACCAAAGCCTTGCTTTGAGGCATCACAGTAAACAACAAAGTCATCAGTACCTTCAGGTAAAGAGAGAATCGGGGCTGTGGTCAATTTATCCTTTAGAACCCTGAAAGCAGATTCCTGTTCTTCGGACCACTCAAACTTCTTCCCTTTGTGAGTTAACTTCGTAAGGGGTTTAGCAAGAAGAGAAAAATCTTTTATGAATCTTCGATAATAACCAGCAAGTCTCAAAAATTGACGAATATGCTTCGCAGTCTTTGGTATCTCCCAGTTCTGAATAGCGGTAATCTTAACTGGATCGACATGTATTCCGTTACTATCAACAACATGTCCAAGAAATTGTACGGTTTTGAGCCAAAACTCACACTCTAAAAACTTAGCGTAGAGTTGTTCCTTTCGTAAGAGTTCAAGAATCATGTGCAAATGCTGCTCATGTTCTTTCTCACTCTTGGAGTAGATCAAGATGTCGTCAATGAACACAATGACAAATTTGTCAAGATACTCCTTGCAGACATGATTCATAAGGTCCATGAACACGGCAGGAGTATTAGTTAAACCAAAAGGCATGGCACAAAATTCATAATGCCCATAACGAGTGCGAAAAGCAGTCTTAGGAATATTTGATTCCTTGACTTTAAGTTGGTGATAACCGGACCTCAAATCAATCTTTGAATAAACACTTGACCCTTGAAGTTGGTCGAATAGATCATTAATACGTGACAACGAATAACGGTTCTTGATAGTAAGCTTGTTGAGCTCGCGGTAATCAATGCACATCCTCAACGTACCGTCTTTCTTCTTAACAAATAGAATAGGAGCTCCCCATGGGGACGAGCTTGGACGAATGAAACCTTTATCCAATAGTTCTTGGATTAGGTTGGATAATTCCTTCATTTCGAACGGTGCTAAACGGTATGGTGCTTTAGCAATAGGAGCAGCACCAGGAGCTAAATCAATTTGGAATTTAACTTGTCGAGGAAGTGGAAGATGTAGTGACCCGAACTTTTCCATGTTTATATATATTAATTGAGATTGATATTTACATGACTAAATGTTTCCAACGTGTTAAGCAATCAAACTTGTTAAGACTTGATTAAATGAAATAAGTTTCATATAGACAATTGATCACCCAAGTTGACCGACGATTCACGAACGTTACAAAATTGTGAAAACTACATGTTGTGATATATATAGACATATATATATATATATGGTTGATATGAGATTATGATGAGTAAGTATCTCACTAAGTATATTAACAATGTGTGATATACATAAGAAATGAGATTAGTAAGTTAAGAAACTCGAAATGATATATATAACGATTATCGTTATGATAACGTCTACTAAATACATATGTATCATATTAAGATATTGATACACTATATTTAACATGATAAAATGATATTTAAATATATCATTAAGTGTGTTAACAATGAACTACATATGTAAAAACAAGACTACTAACTCAAGAATTACGAAACGAGACTTATATGTAACGATTATCGTTGTAACGATATTTTAATGTATGTATCATATTAAGAGATATTCATACATCATAATATCATGATAACATAATAATTTAACATCTCATTTGATATAATAAACATTGGGTTAACAACATTAATTGAGATCGTTAACTTAAAGGTTTCAAAACAACACTTACATGTAACTACTAACGAAGACTTAACGACTCCATTAGAATGTATATACATGTTGTGTTTTGATATGTATTCTTAAACTTTTTAAAGACTTCAATACACATATCAAAGTACTTCTACTTAACAAAAATGCTTACAATTACATCCTCGTTTAGTTTCATCAACAATTCTACTCGTATGCACCCGTATTCGTACTCGTACAATACACAGCTTTTAGATGTATGTACTATTGGTATATATACTCCAATGATCAGCTCTTAGTAGCCCATGTGAGTCACCTAACACATGTAGGAACCATCATTTGGCAACTAGCATGAAATATCTCATAAAATTACAAAAATATTAGTAATCATTCATGACTTATTTACATGAAAACAAAATTACATATCCTTTATATCTAATCCATATACCAACGACCAAAAACACCTACAAACACTTTAATTCTTCAATTTTCTTCATCTAATTGATCTCTCTCAAGTTCCATCTTCAAGTTCTAAGTGTTCTTCATAAATTCCATAAGTATAGTTTCATAAAAATCAAGAATACTTCCAAGTTTGCAAGTCTACTTCCAAGCTTTCTAATCCATTCCAAGTAATCATCTAAGATCAAGGAACCTTTGTTATTTACAGTAGGTTATCTTTCTAATTCAAGGTAATATTCATATTCAAACTTTGATTCAATTTCTACAACTATAACAATCTTATTTCGAGTGAAAATCTTACTTGAACTGTTTTCGTGTCATGATTCTGCTTCAAGAACTTTCAAGCCATCCAAGGATCCTTTGAAGCTAGATCCATTATTCTCATTTCCAGTAGTTTTATCTAGAAAACTTGAGGTAGTAATGATGTTCATAACATCATTCGATTCATATATATAAAGCTATCTTATTCGAAGGTTTAAACTTGTAATCACTAGAATATAGTTTAGTTAATTCTAAACTTGTTCGCAAACAAAAGTTAATCCTTTTAACTTGACTTTTAAAATCAACTAAACACATGTTCTATATCTATATGATATGCTAACTTAATGATTTAAAACCTGGAAACACGATGAACACCATAAAATCGGATATACGCCGTCGTAGTGAAACCGGGGGGTGTTTTGGTTTGGATAATTAAAAACTATGATAAACTTTGATTTAAAAGTTGTTCTTCTAGTAAAATTATTTTTCATATGAACATGAAACTATATCCAAAAATCTTGGTTAAACTCAAAGTGAAATTATGTTTTTCAAAATGGTCATCAAGATGTCGTTCTTTCGACGGAAATGACTACCTCTTTAGTAATTGACATGTACCTTAAATTTCTGACTATAAACCTATACTTTTTCTGTTTGGATTCTTAAATTAGAGTTCAATATGAAACCATAGCAATTTGATTCACTCAAAACGGATTTAAAATGAAGATGTTATGGGTAAAACAAGATTGGATATTTTTGATCTTTTTATCTACGGGAAATGTTTAACAAATCTATACAAATCATATCCTAGCTAACTTATATTGTATTATACATGTATTATAATATATTATGTAATCTTGGGATACCATAGACACGTATGCAAATGTTTTGACATATCATATCGACCCATGTATATATATTATTTGGAACAACCATAGACACTCTATATGCAGTAATGTTGGAGTTAGCTATACAGGGTTGAGGTTGATTCCAAAAATATATATACTTTGAGTTGTGATCTAGCCTGAGACGTGTATACACTGGGTCGTGGATTGATTCAAGATAATATATATCGATTTATTTCTATACATCAAACTGTGGACAACTAGTTGTAGATTATTAACGAGGACAGCTGACTTAATACACTCAAATCTTTAAAACATAATAAAAATGGTTGTAATTATATTTTAATCATACTTTGATATATATGTACATATTGGTATAGGTTCATGAATCGATCCGTGGCCAAGTCTTATTTTCGAGGAAGGAAATATCTGTGAAAGTGAGTTATAGTCCCACTTTTAAAATCTAATATTTTTGGGATGAGAATACATGCAGGTTTTATAAATGATTTACAAAATAGACACAAGTACGTGAAACTACATTCTATGGTTGAATTATCGAAATCGAATATGCCCCTTTTTATTAAGTCTGGTAATCTAAGAATTAGGGAACAGACACCCTAATTGACGTGAATCCTAAAGATAGATCTATTGGGCCTAACAAACCCCATCCAAAGTACCGGATGCTTTAGTACTTCGAAATTTATATCATATCCGAAGGGTGTCCCGGAATGATGGGGATATTCTTATATATGCATCTTGTTAATGTTGGTTACCAGGTGTTCACCATATGAATGATTTTTATCTCTATGTATGGGATGTGTATTGAAATATGAAATCTTGTGGTATATTGTTACGATTTGATATATATATAGGTTAAACCTATAACTCACCAACATTTTTGTTGACGTTTAAAGCATGTTTATTCTCAGGTGAATACTAAGAGCTTCCGCTGTTGCATACTAAAATAAGGACAAGATTTGGAGTCCATGTTTGTATGATATTGTGTAAAAACTGCATTCAAGAAACATATGTCGATGTAATATATTTATATTGTATACCATTATGTAATGGTCGTGTGTAAACAGTATATTTTAGATTATCATTATTTGATAATCTACGTAATATTTTTAAAACCTTTATTGATAAAATAAAGGTTATGGTTGTTTTAAAAATGAATGCAGTCTTTGAAAAACGTCTCATATAGAGGTCAAAACCTCGCAACGAAATCAATTAATATGGAACGTTTATAATCAATATGAACGGGACATTTCAGTTGGTATCCGAGCGTTGGTCTTAGAGAACCAGAAAATTTGCATTAGTGTGTCTTATCGAGTTTGTTAGGATGCATTAGTGAGTCTGGACCGGAAGAAGAGGAAACGGAACCGGAAGAAGAGGAACCGGAAGAAGAGGAACCAGAAGAAGAGGAACCGGAAGAAGAAGAGGTTCCGGAGGGGGGAATAGTAGGAACCACAGAAAACCGGTCAAATAAAAGAAAATCTTCAACCAATGGACCAAAGTTAATAATGGTCAATGGTGTTTCCGCTAAGGAAGCAAAATATTGGGAAAATTACCAATTTTCCAATGAATCGGATCCTGATGAGGATTCCGATGATGTTATAGAAATTACCCCGACCCAGTTTAATGAGGCAAAAGAAAATAATAAGGGAAAAGGCATCAAAATAGAGAAATCTGATTCCGACCCCGATGAACTTTATATGTACCGTCAATACCCGTATTTTCAATATCATGACAATAACCCGGGAACCTCTAAACCACCAGGTTTTTCTAAACCAATGTGGAAAACGATGGCTCGTATTAGAGGAACATCATATATCCCTAGAAAATTAGGTAAAAGAACCAAGTTCGAAGAAAAAGAAACCAGTGATTCAGATTAGAGGGGTGTGAGCATGTTGTGTAATAAATGTATTGTAGTGTGCTTGTACTTTTATGTTCTATGTAAAAATTGCTTGTATTGTTTGTTATTACGAATCTAATCCTTGTATATTTTACAGTATAAAAATAAAATGGATGTTAAGGGTAGACAACCGAATATTTTAGAAGACCTACTAGAGGATATGATTGAGGAAATCTTGTCTAGAGTCGGTCAGAATTCATCAGCACATTTAGTTATGGCAAAATTAACTTGTCAAACATTTGAAAGACTTTTCAAAAATGCCTTAGTTTATAAAAGGCTTTCCTTTGATAGGTGGGGTATATCCCATTGGGGAGACTTTAAGTTACGCCGTGTTTTCTTTAAAGCATTAAATGCGGGGAACCCAAATGCAATTTTACGCTACGGGTTAAGAACCTATTTTGACTCAACATATCCCAACATAGGATTTCGTGAATTAGAAAGAGCTTCTAACATGCAACATAAAGAAGCATGTTATGCTTACGGGTTAGTGATGTTCGCTTCTTACCAAAGTGAGAAAAAGAACATCGAATTGCAGCTTTTAAATAAACTTTTCCACAAGTGACGAATTCAGTAGTTGGGGGTGAGAAACAAGGTTTTTAGATTATTACGGGGCTGTTGGACATTACGAAACCCTCGTCCTTTTGACGACATTACAACATGCTGCCTAGCCAATGGTCATAACGGTTATTTTCCACAAGACCAAGGATGAGAAGTCGTCTTAGTAAAACCAGAATGCATGACTTGTTTATGGACTTATGAATTACGTGTCTTTATTTCCTTTGCTGAACAACTTACGTATTAACTAGATTTATCTTCAAAACTGTCCTGTCTCATAGTGTACTATATTTCATGTTATATGTAATATAGCGAAGTTATAAGTTTGAAGAATATTTGTATGTGATATATTATTATAATCAGTTTTTCATATAGAATTGTAGTAGTTGAATTGTATATTAGCTACTAAGTATGAACTTAACGGGTAGGTAGTACCCGAATTTAAACTTATAAAACGCTAATATGAAGAAAAAAGCTTTTATAAATGAGTTCATATTATGCTACGAGATACTATTGACTACTCTTGTCACGACCCGGAAAATTCCGACTAATTTTAAAACGAAACTCTCGATACGATTTAATATCCTTGACACGATAAGAGAAGTCTGTAATGTTGAGTCTAGAAAGTTTGAAATCTATATTCGGATAATCAGATACCCTTTGACTATGCCTGACGATTCACGAACAATTATTTGTAAATAGATATATATGAATATATAAAAGTAATATAAATAGAGAGATATATAAATATATATATATATACATAGTTATATATATAAACAAATATTACCACAGATTTATATAATTATATATATACAATATATATACATATAATTACAACTGTGTGTTTATATATTTATATAATCAAACGTTTCTTTTAGTCAATATAAAAGATTTAGATCCTTGTTTCTGTTACTCTGTGAATATGTGTCAACTAACTTACACTATCTAACAAACAATTTACTGCTTCACTTGTTGAATTAATATCCGTGAATCACTCATCTACCTACATTCTATATAAGCATGATCAACCTTCTGCATACTAGTATTACACCCATTTTCATGTTTTCCTACTTCATCTTGATAACCTCACCTCTCCATTCACTTTCTTCTTCTTTCTTCTGTTGGAGTTGTGAACTCAAACCACCATCGATCTTGTTCATATTAACCAAAGATCACCAAACCAACACCATGATTATATTGCTGCAAGATTTATGTTTCAGTATCGATAAACCCAACACCACCACAATAATAAACTACACGTTATTCTTTTTCCCTCTTATTGAACTAAACTTCTGTACTTGGAAACAATTGAGAGTTGCTTTGTCATCCAAGGGTTTTAGTTTAAGTCTGGTACTTAGGCTAAACTATCTATATAATTGTGTTTATTTCTTTTTGTATTAGGATTTGGATCGTTCCAATTCTGTTCATCACATAACCCACACACCCGTCACTATTGCAAGCCTCAAACCCATTATATATATATATATATATATATATATATATATATATATATATATATATATATATATATATATATATATATATTTTTTTTTATATATATATATATATATATATTTTTTTTTTGTTGTTGCTTGTCTAGTAAGTTGATTCAACAAAACCGCCACCTAGTATTACATTACTGTTTCGGGGTTTACGATTCACACACTCACCAACATCATCCAACACCCATCCACTATTTTGTTCCGGTATTAACCATCGAGCAACAGCTGCTTGTTTTCTTTTTCTGTCGAACTACACAAGTCTCACCATCCATCACCTTTAAACTACCATTAATCACCACCTTAAACCCTATCATAACCGCCATCTACAGCCACACTTCTTGTCTCTTTCACTGCTGTAAATGGACGAATAAACAACCATGAAGATGCAGCTGTAATAACGTTATTGTCTATCTGTTTCCAGTCGAGAACCACTCCAAATCCCATCATGAGTTATTGCTATACCTCTGTTTCTGTTTGGACGCTACCAACTTTTGTCTCCAGCGTGATATTATTATACTCCGTAATTAAGTAATGCTGATGGAATGATGATGCCGTAATTATTAAAGGAAAAGTGACTTGTTCGGTGGAATATAGTGGATCAGACAAATACCAAATCCATCCTCTACCCCACGTGCAAAATACCGAATCCTAGGTTGATCAATGTTACTAATCGGGCTCCAAGGTTAACCGGACGGTTATTAAATTGGGCCATATGAGGGCTGCGAACATAACAAAGTATTGGGCCGAGCTCCAACCATTATGTATTGTTGGGTTGCTGTTCGAAATTTCTGTTTAAATAATTCAGTCGATTCACAAACATAAACCAAATAATCTCTTAAGTTATGAAAATGGAGATGATGTTATGTGATAATAATGATAACGATGTTATAATATGATATGATAATGTTATGAACGGTAAACGATTAGGATGATGATGATAGTAATTCGATGATAATGATCATTATGAAGAAGCAGAAACGGTTAGATAGTCTATATAAGGCTGTAGGTTAAAACAGAAGTGAGAAGCAGAGCAGACGGTTGGGCGTGTATTGGTTAAACGAGAGGTCTCGGGGTTGAGTCCCGTTCCAGGCAGTTTAATCTTTTTTTTAGTGTTTTTAAGGTATAATTTTATTATTATTATTATTATTATTATTATTATTATTATTATTATTATTATTATTATTATTATCAATTAAGTTATTATTAGTTCATTAGGATTAATACTAATACCATTAATATTAAAAATTATTATTTAGTTATTATCATTATTAGTGTTATTATCCAAAACTATTAATATCGGTACCATTACTAAATTATTTTTAGTATTATTAATGTCATAAAAAGATATAAATTTTTATTTTATTTTTATCAAATAAATATTAGTTATATGAAAATGTATTTAATATATATCATAACTATATCATTATTTTGACAAATAATAAAGTTTTCATTTAAAAATATATAATTAAATATATTTTATCAAATTAATAATAAGACATATAAATTAGGAAATATATCATTAATAATAAAATATAAACTTATTCGATTACGATTATATGTTTTAATAGATAAACAATTGATATAGGTTCATGAATCTGAGGCCAACCTTATACTTGATCAATGATGTTATATGTATTTTTACTACAAAATACATTATGTGAGTTTCATTTGCTCCCTTTTTAATTGCTTTTGCAATATATATTTTTGGGTTGAGAATACATGCGCTGCATTTATAAATGTTTACAAAATAGACACAAGTACTTAAAAATATATTCTACGTTGAGTTGTACCACTGGCATATTTCCCTGTAGCTTGGTAACTACTATTTACATGAGTATTGTAAACGCGAATCCTGTTGATAGATCTATCAGGCCTGACAACCCCAACCGGACTGGACGACCAGTATTCAACGGTTGCACAGTACTTCGTTTTGTTACTACACTTGGTATAGTGTAGGGAGATTTCATAATAAAGGGAATATGCGACGTTGATTAAATGTTAAGTATGGTTACCAAGTGCTCAACCACTTAGAATGCTTTACATACACTTGCGAGTGTATTATGTTTATGATTATGAAATCTTGTGGTCTATTAAAATATTGAAATGATTGTTATGATAAACCTATGAACTCACCAACCTTTTGGTTGACACTTTAAAGCATGTTTATTCTCATGTACGAATTAAGTCTTCCGCTGTGCATTTGCTCAATTTAAGGACATTACTTGGAGTCGATCATCGTAATGGGATCAAATGTTGATGACTTCGTCCAGGGGGATAAGGACAGGTTGTTACAGTTGGTATCAGAGCGGTGGTCTTAGCGAACCAGTTCTTGCATTAGTAAGTCTAACTGATAATTGTTCGGATGCATTAGCAAGTCTGGACTTCGACCTTAGCTGCATATTATAAGTATTGTTTATTATTCCTAGTGGAAAAATTACCTGCTTATCATTCCTAGGTCTAGACACGACTTCCTGCACTTATTTGATAGATAGTTTATAGATAAATTCATATCTTAGCGTATCTGTTACTGTAGACTTTATCTGGCACGTTTCCTTAATTCCCTCCGTAATCTACGAAATTTCCTGTACTACGTATAGGTATTCTATGTAATTAGAATATCATCCGATATCCGAAATTCATTTTGTACCAAAAACTATGTATCTAACCGAGCAAAATGGAACTCACCACTAGTTCAAGCCCCTCGGATTCCGATATGGAGTCCCACTCAAGCTCCGAAAGCAGTGTAACCGGAATGGATCAACTAATTAGTCATCACCAATTCATCTGATGGGTTCGTTGTCGACCTAATCAAGGGAGACGTGCAGAAGGTGATCCCTTCCACTAACCGAATTCAACTTTTGATGAAGAACCTGAAGCACTTACCGGCGAACCTGTTCCTAACACCATTTTCAGCTTCAGTTCCAGAGTACTTCGACACGATTATATTCTATTCACAATTCTGAACCTTATTCATCCGCTCGTTTCAACCGACAATCATCCCGGAATAATAGAAGAAGTCAACGAATTTCGCGCTCGAGTAATCAATTGGGAGAATATGGTGCAAAATTTACCAGCTTCAGCAACATCACCGGCACCAACAGTACCATCAGTAACAACACCAGTACCATCAACAATCCATGCCTCAACATCTCATTTTGTACCTCGAGCATAATCTTCTTTTGACACGTTGTTCTACATCGATTAATTTTCATTCTACGAATCGTTCTATATCATTTATCTTCACGGAACATGGCGATTATGTAATCTCTAAAGTCTTAGAGATTAGCTATTCTAGCTCAAACCAAAAAGCAAATGAGATTAATATTATATTAATTCATTAAATACATGATTAAATCTGAAGAAAATATATATGTAAGTATATTTTCATAAAGATTGTAATTAAAAATTCTTTAGTACAAACTGTTAATGTTGAAAATATTTTAACGGGTAGGTAATACCCGAGGAATATTTAGATTTCACATTAATAAGTTACTTTGTACATTTTTCGAATCCAATTCAACAGTCATTTACTATCCTACTTACATCCACAGATATATGTATCCGTTCACCTCAGAACAACCATTTTTATTCAATTTCATATTTGGATTTTGACCTATCAGAATCCAACAAGTGGCATAATGAAGAAAACATTGGACAAATAAAATTTGTTAGAAACAAACGAATTAACTAATTGAAATTTTGTTAAGAATCCACGCTAACTGTCCCTAGCTAACTGTTCCTAGCTAACTGGTTACATTTTATTTATCGCAATTTACATTCTCGCAATTTTATTTATCGTCATTTAATTTCTGTATTTATTTTACACACTTTAAATAACGGGACACGTATACAAGGTTTCGACATATCATATTGACCCATCTATATATTTATCTTGGAACAACCATAGACACTCTATATGCAAATCATGGAGTTAGCTATACAGGGTTGAGGTTGATTCCAAAATATATATATAGTTTGAGTTGTGATCGATACTGAGACCGGTACACGGGTCACGATACGTATTAATTAATTTGAATGTTATATATTAAACTATATATGAACTATTGGACTACTAACTTTGGACAATTAAAATGAATTAAATATTGATTATAATATATGAAACTAAATAATTCTTCAAGTTTGCCATTTGATTTCATCTTAAACCTTATTTGAATCCTGACGATTCCAAGCCATGTTCAAATCTTTCATGATTCTTGAAAACACCTCGATCGAAAGGATGGACCATCCGCACTTCATCTACGGAAGAAAAGATTTATGCATATAGTTATGCATCTGAAAAACTCTCAGAACCTGAGTAAACGTTTAACACATAGATGTGTTAATTCCTTTAGCGTTATTATTACCCAAAATAACTATGCAATTCCTTTCCAAATTAGCCAAATTTTGTCACAGCTCCAACAAGACAACTTCGACTTTTCGTTCGAAATAATCATATTATAACTTTGATATATATGCGTGCTCTTTTATTGTTACCGTGGAACCTTTCATATTCCATCATATTACCATCAGCGTTTAATCATCTAAAAACACAATTCTCCTGAAATTACCTCGAATTGATAACCGATGATTCAGATATCGTAGCATTAAATGCAGAGGAAACAGAAAAATCGTAGATGGTCTGAACGGCCAAGAACTTGATGATGAAGTATGGAATGTTAGGAATGCTCGATAGAAAATTTGGTACTGAAAAACAGATTGAGCTAACTATAAAGGAAACCAAGGAGAAATACAAGTAACATACCCTAAATTCATAGAACCCAGATAAATCTGGATCCGATAAAATCTTTAGAGAAAATCTTGCTCCAAAGTCATATTAAAATCTTGAGGAAAATTTTTCTTCATCAACCTTCGAACTTAGAAATTCCAAAATATCATCATAAATATCTTCGATATTTCTGAGGATATTTGCATAAATACTCTTGTCTGAAATTATCTACCTCTTTGTGTTTTCAGTATTCCATTATATTGGAAACTTCTGTAAAATCTAAATATAAATTATGAATGTATTGTGGAGAAGTGTTGGGAATTGAAGCATGAGTTAGTATAATATAATGACGCCCGGCCAACGTGATTCTATTACAGTAAGTTATGCTGAGTTTCTAATGAAATGTGATGATGGTTCATAGTAGATTATACCATCATCATGTGTCATGTTACATAACTCTTTTATTCTACATAACCTCTGAACATATCAAGAAGAATATATTCTTGATAGTTCTATCTTCAGTAATTTTGATAAATTTGAAAATCAAATCGTGCTATCACGTTCCTTCCTGCTTAGAACATTATAATCATTTGAAATTCTATATCTACGAATTCTGGACCATTATTCGCTTGACTTGAAGTCGGGAAGAGAAAACAAGAGCATGGAGCTCCGAAAAATAAAGGAAAATATAAAGCCGATCACAAACACAGAAATTACAAACCGTGTATATCGATGTTTATCGCGGCATAAAGACACGGGAGAATTAAAAACACTATAACCCCAAAGGTAAAGTAGAAGAAAGTAGATTCCTCTGGTGGAAGTTGGAAAAGGAGAATGAATGTTGTGATAGTAAGGATGAGGACAAGGATCAGAACTGGATTAAGCATTTTCACAATCGATTGAAAGTATATGTATCAAGAAAGAAGGAATTGGAGTGGTGAAAATAATGAAATGAAAGAAGTTCATTTATAGAGAAGATACCAGACGAAACAATCGAGACAGATAATCGCATTAAATTAAAGAGGATCCTAATTTTCCATAAATCCCGGAAAAAAAAATCAAATCCTATAGATATCCAAGATTATCTTTTAAATCCCTTGAATTCCGGAATTCAATCGAGACAACGTCAAAAGTTTAGACGAACCTTATTTTCAAAAAAAAAAAAAATTCAACCAAGATTACGTCAAAAGTTAAATCTCTATCTCAATCTCTTGTGACAGCTTCATTCATACACTTCGAATAATCGAATTGTTTTATCTATATTAATAAAAAATTGATAGAACTCTATTTGTCAACTCATAATCGTCATGAAAACATTTTTATTGTTAGCCATGACGACCTCACTCAAATTTCGGGACGAAATTTCTTTAACGGGTAGGTACTGTCACGACCCGGAAAATTCCGACTAATTTTAAAACGAAACTCTCGATACGATTTAATATCCTTGACACGATAAGAGAAGTCTGTAATGTTGAGTCTAGAAAGTTTGAAATCTATATTCGGATAATCAGATACCCTTTGACTATGCCTGACGATTCACGAACAATTATTTGTAAATAGATATATATGAATATATAAAAGTAATATAAATAGAGAGATATATAAATATATATATACATAGTTATATATATAAACAAATATAACCACAGATTTATATAATTATATATATACAATATATATACATATAATTACAACTGTGTGTTTATATATTTATATAATCAAACGTTTCTTTTAGTCAATATAAAAGATTTAGATCCTTGTTTCTGTTACTCTGTGAATATGTGTCAACTAACTTACACTATCTAACAAACAATTTACTGCTTCACTTGTTGAATTAATATCCGTGAATCACTCATCTACCTACATTCTATATAAGCATGATCAACCTTCTGCATACTAGTATTACACCCATTTTCATGTTTTCCTACTTCATCTTGATAACCTCACCTCTCCATTCACTTTCTTCTTCTTTCTTCTGTTGGAGTTGTGAACTCAAACCACCATCGATCTTGTTCATATTAACCAAAGATCACCAAACCAACACCATGATTATATTGCTGCAAGATTTATGTTTCAGTATCGATAAACCCAACACCACCACAATAATAAACTACACGTTATTCTTTTTCCCTCTTATTGAACTAAACTTCTGTACTTGGAAACAATTGAGAGTTGCTTTGTCATCCAAGGGTTTTAGTTTAAGTCTGGTACTTAGGCTAAACTATCTATATAATTGTGTTTATTTCTTTTTGTATTAGGATTTGGATCGTTCCAATTCTGTTCATCACATAACCCACACACCCGTCACTATTGCAAGCCTCAAACCCATTATATATATATATATATATATATATATATATATATATATATATATATATATATATATATATATATATATTTATATATATATATATATATTTTTATATATATATATTTTTTTTTTTGTTGTTGCTTGTCTAGTAAGTTGATTCAACAAAACCGCCACCTAGTATTACATTACTGTTTCGGGGTTTACGATTCACACACTCACCAACATCATCCAACACCCATCCACTATTTTGTTCCGGTATCAACCATCGAGCAACAGCTGCTTGTTTTCTTTTTCTGTCGAACTACACAAGTCTCACCATCCATCACCTTTAAACTACCATTAATCACCACCTTAAACCCTATCATAACCGCCATCTACAGCCACACTTCTTGTCTCTTTCACTGCTGTAAATGGACGAATAAACAACCATGAAGATGCAGCTGTAATAACGTTATTGTCTATCTGTTTCCAGTCGAGAACCACTCCAAATCCCATCATGAATTATTGCTATACCTCTGTTTCTGTTTGGACGCTACCAACTTTTGTCTCCAGCGTGATATTATTATACTCCGTAATTAAGTAATGCTGATGGAATGATGATGCCGTAATTATTAAAGGAAAAGTGACTTGTTCGGTGGAATATAGTGGATCAGACAAATACCAAATCCATCCTCTACCCCACGTGCAAAATACCGAATCCTAGGTTGATCAATGTTACTAATCGGGCTCCAAGGCTAACCGGACGGTTATTAAATTGGGCCATATGAGGGCTGCGAACATAACAAAGTATTGGGCCGAGCTCCAACCATTATGTATTGTTGGGTTGCTGCTCGAAATTTCTGTTTAAACAATTCAGTCGATTCACAAACATAAACCAAATAATCTCTTAAGTTATGAAAATGGAGATGATGTTATGTGATAATAATGATAACGATGTTATAATATGATATGATAATGTTATGAACGGTAAACGATTAGGATGATGATGATAGTAATTCGATGATAATGATCATTATGAAGAAGCAGAAACGGTTAGATAGTCTATATAAGGCTGTAGGTTAAAACAGAAGTGAGAAGCAGAGCAGACGGTTGGGCGTGTATTGGTTAAACGAGAGGTCTCGGGGTTGAGTCCCGTTCCAGGCAGTTTAATCTTTTTTTTAGTGTTTTTAAGGTATAATTTTATTATTATTATTATTATTATTATTATTATTATTATTATTATTATTATTATTATTATTATTATTATTATTATTATTATTATTATTATTATCAATTAAGTTATTATTAGTTCATTAGGATTAATACTAATACCATTAATATTAAAAATTATTATTTAGTTATTATCATTATTTGTGTTATTATCCAAAACTATTAATATCGGTACCATTACTAAATTATTTTTAGTATTATTAATGTCATAAAAAGATATAAATTTTTATTTTATTTTTATCAAATAAATATTAGTTATATGAAAATGTATTAATTATATATCATAACTATATCATTATTTTGACAAATAATAAAGTTTTCATTTAAAAATATATAATTAAATATATTTTATCAAATTAATAATAAGACATATAAATTAGGAAATATATCATTAATAATAAAATATAAACTTATTCGATTACGATTATATGTTTTAATAGATAAACAATTGATATAGGTTCATGAATCTGAGGCCAACCTTATACTTGATCAATGATGTTATATGTATTTTTACTACAAAATACATTATGTGAGTTTCATTTGCTCCCTTTTTAATTGCTTTTGCAATATATATTTTTGGGTTGAGAATACATGCGCTGCATTTATAAATGTTTACAAAATAGACACAAGTACTTAAAAATATATTCTACGTTGAGTTGTACCACTGGCATATTTCCCTGTAGCTTGGTAACTACTATTTACATGAGTATTGTAAACGCGAATCCTGTTGATAGATCTATCGGGCCTGACAACCCCAACCGGACTGGACGACCAGTATTCAACGGTTGCACAGTACTTCGTTTTGTTACTACACTTGGTACAGTGTAGGGAGATTTCATAATAAAGGGAATATGCGACGTTGATTAAATGTTAAGTATGGTTACCAAGTGCTCAACCACTTAGAATGCTTTACATACACTTGCGAGTGTATTATGTTTATGATTATGAAATCTTGTGGTCTATTAAAATATTGAAATGATTGTTATGATAAACCTATGAACTCACCAACCTTTTGGTTGACACTTTAAAGCATGTTTATTCTCAGGTACGAATTAAGTCTTCCGCTGTGCATTTGCTCAATTTAAGGACATTACTTGGAGTCGATCATCGTAATGGGACCAAATGTTGATGACTTCGTCCAGGGGGATAAGGACGGGTTGTTACAACTCTTAATATTCTGTATGATTAACTTGTTTCATTTGACTATTTTAAAGGAAATGGCACCGACTACTCGACACACCTTGAATATGAGCGAAGAGGAATTTCGTGCCTTTCTTGCTTCAAACATAGCCGCAGTACAGGCCGCATTACATACCAACAATAACTCTGAATCTAGCAATACAGCTAACGGCGCAAGAAATCATGTAGGATGCTCCTACAAGGAATTCACTGCCTGCAAACCTTCAGAATTTGATGGGACCGAAGGACCAATCGGATTGAAACGGTGGACCGAGAAAGTTGAATCGGTGTTTGCCATAAGTAAGTGTGCTGAAGGATACAAAGTGAAGTACACTACGCGTACCTTCACAGGTATTGCGTTAACATGGTGGAATACCTATCTAGAGCAAGTGGGACAAGATGCTGCTTACGCACTACCGTGGTCAGCATTCAAGCACTTGATGAACGAGAAGTACCGTCCCAGAACCGAGGTCAATAAGCTCAAGTCAGAACTTAGAGGGTTACGAACACAGGGATTCGATATTACTTCGTACGAAAGACGATTCACAGAATTGTGCCTATTGTGTCCGAGAGCGTTCGAAGATGAGGAAGAGAAGATCGACGCGTTTGTGAAAAGGGTTACCGGAGAGAATCCAAGAAGATATAAGTTCACACGAGCCTGCCTCCATACAAAGGGCATGTAGAATGGCTCACAAACTAGTGAACCAGATTGAGGGAAGAATTAAAGAACAGGCGGCCGAAGAGGCCAACGTGAAGCTAGTCAAAAGAAAGTGGGAGGAAAACGGTGATAAGAGTCACCAAAACAACAACAACTATCCCAACAATCGCAACATCAATGGCAACATCAATCGCAACTACAACAAACGGCACAACAACAACAACAAAAACAATCATCCCAACAACAATAACAACCGCAACAACAACAACAACAACAACAACAACAATCAGAAGCAGCTATGCCAAAGGTGTGAAAAGTATCACTCAGGGTTCTGCACCAAATTTTGCAACAAGTGTAAAAGAAATGGTCATAGCGCAGCGAAGTGTGAGGTCTACGGACCAGGGGTTAATAGAACAAAAGGAACAAATGGTGTCGGAACGAGTAATGGCGGAGCAAGTAGTGTCGGAGCAAGTTATGCCAATGTAGTTTGTTATAAATGTGGAAAATCGGGTCACATTATTAGAAATTGCCTGAACCAGGAGAACACGAATAGACAAGGCCGCGGAAGAGTTTTCAATATTAATGCGGCAGAGGTACAGGAAGACCCGGAGCTTGTTACAGGTACGTTTCTTATTGACAATAAATCTGCTTATGTTTTATTTGATTTGGGTGCGGATAGAAGCTATATGAGTAGAGATTTTTGTGCAAAATTAAGTTGTCCATTGACACCGTTGGATAGTAAATTTTTACACGAATTAGCAAACGGTAAATTAATTTCAGCAGATTATATATGCCGAAATCGAGAAATTAAACTGGGTAGCGAAATATTTAAGATTGATTTGATACCAGTAGAGTTAGGGTGTTTTGATGTAATAGTTGGCATGGACTGGCTGAAGGAGATGAAAGCAGAGATCGTATGTTACAAAAATGCAATTCGCATTGTACGAGAAGAAGGAGAACCCTTAATGGTGTACGGAGAAAAGGGCAACACGAAGCTACATCTTATTAGTAATTTGAAGGCACAAAAACTAATAAGAAAAGGTTGCTATGCTGTTCTAGCACACGTCGAGAAAGTACAAACTGAAGAAAAGAGCATCAATGATGTTTCCGTCGCAAAAGAATTTCCCGATGTATTTTCGAAAGAATTACCGGGACTACCTCCACATCGATCTGTTGAATTTCAAATAGATCTTGTACCAGGAGCTGCACCAATAGCTCGTGCTCCTTACAGACTCACACCCAGCCAGATGAAAGAACTGCAAAGCCAACAGCAAGAACTATTAGAATGTGGTTTCATTCGACCAAGCACATCACCATGGGGAGCTCCTGTTTTGTTTGTCAAGAAGAAGGATGGTACATTTAGGTTGTGTATTGACTACAGAGAGTTGAATAAACTTACCATCAAAAACCGTTATCCACTGCCGAGAATTGACGACTTATTTGATCAACTACAAGGCTCTTCGGTTTATTCGAAAATTGATTTACGTTCTGGATATCATCAAATGCGAGTAAAGGAGGATGATATTCCAAAAACTTCTTTTAGGACGCGTTATGGTCATTACGAGTTTATGGTTATGCCTTTGGATTGACTAACGCACCAGCTGTGTTCATGGACCTTATGAACCGAGTGTGTGGGCCATATCTTGACAAGTTTGTCATTGTTTTCATCGATGACATACTTATTTACTCAAAGAATGATCAAGAGCACGAAGAACATTTGAGAAAAGTGCTAGAAGTATTGAGGAAAGAAAAACTGTACACTAAGTTTTCAAAGTGTACATTTTGGTTGAAAGAAGTTCAATTCCTCGGTCACATAGTGAACAAAGAAGGTATCCAGGTGGAACCGGCAAAGATCGAAACCGTTGAAAAGTGGGAAACCCCAAAAACTCCGAAGCATATACGTCAATTTTTAGGATTGGCTGGTTACTACAGAAGATTCATCCAAGATTTCTCCAAAATAGCAAAACCCTTGACTGCATTAACGCATAAAGGGAAGAAATTTGAATGGAAGGATGAACAAGAGAAGGCGTTTCAGTTATTGAAGAAAAAGCTAACTACGGCACCTATATTGTCATTGCCTGAAGGGAATGATGATTTTGTGATTTATTGTGACGCATCAAAGCAAGGTCTCGGTTGTGTATTAATGCAACGAACGAAGGTGATTGCTTATGCGTCTAGACAATTGAAGATTCACGAACAAAATTATACAACTCACGATTTGGAATTGGGTACTGTTGTTTTTGCATTAAAGACTTGGAGGCATTATTTATATGGAGTCAAAAGTATTATATATACCGACCACAAAAGTCTCCAACATGTATTTAATCAGAAGCAACTGAATATGAGACAACGCAGGTGGATTGAACTGTTGAATGATTATGATTTTGAGATTTGATACCACCCGGGGAAGGCTAATGTGGTAGCCGACGCTTTGAGTAGAAAGGACAGAGAACCTATACGGGTAAAAGCTATGAATATAATTATTCGTACTAACCTTACTACTCAAATAAAGGAGGCGCAACATGGGGTTGTAAAAGAAGGAAAGTTGAAGAATGAGATACCCAAAGGATCAGAGAAACATCTTAATATTCGGGAAGACGGAACCCGATATAGGGCTGATAGAATTTGGGTACCAAGGTTTGGAGATGTGAGAGAAATGGTACATAAAGAAGCACATAAATCCAGATATTCAATACATCCCGGAGCGGGGAAGATGTATAAAGATCTCAAGAAACACTTTTGGTGGCCGGGTATGAAAGCCGATATTGCTAAATAAGTAGGAGAATGTTTGACGTGTTCTAAGGTCAAAGCTGAACATCAGAAACCATCAGGTCTACTACAACAACCTGAAATCCCGGAATGGAAATGGGAAAACATTACCATGGATTTCATTACTAAATTGCCAAGGACTGCAAGTGGTTATGATACTATTTAAGTAATAGTTGATCGTCTCACCAAGTCAGCACACTTCCTGCCAATGAGAGAAGATGACAAAATGGAGAAGTTGGCGTGATTGTATTTGAAGGAGGTTGTCTCCAGACATGGAATACCCGTCTCTATTATCTCTGATAGGGATGGTAGATTTGTTACAAGGTTCTGGCAGACGTTGCAACAAGCATTGGGGACTCGTCTAGACATGAGTACTGCCTATCATCCACAAACTAATGGGTAGAGCGAAAAGAAGATACAAACGTTTGAAGACATGCTACGAGCATGTGTTATTGATTTCAGAAACAGTTGGGATCGACACCTACCATTAGCAGAATTTTCCTACAACAACAGTTATCATTCTAGTATTGAGATGGCGCCGTTTGAGGCACTTTATGGTAGAAAGTGCAGGTCTACAATTTGTTGGAATAAAGTGGGGGATAGACAGATTACGGGTCCGGAGATAATACAAGAAACTACCGAGAAAATCATCCAAATTCAACAACGATTGAAAACCGCCCAGAATCGACAAAAGAGCTACACGGACAGTAAAAGAAAAGATATAGAGTTTGAAATTGGAGAAATGGTCATGCTTAAGGTTTCACCTTGGAAAGGCATTGTTCGATTTGGTAAACGGGGGAAACTAAATCCAAGGTACATTGGACCATTCAAGATTATAGATCGTGTCGGACCAGTAGCTTACCAACTGGAGCTACCTCAACAACTCGTGGCTGTACATAACACTTTCCACGTCTCGAATTTGAAGAAATATTTTGCTAAAGAAGATCTCACTATTCCGTTGGACGAAATCCAAATCAATGAAAAACTTCAATTCATTGAAGAGCCCGTCGAAATAATGGATCGTGAGGTTAAGAGACTTAAGCAAAACAAGATACCGATTGTTAAGGTTCGATGGAATGCTCGTAGAGGACCTGAGTTCACCTGGGAGCGTGAAGATCAGATGAAGAAGAAATACCCGCATCTATTTCCAGAAGATTCGTCAACACCTTCAACAGCTTAAAATTTCGGGACGAAATTTATTTAACGGGTAGGTACTGTAGTGACCCGAACTTTTCCATGTTTATATATATAAATTGAGATTGATATTTACATGACTAAATGTTTCCAACGTGTTAAGCATTCAAACTTGTTAAGACTTGATTAAATGAAATAAGTTTCATATAGACAATTGATCACCCAAGTTGACCGGCGATTCACGAACGTTACAAAATTGTGAAAACTACATGTTGTGGTATATATAGACATATATATATATATGGTTGATATGAGATTATGATGAGTAAGTATCTCACTAAGTATATTAACAATGTGTGATATACATAAGAAATGAGATTACTAAGTTAAGAAACTCGAAATGATATATATAACGATTATCGTTATGATAACGTCTACTAAATACATATGTATCATATTAAGATATTGATACACTATATTTAACATGATAAAATGATATTTAAATATATCATTAAGTGTGTTAACAATGAACTACATATGTAAAAACAAGACTACTAACTCAAGAATTACGAAACGAGACTTATATGTAACGATTATCGTTGTAACGATATTTTAATGTATGTATCATATTAAGAGATATTCATACATCATAATATCATGATAACATAATAATTTAACATCTCATTTGATATAATAAACATTGGGTTAACAACATTAATTGAGATCGTTAACTTAAAGGTTTCAAAACAACACTTACATGTAACGACTAACGAAGACTTAACGACTCCATTAGAATATATATACATGTTGTTTTTTGATATGTATTCTTACACTTTTGAAAGACTTCAAGACACATATCAAAGTACTTCTACTTAACAAAAATGCTTACAATTACATCATCGTTCAGTTTCATCAACAATTCTACTCGTATGCACCCGTATTCGTACTCGTACAATACACAGCTTTTAGATGTATGTACTATTGGTATATACACTCCAATGATCAGCTCTTAGCAGCCCATATGAGTCACCTAACACATGTGGGAACCATCATTTGGCAACTAGCATGAAATATCTCATAAAATTACAAAAATATTAGTAATCATTCATGACTTATTTACATGAAAACAAAATTACATATCCTTTATATCTAATCCATATACCAACGACCAAAAACACCTACAAACACTTTCATTCTTCAATTTTCTTCATCTAATTGATCTCTCTCAAGTTCCATCTTCAAGTTCTAAGTGTTCTTCATAAATTCCATAAGTATAGTTTCATAAAAATCAAGAATACTTCCAAGTTTGCAAGTCTACTTCCAAGCTTTCTAATCCATTCCAAGTAATCATCTAAGATCAAGGAACCTTTGTTATTTACAGTAGATTATCTTTCTAATTCAAAGTAATATTCATATTCAAACTTTGATTCAATTTCTACAACTATAACAATCTTATTTCGAGTGAAAATCTTACTTGAACTGTTTTCGTGTCATGATTATGCTTCAAGAACTTTCAAGCCATCCAAGGATCCTTTGAAGCTAGATCCATTTTTTTCATTTCCAGTAGTTTTATCCAAAAAACTTGAGGTAGTAATGATGTTCATAACATCATTCGATTCATACATATAAAGCTATCTTATTCGAAGGTTTAAACTTGTAATCACTAGAACATAGTTTAGTTAATTCTAAACTTGTTCGCAAACAAAATTTAATCCTTCTAACTTGACTTTTAAAATCAACTAAACACATGTTCTATATCTATATGATATGCTAACTTAATGATTTAAAACCTGGAAACACGATGAACACCATAAAATCGGATATACGCCGTCGTAGTGAAACCGGTGGATGTTTTGGTTTGGATAATTAAAAACTATGATAAACTTTGATTTAAAAGTTGTTCTTCTGGGAAAATGATTTTTCATATGAACATGAAATGTATCCAAAAATCTTGGTTAAACTCAAAGTGAAAGTATGTTTTTCAAAATGGTCATCAATATGTCGTTCTTTCGACGGAAATGACTACCTCTTTAGTAATTGACATGTAACTTAAATTTTCGACTATAAACCTATACTTTTTATGTTAGGATTCTTAAATTATAGTTCAATATGAAACCATAGCAATTTGATTCACTCAAAACGGATTTAAAATGAAGAAGTTATGGGTAAAACAAGATTGGATATTTTTGATCTTTTTAGCTACGAGAAATGTTTAACAAATATATACAAATCATATCCTAGCTAACTTATATTGTATTATACATGTATTCTAATATATTATGTAATCTTGGGATACCATAGACACGTATACAAATGTTTTGACATATCATATCGACCCATGTATATATATTATTTGGGACAACCATAGACACTCTATATGCAGTAATGTTGGAGTTAGCTATACAGGGTTGAGGTTGATTCCAAAAATATATATACTTTGAGTTGTGATCTAGCCTGAGACGTGTATACACTGGGTCGTGGATTGATTTGAGATAATATATATCGATTTATTTCTGTACATCTAACTGTGTTCAACTAGTTGTAGGTTATTAACGAGGACAGCTGACTTAATACACTTAAATATTTAAAACATAATAAAAATGGTTGTAATTATATTTTGATCATACTTTGATATATATGTACATATTGGTATAGGTTCGTGAATCGATCCGTGACCAAGTCTTATTTCCGAGGAAGGAAATATCTGTGAAAGTGAGTTATAGTCCCACTTTTAAAATCTAATATTTTTGGGATGAGAATACATGCAGATTTTATAAATGATTTACAAAATAGACACAAGTACGTGAAACTACATTCTATGGTTGAATTATTGAAATCGAATATGCCCCTTTTTATTAAGTCTGGTAATCTAAGAATTAGGGAACAGACACCCTAATTGACGCGAATCCTAAAGATAGATCTATTGGGCCTAACAAACCTCATCCAAAGTACCGGGTGCTTTAGTACTTCGAAATTTATATCATATCCGAAGGGTGTTCCGGAATGATGGGGATATTCTTATATATGCATCTTGTTAATGTCGGTTACCAGGTGTTCACCATATGAATGATTTTTATCTCTATGTATGGATGTGTATTGAAATATGAAATCTTGTGGTCTATTGTTACGATTTGATATATATAGGTTAAACCTATAACTCACCAACATTTTTTGTTGACGTTTAAAGCATGTTTATTCTCAAGTGAATACTAAGAGCTTCCGCTGTTGTATACTAAAATAAGGACAAGATTTGGAGTCCATGTTTGTATGATATTGTGTAAAAACTGCATTCAAGAAACATATGTCGATGTAATATATTTCTATTGTAAATCATTATGTAATGGTCGTGTGTAAACAGTATATTTTAGATTATTATTATTTGATAATCTACGTAATGTTTTTAAAACCTTTATTGATAAAATAAAGGTTATGGTTGTTTTAAAAATGAATGCAGTCTTTGAAAAACGTCTCATATAGAGGTCAAAACCTTTCAACGAAATCAATTAATATGGAACGTTTATAATCAATATGAACGGGACATTTCAGAAGACCAGGAAGATCTTCAGGAAACACATCGGGAAAGTCTTTAACTACTGGTACATCTTCAATACACTTCTCTTTCGATTCGATCATCTTAACGTGGGCTAGAATAGCTGGATAACCTTTCATAAGATATTTGCGGGTTTTAAAACAGGAGATAATGTTGAGATTAGAACCACTCTTGTCACCTTGAATGACTAGAGTCTCTCTATTTCCCAACGAAATGTTAACGATTTTATCAAAACACAAGATTGCAGCATGTAATGGACGTAACCAATCCATTCCAACTACGACATCAAAACTTCCGAGCTCGACCGGTAAAAGGTCTATCTTAAATTCTTTGTTGGCTAAGATTAGGTTGCAGTTTTTATAGAGTTTATCGACTTTCATGATCTTTCCATTGGCTACTTCTACTAATAGTTTAGATTCTAATGGTTGAGGCTTTTCAGTAAATAGGGTACAAAATTTACTAGACACGTAACTTTTGTCGGCACCCATATCAAATAAAATAGTTGCATAACAATTATTGAAAAGATACGTACCCATGATGACCTCATCTTCATCTCGGGCTTCAGCAGCAGTAAGAACAAATGCACGACCCTTTGCAGCGGTAGTATTGGCTCCAGTAGTGGGATTATCTTTCTTCTTAGGACAATTTGGACTAATGTGTCCCTTTTCTCCACAAGTGTAACAAGTAGGAGGAGCTTTGGCAGGAACAATAGCTTTATCCTTTGGAGGAGTCTTACACGTCTTAGTAACGTGTCCCACTTTCTTACACAACAAACAAGTAGCAGTACACCGCCCCGGGTGATGCCTTTCACAACGAATACAAAAAGGATAAGTGCCCTTATAATTCGTTCTTGTACTATCTGCCGGCTTCTTACTAACATTTTGAGTTGAACCTTAAGATGGCTCAAACTTCCTTTTACCTTCATTGCTCTTAGTGTCAACCTGCTTATTAGCCGACGCCCTTCTTCTCTTGGCCAACATCAGATTTTGTGCCATGAGAATCACAGCATCAAGAGTAACCTTCTCGGCAGCGATAACATTCCCCTGAACATATTCGGGGAGACCTTCAATATACCTTTCAATCCTTCTTGCTTCGGTAGGAAACATCTCGGGACACAAAGTTGAAAGCTCGAGAAAACGATTGGTGTAGCTTTCAATATCAGTACCCTTCACCTTGAGTTCCCAGAACTCGGCTTCAAGTTTTTGAACTTCACTTCTCGGACAGAATTTATTAACCATCATGCTTTTGAGTTCATCCCATGGGATTGCATTAGCATTGTCAATTCCCACGGACTTAGCATGAGCAGTCCACCAAGTCAAAGCATTGCCAGCTAATGAGCTAGTGGCATATTTGACCCGATCGTTATCCCCGCAGTTGCAAATGCGAAAGATGGACTCTAGCTTCTCGAACCATCGAACTAGTTCGACAGCCTCTTCATTTCCCTTGAAAGCGGGAGGGTGGCAGTTTGTAAAGTCCTTGTAAGAACAAGGTTTCGGTTGAGGATTAACATTATTAGCTTGAGCGTTGCCTTGGGCGGCAGCAAGCAACTGTTGGAATTGCTCAGTGGTCAATACGATGTTGTTAACAGTAGGTGTAGCTGGACGAACCATAGTGTCACTACATAGAAGTGAACATAAGTTTGGTAAGGTGACAAGTTAGAAGTTTGAGCAATTATAAGTATGAATAAAATAAAGGATTGATATTGCATGATATTAATAGAACACTTTATATTATTAGAAAGAGGCATTAAATAAACCTTTTTAATACACGATTCAGAAATAGAAATAGTTTAAGGCATAGCCTTTACATAGACAAGAAATTGGAAAAATAAACTAGGAAATATTAAGATTGAAGTAATCTTCATATTTCTTCTTCTCGTCCTCAACCTTCTTTATAAACTCATCAAATTTCTCGTTCCTCGCCTTTTGCTTCTCATAGAGATACTCGAGGTTATCATAGAGGTTAGTAACGCGGTTGTTGACTGTGTTGTTATCGTACCCCTTTAGAGCAAGCTGCTCGTTGACTCGATTTCTTTCCATATCCAACCAGAAATCAACATTCTCCTTGAGATGAGCAAGTGATTGCTTTCCCCAACGGGTGTTACGTTCTTCCTCATACTTCACCAACTTTACCTCTTTCTTTAACTCCGCATTCTCCTCCAAAAGTTTCTTGATCACTAGGTCCTTTTCATCCATTCGAGCCTCAATCCTTGCAACATGGCGAAGCAAACCATCGATGTTCTTCTAGGTAGTCGTTCGCAGATTCATGATTTCACACATGGCATCATGGTTATCATAAGAAGGAGATCGGGCTCTTTTCTTAGACGGGCCATCTTCGTTAAAATCAGCAGGGCGCTTCCCCTTGTCTTCAATTCTTGGGGTTGGGTAGTAGTCGGGAGACTTAAGTAAAGTATTCGGACTATAGTTTGGTGAGGGAGGACCACCAAGACCATAAGGTGGGCTTTGGACTCATCTCGAAGTTGAAGAGTGTCCAACACCTACTTCGGTGGTAGGGTTGAAGCTAGCCATTTCTTCAGAAGATTTGAAGAGAGTCATTTTATTTGGTTGATTAACGCTTGAGCTTGACATCCTAACATTAGGAAAGAGACTTTGATTAGAATCTTTGAGTCAAGTTTAGTAAAGCATAAGTGTTAAGATTATAAGGCAATCCTAAGTGCTTTAAGTCTAAGGCAGGAAAGGTTATAGTTTCCTAGATTGCTAAGGCACCCTAGCTAGCAAATAAGGCACACATAAAGATGCAATCCTGGTTCTCTATAACAGTCTGGTTATGTTCTGAGACCAATCTATCACACCCCCAGTTAGGGCCTGGGTGAATGTGACATTAATATCAAATAAATCAACATATTATAATATACGAGAACAATACTAAATGATAAGAATAAACTTTATTGAGTACGCAGCGGAAAATGAAATGTCGTTACAATAATGGAAATTACAATAAAGTAATTGTTTCAAATGCAAGAATAATAAATGCAATATCTCTTGATCCTAAGTCCAAGTAGCATCACATAAGCAGTAGGTAAATAAGCTTGATCAATCAGCACCTGAGACAAACATGCAAAAGTGTCAACCAAAAAGGTTGAGTGAAGTTCATAGGTTTAACAAAAATGTTTGACCGTTGTTTTAGACCACAAGATTTAGTTTATAAAGTTGATCTCGCAGGGATCAAAAAAGTTATGCCAATTCGTGATATTTAGACTAAACGTTCAAAGTTTGCCCCAATGACAAGTTGTGTCTATACTTGTCGGTTTAATTTCATTATTAAGTAATACAATGACTTGGTCAAATGTATCGGGGACGTTACTCCCGATAGGCCTACCCCCAATAATTAAGAATACATTTAACGAGCAATTAAAAATATCACTGTAGAGACTTAGTCGGACATAGCCGGGTATAGCATAGTTTAACAGTTGGTACTTGTGTCTAAATTGTAAATAGTAAAAGTAGTATGTGTCTCATCCCAAAAAGTTAAATAAGTTACATGCAAATAAAGAGTGGGGCTTTGAGTTCACCTTAGTAAGTAGAGAGAGATCGTTATTCCTCGGAATAGAAAGTTTAGATGAATGAGCAGAAAGTCAACCTAAGGACATTTAAGAGTAGTTAAGTGTTTGCCCAAGTTTAAGTTTAAGTATGAAAGTGTTTTAAGTATAGTTTATTTTACTAAGTTCCATTCTTAGTGAGTTTCTACTTTTAGCAAGTTTCCACTTTTAGTAGTTTCCACTTTTAGTAAGTTAGTGTCAAACACTAGTGAATTGTCCTTAATAAGTCTACCACCTATTAAGTGTGAAGATAACTAGGTGTATAATTACTATAGTCGGGTTGATATTGTGGACCATACCCAAACATCTATGCCACCGCCGAGTCACTAGAATGACAAATTGTTACCGGTTGGCCAAGGATTTCTTGACCAAAATCTAAGTTTGGCATTGGTAATCCACAAGCGTCCCATAGTGGTACCAAGAATCACCCTAGGCCTTAAGCAACGTCGATGTTTAAGTAATTTCACGCTATCGTGAATGACTATTGTAATCGTATAATATAATATAATAGTATATTATATGTGTTAGTAATAATATAAGTGTATAAGTGTTATATAATAATATTAGGGTTTTAGTAAATTAATATAGTAATAGTAATTAATGATTAGGGTTAATTAATTAAAGTAGTATTTAATGATTAGGGTTTTAATTAATGTATTAGGGTTTTAATAAATTAGGGTTTTAGTTATTTAATATATATATATATATATATATATATATATATATATATATATATATATGTATATATATATATATAGTATTTTTATTTTATTTTTTATATAAACCGTATGTATATGTGTATATATAAAAATATTTTTTTTATATGTATATATATATATGTATCGAATATGCATATGTATATATGTATATACTTTGTTTCCTTATTTAAACACTAACAAATCTTTTATCACATCTTCTAGGTTTTAAATATCAAACACCCTTTTTTTTTCGATCGATTAATACACACACATATTTAAAAAAAAAATTCTTTCATGTATATATATATATATATATATATATATATATATCTATGCGTGTACATGTATATAATGTATATGTATATAAATTAACAAGATTGTAACATGAATATGAACAAAGATCAAAGGTTATGTAAATAAGTTTAGGGTTTATGTTATACCTTGAAGATTTGAAGATGTTAACAAAAGAAAAGAAGAAACACTTGAAGATGAAGATCAAAGCACTCCTATAATCAAGAACACCTTGAAGATCTTTGAAGAACGCGAAGAACGAGCTTGAAGATCACTTGAAAACCCTTGAAGATGATGATGATTTTCGATGGTGGTGGTGGTGATTTTCGGTTTTTGGCCGAAAATAAGAGAGAGAGGGGGAGATTTGAGAGAGATTTGTGATTTTGATTTGGTACAAGAAAATAGTTTAGCTTATGTCTCTATTTATAGGAGTGATTAGAGAATTCTAGAATTAGGGTTTAATTAAAAATTACTTTGGGAACAAGTTAGGTTAAATGAGGAGGTGATGGGGTTGCTTGGGCCGAAAATTTGGAGGGCAAAATGGTAATTTTACCCCCTTTAAAATCGGCTAGGGTTTGCATGGGAGGAGTCGGGATTTTTCACTTTAGTCCTTGTATCTTAAATAAGCTTAAATGATCCCTAACTTATCCAAGTTTAATTATTTAAGTGTACAAGGTTTATGGTTATTTATTTTGTTCACAAAAATTAATAAGCTCATTATTTTTATCTTTTTTTATTAACTTTTCAGTTATTACACAAAGTTAATTAATATTGCTTTATAATTCTTAACGCTTAACAATTATTGATTATAGTTTAATCATTAAGTTTTAGTTATATAGTTTGGCATTTAATAAGAAAAAATATAGAATGGAAAAATGAGGGTCGTTATACAAATACGATTACTATAAATACATTTAGTATAAATACGTTTAGTATAAATACGAAGATTAAGAGAATAAACATATTATGCATAAATAATAAATTTTAAGAATAAACATTAATATGCATGAAATAAATAATGATTAATTGCATAAGTAATCATAAATGTTAGATAACATAAATATAAATGTTAGTGAAGTTAATAAGAGTTAGATTACAGAAATATAATTCAGACGGTATAACCGACCATATATAACTTAAATAACATAAATATAAATGTTAGTGAAGTTAATAAAAGTTAGATTACAAAAATATAATTCAAGCGGTATAACCGACCATATATAACTTAAATAACATAAATATAAATGTTAGTGAAGTTAATAAAAGTTAGATTACAGAAATATAACTTAGGCGGTATAACCGACCACATATAACTTAAATAACATAAATATAAATGTTAGTGAAGTTAATAAAAGTTAGATTATAGAAATATAATTTTACTTATGATGATAATAATATTTACCTTACTAATAAATAATAGAAGATATCGTTAAAGAATTTCTTACCTTGATTAGTGACTTGTGCTTGCTTAGATAAACCTTGATTATACGGAGCACTTCGTGCTGATAACGTGTTGTAATTTATTAGTTTATAACTACTTTTTGGCTTAAGCTTATACAATACTTAAATATGAAAGAGTGGTAATGGAGAGGAAGAGGAATATATATATTTCATATATATGTAAGAATGGTGCACAAAACTAATTACATCCGCGTACATATATATACTACAATTTTGATATTGTGCATAGTCAATCATATTTATGTTAGGTGAAATAGTTATATGATTAAAATTGTGCAGCCATTTGTTGACTTTGAATATCATAATATATATATATATATATATATATATATATATATATATATATATATATATATATATATATATATATATAGGCGGAGAGAGAGGGATGCATGTGGATGCTTTGCATCCCCCAACTTTTCAAATAAGCGAATTATAGTGTGTTATAAATTGTATATTAGTTGTCAATATCCTCAAATAATAAACACGAGCATCCCTTAGATATCTCATAGTTACGATGTATATATGAAAATTTTATGTCGATATTCAATTTTTGTGAAATGCATTCCCTATGTGCGAATCCTGGCCTCGCCTGTGTGTGTGGGGTCTTGGATTCAAAATTCATTAACAGTCCTTCTTGAAGTGAAGTGAGTAAAGAAATGACCAAAAATAATCGCAAGATAATAAAGATCGATCACGCATATTTGAACAATAAGTGAAAACCTTCTCCCGTAAGAAAAGCAAAAGAATACAACTTTTAATCTATGGGAATGAACCTATGAATTAAAGGTGTTTTCGAGAAAAGGCTTCGTGGACTTTACACAATCAAAAAGACGATCATCATTAAACTTAAAAGTCCATATCTAAATTATTTAAGTATCAAATTCACACCCTAAAACTTTTCTAATGATTAACCGATAGCGTTTAATCTAAAACAGCTAATTTTGTTGGATGATCATGATTCAACAACTTATTTTTATGACTAACTAAAGCAAATACAGTGATCAATCTATTTCATCGAGTAAAAGTAACAGCTTACTATATTGTTTTACCTTTAACTCTTTAAGTTTATTACCCGGTCATATATTAATGGATTTATTTAAGGATAGTCGTAATAACTATACTTAACAAGATAATTTATACAATAAGAAAAGTTCATGGATGTAAGTAAAATATATATTTGTGTTGGTTATTTACATTGTACGATTAAATTATGCATATTTTAAATTATTAAGCATAACCTTTAATTTAGACTTTAGCATTATGTTTAGAAAAACTCTATATTAATATATTAGTTTTTCAATTATTTATTTGTTACACCGAAAATCCGTGTAATTTCTCAATTTGTCAACATACATACTTAGATAGATAGGAAAATTATCAACTCCCTTCTGATCAGTTTTTATTCTTCGTTACTTTATATCATCCATAAAGTAATAAGTAAATTTTTTTTTTTTTTTCTTTTTTAAACGATACTGCTACATAAGCACATACAAAGCGACATTTTGAGTGGTCCAAACAATTAGTGAGCACACCACAACCACCATCCTAATGTATGTATCCATATCTATGCATGTCTTTACCTATATATAAATAATTTCTTTTAAATTTTCAATTTACCCGGCCTCATTATCAACATAATCTCTTAAATTCTCTCTACTCTAACCAAGTATTTACATTCTTACAAGAATCATGAATTATGGTAGACTTGATCCACCAAACTCACAATTATCCCAACCTGAATTAACTCAACCACCAAAACCAATCCCAAAATCGAAATCGAAAGTAAAACTATTAGTATTCACGGCAATCATCCTTATTGTCGCGGCTGCAGTGACCGTGACACTAGGGGTGATTTTGCGCTCAAAGTCCTCCAGCCGATCCAGTTCAGGGATCCGCCCGAAACCAACAAAAGCCATTTCACGCGTTTGTAGTCGTACACTTTACCAAAATCTATGTGTTAACTCATTAGTCGATTTCCCGGGTTCACTCGTTGCCTCGGATAAAGAACTCGTTCACATTTCAGTAAACATGACACTTCAACACGTCGGAAAGGCATTATACACGTCTACCGATATCAATAACCTTGATATGGATACACATGTACGGTCAGCATACAATGATTGTCTAGAGCTTCTAGAAGATTCCATTGATCAGCTTCAGCATTCATTGACAATAGTAGCGCCCGGCGAGCCTGGTTCACCGGGCGCTACTGATGATAGTGACGCGCTAGGCCGCGTGGGATCCCCTGAGGACATAATGACGTGGCTGAGTGCGTCACTAACCAATCAGGACACTTGTACTGACGGATTATCCGAGGCCGAAGAAAGTGTGGTTAAGGATAAAATGTCTGACAAGCTCAAGGATTTATCCGAGCTTGTTAGTAACAGTTTGGCGATATATTCGTCAGTCGGTGACGGTGACGGAGAAGAATATGGTGGGGTCCCGACACAAAATCGACGTCGGAGGTTAATGTCGGAAGATAGTTCCGGCGAGTTTCCGGGATGGATGAGTAGGAAAGATAGGAGGTTGATGCAGACGCCGGCAATCGGAATTCAAGCTGACATAGTGGTGTCAAAAGACGGTGGAAATGGCACGTGCAAAACGATTGAAGAGGCGATTAAAAAGGCACCAGAAAAAAGTAAACGGCGGTTTATAATTTACGTTAAGGCAGGAAGGTAAAATTTAGATTCACCTTTTTGTTTGGTCCTTTTTTATACGTCGTTTCACGTAACTAACTTTTGGTCTGGTAGAAAGACACTAACACTATTGTCAGTTTTTAGATTTCTCGTACTGTAGTAAAAGTCTTCCAAAATATTTTAAAATATATAAATATAAATAATGTACGGAGCATAATATATGAATATGATATGAATTATTAGTAAAATAATGGTAGTAACGATAGATGGGTTTTTTAATTTTGACATGTAGTGTTACTTCTAGATAACTTTTATTAAATGAAATTGATTGAATATGTGAAATGGGGTGTAAGTTTGACGCATGGAATTATTAAAAATTAGAATTAGAATTTATATTATAATAGGGAGTTAATATAAAGAACATGCATTTTCTACACCATGTCACAATCATTCTTGGTCCATTTTAAAGTCGTAAAATTGAATTATTTCATTCACAATTTAATAATATTCGTTTTTTAATCATAAAATTGTCCATTATTTACTTTATGGCATCATTTAGTTTAGATTTAACGTTGTAGACATGTACTAGATGTACTAAATATTTAAAGTATAATAAATATGATTAGTTCTTTTATCCATACTTATGACAAATAAGAACATATCCTACACTATGATTCCCACTTTAAAGTCGTGACACAGATTTATTTATATTCTAAATATACGTTTCTATATAAAAACGCTACTTTATTTACTTTCTAGCATAACAATCAATACTAATACTAATGTACATATTATATATTTAGAAATAATAGAATATATTTATATTCATTTATAAACGAAAAATGATTATTCTTTACTTACAAAAAACATTAGAAAGAGATGGGTTATATACATGTAAGTAATAAATTTCAATTATTTACGTGTGCTTTAATATTCAAAAGTACAAAAAAGTTGAGAATTTAATTTTGTAGGTACGAAGAGAAGGATTTAAAAGTGGGAAGAAAGAAAACCAATTTGATGTTCATAGGAGATGGAAAGGGAAAAACAGTAATTACAGGAGGAGTAAGTGTAGCTGACCATGTGACAACATTCCACACCGCATCTTTTGGTACCCATCAAATTGGCCTAATTCCATGTTCTTGATATCACTTCATGATCATATATATGTACATTATGAATTAATATTTGTACCTTCAACTATGCAGCCGCGACTGGCGCAGGGTTCATGGCTCGTGACATAACATTCGAGAATTATGCTGGTCCGGGAAAACACCAAGCGGTTGCACTCAGAGTTGGTGCAGACCACTCGGTGGTTTACCGGTGCCAGATAATTGGGTATCAGGACACATTATATGTACACTCTCAACGTCAATTTTATCGGGAATGTGATATTTATGGGACGGTTGATTTTATTTTTGGAAACGCGGCCGTTGTTTTACAAAGTTGTAACATTTATGCCCGAAAACCAATGGACAAGCAAAAGGTAACCATCACGGCACAAAATCGTAAAGACCCTAATCAAAACACGGGGATTTCGATCCATTCATGCAGGCTTTTAGCGGATCATGATCTTGTGGCCTCAAAGGGAAGTTTTCAAACGTTTCTTGGGCGACCATGGAAAAAGTATTCAAGGACCGTTTACATGTTGTCGTACATGGGTGACCACATTGACCCACAAGGTTGGTTGGAATGGGATGGCACATTTGCACTTGATACATTATATTATGGTGAGTATATGAATAATGGGCCCGGTGCGGCTATTGGTAGACGGGTCAAATGGCCCGGTTATCGGGTCATCACATCCACTATAGAGGCTAGTCGGTTCACGGTGGCTAAGTTTATATACGGGTCGTCATGGTTGCCATCAACCGGAGTTGCTTTCTTGGCGGGTTTATCAGAATAATGTATATCAATTTACACGATTAATTAAGTAATTGGCATTTTACACGTCATATTATTATTTGCAAATTTTTTTGGTTAAATGTAGAATAATAATAAAGATGGTTACACCGAAGGGTAATGTTGGTAATAGAAGTTTAAGCGTGTGAAGTTCGTGATAATGAAATTTGTACCATTTATGAATTGAATTATTATTATTATGTTGTCGGTGGTATTAAATTGGAATTCAATGTTTTCCAAACGGAGTTTTTTATTTACGTTATATAGGAAATTTAGGGAAAGTTCATGGACCTATTTGTATCCTTTTTACCACAAAGTTTCTTTAATTAACAATAAATTAATCAATTACGATTTGATCGAGTTTTGGTTTAATTTGGTATATATATTGTAACTGTATATGAAGTTTTAAAGTGCGTGAGAATAGCTTGCTTTAAAAGACCAAAGAAGCGTCAATGGTGTAGGGCTTTATATGTTTACATGTCTACATGTGACATGTTGCCGGGTGATTTTCATTTTATTAATAATATCTGCCTGGTGATTTTCACCTATTACAAAAGAAAAAAAAAAATACATGTGACGTGTTGCATGAACTGGTGATTTAAATGTCACTCAACTAGACAGTGTTGTATACTTTTACTTTTTCCGATTAGTTAGTTAAAAGCATTTGGATTACATAGTTAAATTACTTTTTCCAATTAGTTATAACTAGCATGATTGGCCCGCGCGATGCTGCGGTAACTTTCGAGTTGCATATTCATATTTGACGTAACGTTATGTGTTTACAGAATTAAAAATGCGTTGCTGCGGGTGTTTTTGAATTACACGTGATTAGTATACAGTATACCTAATGGCATGCACGATTTTAACGCCGGGAAAAATGCGTAATAAGGGGATGGAACCATCGATATGATATAGTTAGTTTGAGTTGTTTATTATATGTGCATATATATATATATATATATATATATATATATATATATATATATATATATATATATATATATATATATATATATATATATATATATGTGTGTGTGTGTGTGTGTGTGTGTGTGTGTGTGTGTGTGTGTGTGTGTGTGTGTGTGTGATAATCCGAAATATTTAGCGTTTTTTAAAAAGCGTCTGTTTCGCGTATAGTTAGTTGCGTTGTGTTCGTAAAGTTATTTCAAGTTGAAAGGTGACATTGGAGAAATTTAACTCGTAATGAGCCGGAATATAGGGCCCGTTAAAAATTTAGCCCGAAATATTTAACATTTTTTAGAAAGCGTCTGTTTCGTGTATAGTTAGTTGCGTTATGTTCGTAAAATTATTTCGAGTTGAACGGTGACGTCGGAGAAATTTAACTCGCGGCGAGCGAGAAGATACGGACAGTTAAAAATTTAGGTTGAGTTTGTTTTAGTTTTTGTAATAAAATAGTGATTTTACATTTTGTACCCCTAATATGGGGTAGGAATTGTATGTTTGTTTAATGTTTAGGAGGTGAAAATGTATTTTGTTTTGATGGTGCCGTTTTGAATGATTTTAGGCATTGGGCGACTAAATCTGGGGTGACAATTAGTATTATAAGGTAACTGGGTTAAAATTGTTGTTAGTAGCATAGTTGAATAACATCAATAGTAAAATTGTATATATATTCAATTGGAGAATTGAATGAACACTAAATACAATCCAAATATTCAATTGGAGAATTGAATGAGCAGTAAATACAATCCAATTTCGGCCCAATTAAAGCCCAATTTCGGCACACTTTTGCATTTAGTTTTAAAAACGTTTTTGTTTACAGATAAATATAAACTCTTTCATAAATTTAACAAAAACAGAAATGGTTCAATCGTTATAGTGTATACTTAGTAATGGGTCATGGGTTCTTATAGTGTATACTTAGTAATGGGTCATGGGTTCAATTCCCACCAACTCTCTCTCTTATTTTTTTACTTTCTTTTTTACCTATTAGCACCTTTTTTATTAAATCTTTTAAAATAACAACTTCAAATTTTTAATTCAATTCAATCTTTCTACTCTTCAAATACATTTTAATTTTTCTACTTAAACTATCTCACTTTTTATTATTTTATTCTTTTCTCAATTTTTTTACAATATTACTTTTATTATATTTTTTATTCTTCCTTTAAGACCTTTTTAAATTCTTCTCGCATTTTTTAAAAAAAATTTCAAATTTTTTATCGAACTTTTAACCCACTATTTCATTATATGATACGTTTAAAAGTATTCGCTCAACCATTTTTCTAAATTTTCTTCCCTTTACAATTATTTTTCTTAAAGATATTATAAATTGGATCATGCTACTTTAAAATTCGATAAGAGAATATAAGTGACGTTAACGGACTACTAAAAAGGAATCAATGTATAACATGCTTGGTAGAACCATGTATCCTTACTTTGTACTATATCGATAACATAGTATAAACAATGAGCAATGAGCAATGACCATAGAACTATGTACAAATGAAATTTTATGTCAATAATAAATATATCGTGTAACACGTCACTAGAAAGAAAAAACAACAACTCATGATTAGTCAACCGCGCTTCAGCCGCAGCGAAGCGCGGCTAACCACAAAACTCATTAAGTTCAAAGGGAAGCATTGAAGATATGCTTGACTTGACTTCAAGAATGGAACGTTAACTTTTAAGTATAGTATTTTTTGTTTTGATTTGTGTTTTGTCTCTTTAGTGTAGAAACAGGTGTTTTCGAGCATATGCAAGATAGACAATAGTTTAGGGTCCAAAAATCTAAAAGGCACAAAATTTAGAATATGTATATATATTTTTCTCAATATATTTAATTAAATCAAATAAAAAATTGTCAATTAAAGTTAAAATACTTTATTTTTAATAGTTAAATGCAATGCAAGTAAATAAATATATAAATTAGAGTATTATTTTTTTATGCATAGTAAAAAAAATAACGTATATGTGAGCCCATTATTATTTTCGTCTAGGGCCTTTTGATTGTTGAGACGGCCCTGCAAATGACATTACTTTTGGTTCGAGTAATATCAAGAAAGGCGAAGTCTTCGACATCATACGACTTTATGCTTTCTTTCTTTTTTTAGCGAAAACGAACAAAAAAATAGAAAACTCATCATCAAATTGAAGATCGAACTACGAAAACATGTAGAGCATAAACATGTAGAGCATAAACATGAAGAATTACAATGAAAAGTTACAACACAATTGAGAAAACCCAAAGAAATACTGATATTGCACATTTCTCATATATTTATCATGACAATATCCGTCATTTTTAGTCCATTCGGATACAGTTTTGGTTATTATTCGCGATTACTTGGAAGATTATTATTTGAGAGCCGAGAAGTGTTATTTGTTTGATTTTTGGAGTTTATGGTGAGTTTATAACAGTTTATTTGATTATGGTTGATTTGGGATGAGACCAAGGCTTGTTGTGTGTAAAAACAATGAAGAATTGCTGAATATCCAGGTGCGCGCCGCGCAGATACTTGCGCACCGCGCAATTGTGATTCAAAACAGATCAGTCACTTGTAAATTTTCAACAGCAAAAATCCTTTAGAAGTGCGCGTCGCGCACTTATCTGCGCACCGCGCAAGTCGAGTCGGCCAGAATTTAAATTCTATAAATAGGGAGTGATGTTAAAGCCAAGGGGTACAAAATAGTTATATTTTTACAAGGAAATACTATTAAATACGCTACAATTTTACACAAGTTATTTATTTATTTATAGAGTGGATATACCTAAACCTTGCTACAACACTTATAGGCAGTGTACCTAATCGTACAGTAGTGTAGTTTTTAGTAAGTCCGGTTCGTCCACAGGGAACTCGCTAAGTTTAACGCTATATTTTTAAAACTATATTTGTATAAATATAAATATAAATATAAATATAAGTAGTATTATTATTATAAAAGGGGGTTTTTACCGTTTAATGACCGGTTTGTCGATTTTAAAACTTTAGTCGCAGTTAAAACCTAATGTAAAATATTAAAAATAAATATAACTTAAATTAAAGCGTAAAGTAAATAACGATAATAAAAATGTGATAAATAAAAGTGCGATAAATAAAATGACGATAAATAAAAAGTACGATAATTAAAAGTACAATTAAATATGAAATGACAGTAAATAAAAGTGCGATAATTAAAAGTGCAATTAAATATGAAATAAAGGAATTATGCTTATTTAAACTTCCGTAATCATGATGTTTGACGTGTTGATTTTAGTTTATTCACATGGGTTAATTGTCCTTTGTCCTGGATTATTCAATATGTCTGTCTGGTTTTTGTCCATAACAGTCCATCAGTCATAAATATAAAGTGCGAGTGTCCTCGTCAAATTATCCTTATATCCGAAGTCAAATATGAAATGTCCCGTTCTTATTGATTAAAAATGTTCCATATTAATTGATTTCGTTGCGAGGTTTTGACCTCTATATGAGACGTTTTTCAAAGACTGCATTCATTTTAAAACAAACCATAACCTTTATTTCATCAATAAAGGTTTAAAAAGCTTTACGTAGATTATCAAATAATGATAATCTAAAATATCCTGTTTACACACGACCATTACATAATGGTTTACAATACAAATATGTTACAACAAAATAAGTTTCTTGAATGCAGTTTTTACACAATATCATACAAGCATGGACTCCAAATCTCGTCCTTATTTAAGTATGCGACAGCGGAAGCTCTTAATAATCACCTGAGAATAAACATGCTTAAAACGTCAACAAAAATGTTGGTGAGTTATAGGTTTAACCTATATATATCAAATCATAATAATAGACCACAAGATTTCATATTTCAATACACATCCCATACATAGAGATAAAAATCATTCATATGGTGAACACCTGGTAACCGACATCAACAAGATGCATATATAAGAATATCCCCATCATTCCGGGACACCCTTCGGATATGATATAAATTTCGAAGTACTAAAGCATCCGGTACTTTGGATGGGGTTTGTTAGGCCCAATAGATCTATCTTTAGGATTCGCGTCAATTAGGGTGTCTGTTCCCTAATTCTTAGATTACCAGACTTAATAAAAAGGGGCATATTCGATTTCGATAATTCAACCATAGAATGTAGTTTCACGTACTTGTGTCTATTTTGTAAATCATTTATAAAACCTGCATGTATTCTCATCCCAAAAATATTAGATTTTAAAAGTGGGACTATAACTCACTTTCACAGATTTTTACTTCGTCGGGAAGTAAGACTTGGCCACTGGTTGATTCACGAACCTATAACAATATATACATATATATCAAAGTATGTTCAAAATATATTTACAACACTTTTAATATATTTTGATGTTTTAAGTTTATTAAGTCAGCTGTCCTCGTTAGTAACCTACAACTAGTTGTCCACAGTTAGATGTACAGAAATAAATCGATAAATATTATCTTGAATCAATCCACGACCCAGTGTATACGTATCTCAGTATTGATCACAACTCAAACTATATATATTTTGGAATCAACCTCAACCCTGTATAGCTAACTCCAACATTCACATATAGAGTGTCTATGGATGTTCCGAAATATATATAGATGTGTCGACATGATAGGTCGAAACATTGTATACGTGTCTATGGTATCTCAAGATTACATAATATACAATACAAGTTGATTAAGTTATGGTTGGAATAGATTTGTTACCAATTTTCACGTAGCTAAAATGAGAAAAATTATCCAATCTTGTTTTACCCATAACTTCTTCATTTTAAATCCGTTTTGAGTGAATCAAATTGCTATAGTTTCATATTGAACTCTATTTTATGAATCTAAACAGAAAAAGTATAGGTTTATAGTCAGAAAAATAAGTTACAAGTTGTTTTTGTAAAGGTAGTCATTTCAGTCGAAAGAACGACGTCTAGATGACCATTTTAGAAAACATACTTTCACTTTGAGTTTAACCATAATTTTTGGATATAGTTTCATGTTCATAATAAAAATCATTTTCTCAGAATAACAACTTTTAAATCAAAGTTTATCATAGTTTTTAATTAACTAACCCAAAACAGCCCGCGGTGTTACTACGACGGCGTAAATCCGGTTTTACGGTGTTTTTCGTGTTTCCAGGTTTTAAATCATTAAGTTAGCATATCATATAGATATAGAACATGTGTTTAGTTGATTTTAAAAGTCAAGTTAGAAGGATTATGTCATAACCCAACCTTAACCATAAGGACGAATACAATAACATATGATTTCATCGCGAGGTATTGACCTCTATATGCGACATTTTTCAAAAACTGCATTCGTTTTTACAATACAAACCATAGCTTTTATTACAAATACAAGGTTTAAACAACTTAATAATGATTATCGTTTAGCGATAATCTTAGACTTACAAACTTTACATGTGATAATAACAATACGACCTCCAACATATTTTACATTACAAATCCTCCGATATGCAGTTTTATTTTTGACACAAATATGCATACTCAAGATCTTGCTTAAATTCAACATGTTGCAGCGGAAGCTTTTAGTTATCACCTGAGAATAAACATGCTTAAAACTTCAACATAAAGTTAGTGAGATATAGGTTTAATGCCGGCAGCGTTATAAATATAGACCACAAGATTTCATATATAAACGTTTTAATAAAAATATTCTAAGTTGTTGAGCACTTGATAACCATACTTAACATTTAATCAACGTCGCATATTCCCTTTATTATGAAATCTTACTACACCGTACCAAGTGTAGTTACCGAAACGAAGTACTGTGCAACCGTTGAATACTGGTCGTCCAGTCCGGTTGGGGTTGTCAGGCCCGATAGATCTATCAACAGGATTCGCGTTTACAATACCTCATGTAAATAATAGTTACCAAGTTACAGGGAAGTATGCCAGTGGTACAACTCAACGTAGAATATATATTTTTAATCACTTGTGTCCATAACGTAAATCATAAAATGCATGTATTCTCATCCCGAAATATTTAGAGTTTAAAAGTGGGACTATATACTCACCTTTTCCTTGAAGGTATTTAACTCGACTTGGTCTCCGATAAATATCACGAACCTAACCATATATATAATATATCAACATATTTTCTTTTCAAGTAATCGTTACATATATATATATATATATATATATATATATATATATATATATATATATATATATATATATATACTTATAATACTTTTAATATTTTCTTAGTCCGTAGTTAGCAGTCTGTTGTTAATGGTCCACAATTAGTTGCTCAATAAAATAAATAAAGACCCCATCGTATTCGTATTGATCAGAATTAATCTCGACCCATGGTACCATGTTGTCAAATGACGTGTTGCGTACATAAAGTACCGTGTTATCAGATGACGTGTTGCGTACAATCATGAGGTCTTATGATTAATCTTCTCGTGTTGTTTACGGGTGGTCCTGGAATATATAAAATCAAATCATAAGTAAATATATATTAAATATTATGTTAATTAGCCAAGATATGATTAATCCGATTTTGTTATAATATGATATATTAAAGGTTTTGAAGTGTTTTAAAAATCAAATTAGAAGGATCTATTTAGTTTGCGAACAGGTTTGAAATCATTCAAACTATGTTCTTGTTGTTAAAAATTTTATAACACAAAATAAGATAGCTATATAAATATGAATCGAATAAGATTATGGATAAGGTTACTACCTCAAGTTACTTGGATAAAGCTACTGGAAAAGATAGAAAATAATCTTGATCAAACTTTCTTATGATGATTATAGGTTGTTCATGAAGCTAGTTCTTCATGAGTATTTGCTGAGATTGTGAAGAACACTTAGAGTTCCTAAGAGTGTGTTTTTTTTTTTGTTAGAGAAAGATGGTTGTAAGAATGAAATGAAAAACCAAGGTGATGGTGATACTTATAGGACAGTCTGGTTGTTGAGGGAACAAGGACAAATTATTGTGTTAAATTTTTGAGTAATAATGTATGCTAGCTTACAAATAAGATTCCCTCTTATCTAGGGCAGATCTAAAGCTGATAAGGATATTGATTTGATGTGTATTTACCAATAGTAAATACGTATGGATGATGAGTATGATATGGTAAAAGAAGCTCAAAATCGGGCTTTTATTTTGGGTCCAACCGGGCCAAAAATAAAATTTTAAGACATTTTTAATAAAGCAATGTTAGCCCAAAAAAAATTTTCAAGCTGACCTGGCACCTCGACCCCAGCCAGGGGCTCTGCCCCTTGGACCCCGCCAGGGGTTGCCACCCCTTGGACCCCGCTTATCGGGGGCGCTGCCCCCTAACCCCCGTCATAATCAAGATAAGTTCAAACAAGTGTGCACTCCACACTTCCCCAAGCTTGTTCGATATTTATCAAGATTATTTTGGTTACAAATTAATCCTATTACACTTAAATCATATTGGTGACATAAATCACAACACATTATAGATTGTAAGTATATATGTCAAAGAACGTTACATATAGTTATCGTTTTGAAAACTTAAGTTAGTGGTCTCAAAGTATACTTATAACTCATTGTTGTTAGTTCACAATGAAATGTTAAACCATCCTTAAATCATGTTAAATATGTATAGATATGTACATATACATAATCGTATAATTATCGTGTGTTATATAGTTCGTGATATCATCGGTCAAATTGGACGGTCAAACGTTGTGTAAAACTCTTTTCAAAAATATAAGTCTCAACAGTTTGGATTGCTTATCATGTTGGTAAGGTTTAATTTATGTAAATATTAATCTCATAAGTATAGAACGATCGGAAAATTCCGGGCCGTTACAGATTAACTTTTGTTTGCGAACAAGTTTAGAATTAACTAAACTATGTTCTAGTGATTACAAGTTTAAACCTTCGAATAAGATAGCTTTATATATATGAATCGAATGATGTTATGAACATCATTACTACCTTAAGTTCCTTGGATAAACCTACTGGAAAAGAGAAAAATGGATCTAGCTTCAACGGATCCTTGGATGGCTCGAAGTTCTTGAAGCAGAATCATGACACGAAAACAAGTTCAAGTAAGATCATCACTTGAAATAAGATTGTTATAGTTATAGAAATTGAACCAAAGTTTGAATATGATTATTACCTTGTATTAGAATGATAACCTACTGTAATAAACAAAGATTTCTTGAGGTTGGATGATCACCTTACAATATTGGAAGTGAGCTAGCAAACTTGAAAGTATTCTTGATTTTATGTAACTAGAACTTGTAGAATATATGAAGAACACTTAGAACATGAAGATAGAACTTGAGAGAGATCAATTAGATGAAGAAAATTGAAGAATGAAAGTGTTTGTAGGTGTTTTTGGTCAATGGTGTATGGATTAGATATAAAGGATATGTAATTTTGTTTTCATGTAAATAAGTCATGAATTATTACTCATATTTTTGTAATTTTATGAGATATTTCATGCTAGTTGCCAAATGATGGTTCCCACATGTATTAGGTGACTCACATGGGCTACTAAGAGCTGATCATTGGAGTGTATATACCAATAGTACATACATCTAAAAGCTGTATATTGTACGAGTACGAATACGGGTGCATACGAGTAGAATTGTTGATGAAACTGAACGAGGATGTAATTGTAAGCATTTTTGTTAAGTAGAAGTATTTTGATAAGTGTATTGAAGTCTTTCAAAAGTGTATAAATACATATTAAAACACTACATGTATATACATTTTAACTGAGTCGTTAAGTCATCGTTAGTCGTTACATGTAAGTGTTGTTTTGAAACCTTTAGGTTAACGATCTTGTTAAATGTTGTTAACCCAATGTTTATAATATAAAATGAGATTTTAAATTATTATATTATCATGATATTATCATGTATGAATATCTCTTAATATGATATATATACATTAAATGTCTTTACAACGATAATCGTTACATATATGTCTCGTTTAAAAATCATTAAGTTAGTAGTCTTGTTTTTACATATGTAGTTCATTGTTAATATACTTAATGATATGTTTACTTATCATAGTATCATGTTAACTATATATATATATATCCATATATATGTCATCATATAGTTTTTACAAGTTTTAACGTTCGTGAATCACCGGTCAACTTGGGTGGTCAATTGTCTATATGAAACATATTTCAATTAATCAAGTCTTAACAAGTTTGATTGCTTAACATGTTGGAAACATTTAATCATGTAAATATCAATCTCAATTAATATATATAAACATGGAAAAGTTCGGGTCACTACAGTACCTACCCGTTAAATAAATTTCGTCCCGAAATTTTAAGCTGTTGAAGGTGTTCACGAATCTTCTAGAAATAGATGCGGGTATTTCTTCTTCATCTGATCTTCACGCTCCCAGGTGAACTCGGGTCCTCTACAAGCATTCCATCGAACCTTAACAATTGGTATCTTGTTTTGCTTAAGTCTTTTAACCTCACGATCCATTATTTCGACGGGTTCTTCGAAGAATTGAAGTTTTTCGTTGATTTGGATTTCATCTAATGGAATAGTGAGATCTTCTTTAGCAAAACATTTCTTCAAATTCGAGACGTGGAAAGTGTTATATACAGCCGTGAGTTGTTGAGGTAACTCAAGTCGGTAAGCTACTGGTCCGACACGATCAATAATCTTGAATGGTCCAATATACCTTGGATTTAATTTCCCTCGTTTACCAAATCGAACAACGCCTTTCCAAGGTGCAACTTTAAGCATGACCATCTCTCCAATTTCAAATTCTATATCTTTTCTTTTAATGTCAGCGTAGCTCTTTTGTCGACTTTGGGCGGTTTTCAACCGTTGTTGAATTTGGATGATCTTCTTGGTAGTTTCTTGTATAATCTCCGGACCCGTAATCTGTCTATCCCCCACTTCACTCCAACAAATCGGAGACCTGCACTTTCTACCATAAAGTGCTTCAAACAGCGCCATCTCAATGCTTGAATGGTAGCTGTTGTTGTAGGAAAATTCTGCTAACGGTAGATGTCGATCCCAACTGTTTCTGAAATCAATAACACATGCTCGTAGCATGTCTTCAAGCGTTTGTATCGTCCTTTCACTCTGCCCATCAGTTTGTGGATGATAGGCAGTACTCATGTCTAGACGAGTTCCTAATGCTTGTTGTAATGTCTGCCAGAATCTTGAAATAAATCTGCCATCCCTATCAGAGATAATAGAGATTGGTATTCCATGTCTGGAGATGACTTCCTTCAAATACAGTCGTGCTAACTTCTCCATCTTGTCATCTTCTCTTATTGGCAGGAAGTGTGCTGATTTGGTGAGACGATCAACTATTACCCAAATAGTATCAAAACCACTTGCAGTCCTTGGTAATTTAGTGATGAAATCCATGGTAATGTTTTCCCATTTCCATTCCGGGATTTCAGGTTGTTGAAGTAGACCTGATGGTTTCTGATGCTCAGCTTTGACCTTAGAACACGTCAAACATTCTCCTACGTATTTAGCAACATCGGCTTTCATACCCTGCCACCAAAAAATGTTTCTTGAGATCCTTGTACATCTTCCCCGTTCCAGGATGTATTGAGTATCTGGTTTTATGAGCTTCTCTAAGTACCATTTCTCTCATATCTCCAAATTTTGGTACCCAAATCCTTTCAGCCCTATACCGGATTCCGTCTTCCCGAATATTAAGATGCTTCTCCGATCCTTTGGGTATTTCATCCTTTAAATTTCCCTCTTTTAAAACTCCTTGTTGCGCCTCCTTTATTTGAGTAGTAAGGTTATTATGAATCATTATATTCATAGATTTTACTCGAATGGGTTCTCTGTCCTTCCTGCTCAAGGCATCGGCTACCACATTTGCCTTCCCCGGGTGGTAACGAATCTCAAAGTCGTAATCATTCAATAATTCAATCCACCTACGCTGCCTCATATTCAGTTGTTTCTGATTAAATATGTGTTGAAGACTTTTGTGGTCGGTATATATAATACTTTTGACCCCATATAAGTAGTGCCTCCAAGTCTTTAATGCAAAAATAGCCGCGCCTAATTCCAAATCATGCGTCATATAATTTTGTTCGTGAATCTTCAATTGTCTAGATGCATAAGCAATCACCTTCGTTCGTTGCATTAATACACAACCGAGACCTTGCTTTGATGCGTCACAATAAATCACAAAATCATCATTCCCTTCAGGCAATGACAATATAGGTGCCGTAGTTAGCTTTTTCTTCAATAACTGAAACGCTTTCTCTTGTTCATCATTCCATTCAAATTTCTTCCCTTTATGCGTTAATGCAGTCAAGGGTTTTGCAATTCTGGAAAAGTCTTGGATGAACCTTCTGTAGTAACCAGCTAGTCCTAAAAACTGGCGTATGTGTTTCAGAGTTTTCGGGGTTTCCCACTTTTCAACAGTTTCTATCTTTGCTGGATCCACCTTAATACCTTCTTTGTTCACTATGTGACCGAGGAATTGAACTTCTTCCAACCAAAATGCACACTTTGAAAACTTAGCGTACAATTCTTCCTTCCTCAATACTTCTAACACCTTTCTCAAATGTTCACCGTGTTCTTGGTCATTCTTTGAGTAAATAAGTACGTCATCAATGAAAACAATGACAAACTTGTCAAGGTATGGTCCACACACTCGGTTTATAAGGTCTATGAACACAGCTGGTGCATTAGTTAAACCAAACGGCATAACCATAAATTCGTAATGACTGTAACGCGTTCTGAAAGCAGTCTTTGGAATATCATCTTCTTTCACCCGCATTTGATGATACCCGGAGCATAAGTCAATCTTTGAATAAACAGACGAGCCTTGTAGTTGATCAAATAAGTCGTCGATTCTCGGTAGTGGGTAGCGGTTCTTGATGGTAAGTTTGTTTAACTCTCGGTAGTCGATACACAACCTGAATGTACCATCTTTCTTCTTGACAAACAAAACAGGAGCTCCCCACGGTGATGCGCTTGGTCAAATGAAATCACGCTCTAAAAGTTCTTGTAATTGGCTTTGCAGTTCTTTCATCTCGCTGGGTGCGAGTCTGTAAGGAGCACGAGCTATTGGTGCAGCTCCTGGTACAAGATCTATTTGAAATTTAACGGATCGATGTGGGGGTAATCCCGGTAATTCTTTCGGAAATACATCGGGAAATTCTTTTGCAATGGGAACATCATTGATGCTCTTTTCTTCAGTTTGTATTTTCTCGACGTGTGCTAGAACAGCATAGCAACCTTTTCTTATTAGTTTTTGTGCCTTCAAATTACTAATAAGATGTAGCTTCGTGTTGCCCTTTTCTCCGTACACCATTAAGGGTTTTCCTTTTTCTCGTATAATGCGAATTGCATTTTTGTAACAAACGATCTCTGCTTTCACTTCTTTCAACCAGTCCATACCGATTATCACATCAAAACTCCCTAACTCTACTGGTATTAAATCAATCTTAAATGTTTCGCTAACCAGTTTAATTTCTCGATTCCGACATATATTATCTGCTGAAATTAATTTACCATTTGCTAATTCGAGTAAAAATTTACTATCCAAAGGCGTCAATGGATAACTTAATTTAGCACAAAAATCTCTACTCATATAGCTTCTATCCGCACCCGAATCAAATAAAACGTAAGCAGATTTATTGTCAATAAGAAACGTACCCGTAACAAGCTCCGGGTCTTCCTGTGCCTCTGCCACATTAATATTGAAAACTCTTCCGCGGCCTTGTCCATTCGTGTTCTCCTGGTTCGGGCAATTTCTAATAATGTGGCCCGGTTTTCCACATTTATAACAAACTACATTGGCATAACTTGCTCCGACACTACTTGCTTCGCCATTACTCGTTCCGACACCATTTGTTCCTTTCGTTCTATTAACCCCTGGTCCGTAGACCTCACACTTCGCCGCGCTATGACCATTTCTTTTACACTTGTTGCAAAATTTGGTGCAGAACCCCGAGTGATACTTTTCACACCTTTGGCATAGCTGCTTCTGATTGTTGTTGTTGTTGCGGTTATTATTGTTGTTGGGATGATTGTTGTAGTTGTTGTTGTTGTTGTTGTTGTTGTTGTTGTTGTTGTTGTTGGGCCGTTTGTTGTAGTTGCGATTGATGCTGCGATTGTTGGGATAATTGTTGCGATTATTGTTGTAATTGCTGTTGTTGTTGTATTGGTGATTCTTATCACCGTTTTCCTCCCACTTTCTTTTGACTTGCTTCACATTGGCCTCTTCAGCAGTCTGTTCTTTAATTCTTTCTTCAATCTGGTTCACTAGTTTGTGAGCCATTCTACATGCCTGTTGTATGGAGGCGGGCTCGTGTAAACTTATATCTTCTTGGATTCTTTCCGGTAATCCTTTCACAAACGCGTTGATCTTCTCTTCCTCATCTTCGAATGCTCCCAGACACAATACGCACAATTCTGTGAATCGTCTTTCGTACGTGGTAATATCAAATCCTTGGGTTCGTAACCCTCTAAGTTCTGTCTTGAGCTTATTGACCTCGGTTCTGGGATGGTACTTCTCGTTCATCAAGTGCTTGAATGCTGACCACGGTAGTGCGTACGCATCGTCTTGTCCCACTTGCTCTAGATAGGTATTCCACCATGTTAACGCAGAACCTGTGAAGGTATGCGTAGCGTACTTCACTTTGTCCTCTTCAGTACACTTACTTATGGCAAACACCGATTCGACCTTCTCGGTCCACCGTTTCAATCCGATCGGTCCTTCGGTTCCATCAAATTCCAAAGGTTTGCAGGCAGTGGATTCTTTGTAGGTACATCCTACACGATTTCCTGTACTGCTAGATCTAAGGTTATTGTTGGTATGTAGCGCAGCCTGTACTGCGGCTATGTTTGAAGCTAGAAAAGTACGGAATTCCTCTTCATTCATATTCACGGTGTGTCGAGTAGTCGGTGCCATTTCCTTCAAAATAGTCAAATGGAACAAGTTAATCATACAGAATATTAAGAGTAGTTAATAGTATTTCGTAGGATAATATGAACTCATTTATAAAAGCTTTTTCTTCATATTAGCGTTTTATAAGTTTAAATTCGGGTAGTACCTACCCGTTAAGTTCATACATAGTAGCTAATATACAATTCAACTACTACAATTCTATATGAAAAACTGATTATAATAATATTTCGCGTTCAAACTTTTACACAATATTTTACAAACTTACAATACCGCTTATTTTACATATAGCATGAAATATAGCACACAATAAATTAGATACAAGATGGTTGTGAAGATAATTCTAGCTAGTACACAAGTCGTTCAGCAAAGGCAATAAAGACACGTAATTCATACGTCCAGAAACAAGTCATGCATTCTGGTTTTACTAGGATTACTTCCCATCCTTGGTCTTGTGGAACATAACCGTTATGGCCGTTGATAAGACAGCGTGTTGTAACGTCGTCAAAGGGACGAGGGTTACGTAATGTCCAACAGTCCCGTAACAATTTAAAAACCTCATTTCTTACCCCAATTACCGACTCCGTCACTTGTGGAAACGTTTTGTTTAATAGTTGTAGCCCGATGTTCTTGTTCTCACTTTGGTGAGAAGCGAACATTACTAATCCGTAAGCATAACATGCTTCTTTATGTTGCATGTTAGCCGCTTTTTCTAAATCACGAAGTCCAATATTCGGATATATTGAGTCAAAATAATTTCTTAACCCATTGCGTAAAATAGCATTTGGGTTCCCCGCAATATATGCGTCAAAGTAAACACATCGTAACTTATGGATTTCCCAATGTGATATCTCCCATCTTTCGAACGAAAGCCTTTTATAAACCAAGGCATTCTTGGAACGTTCTTCGAATGTCTTACAAACTGATCTCGCCTTAAATAGTTGTGCCGAAGAATTCTGACCGACTCTAGACAAGATTTCATCAATCATGTCTCCGGGTAGGTCTCTTAAAATATTGGGTTGTCTATCCATTTTGTGTTTTTATACTGTAAAATAGACAAGAGTTAGATTCATAAAAAAAAATACTTATTAATACAAGCAATTTTTACATATATCATAAAGCATAAGCACACTATATTACACCACACGAATACAACTATCTTATTCCGACTCGCTTGTTTCTTCTTCTTCGGTTTTGGTTCGTTTTTCCAAGTTTCTAGGGATATATGATGTTCCCCTAATACGAGCCGTCGTTTTCCACATTGGTTTAGAGGTTCCCGGGTCATTGTTACAACTTAAGAACTCGGGGGTTGACGATACATATAAAGTTCATCGGGGTTGGAATTAGATTTCTCTATTTTTATGCCCTTTCCCTTATTATTTTCTTTTGCCTTTTTAAATTCAGTTGGGGTAATTTCTATAACATCATCGGAATTCTCGTCGGAATCCGATTCATCGGAGAATTGGTAATCCTCCCAATATTTTGCTTCCTTGGCGGAAACACCATTGACCATAATTAACCTTGGTCGGTTGGTTGAGGATTTTCTTTTACTTAACCGTTTTATTATTTCCCCCACCGGTTCTATTTCTTCATCCGGTTCCGATTCTTCTTCCGGTTCCGATTCTTCTTTATTCTTCACACTTTGTACATTAGTGATTTCTATACGGCGGTATAAACAATGATAGTAACGTTGTGGTTTACAGTCCCACATGACTATGAAAATTTAGATCCTTTAGGAAATTGGATCTTTATGAAAACATTTGATCTTTTGTAAATTCAATCTGAAACGACCCGACCCAATCCATAGGGACGAATACAATAACATATGATTACATCGCGAGGCATTTGACCTCTATATGATACGTTTCATAAACATTGCATTCTTTTGAAAAGATATACCATAAATGAATATTTAAAATTAAATGTTTTCGACATCTGATGATTTCTACATATAGACAATCACCGTAAATAACAGTTTACTAGAATACTTCTGTTGACAATGCAGTCAAAATAAATACACGGTGATGATTTTGTGAATGCAATGCTTCCTCGAATAAAACATGTATGACTCCATGCACATGGTTTCTCTAACATATATTCAAACAGCGGAAGACTTCTAGGAACCTGAGAATAAACATGCTTTAAACGTCAACATAAAGTTGGTGAGATATAGGTTTAATGCTAGCAGCGTTATAAATATAGACCACAAGATTTCATATACATAAACGTTTTAATAAAAAATATTCTAAGTTGTTGAGCACTTGATAACCATACTTAACATTTAATCAACATCGCATATTCCCTTTATTATGAAATCTTACTACACCGTACCAAGTGTAGTCACCGAAACGAAGTACTGTGCAACCGTTGAATACTGGTCGTCCAGTCCGGTTGGGGTTGTCAGGCCCGATAGATCTATCAACAGGATTCGCGTTTACAATACCTCATGTAAATAGTAGTTACCAAGTTACAGGGAAGTATGCCAGTGGTACAACTCAACGTAGAATATATATTTTTAATCACTTGTGTCCATAACATAAATCATAAAATGCATGTATTCTCATCCCGAAATATTTAGAGTTTAAAAGTGGGACTATATACTCACTTTTGCCTTGAAGGTATTTAACTCGACTTGGTCTCCGATAGATATCACGAACCTAACCATATATATATAATATATCAACATATTTTCTTTTCAAGTAATCATTACATATATATATATATATATATATATATATATATATATATATATATATATATATATATATATATATATATATACTTATAATACTTTTAATATTTTCTTAGTCCGTAGTTAGCAGTCTGATGTTAGTGGTGAAATGTCCCGTTCTTATTGATTAAAAACGTTCCATATTAATTGATTTCGTTGCGAGGTTTTGACCTCTATATGAGACATTTTTCAAAGACTGCATTCATTTTTAAAACAAACCATAACCTTTATTTCATAAATAAAGGTTTAAAAAAACTTTACGTAGATTATCAAATAATGATAATCTAAAATATCCTGTTTACACACGACCATTACATAATGGTTTACAATACAAATATGTTACAACAAAATAAGTTTCTTGAATGCAGTTTTTACACAATATCATATACAAGCATGGACTCCAAATCTCGTCCTTATTTAAGTATGCGACAGCGGAAGCTCTTAATAATCACCTGAGAATAAACATGCTTAAAACGTCAACAAAAATGTTGGTGAGTTATAGGTTTAACCTATATATATCAAATCATAATAATAGACCACAAGATTTCGTATTTCAATACACATCCCATACATAGAGATAAAAATCATTCATATGGTGAACACCTGGTAACCGACATTAACAAGATGCATATATAAGAATATCCCCATCATTCCGGGACACCCTTCGGATATGATATAAATTTTGAAGTACTAAAGCATCCGGTACTTTGGATGGGGCTTGTTGGGCCCGATAGATCTATCTTTAGGATTCGCGTCAATTAGGGTGTCTGTTCCCTAATTCTTAGATTACCATACTTAATAAAAAGGGGCATATTCGATTTCGATAATTCAACCATAGAATGTAGTTTCACGTACTTGTGTCTATTTTGTAAATCATTTATAAAACCTGCATGTATTCTCATCCCAAAAATATTAGATTTTAAAAGTGGGACTATAACTCACTTTCACAGATTTTTACTTCGTCGGGAAGTAAGACTTGGCCACTGGTTGATTCACGAACCTATAACAATATATACATATATATCAAAGTATGTTCAAAATATATTTACAACACTTTTAATATATTTTGATGTTTTAAGTTTATTAAGTCAGCTGTCCTCGTTAGTAACCTACAACTAGTTGTCCACAGTTAGATGTACAGAAATAAATCGATAAATATTATCTTGAATCAATCCCCGACCCAGTGTATACGTATCTCAGTATTGATCACAACTCAAACTATATATATTTTGGAATCAACCTCAACCCTGTATAGCTAACTCCAACATTCACATATAGAGTGTCTATGGTTGTTCCGAAATATATATAGATGTGTCGACATGATAGGTCGAAACATTGTATACGTGTCTATGGTATCTCAAGATTACATAATATACAATACAAGTTGATTAAGTTATGGTTGGAATAGATTTGTTACCAATTTTCACGTAGCTAAAATGAGAAAAATTATCCAATCTTGTTTTACCCATAACTTCTTCATTTTTAATCCGTTTTGAGTGAATCAAATTGCTATGGTTTCATATTGAACTCTATTTTATGAATCTAAACAGAAAAAGTATAGGTTTATAGTGGGAAAAATAAGTTACAAGTCATTTTTGTAAATGTAGTCATTTCAGTCGAAAGAACGACGTCTAGATGACCATTTTAGAAAACATACTTCCACTTTGAGTTTAACCATAATTTTTGGATATAGTTTCATGTTCATAATAAAAATAATTTTCTCAGAATAACAACTTTTAAATCAAAGTTTATCATAGTTTTTAATTAACTAACCCAAAACAGCCCGCAGTGTTACTACGACGGCGTAAATCCGGTTTTACGGTGTTTTTCGTGTTTCCAGGTTTTAAATCATTAAGTTAGCATATCATATAGATATAGAACATGTGTTTAGTTGATTTTAAAAGTCAAGTTAGAAGGATTAACTTTTGTTTGCGAACAAGTTTAGAATTAACTAAACTATGTTCTAGTGATTACAAGTTTAAACCTTCGAATAAGATAGCTTTATATGTATGAATTGAATGATGTTATGAACATCATTACTACCTTAAGTTCCTTGGATAAACCTACTGGAAAAGAGAAAAATGGATCTAGCTTCAACGGATCCTTGGATGGCTCGAAGTTCTTGAAGCAGAATCATGACACGAAAACAAGTTCAAGTAAGATCATCACTTGAAATAAGATTGATATAGTTATAGAAATTGAACCAAAGTTTGAATATGATTATTACCTTGTATTAGAATGATAACCTACTGTAAGAAACAAAGATTTCTTGAGGTTGGATGATCACCTTACAAGATTGGAAGTGAGCTAGCAAACTTGAAAGTATTCTTGATTTTATGTAACTAGAACTTGTAGAATTTATGAAGAACACTTAGAACTTGAAGATAGAACTTGAGAGAGATTAATTAGATGAATAAAATTGAAGAATGAAAGTGTTTGTAGGTGTTTTTGGTCGTTGGTGTATGGATTAGATATAAAGGATATGTAATTTTGTTTTCATGTAAATAAGTCATGAATGATTACTCATATTTTTGTAATTTTATGAGATATTTCATGCTAGTTGCCAAATGATGGTTCCCACATGTGTTAGGTGACTCACATGGGCTGCTAAGAGCTGATCATTGGAGTGTATATACCAATAGTACATACATCTAAAAGCTGTGTATTGTACGAGTACGAATACGGGTGCATACGAGTAGAATTGTTGATGAAACTGAACGAGGATGTAATTGTAAGCATTTTTGTTAAGTAGAAGTATTTTGATAAGTGTATTGAAGTCTTTCAAAAGTGTATAAATACATATTAAAACACTACATGTATATACATTTTAACTGAGTCGTTAAGTCATCGTTAGTCGTTACATGTAAGTGTTGTTTTGAAACCTTTAGGTTAACGATCTTGTTAAATGTTGTTAACCCAATGTTTATAATATCAAATGAGATTTTAAATTATTATATTATCATGATATTATCATGTATGAATATCTCTTAATATGATATATATACATTAAATGTCTTTACAACGATAATCGTTACATATATGTCTCGTTTAAAAATCATTAAGTTAGTAGTCTTGTTTTTACATATGTAGTTCATTGTTAATATACTTAATGATATGTTTACTTATCATAGTATCATGTTAACTATATATATATATATCCATATATATGTCATCATATAGTTTTTACAAGTTTTAACGTTCGTGAATCACCGGTTAACTTGGGTGGTCAATTGTCTATATGAAACATATTTCAATTAATCAAGTCTTAACAAATTTGATTGCTTAACATGTTGGAAACATTTAATCATGTAAATATCAATCTCAATTAATATATAAAAACATGGAAAAGTTCGGGTCACTACAAGTGGTCCACAATTAGTTGCTCAATAAAATAAATAAAGACCCCATCGTATTCGTATTGATCAGAATTAATCTCGACCCATGGTACCATGTTTTCAAATGACGTGTTGCGTACATAAAGTACCGTGTTGTCAAATGACGTGTTGCGTACAATCATGAGGTCTTATGATTAATCTTCTTGTATTGTTTACGGGTGGTCCTGAAATATATAAAATCAAATCATAAGTAATTATATATAAAATATCATATTAATTAGAAAAGATATGATTAATTTACTTTATCTCCAAATATTTTCGTAGCTAAACTAGCTTCGGATACCCAATCTTGTTTTAGTCGTAGTTTCTTCATTACAACTCCTTTTTTGTTGGTTCAACTTGCCACTTCCTTGGATCGAGTCAAATTTTAAGAATATGAACTAAAAATACCTTAGTTTGTATTCGAAATCACAGGTTATAGGTCAAACTTTGGTAAAACTTATGAAAGTGATCATTTTCCATCATAAAAATAACATTTAATGATCATTTTTCTAAAAATACTTACACTTTGAGTTAAACCATGAAATTTTTATGTGTTAACATATTCATAAGAAATATCATTTTTCCAGAACATGAACTTCCAATTCAAAGTTCAAGATGGTTTTTAATTATTCAACCCAAAACAGCCCCCGGTTGCACTCCGATGACGTAGATTCAGTTTTTAAGGTGTTCTTTGTAAAACCAAGTTATATCTTGTTAAGTTAGCATATCATTATGATATATTACAGGTCTTGAAGTATTTTAAAAGTTAAGTTAGAAGGATCTATTTAGTTTGCAAACAAGTTTGAAATCATTCAAACTATGTTCTTGTTGTTAAAATTTTACAACATAAAATAAGATAGCTATATAATTATGAATCGAACAAGATTATGAACAAGGTTACTACCTCAAGTTACTTGGACAAAGTTACTGTAAGAGATAAGAAAAAATCTTGGAATCAAAGAGTGGTGGAGTTAGATCAAAAGGTTGGAAGTATACTTCTTCAAATGGGTGGTTATTTTGATATGTTCTTGAAAGAGTTTTCTTATGGTGTTTAAGGCTTGTAATTGAAGCTAAATGATGGAGAAAATGCTTGGAGATGATCAAGTATGAAGTTAAGAGTATTTTGAGAGAGAAATGAGGGTGTAGGTATGAGAAAATGGAGTGAAGAAATGGTGTTCATTCATAAAAACGTTTTTAGTTTATAAAGAAAGAAAAGGATTCCTAATTTTGTTTTCTTACTAATAATTCATGCTACTTGACAAATCCTAGTTACCTCATATCTAGGGCAGTAATAATGTTGATTAGGATGTTGATTTGATGTGTATATACCAATAGTAAATACATATAGAAGCTGAGTATGATACGGGTACATATACCCTAGATATACGTATAGAAATCTTGAGGAAACGGAATGAGAATTCAAATATAGCTATCTTTTGTGAATATACTTATATTGTTTTATGTATTTAAGTCCTTAAAAAGTGATTAGATACATTATATATACGATACATGTATAAGCATTATAGGTTATAAGTATATATATCAAAGAATGTTACGTATAGTTATCGTTTTGAAAACTTAAGTTAGTAGTTTTAAAATATACTTATAACTCATTGTCATTAGTACACAATGAGATGTTAAACCATCCTTAGATCATGTTAAATATATATAAATACATATATATACACAAACGTATAATTATCGTATGTTATATAGTTCGTGATATCATTGGTCAAATTGGACGGTCAAACGTTGTGTAAAACTCTTTTCAAAAACACAAGTCTCAACAATTTGGATTGCTTATCATGTTGGTAAGTTTAATTTATGTAAATATTAATCTCATAAGTATAAAACGATTGGAAAAATCCGGGTCGTTACAGTACCTACCCGTTAAATAAATTTCGTCCCGAAATTTGAATGGGATGGTCATGGCTGACAATAAGTATGTTTTCATGACGTATACGAGTTGTAAATTAGAGTTTTATTATCATCAAGTAATATTGATAAAGCAATTTGATTTTTGTGAAGAGTACGAGTGAGGCTATCACCAAAGGGTGAAATGAGTAGGTATAGATTCGTCATATCTTTTGACGTAGATAGGATTGATTTCCAAGTTCAAGAGATTTGGAGTAAAATCTTCATAATGAGATTTGATTCTTCGATAATCAAGGAAATTAGAATCCGCTTTAAATGCGATCATCTATTTTAATTGCTCTGTCGGATCTTTTACTATAAATCCACCTCCTTTCATTTCCTTACAACTCATACCTTCTATTCTTCCTCCCTCAATTCATACTTTAAAACATTTATCAGTATGCTTCATCCAGTACTGATCCTGGATATACTCTTAACTTTCATCTCTGTCATTCTTCTTTTTCATCTACCTCCGGAGGATTTTATTTATTTCTACTATTACCTTGGGGTTATAGTATTGTTAATTCTCCCGTGCCTTTACATTGCAATACGTATTGATATACACGGTTTGTAATTTATTTGTTGTTGTCGAGCTTTATATTTTCTTTTATATTCAACAGTTCCATGCTTCTGTTTCCTCTTCCCGACTTCGAGTCAAGCGAATAATGGTCCGGAATTCGTAGGTATGAATTTTGAAATAAACATAGTTAATGTTCTAAGAAGGAAATAGTAATTGCACTATCTTGATTTGGTAAGTTACCAGAATGTCCGAAAAGATAGAATTATCAAGGAGATATGTTCTTAATATGTTTGGAGATTGGGTAGAATGTAAGAGTTGTGTAACATGGCACATGATGACGTTATGATCTGTGAATCATTATGTTCCATTTAGAAACTCAGCATGAATTACTGTAATATAATCACGTTGATCAAGTGTTATTATATTATACTAATTCATGCTTCAGTTTCCAACACTACTTCAAAACATTCATATTTTAAACTCGAATTTTTCAGAATTTAGAAACTAACACAGTTTCTTTTATGTTGTAACGCAAATATTGTGAAGAGATAAATGATTTTTGATGAGGATAGTTGGGAATATATCTTCAGGAATATCGGAGATACTTATAATGAAAAATACGATGATATCTTAGAATATCTAAGATCAGGGAATGACGCGGAAAATCTATCTGTGAAGGTTTAGAATAAGGAGTAAGGTTCTTACTAACGGTTTCAGCAGACACTGAATCATTTGAATCCTTTGAAGGTAGATTTCGTCATTGTGATTTGTCTACGACCTCCTTTATACTTTGCTCAATCCATTTTCCAGTACCAAATTTTTCGTTCGAGCTTTTCCAATCTATTATTCTTTATTGTCAAACTTCTGACCGTAATTGTTGTCTACTGTCTTTACCACTTTATCAGTCTTTTCCAAAACTTAATAGCACTAATTCGTAGACTGGAGCATTTTTCAGAAACTTCACATTTGAAATATGTAATTCTTGTGGATAGACGTTGTATATATATATATATATATATATATATATATATAACTGCCGAAATAGAAATGCTGCGAGATTTCAAAATACCAATTGTTGTGAAAGGACCCGTTCATATACATTATAAACGATTCACAATAGTTGATTACATCGCGATGTATTTTGACCTCTATATGATACATTTTACAAACATTGCATTCGTTTTTAAAAGACAAACTTTCTTTACAACGAAAGTTGACGGCATGCACACCATTTCATAATACATCCAACTATAATTGACATAATAATAATCTTGATGAACTCAATGACTCGAATGCAACGTCTTTCAAAATACGCCATGAATGACTCCAAGTAATATCCTTAAAATGAGCTAATGCACAACGGAAGATTTCTTTAATACCTGAGAATAAACATGCTTTAAAGTGTCAACCAAAAGGTTGGTGAGTTCATAGGTTTATCATAACAATCATTTCAATATATTAATAGACCACAAGATTTCTGTTTATAAATATATGTACACTCGCAAGTGTATAAGAGTATTCTATAAATTGTAGGCACCCGGTAACAAGCCTTAACGTTCATGTTTTACCCTCTGAAGTACACCAGATCAGGTGTGTTTAAAATAACCTCGAAGTACTAAAGCATCCCATAGTCAGGATGGGGTTTGTCAGGCCCAATAAATCTATCTTTAGGATTCGCGCCTACCATACATAGACAAGTAGTTTAATGTTACCAAGCTAAGGGTATATTTCTGGTTTAAACCCACATAGAATTAGTTTTAGTACTTGTGCCTATTTCGTAAAACATTTATAAAAACATCGCATGTATTCTCAGTCCCAAAAATATATATAAAAGGGAGCAAATGAAACTCACCATACTGTATTTCGTAGTAAAAATATATATAACGTCATTTAACAAGTGCAAGGTTGGCCTCGGATTCACGAACCTATATTAATTATATATATTTATATGTTGGTCAATATTTGTCTAACAATTTTCGATCAAGTCATAGTGTACCACAATCCTAATGCTCGAGACTAATATGCAAAAGTCAACAAAAGTCAACTTGACCCAAAATGACTTCTAAAATTTATACGTGTTTATTATATAACTTAACTATAGTCGTTTTATATATTTAAATATATTTATTAGATTTTATAATAATAAAAGTCATTTATTAATAAAAATTTATATTAACGTTTATATATGATAAAATATACTTTTATATATCTTAAGAAGTAAAATTTATAAAGTTCACTTAATATCTTAAAACTATAGTGGTAAGTATTATTAATGTAATTATATTACGCGTGGTGAAAAATATCTTTGTATCCCCTATTTATTTGATAAAATAATATTGATCATAATAATAATAAGTAAAAGTTGTATTATTTTGTAATAATAATTATTATTATTCTATAAAAAATAACAATATTTATATTTACTAAAAATGTTATTATGATAAAATGATAATACTAACATAATAGTAATAATGATATTTTATAATAACAATGATATTTCTATTAAAATAATAACGACGATAGTAATAATAATCATTTTAACAATAATACTAAAATTCAGTTGACTATAACTTCAAATCCGTTCATCGAAACCATTCGATATATAAATGAAAAGTTCTTAATTTTTCGCTAGCTTTCCAATGACATGCATATCATATACCCTATCTCAGTAGCATATGTATCTAATTCAGGATTCAACAAACCTATCTAAGGACAATATCGAATGTACAAGCATGCATAATCCTATATACTCGAGCACTAGTCAGGGATACACTATTGATATATAAAAGTTAAGTTATGAGTGCTCACGTATCAATATTGAGATTCAATATTGCAGGAAAGTACGTAGACGCAACGAAGATGATAAACACTAGATTGACCTCACGAGCATACCCATGAACCATACCCATCACCTCCATAGCTATAACCCATAATTTCCTTAGCTTCGACTCATTCAAAAAAACTATTTTGAAATCACTCGGACATCACTCCGTCGTAATATTTTATGTATACTAATAATATCTTGAAATAATACAGAGCAAATATATATATATATATATATATATATATATATATATATATATATATATATATATATATATATATATATATATATGTAAATCGATTGAGAGAGTTTAGAGAAATATATTTTCAAGTTTCTATGAAATAATAAAACCTATTGAATTCTATTTATAATAGATTTTTGAATTATTAAAGTGAATTACTAAAGTATGAATTATTAAAGTGAATTATTAAAGTATGAATTATTAAAGTGAATTATTAAAGTATGAATTATTAAAGTGAATTATTAAAGTATGAATTATTAAAGTATGAATTATTAAAGTGAATTATTAAAGTATGAATTATTAAAGTGAATTATTAAAGTATGAATTATTAAAGTAAATTATTAAAGTTAAAGTAAAGTAAAAGTAAAGTAAAGGTAAAGTTAAAGTATAGTAAAAGTATAAAAACTATGTATGTATAATACGCGTATAAATATATATAATATTAATTTAAATCGTTATATATATTTAATGAAATAAAATATAAATATCGTTATATTTATTATACTGGTTAAGTAATGAGTTGTCAAAAGTGATTCTAGATATTTATAAAAGTTATATACGTTTTAATAATAAAGTTCTTTTTAAACTGAAAACGTTTTTGTACGTTTGAAAATAGATTAATAGAATATTATGGAAACCAATTCTCCACTAGCTTTTGTCTAACTTTCGTAAATGACACTTTTTATTTTTATTTATAAATAGCTTTACAAATTATTCCGAATATCGTTAAGAGGAATAGATTTCTCAAATCATAGTGGACCTCTCAACAGAGACTTGTAATCATAATTCAATGTTTCTGATAATTCAATCATTTAATATATATATTTTTTAATTTCGTCGATAATCATATTGAAACAAATACGTTCATATAAAGCATTATACTTTTAAATACTTTGTTGACATTTTCAATTTATAACATATACACATATACATACATATTCATATATGTTCATTTAATGGTTCGTGAATCATTGGAATTTGGTCGATGTTTAAATGAATGTATAAACATAGTTTAAAATCCTTGAGATTTAACTTAACAAACATTATTTATCGTGTCAGAATAATATAAAGATAAAGTTTAAATTTAGTCGGAAATTTCCGGGTCGTCACAGTACCTACCCGTTAAAGAAATTTCGTCCCCGAAATTTGATAGAGGTCGTTATGGCTAACAATGAGAATGTTATTATGACGATTATGAAGTTTTATCATGTCTAAGAAGTATGGATAAAATAATTCGATTACTCAAAGCGTATGAGTGAAGCTATCGTAAAAGAGTGAAATGAGAAAATAGGGATTCATCTTATCTTTTGACGTCGTCACGGTTGATCTCCGGATTAAAGAAAATCTTTGTAATCTATATAGGATTTGATTCTTCAGTGATTAAGGAAATTATGATCCTCTTCGATTTAATGCGATGATTCATCTCGATTTTTCTGTCGGATATTCCACTATAAATCCACATCCTTCGTTTCCTTTTAATTCACACCTTCTATTCTCTCTCCCTCAATTTTTACTTTAAAATTATTCGTCAATATGCTTCATCCAGTGCTGATTCTCGATATACTCCTCACTTTCATATCTGTCGTTCTTCTTTTTCATCTACCTCCAGAAGAATCTATTTACTTCTACTATACTCTTGGTTTTATAGTGTTTTTAGTTCTCCCGTGTCTTTATATTGCTATATGCATCGATATATACGGTTTATAGTTTCTGGGTTGTTGTTGGGTTTTATATCTTCCCTTATATTTTGATGTCCCTGCTTCTGTCTTCTATAATCATTGTCATCCCCAATTAATGCTCTCTTTTATTTGCTGCGATTTATACCCCAATTTCTATTTCGGAGTTTTGTCCTTTCGTTTCTTCTTCTTGCGATTAAGCACCGCTTGTAATGGTCCAGAATTCGCATATATGAATTTCAGAATGAACATTGTTAATGCTCTAAGAAGGAAATTGTAATGGCACGATCTTGACTTGTCAAATTACTAGAATACCTCGGAAAAGGCCGAATCATCAAGAAATATTTTCTTGATATTTTAGAGGTTAAAGAGAATACAAGAGTCGTGTAACATAGCACATGATGACATTATGATCTGTGAATCATCACGTTCCATTTAGAAACTCAGCATGACTTACTGTAATATAATCACGTTGATCAAGTGTCATTATATTATACTAGTTCATGCTTCAGTTCCCAACACTACTTCAAAAATATTCCTATTTTAAATTCGAAAGTTTCAGAATTTAGAAACTAAAATAGTTTCTTTTATGATGTAATATAGACAGCACGAAGAGGTAAATGATTTCAGATAAGAATAATTATTGGAATATCTTCAGAAATATGGAGGATATTTATAATGAAAGATACGATGATATCTTAAAATTTCTAATATCAGAGGATGATGAAGAATATTGTCCGTAAGGGTTTAGAGTCAGGAGCAAGGTATTCGATAATGACTTCAGTAGACACGGAATCATTTGGATTCTTTGAAGGTAGATTTCGTCCTTGTGATTTATCCACAGCCTTCTTCATGGTTTGCTCAATCCGTATTTTTCAGTACCAAATCTTCTCTTTTCTGAGCTTTGCCAACACACTACTCTTTATCATCAAACTTTTTACTGTTAAGGTCGTTTATAGTTTTTGCTGCTTCATCAGTATTTCGAGAACTAGTTCGCAGTTTAGGGTGTTTTTCAGAAACTTCACATTCAAAGTATATAAGTCCAGAAGATAGACACATATAATTGTTGGCGTAGACATGCTGCGAGATTTCAAAATACTGATTGCTAATTTCTGATGATTCGTATGGTAATTCTCGTTACAAGATGCAGATGAGTAAATGATGGGGTTTTGATAAATATAAAGATTTTTCGGAAAGTCAAAGATCAATGAAGTTGTTAATAAGTTTACTGCTAATGTGGCGAGATATGAAAGGTTCCCCGGTAATAATGATGAAGGGGTAATCATTATAATAAGGCTTATTCGTATGAACAATTGAAGTTGGTTTGCTGGAGCTGTGACAAAACCGTCTATTTTTAGAAGGGATTGAAAAGTTATTTTAGCTAGTAAATGTCAAAAGGTCTGACATGGATACATGTTAAATTATGACTTTGGTTTCAAGAGTTTTTCAGGTACGTAACTGTGGATAACATGTGGTTGGATCATCATCTCGATTGTTCATTATTTGAAGTGTCTTCAGGTATTTCGAAGGGCTTGAACACAGATTATAATCGTTAATATACATATGATGTTCTAACACAGTTTTGAAGTTAAAGTATAGCTTTGAAAGATGTAAGAATCTAAGAGTGATGATACCGGTTATAACTTGAATTGAATTCGGCGATTTCAAAATCAGAATATGTAATTAGATTTTTGAATGAGTATGGTTGTTTTGATTTCTATAAAAGAATGTATATTGTTGTGAAAGTAGGGAGTATAATGGATGATTTGCTGAATCAGATTCGAAGAATGTAACATATTAATTGTGAATTTATATATCTCTCGGGTATTACCTACCCGTTAAAAAAAATGTCACAATTAATATTTTGTACAAAAAAATTTTATTACAGTCTTTATGAAAATATATGTGTATATTTCTTCATATGTAATATAGATTTAATGAGTTAATATTAAATTAAACTCACTTGATTTATGGTTAAGGCTAGGATAGATAATTTCTAAACTTTAGAAATTACATAATCGTCGTAGAATATTTTTCCAATGAAGTTATGAATCAATACTTCATCGTTGTGGTATTCCTTAGTATCTACAGAGCGTATGACGTCGATGCTCATGGGACAGATTGTGAAGTTGAGGTTTGCGATGCGGTTGTTGTTGGTGGTGGTAATGGTACTGTTGATGTTGTTGATGGTGGTACTGGTTATGTTGCTGGTGCTGCTGCTGGTGTTTGTAACCTTTGCACCATATTCTCCAAAGCCACTATCCGAGCGCGAAGCTCGTTGACTTCTTCTATTACACCGGGGTGATTGTCGGTTCGGACGAGCGGATAAATAAGATCTAGAATTTGGTGTAGTATATAATCATGACGAGATACTCTGGAAATGAGAGATAAAATGGTGTTTCGGACAGGTTCGCCAGTAAGTGCTTCAGGTTCATTGCCAATAGGGCAATGTGGTGGATGGAAAGGATCGCCTTCTTCTTGTCTCCAATGATTAAGGAGGCTACGAACCCATCCCCAATTCATCCAGAATAGATGATGGCTGATTGGTTGATCCATTCCAGTCACACTGCTTTCGGAGCTTGAGTGGGATTCCATTTCGGAATCCGGGGAACTTGAACTGATGACGAATTTCATTTCGTACGATTTGATAAAGGATTTTTCGATACGAAATGATTTTCCGGCTATCGGGTGGTATTCTAACTACATAGAATATCTATATATATAGATCAAAAAATTTCATAGATTACGGAGGAATTTACGGAATATGTCAGGCAAAGTTTACGGTAATAGATACGATAAGATATGATTTAGCAGATACGCTAAGATATGAATTTTGTCTATACACTATTCATGCAATCAATGCAGCAAGATGTGTCTAGACTAAGAATGATAAGCAGGTAATTTCCTAAGGATGGTAAGTAGATGATTTCTGACTAAAAATGATAAACAAAACTTTTGACATGCAGACACGGTCGAAGTCCAGACTCACTAATGCATCTTAACAAGTATCAGTTAGACACACTAATGCAAGACCTGGTTCGCTAAGACCACCGCTCTGATACCAACTGAAAGGACCCGTTCATATACATTATAAACGATTCACAATAGTTGATTACATCGCGAGGTATTTTGACCTCTATATGATACATTTTACAAACATTGCATTCGTTTTTAAAAGACAAACTTTCTTTACAACGAAAGTTGACGGCATGCACACCATTTCATAATACATCCAACTATAATTGACATAATAATAATCTTGATGAACTCAATGACTCGAATGCAACGTCTTTCAAAATACGCCATGAATGACTCCAAGTAATATCCTTAAAATGAGCTAATGCACAACGGAAGATTTCGTTAATACCTGAGAATAAACATGCTTTAAAGTGTCAACCAAAAGGTTGGTGAGTTCATAGGTTTATCATAACAATCATTTCAATATATTAATAGACCACAAGATTTCTGTTTATAAATATATGTACACTCGCAAGTGTATAAGAGTATTCTATAAATTGTAGGCACCCGGTAACAAGCCTTAACGTTCATGTTTTACCCTCTGAAGTACACCAGATCAGGTGTGTTTAAAATAATCTCGAAGTACTAAAGCATCCCATAGTCAGGATGGGGTTTGTCAGGCCCAATAGATCTATCTTTAGGATTCGCGCCTACCATACATAGACAAGTAGTTTAATGTTACCAAGCTAAGGGTATATTTCTGGTTTAAACCCACATAGAATTAGTTTTAGTACTTGTGCCTATTTCGTAAAACATTTATAAAAACATCGCATGTATTCTCAGTCCCAAAAATATATATAAAAGGGAGCAAATGAAACTCACCATACTGTATTTCGTAGTAAAAATACATATAACGTCATTTAACAAGTGCAAGGTTGGCCTCGGATTCACGAACCTATATTAATTATATATATTTATATGTTGGTCAATATTTGTCTAACAATTTTCGATCAAGTCATAGTGTACCACAATCCTAATGCTCGAGACTAATATGCAAAAGTCAACAAAAGTCAACTTGACCCAAAATGACTTCTAAAATTTATACGTGTTTATTATATAACTTAACTATAGTCGTTTTATATATTTAAATATATTTATTAGATTTTATAATAATAAAAGTCATTTATTAATAAAAATTTATATTAACGTTTATATATGATAAAATATACTTTTATATATCTTAAGAAGTAAAATATATAAAGTTCACTTAATATCTTAAAACTATAGTGGTAAGTATTATTAATGTAATTATATTACGCGTGGTGAAAAATATCTTTGTATCCCCTATTTATTTGATAAAATAATATTGATCATAATAATAATAAGTAAAAGTTGTATTATTTTGTAATAATAATTATTATTATTATTATTCTATAAAAAATAACAATATTTATATTTACTAAAAATGTTATTATGATAAAATGATAATACTAACATAATAGTAATAATGATATTTTATAATAACAATGATATTTCTATTAAAATAATAACGACGATAGTAATAATAATCATTTTAACAATAATACTAAAATTCAGTTGACTATAACTTCAAATCCGTTCATCGAAACCATTCGATATATAAATGAAAAGTTCTTAATTTTTCGCTAGCTTTCCAATGACATGCATATCATATACCCTATCTCAGTAGCATATGTATCTAATTCAGGATTCAACAAACCTATCTAAGGACAATATCGAATGTACAAGCATGCATAATCCTATATACTCGAGCACTAGTCAGGGATACACTATTGATATATAAAAGTTAAGTTATGAGTGCTCACGTATCAATATTGAGATTCAATATTGCAGGAAAGTACGTAGACGCAACGGAGATGATAAACACTAGATTGACCTCACGAGCATACCCATGAACCATACCCATCACCTCCATAGCTATAACCCATAATTTCCTTAGTTTCGACTCATTCAAAAAAACTATTTTGAAATCACTCGGACATCACTCCGTCGTAATATTTTATGTATACTAATAATATCTTGAAATAATACAGAGCAAATATATATATATATATATATATATATATATATATATATATATATATATATATATATATATATATATATATATGTAAATCGATTGAGAGAGTTTAGAGAAATATATTTTCAAGTTTCTATGAAATAATAAAATCTATTGAATTCTATTTATAATAGATTTTTGAATTATTAAAGTGAATTACTAAAGTATGAATTATTAAAGTGAATTATTAAAGTATGAATTATTAAAGTGAATTATTAAAGTATGAATTATTAAAGTGAATTATTAAAGTATGAATTATTAAAGTATGAATTATTAAAGTGAATTATTAAAGTATGAATTATTAAAGTGAATTATTAAAGTATGAATTATTAAAGTAAATTATTAAAGTTAAAGTAAAGTAAAAGTAAAGTAAAGGTAAAGTTAAAGTATAGTAAAAGTATAAAAAATATGTATGTATAATACGCGTATAAATATATATAATATTAATTTAAATCGTTATATATATTTAATAAAATAAAATATAAATATCGTTATATTTATTATACTGGTTAAGTAATGAGTTGTCAAAAGTGATTCTAGATATTTATAAAAGTTATATACGTTTTAATAATAAAGTTCTTTTTAAACTGAAAACGTTTTTGTACGTTTGAAAATAGATTAATAGAATATTATGGAAACCAATTCTCCACTAGCTTTTGTCTAACTTTCGTAAATGACACTTTTTATTTTTATTTATAAATAGCTTTACAAATTATTCCGAATATCGTTAAGAGGAATAGATTTCTCAAATCATAGTGGACCTCTCAACAGAGACTTGTAATCATAATTCAATGTTTCTGATAATTCAATCATTTAATATATATTTTTTTTAATTTCGTCGATAATCATATTGAAACAAATACGTTCATATAAAGCATTATACTTTTAAATACTTTGTTGACATTTTCAATTTATAACATATACACATATACATACATATTCATATATGTTCATTTAATGGTTCGTGAATCATTGGAATTTGGTCGAGGTTTAAATGAATGTATAAACATAGTTTAAAATCCTTGAGATTTAACTTAACAAACATTGTTTATCATGTCAGAATAATATAAAGATAAAGTTTAAATTTAGTCAGAAATTTCCGGGTCGTCACATGTTGATTCCGCCAAAGGGGTAACGAGTTGCTGGTACATCTGCTGATAATGTCGTGGAATATAAAAGTTTTCCTGGTAACAAAAGGGTAATCGTATGTATTACAGGTTATAATAAGGCTACTTCGAATGGAAAGTCGAGGTTGACTTGCTGAAACTGTGACAAAATTTGCTATTTTGAAAAGGAATCGCAAAGTTATTTTTGCTAATAAATGCTAAAAGATTTAACGCAGATACGTGTTAAATTATGTCCTTGGTTTCGAGAGCTTTTTAGGTGCAAGACTGCGGGTAATGTGTGGTTGGATCATCATCTCGATTGTCCATTATTTGAAGTGTCTTCAGGAATTTCGAAGGGTTTGATCATAGATTGTAATTGTTAATATACATATGATGTTTTAGGACTTTGAATGATACAAATATTTTTTCTGGGTTCCAAGAATCGAATGATGTTCTAGCATAGTTTTGAAGTCAAAGTATAGTTTTGAAAGATGTAAGAGTCCTAAGAGTGATGTCTTCTGTTAAGTCTTGACTTGGATTTCATTTTGTCGTAATCAAATTTGGATGAGAATGGTTGTTTTGATTTCTATGAAAGAATGTATATTATTGTGAAGGTAGTGAGTATAGTTGATAATTGTTGAATCAGAGTCGAAGAATATAATCATATTAATTGTGAATTTATATATCTCTCGGGTATTACCTACCCGTTAAAAAAAAAAATTTCACAAGTAATGTTTTGTACCAGAGAATTTTATTACAATCTTTATGAAAATATATGTACATATATATCTTCTTCAGATGTAATCATGAATTTAATAAGTCAATATAATATTAGACTCATTTGATTTTCGGTTTGAGCTAGAATAAGAAATCACTAAAACGATTAGGAACCACATATTCTTCACAGAATATTAATGAAGTTATGGATCAATACTTCATTATTTATTCTTATATATATTTCCTTAGTGAATCTTGCTGATACTCATTGAACTGTTGCTAACTTCGCAAGATATGAATGTTGTTTCCCAGTAAGCTTCGAGTACATTGAAGATGAAAGTGTAAAATCAAACATATTATTGAATAATACACTTGGTTTATTATAAAACGAAATTCATTGAATTGAAACAGGGATTGTAGTTAACGATGATTAAGTTGCTGACGAAGGACGTACATCATTGCATATTTGTAGTATGAATTTAAACGAGTAGTATCTACCTTTTTTTCAATTCATACTTAATAGCTTAGTACGAAAAGATTTATTTTGGTTTCCGAATTCATATATATAAAATATTTATATAAATTCTTCAGAAGAATGAGTTAATACTTCATAACTCGTTGATGCAATATACGCGTTATTGATGATGTCCACGGTGATTCTTGAACTGGTGGAGCTTGTGATGTTAAAGTTCCTGACGATTCTAACGATGTTGACAGCATTGACTGTGTTGGTGAGGCTAAGGGTACTGCTGATGCTGTTGGTAAAACAAGTCTAGTTTGTACCTTACGCATCATTCTTGTCGGGGTTTCTACTCTTCCTTTTATCATTTCTGTCCACTCATCTGATTTATGGTTATGCAGAAATAGGTAATCTCTATGTCTTTAGAGATTACATAATCACCATAGAATGTTTCTCCGATGAAGTTATGAATAAATACTTCATTGTTTATTGTTGTTGGTACTTCTTGGTATCTATGGTGCGTGTGACGTTGATATCCGAGGTACGGATGGTGATATTGAGACGTGTGATGCGGATGTGATTGTTGGTGGTGGTAATGATCCTGTTGATGTTGATGATGGTGATAACGTTTATGCTGGTGATGCTGCTGGTGCTTAGGGTATTGAGGCTTGCGATGTTGATGTTATTGACGGTACTGGTTATGCTGCTGATGCTGCTGATGGTGTTTGTAACCTTCATACCGTATTCTCCAAAGCCACTACCCGAGTGCGAAGCTCGTTGACTTCTTCTATTACACCGGGGTGATTGTCGGTTCGGACGAGCGGATAAATAAAATCTAGAATTTGATGTAGTATATAATCGTGACGAGATACTCTGGAAATGAGAGAGAAAATGGTTTCTCGAACAGGTTCGCCGTTAAGTGCTTCAGGTTCATCGTCAAGAGGGCAATTTGGTGGATGGAAGGGATCACCTTCTTCTTGTCTCCAATGATTGAGGAGGCTACGAACCCATCCCCAATCCATCCAAAATAGATGATGACTGATTGATTGATCCATTCCGGTCACACTGCTTTCGGAGTTTGAGTGGTATTCCATATCGGAATCCGAGGGACTTCAACTAGTGACGAGTTCCATTTCGTATGATTGAATAAAGGATTTTTCGATATGAAATGATTTTCCAGCTATCGGGTGGTATTCTAATTATATAGAATATCCACATATATAGAACAAAAGATCTCATAGATTACGGAGGGATTTACGGAATATGCCAGACAAAGTTTACAGTAACAGATACGCGTAGATATGAATTAGCAAATACGCTAAGATATGAATTTTGTCTATACACCATTCATGCAATGAATGCAGTAAGACGCGTTTAGACTTAAGATGATAAGCAGGTAATTTCCTACAGATGATAAGTAGATGATTTTTGACACAAAATGATAAGCAAAATTTTGACATGCAGACACGGTCGAAGTCCAGACTCACTAACGCAACCTAACAACTTATCAGTTAGACACACTAATGCAGACCTGGTTCGCTAAGACCACCGCTCTGATACCACATGAAACGATCCGACCCAATCCATAGGGACGAATACAATAACATATGATTACATCTCGAGGCATTTGACCTCTATATGATACGTTTCATAAACATTGCATTCTTTTGAAAAGATATACCATAAATGAATATTTAAAATTAAATGTTTTCGACATCTGATGATTTCTACATATAGACAATCACCGTAAATAACAGTTTACAAGAATACTTCCGTTGACAATGCAGTCAAAATAAATACACGGTGATGATTTTGTGAATGCAATGCTTCCTCGAATAAAACATGTATGACTCCATGCACATGGTTTCTCTAACATATATTCAAACAGCGGAAGACTTCTAGGAACCTGAGAATAAACATGCTTTAAACGTCAACATAAAGTTGGTGAGATATAGGTTTAATGCTAGCAGCGTTATAAATATAGACCACAAGATTTCATATACATAAACGTTTTAATAAAAAATATTCTAAGTTGTTGAGCACTTGATAACCATACTTAACATTTAATCAACGTCGCATATTCCCTTTATTATGAAATCTTACTACACCGTACCAAGTGTAGTCACTGAAACGAAGTACTGTGCAACCGTTGAATACTGGTCGTCCAGTCCGGTTGGGGTTGTCAGGCCCGATAGATCTATCAACAGGATTCGCGTTTACAATACCTCATGTAAATAGTAGTTACCAAGTTACAGGGAAGTATGCCAGTGGTACAACTCAACGTAGAATATATATTTTTAATCACTTGTGTCCATAACATAAATCATAAAATGCATGTATTCTCATCCCGAAATATTTAGAGTTTAAAAGTGGGACTATATACTCACTTTTGCCTTGAAGGTATTTAACTCGACTTGGTCTCCGATAGATATCACGAACCTAACCATATATATATAATATATCAACATATTTTCTTTTCAAGTAATCATTACATATATATATATATATATATATATATATATATATATATATATACTTATAATACTTTTAATATTTTCTTAGTCCGTAGTTAGCAGTCTGATGTTAGTGGTCCACAATTAGTTGCTCAATCAAATAAATAAAGACCCCATCGTATTCGTATTGATCAGAATTAATCTCGACCCATGGTACCATGTTGTCAAATGACGTGTTGCGTACATAAAGTACCGTGTTGTCAAATGACGTGTTGCGTACAATCATGAGGTCTTATGATTAATCTTCTTGTATTGTTTACGGGTGGTCCTGAAATATATAAAATCAAATCATAAGTAATTATATATAAAATATCATATTAATTAGAAAAGATATGATTAATTTACTTTATCTCCAAATATTTTCGTAGCTAAACTAGCTTCGGATACCCAATCTTGTTTTAGTCGTAGTTTCTTCATTACAACTCCGTTTTTGTTGGTTCAACTTGCCACTTCCTTGGATCGAGTCAAATTTTAAGAATATGAACTAAAAATACCTTAGTTTGTATTTGAAATCACAGGTTATAGGTCAAACTTTGGTAAAACTTATGAAAGTGATCATTTTCCATCATAAAAACAACATTTAATGATCATTTTTCTAAAAATACTTACACTTTGAGTTAAACCATGAAATTTTTATGTGTTAACATATTTATAAGAAATATCATTTTTCCAGAACATGAACTTCCAATTCAAAGTTCAAGATGGTTTTTAATTATCCAACCCAAAACAGCCCCCGGTTGCACTCCGATGACGTAGATTCAGTTTTTAAGGTGTTCTTTGTAAAACCAAGTTATATCTTGTTAAGTTAGCATATCATTATGATATATTACAGGTCTTGAAGTGTTTTAAAAGTTAAGTTAGAAGGATCTATTTAGTTTGCAAACAAGTTTGAAATCATTCAAACTATGTTCTTGTTGTTAAAATTTTACAACATAAAATAAGATAGCTATATAATTATGAATCGAACAAGATTATGAACAAGGTTACTACCTCAAGTTACTTGGACAAAGTTACTGTAAGAGATAAGAAAAAATCTTGGAATCAAAGAGTGGTGGAGTTAGATCAAAAGGTTGGAAGTATACTTCTTCAAATGGGTGGTTATTTTGATATGTTCTTGAAAGAGTTTTCTTATGGTGTTTAAGGCTTGTAATTGAAGCTAAATGATGGAGAAAATGCTTGGAGATGATCAAGTATGAAGTTAAGAGTATTTTGAGAGAGAAATGAGGGTGTAGGTATGAGAAAATAGAGTGAAGATATGGTGTTCATTCATAAAAACGTTTTTAGTTTATAAAGAAAGAAAAGGATTCCTAATTTTGTTTTCTTACTAATAATTCATGCTACTTGACAAATCCTAGTTACCTCATATCTAGGGCAGTAATAATGTTGATTAGGATGTTGATTTGATGTGTATATACCAATAGTAAATACATATAGAAGCTGGGTATGATACGGGTACATATACCCTAGATATACGTATAGAAATCTTGAGGAAACGGAATGAGAATTCAAATATAGCTATCTTTTGTGAATATACTTATATTGTTTTATGTATTTAAGTCCTTAAAAAGTAATTAGATACATTATATATACGATACATGTATAAGCATTATAGGTTATAAGTATATATATCAAAGAATGTTACGTATAGTTATCGTTTTGAAAACTTAAGTTAGTAGTTTTAAAATATACTTATAACTCATTGTAACTAGTACACAATGAGATGTTAAACCATCCTTAGATCATGTTAAATATATATAAATACATATATATACACAAACGTATAATTATCGTATGTTATATAGTTCGTGATATCATTGGTCAAATTGGACGGTCAAACGTTGTGTAAAACTCTTTTCAAAAACACAAGTCTCAACAATTTGGATTGCTTATCATGTTGGTAAGTTTAATTTATGTAAATATTAATCTCATAAGTATAAAACGATTGGAAAAATCCGGGTCGTTACAGAATCTAGCTTTTACCCTAGATAAGTTTTCCGGAATAACCCTTCACCGGTGTTTGCAAATTGTTTTTGTGGGTTTCAGATTTGAAAATTTTAGCTCAAAACTTATGGTTTTGTGTCACCCACTTGCTAACCTTGTATTGGGAAAGCAACACGTCCAGTATACTTGCTCCGTATATTAACTTTCGGTAAACTACCGTCCGGTTGTAAAGGAAAGCGTTGAACAAGTAACTGTTAAGGCAATGTCCCATGACATGCTTTTAATTATGGTCTATAATGTGTAGGATGCAATTACTATCCTTTGTAGGAGCAATAGTAAAGATCACCCTATAGTTTTTCGGTCTGGCATAAGGTCCTGTCTTTGACCATGCTATGCAACCACCGTTCTTACAGTTGACACCCGATTTAGTTCAGGTGACCTAATGAATTCCAGGTGAATTCCTAGGATTTTACGTTCAATGGTAATGAACGCATTAAAAAATGGGTTTTCAGAAAACAAATCGGTTTGTAATTTTGATCAAAATATTTTCTCGTTCAAGCTCGAGTTTAGATATCATCGAATTCCATGAGTTTGTAATTCTCAATCTTTAAAGTCAATCTCAAGGATTGAGTAATATCAGTCTTAAAAGCTGATTTTTGATCTTTTAAGGAGATTATCCTTTCTGGGGATCTGATTCATTAGTCTTATCAAGCTAATTTGCATGGCGCCCTCCCCATTTTACGAGACAGATCCTCTCATGGTTAGGATAAGTCTGACCACTTGGCGACCCTGTTTGATGCCGAGGCCCGTGGATTTCCAGCTGATTTTTGAGAAAACTTTTCAAGGTTTTTCGTAGACTCTACAACTGGTCTGGACGACAACTTCCTGACCTAAATCAAGAAGCGCGTGTCTTTTTCGAAAAACTTTACTTCCTTTTAATGATGGAATTGATTCATCGTGTAGATCCATCTTTCTTTCAAATATATTATAAGAAATTTGGGTAAAACTAATAAAATTGTCCAAAACAAAAGTATCTTCAGTTATTTGTACAAAAATATGTGATATATGTTTTAAATAACTTGGTAAATTTTCCCACACTTGGCTTTTATTTTCCTTTCTTTGCCTTTTTATTGTCCTCTATTCCATTTTAAATGAATTCTAACATTTTGGGTTGTTTCTCAATTTATGTCCTTTCCGAGGTAACAATAATTTCGGTGTTAACACCTAGTTTTACCGTTCATAAATATGTATAAACATGATTTTGAATTCATTTATTTAAAAATTTTGAAAAATTTTACTAGAATTGGGTAGTTAGTATATAAGACTAGGGCTGTTCTTTATTATCAGAGAGCACTAGATTCTAATACAACTACTGCGTTACTAGTATTTTTAATGGTAACTAAGTGTATAAGTTAAAATTTTAAAAATCCGAAAGAATTTAATCCCTTCCCACACTTAAGATCTTGCAATGCCCTCATTTGCAAGAAATTAGTAACAATTTAAATTATTGAGGGTGATTAAAGTAGAAAAATAATTAAATTTTACCAAAGTTTCCAAACATATTGGCGTTTGTTTACTGAATGATAAATGGTGCACATCATTTGTTCATTCCGTCTTGTTGTTACATCACATTTGTTTTTCGTTTTTTCGTCAAAATTAGTAGCTTTTGCTGAACTTAATGCCAGTCTTTGAAAATGCGCTGTTTTACCCTGTTGTGTACAATTGACAATATACATATATACAAATAATAACATGCATGGTATTTTGAAATGGGACTTAACATCCCACTTTCAAATCAAATATGAAATATTAGTACAACATAATAAAAATATTAAACATTACAATAAAAGTATCACAATATCATAGGTTTAAACATAAATAAAATAGAAATAATAAAAAATAAAAATCATAGAAATCACCAACGGGAACTATATCAATCTGGATAGGGGTTCCAGTTCATGTCGTCGGTCGGGTTCCATGGTTGGTGATAGGTGTACTGGTAGGCCTGGTTAGGGTCGTAGAGAGTAAATGGCGGTCTCATCTCGGGCTGGTGTGGAGGATAGTAAGCGGGTCGGGTCGGTACGTAGTGATCCTGAGGTGATAGCCGGCTCATGATCTGACGCTGATGATAGTCCCATCTATCATGATATCGTTGCCTAGAATGCTCGTACTCATTCCGGGCTTGCCACTGCTCGTATCGATTATGTCTATCCTGGTTTGTCATTTCTACCTCATCTATACGCTGGTAGACGTCAGTCATAGCCTCCCTAATGACATCCCTAATGTCATCTGCTTCCTCCATTTCCTCATCTGAACCTCTCTCTACCTGTGGATGACGACCAACATAGGGTACTGCCTGATTGCGTCTGCTCTTCAATACCTTAGCACCCTGATAGACCTTCAATCCTAAAGTATCATCTTGTTCCCTACAAACCAAGAGTGGACCCCCTTGATCCCTATCTACACCCAAATACTCTCCAATGAGAGTAACAAAAATACCTCCTCCTATTATTCCCCCTTCCTGTATTCCTTCCACTATCTTAGACAAATAAAAACCAACACAGTAGGGGATATTAACAAAGCCTATTGGGTCTCGAATACACTTAAGGTAGAATAAATCATGTAAGGTCATTTTCTCCTTGTTGTGACCTCTCTGTGTAATCGAGTTAGCCAGAAATCTATGAATTATACGAAGCTCGGCTATGTGAATATGTAAGTAGGTGTGTGTTCCTGCCCGCCCAAAAACATTATAATCTGACATACGCCTCCAGACGGCGTTAGCATCAAAATTCCTATCTACCCTTTCACCATGATAAATCAAATTCATACAATCGGGTAGTAGTAATTCAGCGGGCGTATATATCTGTAAAGCCCTGGTCATGTCCAGCATGGACATCCTGTACATCCTACGGCCAAGTATAAATCTAAGAAAACTTCTATCATCTAACCTAACTACATCCGCATTAAGTGAAATAGTACTCATAAGCTCAACGCACCATTCCTTATATACAGGCCTACGAATGGTGAATAAACGTTTCCAATCGGGAAAAGAAGAGCTGCCATACCTTTGGATCAGATGTTGTCTAACCGAGTTAGCAAGTTGGACCCTTTCCAAAGGCTTCCAATCGGTTACCCTTGGCACTTCTACATTTTTCGTTACCAGTTTGAATTTGTTACTTTGATATGTCGGGTAATCTCTCCAACTTCGATCAAACCTCAGATTAGGATGCAACTGTTCTTCATGAATCGTTGGGTGTTGTACTATCGGATGCATCGGAAATACTACGTAGGCATCAATATGTTCTAGTTGCGGATCATAATAAGGAACGTGTTGATCAGGTTGTTGTTGTTGTTCCTGTTGTTGCTCCGGTTCAGGTTCATATTGCATTTCTGGTTCAGGTTCTGGAGCAGGTTGTCTAGATGATGATGATGCACCATCAGTATTAGTAAATCTCTGCAAAACACATTAAACAAAAATTTTGTGCATCCAAATATGCATTAGTGTTAGCAAAATAACAACTTGAAACAATTACAATAACATGTTTAATCAAAATTAAACTTATACACATTTTCACAATTTTAACAATTCTACACTTTTTCAAATAAGCATATATGAAAATGTTTACAAAGTTCATAAGCATTCAACTCAAATAACATGTTAAAACAACAATTACTAGCAATTAAACAAGTTTTAAATAGCATTTACATCAATTTAATCAAGTTCATGAATTTATACCTAAAAAGTCCACTTTAATTCTCAAAAATCATGTTTAAGATCAAAGTTTGGATCATTTAGCTACCTAAACATGTTACACTACTTAATTTAGCAATAATTCATGAAAAAAATCGGCCATAACCTTTTTATATCAAAAAGCCCCAAATTGCTCAAGAACACAAACCCTAGATTCCTAAAATTTTTGAAGTTTTTGGCTTCAAATCATGTTAAATAGCATCAATCTAGGTTATACATGCATAATATACTAACAATTTAACTCTAATTACACTAGAAATTAACAAAATCAAATTAGGTAAATTATAGCTCAAGAAGAATAAAAATCAAATTTAAAGAGGTTTAGGGGTGTAATTGTTACCCTTATTGATAAACTTCTTATCAAATTCATGATTAGAGCGGATTATAGCAAGAAATTTGGTTGATTTTGGTGAAAAATTGATGAAAATTGAGAGGATTTGGGAGTAGGTTCGTATGTATGTGTGTGTGGTTATGAAGAAACAGAGCAGCTCGATGAGCATTTATTCCTGACCAGTTTTCGGGCTTCATGCGATCGCATGCTTTTTTCAAAGGAACCCAAATTTTTTCAATATTGAACCTTGGACATATAATAGTTCCGAATCGAATCTCTTTAGAAAGAAGATCTTTTGTCTCATGGTAGCCTGCTCCAGTCCCCTTATGAAACTTTCGTTATTGGGTTAGCCATACACTTCACATGTTTCTAGCGATTCACATGGCATCACCGAGCGATATATCCCCGTCTAATTCTGGTCATTGAATATTGAATAAATGAAACTTTAACGAATAACTAATAGATTTCCTTTCTTTCAGTTATTCTTTTGCCCCTTTCCTAGTATATTAATAACAAAACGGAAAGGGTCTGATTTTTTTTTTTTATATAAAAACCTTGTACTAATTAAAACAAAATAATTAATTAATTTTAAAATTTTGTTTCTTTTACGAATGAGGGCGTTTCGGATCGTTGTCCTAGTCCGTCCCTCGACAAAATTTTTAAAATTTGTCATTTTTAAGCGTGGTTTTAAAAGCAAAGATTTTTGGATTTTTTAATGTTTTTGGCATATTTTAATTTAATAAGATTAAAAATAATGATAATAAAAGTTCTCGTCCCTCTCTCGGGTAAAGCAATTTCAGTTCAACGACCTAGTTTTCAACTCACGACGAATTTTAAATATCAAATTTTTAACTTACAGAAATAAAGTAAATTTTTTTTTTAAATTCGCACCAAACTAAAATTTAAAATGCATATAATTAAAAATTAAAAATTCACACCAAATTTATATTATATTTTTGTTTTTATACATACAAACTTATATTAAAATTATTAATTTTTTTTTCAAATATTTACAAACTTAAATATATTGATTTAAAAAGATTTACAATATTAATTTAATATTTATATATTAATTTTAAAAACATGGAAAAAATAAAATTAAAACTCTTTTTGGTCTTTTATCCCACTTTAATCAATCAAATATTATCAAAAATATACGCCCCTCTTTTCGGTAAAGTAATTTCGGTTCAACGACCTAGTTTTACTCCTGACGAATTTCTGAAATATTTTGGGTTGATTGATTAAAGATATTTATACCTTAAGAATAAACGGTAAATTTCGCAGTGATGTAATAAATTTTTGTATGATATCAATAATTTCGGTTACGCATACCTAATTTTATTGAATACCAATTTAATACTTTATAGCGAACGATTCAGCGTTTATTATCAAAAGGTTAAAAGCAATAAAAATAAAAATAAAAACTGTACATACTTACCTGTGAGAAAGAATTCTCAGAGACCTGCTTTAGCCGACTCATATGAGAGTCGTGTGATTTGGTTCTCCATAGCTACGTAAGCATAACCTCGAATCTTCAATATCTTTTCTTCTAAACATATAAACGGTCCTTCTCTGCATAGAGTAACAAATTCGGTATTTAAATATGTTTGATTATTTGAACATTTACCTTCTTGTGACCATTTTCCGTATTTATAACATCTTTCAAGGTGTCGTGCTCTTCTTTTTGTTGCGGATTTTGATTTTCCTTTACCAAAATGTATCTTATGATGATCTTTTCTGAGTTCTTTTCTTACTCCGTCCATTTTTTCTCTTATGAATGATTCCAGTTCACTTGGAAGTGTGTTATTATTATGTTTAGTAATCATAGCGTGTAGCATTAGACCATGGTTCAGATCAAAGGAATTCTTCATCTCGTAAAACCTAAAAAAAATAAAAAATCAGAATGGGGGGAGAAGACTAGTTCTTTAGGGTCTTCTAGGGAAAGACCATTCGGATTCCATTCTCGGAAACTACACGAAAACAGAATATCTAACTCTAACAGAAATAACTATTACCCTAAAAAGATTCGAACCTTCCCACACTTAGTTAGTTGTGGTGTCGAAATTGTGATTAACTTCATCTTCAACTTCCATTAGATTATCTATGTAATGTTTAACTCTGTGACCATTAACCTTAAATTCAATCCCATTTGAATTTATTAATTCTACTGTTCCATATGGGAAAACTCTTTTGACTATGAATGGTACAGACTATCTTGATTTCAATTTTTCAGGAAATAGCTTGAATCGTGAATTGAAAAGAAGAACTCTGTCTCCTTCTTTAAATTCTTTTGAACTTCTGATTCTTTTATCATGCCATTTCTTCGTTCTTTCTTTATAAATTAACGAATTTTCATATGCTTCATGTCTTAATTCTTCTAATTCGTTTAGTTGACTTAACCGTAGACGTCCAGCTTCATGTAAATCAAGATTACATGTCTTCAAAGCCCAAAATGCTTTGTGTTCAATTTCTACTGGAAGGTGACATGCTTTTCCGTAAACAAGTCTGAAAGGTGTGGTTCCAATTGGAGTTTTGTAGGCTGTTCTAAAAGCCCAGAGTGCATCCTCCAATTTCATTGACCATTCCTTCGGATTTGATCCTATGGTTTTCTCTAGAATACGTTTTAATGCTCGGTTGGTATTTTTAACTTGTCCACTTGTTTGTGGATGATAAGCGGTTGAGATTTTATGAGTTACTCCATATCTTTCGAGAACTTTCTCAAGTTGATTGTTACAAAAATGAGTACCCCGATCACTTATTAAAGCTTTTGGTGTTCCGAACCTAGCAAAAAGACGTTTTAAAAAGTTGACTACAACTCGTGCATCGTTAGTCGGGAGAGCTTGTGCTTCCGCCCATTTAGATACATAATCAATGGCAATGAGAATGTAGAGATTATTATGAGATTTTGGAAATGGACCCATAAAGTCAATACCCCAAATGTCAAATACTTCACATACTTGAATGACATTTTGTGGCATTTCATCAAGTTGACTTATTTTTCCTGCCCTTTGACAAGCATCGCAGGATTTGCAAAGAAGGTGTGCGTCTTTGAAAATTGTAGGCCAATAGAATCCATCATCGTAAACTTTTCTTGCTGTGAGTTGAGGCCCATAATGCCCTCCTGTTAGTCCTGTGTGACAATGGTTTAAGATTTGACTAGCTTCATCTCCGAATACACATCGGCGTATTATTCCATCAGGACAACTTTTAAACAAATGTGGATCTTCCCAGAAATAGTGTTTTATATCACTAAAGAATTTCTTTCGTTTTTGGTACGATAATCTTTTTTCAAGGAATCCACATACTAAGTAGTTTGCATAGTCTGCAAACCATGGAATTTCACTATAATCTATCTTCAATAGATATTGATCAGCAAAGTTGTCTTGTATGGCCGATTCATTTAGAACTTCTAATTCGGGATTTTCAATACGAGAAAGATGATCAGCGGCGAGATTTTCTGCTCCCTTTTTATCTCGGATTTCAATATCGAACTCTTGTAAGAGTAAGATCCAACGGATTAATCGTGGTTTGGCATCTTGTTTCGAAAATAGGTATCTAAGAGCAGAATGGTCAGCATAGACCACCGTTTTAGCTAGAACGAGATATGAACGAAATTTGTCAAAAGCAAAGACAATAGCAAGGAGTTCTTTTTCAGTAGTTGTATAATTCATTTGTGCTCCTTGTAACGTTTTACTAGCATAATAAATAGGTTGAAATCGTTTTTCAATCCTTTGTCCTAAAACGGCTCCCATTGCAAAATCACTTGCATCGCACATAAGTTCAAACTGTAGATTCCAATTTGGAGTTATCATGATCGGAGCATTAGTGAGTTTTTCTTTAAAACTATTAAAAGATTTGATGCATTCATCTGAAAAGATGAATGGAGCATCTTTTTCTAGGAGTTTATTCATAGGAGTGGCAATTTTAGAAAAATCTTTTATGAAACGTCGGTAAAAACCGGTATGCCCTAGAAAACTCCTAACTCCTCTAACATTGGTGGGATGTGAAAGTTTAGCAATTACATCTACTTTAGCTCTATCCACTTCAATTCCTTCTTTTGAAATTTTATGACCAAGAACGATGCCTTCTCTAACCATGAAATGGCATTTCTCCCAATTAAGTGCTAGATTTGATTGTTCGCATCTAATAAGCATTCGTTCAAGATTAACTAGACATGATTCAAATGTATCACCGAAAACTGAAAAGTCATCCATGAAAACTTCCATGCATTCTTCTATCATGTCGTGAAAAATCGCCATCATGCACCTTTGAAAGGTTGCAGGAGCGTTGCAAAGTCTAAATGGCATGCGTTTATAAGCAAAAGTACCATAAGGGCACGTGAACGTGGTTTTCTCTTGATATTCGGGTGCGATTGGAATTTGAAAATATCCGGAAAAACCATCAAGAAAACAATAGTAACTATTTCCGGCTAATCTTTCCAACATTTGATCAATGAAAGGTAAGGGAAAGTGATCTTTTCTGGTGGCGTCATTTAATTTTCTATAATCAATACAAACGCGCCATCCTGTTACAATCCTAGTAGGAATAAGCTCATTTTTCTCATTTGTGATGACAGTCATGCCACCCTTCTTAGGTACGCATTGAACTGGGCTTACCCATGGACTATCAGAAATTGGATAAATTAAACCTGCATCTAGCAGTTTAATAATTTATTTCTTAACAACATCTTGCATATTTGGATTTAGTCTTCATTGGCGTTGCACTTACGTTTTATGACCTTCTTCCATAAGGATTTTATGTGTACAATACGAAGGACTTATTCCTTTAATGTCATGAATCTTCCATGCAATAGCTGGTTTATGAGCTTTTAGCACAGAAATGAGTTGAGATTTTTCATTTTCTGTAAGAGAAGACGATATTATTACAGGTAATTCAGATTCACCATGTAAATAAGCATATTTCAAATGGTTTGGAAGTGGCTTTAACTCTAATGTCGGTGGTTCTTCTATTGATGATTTATATCGATATCTGTCTTCTTCTTTTAGCATTTGAATTTCTTCTGTTGTTGGTTCATATCCATTAGCCATAAGTGTAGCTAACATTTCAGTTTCATCAATTGGTTCAGTTCCTTCTCCTAAAGAACATTCTCCTGTCCCTTGTAATTCTGGAAATTCTTCTAACAATTCTGCATATGAATCTATAGTTTGAATATAATAACATGTAACATCTACAGATTGCGGTTGTTGCATGGCTCTATCAACAGAAAAGGTAACACTCTCGTCTTCTATACTTAGGGTCAGTTTCTTACCAAACACGTCTATTATTGCTTTAGCCGTGTTTAAGAATGGTCTTCCTAATATGAGAGGAACTCGAGAATCTTCTTCCATGTCCAGAATAACAAAATCTACTGGAAATACTAAAGTACCAACTTTAACTAGCATGTTTTCCATCATCCCTCTAGGATATTTTACTGATCGATCGGCTAGTTGTATACTTATTCGTGTTGGTTTCAATTCTCCAAGGTCTAGTTTAGCGTATAGTGAATACGGCATTAAATTTATACTAGCACCTAAATCTGCCAATGCTTCTATTGAACTAAGACTACACAGAAAATATGGAATTGTGAAACTTCCTAGATCAGATAATTTTTTTGGTATCATATTCAACAGCACTGCAGAACAATTAGCATTCATAGTAAAAGCCGAGAGTTCTTTCATTTTCTTTCTATTTGTGATTAGGTCTTTCAAGAATTTAGCATATCTAGGCATTCCTGAAATTACATCAATGAAAGGAAGATTAACATTTATTTGTTTAAACATATCCAAGAATTTGGATTGCTCGACTTCAAGTCTCTCTTTTCTCATTTTACTTGGGTAAGGAAGTGGTGGTTGGTATGGTTTAACATAAGGTTTAGCCTTAATTGTGTTATCTTCATTAACCTTTTCAACTACCGGTTATGTTTCCTTATCTTGCTCAGGTTGTGGTTCTTGTGGAGTAAGAATATAGCGTCATCAGAAATTACAGGTAATTCAGGTGGTTTAAGTGTAATACCACTTCTTGTGGTAATGGCTTTAGCTGTTTCATTCCGGGGGTTAGCATTTGTATCACTAGGTAGACTTCCCGGTTTTCTTTCACCTATCAACCTTGCTAGGTTGCTTACTTCTTGTTCCAAATTTTGAATAGAAGCTTGTTGATTTCTAAATACTTGAGCATTTTGTTCATTGGTTTGTTTCTGAGATGTGAAAAACTGAGTTTGAGATTCAACTAGCTTCGACATCGTATATTCTAAATTTGGCTTTTTATCATCGGTTTGTGGTGGTTTGTATTGAAAAATAGGTCTTTGCTGATTGTAAGTATTATTTGATACTTGCTGATTGCTAGGACCTTGTTGATTGTTGTATGGAACATTTTGGTTATAATTCTGATTTTGATTGTAGATTGGTCTTGGCGGTTGATAATTATTCTGATAATTATTTCCAGTCCTTTGGTTCATGTATGAAACATTCTTTCTTTGTTCCATTGTTAGTTCAATACTGAGACAATCTTTTGTCAAATGTGGTCCTCCACACTGCTCACAACTAATTCGTATTGAGTGAATATCTTTAGTCATCTTTTCCATTCGTCTCTCGACAGCATCTATCTTTGCGGAAATGGAATCAAAGTCATGGCTAGAATCGGATCTAGCTGCTTTAGATGATCTAACGATATCTTTTTCTTGATGCCACTCATGTGAGTGGGAAGCAGTGTTATCAATAATTTTGTAAGCGTTAGTTGCGGTTTTCTTCATAATGGAACCACCAGCTGCTATATCTATGTCTTTTCGTGTAGTGATGTCACATGCTTGGTAGAATATTTGTACTATTTGACAAGTGTCTAAACCATGTTGCAGACATCCTCTTAATAACTTTCCAAATCTTGTCCACGCTTCATATAGAGTTTCATTTGGTTTTTGTGTGAACGTAACAATTTCTCCTTGAAGTCTTACGGCTTTAGATGCCGGAAAGAATTGTTTAAGAAAATTTTCAACTAAGACATCCCATGTATCAATCGCCCCTTCAGGTAACGAATCTAACCAATCTTTGGCTTCTCTCTTTAAAGTCCAGAGAAATAACATGAGATATATCTGTTCATCCTCCACTTCTCTTATTTTGAATAAAGTACAGATCCTATTAAAGGTTCGAAGATGTTCATTTGGATCTTCCTTCGGTGCACCACTAAATTGGCATTGATTTGTTACCATGTGTAGGATTTGTCCTTTGATTTTATAATCTGGCGCATTAATGTCTGGTTGAGTAATTGCGTGACCTTGGCCAGTGCGTTTAGCTCGCATTCGGTCTTCCATACTTAGAGGTTCCAGATTTTCCATGATTGAATTTGTTGAATCTGAATCACTAGAGGATTCTGATTTAATGGGTTGTTCCTCGACAATCTCTGTTTGAATGATTGGTGGTTCTGGAGGAAAGATTAATGATTCAGGATCTCTAAATTGTCCCTGAATATCCTCCGGATTCTCAATTGTGAAGTCGGGTTCAAAAAATGGATTATCGGAAATTTGAATTGGAGTACTTGGTCGACTTTATGACGATTCTAAAGAAAAATAAACGGCAACAATATTGGCTAGATATCTTGATCGAGTTACAGGTGGTGAACGTACGAAATGTGGTGAACGTTTTGCTCGGTGCATTCACTGAATATCCTATTAGTTATAAAAATAAAAATTATATAAGTTATCAAATTAATAGACTTTTCTGATTTTGCCCACGTTTCGAATAGCCAATAGATGCAGCAGGTAGCCAGGACCCTTTAAATCGGAAGCTCACAACTCGCCACTAACAAATCCAACTATTACTACGAACTAGAAAATTTTGGATGTCTATCAATTTAACCGCTTAAAATAATTTTTCGTTGAAGTTTAAAGAAATTTTAGAGAAGAAATAGAAAATTCTATGTCCTAAAAATCTAGAGCGTCGAGAAATAAGAAAGAAAAAGAGCGCGTCGAAAAACGTCGAAAAATAAAAGGTCGAAAAATAAGCGTCGAAGAATAATAAAAAGAACGTAGCGCGTCGAAACTTAAAATTCTAAAAACTAAAAATTAAAAGTTGCGTCTAAAAATATTAAAGCTTAGAGAAATACTATATCCAAAACGGCAATAAATTTAAAAGTTACTAAAATTTATAAAACGGCGTCGCAAAATTCTATAGTACCTAAATCTTAGTTTAAAGAAAAAGCACTTAAGGAATTTTACGGCAAAGCCTAAAAATCTAGAAATAAAAATAACTATGGCAAAAACTATGACTTAAAACTAAATACGAACGAAAAATACAAATATTACGCTAAAACAATTAAAAAGATATAAATATAAAAAGTGATAAAATCACTTATTTTTATAAAAATATTATTTTTATATTTATTTTATAAAAGTATTAAGTTTATATATTTATTAAAACTAATTAATACTTAAAATACAAATTAAAACTAAAAACTAAAATAATTAATATTATAATTAACCCTAATTATAATTAATTAATATTAATAATAATTAAAATTGTAACCCTAACTTGCAGACTGAGGTACAGGGGCTCTCAAATCAATCCATGCGATCGCATGGATTGTATGTAGAAATTTCATGCGGTCGCATGGCTTGGGTTTTCAGGCCAAAGTTGTTGGGCTTCTACAGTGACCAGCCCGAGTACTTATTTAGTTTTTTTTTAATATTTATATAAAATATTTATATTAATTAAATAAAAACTTATATTTTTAAATAAAAATAAAAATTTTATAATTTTATATATTTTAAACAAACTCTTAAAAATATATATATTTTGTTTTTCTTTTTATATTTTTGTATTTTTAATATCTAAAACGTATTTTTACAAAAGTAAACTAATTTTTTTTTATACATATATATAGCGTTTCGCTTCCGGCGGTTAAGCAGTTCCCCGGCAGCGGCGCCAAAAATACTTGATGTTAAAGCGAAGGGGTACAAAATAGTTATATTTTTACAAGGAAATACTATTAAATACGATACAATTTTACACAAGTTATTTATTTATTTATAGAGTGGATATACCTAAACCTTGCTACAACACTTATAGGCAGTGTACCTAATCGTACAGTAGTGTAGTTTTTAGTAAGTCCGGTTCGTCCACAGGGAACTTGCCAAGTTTAACGCTATATTTTTAAAACTATATTTGTATAAATATAAATATAAATATAAGTAGTATTATTATTATAAAATGGGGTTTTTACCATTTAATGACCGGTTTGTCGATTTTAAAACTTTAGTGGCAGTTAAAACCTAATGTAAAATATTAAAAATAAATATAACTTAAATTAAAGCGTAAAGTAAATAACGATAATAAAAATGAGATAAATAAAAGTGCGATAAATAAAATGACGATAAATAAAAAGTACGATAATTAAAAGTGCAATTAAATATGAAATGACAGTAAATAAAAGTGCGATAATTAAAAGTGCAATTAAATATGAAATAAAGGAATTATGCTTATTTAAATTTCCGTAATCATGATGTTTGACGTGTTGATTTTAGTTTATTCCCATGGGTTAATTGTCCTTTGTCCTGGATTATTCAATATGTCCGTCTGGGTTTTGTCCATAACAGTCCATCAGTCATAAATATAAAGTGCGAGTGTCCTCGTCAAATTATCCTTATATCCGAAGTCAAATATTCCAACTAATTGGGGACTTAAACTATAATTACACCAAGTGTCCTTGTATATAATTCACCCCTATTTTAATAAGTCCATTGACTATTAATCCATTCCCGTATCTGATTAAATGAACGATTATTAGTACTTATAAATATCCCGCCCATCGTGTCCGATCGAGTGTATATGGTTATTTATAGGTACGTCCAATTGTAAATCTTTATATTAAATTAATAAACTATCATTTAATTAAATAAATATAAAGCCCATTAATAGCCCATAGTCTAATTTCCACAAGTGTCGTTCTTTTGTCCAAACCCCAATTATGGTACAAAGCCCAATTACCCCGTCTTAATATTTTAGCCCAACATCACGATTACTTCAGCTTAAATAAGCATAATAGTAACTTAGCTGTGAGACATTAATTTAAAAAGGTTGAACATAACTTACAATGATTAAAAATAGTGTAGCGTTACACGGACATAATTTCGACTTACACCCCTACAACATTCGCTAACATACCCTTATTATTATTAAAATTAAAATTAAATATATATATATATATATATATATATATATATATATATATATATATATATATATACACGTGAGAGATGGAGAAAAAAAAAGATGTGTTTTTGTTCAACCAAAACTGCGAAATTTATAGGACCTGACCCTCAAATTGGGGCCATGCGATCGCATAGAAATTGCACTTCCAGGCCATGCGATCGCATGGCCTGCTTTTCCAGCTCACACAGATTTGTTTGCTTTCTTGCCGACGGTTTTATATAATAATATAATATATATATATATAATTTTAAGAATTAATTATATATTATCTTATATTCATGTGCATAGTTGACTTGTAATTTTTAGTCCGTTGCGTCGAGCGTTGAGAGTTGACTCTAGTCCCGGTTCCGGATTTTCGAACGTCCTTGCGTACAATTTAATATCTTGTACTTTGCATTTTGCGTCTTGTACTCTTGTAATTTTGAGACGTTTCTCATCAATAATTTGAACCACTTTGATCGTACTTTGTACTTTTGAGCTTTTTGGTCGTTTGCATCTTCAATTCATCGAATCTGTCTTTTGTCTTCACCTTTTATTATTTAAACGAATATCACTTGTAAATAGAACAATTGCAACTAAAAGCTTGTCTTTCTTGAAGGATAATGCTATGAAATATATGTTCGTTTTTAGCATTATCAGGGAGCAGTTTTTATCATGAGGGGTTATCTTTTTGGCAGCCGATTTTGAGAGCATTAAGGGCGATTTTCAGTCACTTTTGGGGAATTCCAAGGTCACTCTAACGCTCCAATCATTCCGATTTCAAGGATCAATCTCAGCACTTATCAAAATTCATCGTGTTAGGTTGATTCTAAATTATCAAACAATGTTTTCTTTATTATTTGTTATCTTGATTTCTTTTGTTGCCATGGTTATTAGCTAAGTTATTTAATGTTTGTCTAGACTTATAAACCTATGTATTGGATGCTACTTATCAGTTATTCGTTTAATTTATGATGATTTGATGTTTGAATTAAAGAACGATTCTTATTAAAGCTAGACTTTTCGATTCAATTGGTTGTGTATTTGTTTGATAGGACGAGAGTTCATTAATTTAATGCATAAATTTACAATTGGTTTGTCTTAATTGATTGTTTGCTTACTCGGAGACGAGAGTAAATTGAATTCAAAAGGCTAGACGAAATAAGGGTGAATTATATACAACTAGAGTTGATGTGATTGTGATTCGAGTCTTCATCTCAGTTGAAATAATTGGTCACAATTAGGAGGTCTTAGGCTACGGGGAATTTCGTGTCGTGTAATCTTAATTGAAGTGTTTGCGCTGGAGAATTCCAGGTGAACCGACTAGATAATTCACATAAGTTAGATAATAACTGGGGCTTAATCTAAATGCATCCAATACTAGGTGTAAAAGGTCTAGATAAGCATTCGTTCTCCTATTTGATTACAACTATCTTGTTTTTTTATTTGCTTTTTGCTTTAAAGCTTAAATCTTAAAATACCAAAAAATATTGTTCTTTTCTGTTCTTAGATAAAATCATTACTAATTTGGCTAATCGTTAAATAGCCACACAAAACTATTATCTCCTAATTTCCATTTTAATAGATTAATTTAGTTTAATTTCATTAGTAGCAACCTTAATTTTTACGTTTAAATTGTCCTTGGAACGAATACGGATTTACCAACTTTATACTATTGCACGATCGGGTACACTGCCCGTTAGTGTGTAGTAATCCTTTTTAGCCGGTATTTTCCATTATAAATTATACACGCGATTTTACACATCAAGTTTTTGGCGCCGCTGCCGGGGACAGTTATGTCGAAAATTAAGATTGTTATCTATTTGTTCTTAGTTTAGTTTTAATTATAGTTTATTATTACTTTTCATTTATTCTCAGTTGAATCGGTGCGTTTAATCAGTTGTTAGTTGTGATTTCACAGATAACAGGTAGTGCATGCCACATACGCGTTCTTCAAATTCTCCTATTCTTCAACCATTTGACGAACCTGAAAGTGAGTTATTTAGAGCGTTAAGTCAAGAGAAACAGTCTACAGTGGATTCATCAGCTTCTTCAAGTGATAATATAATTCATTTGGGTAGTAGTTCTGAGACTGTGGTGCCCGATACACCACCTGAAATCAACGAAGTAGAAGACTCTTACGTTTCATTAGATATTTTTGAGACTGAAGAGATGGCTGATCAACCACCTCGTCCTCAGACTATGGCAGAAAAGTTGAAGGCCACCCGAGCTGGCCAAGGCAATTCGATTACTCAACCAAACATCACTCAGCCTTTCCAAATCACAGGTCCAATTCTGAGTTTGATTTCTTCTGATTGCCAATTTCATGGCAAGGATAGTGAGGATGCTAACGAGCATCTCCGTGTTTTCAATGATGTTTGCAACTTATTCAAGCTGAATGAGGTTGCTGATACTTCGATCAAGACAAGGCTTTTTCCCTGGACTCTTAAGGGAGAAGCTAAGAGGTAGTTAGATAAACAACCCGAGGGTACGTTTACCTCTTGGGATGGTTTGGTGGATAAGTTTTTATCAAAGTTTTTCCCTGCGTCTCGAGCTTCTAGACTTCAAGCAGAAATTTCACAATTCAGGCAAAAGAGCAGTGAGACATTATTTGATGCTTGGGACTGTTATGCTAATATGTTACGCTCGTGTCCACAACACGGGTTGAATGATTTACAAAAGGTCCAGATTTTCTATAAAGGTTGTGACATACCAACTTGCCAGAGTATTGATCAAGTAGCAGGAGGTACTTTGATGGATAAGACTGAAGAAGAAGCATTAGAGATCATTGAAAAGCAAGCTACCTACACTCACGAGTGGCATCAAGATCATGAGTTACCCCGTTCAGCTTCAGTAAAGAGGACCGAAACCACTGGTGCGTATGATGATTATGGGTCTATAAATGCTAAGTTAGACAAATTTGGTAGGCATTTAGAGAAGTTGGATAAGGATATTCATGGTATGAAGGTTGGTTGTGAATATTGTGGGGGATTACATTTAGCAAAAGATTGTGATGCGGGTTTGACTATGAATCAGAAAGAAGAGATCGCTTTTATTAGTCAACAGAACAACAATCAGTTTTAGGGACGTGCTCAGTTTAATAGGAATTTCAATAATCCCTATAACCCTCAAGGTAATCAAGGTTCGAGGTTCCAGTCAGGATCTAGTGGAGGTTATCAACAGCAAGCTCCCGGATATTTTCAGAAGCCCCAAGTCGAAGAGAAAAAGTCCAACCTTGAAGCGATGATCGAAAAGCTTGTAATATCTCAAACTCAGCTTGTTACTACTGTTACCCAAAACAATGAGAAGAATGATCAAATGTTTTGAAATCAACAAGCAGCTATTCAGAATCTAGAGAAACAAATTGGTCAACTTGCTAATCAAAGTAATGAGAGGAAACCGGGGGAATTACTGAGTAAAATGGATACTAACCAGAAGAATGGGCAAGTTAATGCTATCACCGCTTGAAGTGGTTTTGCATATGATCCACCGAGGAAGCCCGATGAGTATGATGTGCAAGTGCCGTTAGCTAAGGATAGTGAACCGGTTGTTGTTAGTGAACCGGAGGGGGAAAAGGAGCCAGAACAGGTGATTGAGAAGGTTGTGAGGGTACCGGAAACCGTTGCTGCAAAATCGGTAGTTAAAGACTATCAACCACCGCTCCCATTCCCGAGGAAGCAGAGATTGGAGAAGCTGGAGGCAGAGAAGTCCAAGTTCATGGACTTGATTTAAAAAGTTAACATAAATATGCCTTTTATTGATGTGATTGCAGGTATGCCAAAATATGCAAGGTTTCTGAAGGATTTGCTAACTAACAGGAAGAAGCTGGAGAACGTGTCTTCAGTCAGGTTGAATGCCGCATGCTCAGAGGTAGTTGCAAACAAGCTTCCCGAGAAGCTTGAGGATCCTGGGAGTTTCACCATTCCTTGTTTACTTGGTAATTTAGATTGTGTGATGGCGTTGGCGGATTTAGGGGCTAGCAAAAATATAATGCCTTATTCTATTTATTTACAGCTAGACCCCGGGGAGTTAAAACCCACGCGTATGGCTATTCAGCTAGCTGACCGCTATATTAAATTCCCTCGTGGAATTATAGAGAATATGCTAGTTAAGACAGGGTCGTTGGTTTTCCCGGCCGATTTTGTGGTTTTGGATATGGAAGTGGATAAAAGGATTCCACTTATTTTGGGTCGGCCATTTTTGAATACTGCTAGGTGTATCATTGATGTTTATGGCCAAAAGTTGACCCTGCCTACACTGATGATACATGTTATTTTCTTAACACTGTGGATGTCCAGTATGAGTTTTTGCAGGAATTCCCAGAGTTACAGGGTTCAGGAGAATGCTCATTGGTTGTAATTGATGAAGAGTTGCAGGTTGAGGAGGTGGACATTTTAACCGCCTTGATGGAAAACGGCTATGAGCCGACTGAGGAGGAGTTCAAGGAACTCGATCGTGATGCTGATTGCCGGAGCAAGTCTTCAATTGAAGAACCTCCCGAGTTAGAATTGAAGCCACTTCCAGATCATTTGGAATACTCTTATTTGCAGGAGGAATCTAAGATCCCGGTAATTATTTCTTCTTCTCTTACTATAGGTCAGAAAGCTGAGCTTGTAACCATGCTAAAGGCCCATAAACCGGCCATTGCGTGGAAAATTCACGATATCAAGGGTATTAGTCCCTCCTATTGCACCCACAAAATCCTAATGGAGGATAATTCCAAATTTGTGGTGCAATCTCAAAGGAGGTTGAACTCGCACATGCAAGATGTCGTGAAAAAAGAGATCGTGAAGCTCCTCGATGCAGGTCTGATTTACCCGATTTCTGATAGTCTGTGGATCAGCCCGGTACACTGTGTACCTAAGAAAGGTGGTATGACTGTTACCACCAATGATAAAAATGAGTTAATTTCCACTCGGACTGTCACAGGGTGGCGTGTTTGTATTGGCTATCGTAAGTTGAACGACACCACACGCAAAGACCACTTCCGGTTACCTTTCATGGATCAAATGTTAGAGAGGTTAGCGAGAAACAGCTTTTATTGTTTTCTTGATGGTTTTTTGGGCTATTTCCAAATTCCTATCTCGCCCGAGGACCAGGAGAAAACCACTTTCACGTGCCCGTATGACACATTCTCATACCGTCGCATACCCTTTGGCCTTTGTAATGCTCCGGCCACTTTTCAAAGGTGCATGATGGCCATATTCCATGATATGATAGAAGATTGCATGGAGGTGTTCATGGATGACTTTTCAGTCTTTGGTGACACTTTCGATTCATGCCTTCTTAATTTAGAGCGGATGTTGGTAAGGTGTGAGAAATCTAATCTTGTGCTGAACTGGGAAAAGTGCCATTTCATGGTACAAGGGGGCATAGTTCTTGGGCACAAGATTTTTAGGAATGGTATTGAGGTGGATCCCGCAAAGGTAACTGCTATTAAGAACCTTCCACCTCCCACCGATGTTAAGGGTGTTCGGAGTTTTCTCGGACACGCCGGTTTTTATCGGCGGTTCATTAAGGATTTTTCCAAAATTGCTAACCCGGTGAACAAACTCCTCGAAAAGAAAACACCTTGGAACTTCTCCGAAGAGTGCCAAAAGGCATTCGAACTTCTTAAGGAGAAACTCATCAATGCACCTATCATAATTGCTCCGAATTGGTCCCTTCTGTTCGAGCTTATGTGTGATGCATCCGATTTTGCTGTTGGCTCTGTTTTGGGCCAAAGGGTCGAGAAACATTTTCGACCCATCTATTATTCAAGCAAGACCTTTCAAGGAGCACAGTTGAATTACACTACCTCTGAAAAGGAGCTCCTTGCGGTGGTCTTTTCGTTCGATAAGTTCCGGTCCTACTTAGTCTTATCTAAGACTATTGTCTTTACGGACCATTCTGCTCTAAAGTACCTTTTCGCCAAACCGGATGCCAAACCTCGACTGCTTAGATGGATCTTGCTTTTGCAAGAATTCGACATCGAGATCCGGGATAAGAAAGGTGCTGAGAATCTTGCGGCTGACCATTTGTCTAGACTCGAGAATCCAAATCTCGAAGTCCTTCATAAGTTGAGTATTCATGATGATTTTCCTGACTAGTATCTCATGAATGTGGACAAAGTGGACGAGCCATGGTATGTGGATATTGCTAACTACCTTGTTGGGAGATTCTTGGAGAAAGGTTGGTCACATCACAAAAGGAAGAAATTCTTTAGTGACCTCAAGTACTATTTCTGGGAGGATTCTTATCTTTTCAGGCGATGTCCCGATGGGATGATTCGTCGATGCGCTTCCGGAGATGAGTGCACGCGCATTCTGATCCAATGTCATCATGGACCTACGGGTGGGCATTATGGTCCCCAAGTTACGGGACGAAAAGTCTATGAGGCCGGTTTCTATTGGCCTACTATCTTCAAGGATGCCCACCAAATATGTCAATCGTGCGATTCATGCCAACGGGCGGGTCAAATCACCCAACGATATGAGATGCCTCAAAATGTCATCCAAGTTTGTGAGGTTTTTGATATTTGGGGGATTGATTTCATGGGCCCGTTCTCGAAATCTAATAATAAGCTCTACATTCTTGTTGCCATCGATTATGTTTCAAAATGGGTCGAAGCACAAGCTTTGCCCACTAATGATGCACGAGTTGTTGTTTCATTTCTTAAACAACTCTTTTCTCAGTTTGGTGCCCCGAAAGCTTTAATTAGTGATCGGGGAACTCACTTTTGCAATGCCCAACTTGAATAGGTGTTGAAACGATACGGGGTGACCCATAAAGTTTCGACATCCTACCATCCTCAAACGAATGGGCAAGTAGAAAACACCAATCGAACTTTAAATAGGATTCTTGAAAAACGATTTGTTCTAATCCGAAAGAGTGGTCATTCAAGCTTGATGATGCCTTATGGGCATAAAGAAACGGCGTACAAAACGCCAACCGGAACTACTCCTTTTCGTTTACTTTATGGTAAAGCGTGTCATCTCCCGGTGGAGATAGAACACAAGGCTTTTTGGGCTCTCAAAACGAGCAATCTTGATCTTAAGGAGGCGGGTCGCCTTCGTTTGAGCCAATTAAATGAGTTAGAGGAATTAAGGCTCGATGCTTATGAAAATTCGTTGATTATAAGGAAATGACAAAGAAGTGGCACGAAAGTCATTTAAAAGATCCTAAAGAATTTAAGGAAGGGGATCGTGTGCTTCTTTTCAATTCACGTTTTCGTTTATTTCCCGGAAAGTTAAAGTCGAAGTGGTCGGGACCATTTATTGTTCGTAAGGTGTTTCCCCATGGGGCCGTTGATTTGGTTAATTCAAAAGGGGAAGAGTTTAAGGTGAATGGTCATCGGATCAAACATTATGTCGATGGACCGCAAGAGGTGGACGATGAGATTAAACTCATCTTTACCTCTAACGACGCGTGAAAATCTTGATTATAATTGGTTGTTGCAGAGTTTGTAAACTTTTTGCTTTTGTTTTGTATATTTCATGCTTGAAACAGGTGCAATATGATCAACATTAATGTTTTGGTTCATTAGGGATGTGATTTGGATGTTAAATATTCGATTGATGTGAAAAAGTATGTCATAATTCGAGCCTGGGCAGTTGCGCGCCGCGCAAACAGCTGCGCACCGCGCACTTGTAAATAAAAATAGCTGCACGTTTTGTTAAATCTCTGACCTAGTTTCACGATATAGCGTGCACCGCGCAACACGCGCCACGCATGTTCTGCGCGCCGCGCATTTCGGTCAGCAGAGCCATTCGCTGTTTAATTTAACCAGAATCCAATTGTTTTAATCCGAAATTAAACGGGTCCAGTCAGTTTTTAAGGACTTTTAGGGTTATTTTATACCAATTTACACCCACTCAAACACACACACAACACATACGATCGGCATCTAAGGCTAGGGTTTCATCAATTTTCAAACTTTTTGTGATTTTCTCTCAAATTACTTGTGAATCATGCCTCCTAGGGTCCGTTTCTCTTACTCTTACACTTAATTTCATCTTTATTGTTGTTAGTTATGCTTAAATTGATGATTAATTGAAGTTAAGTGTGGGGTTAACCCTGATTCGTTTAATGCTTGATTGTTCACATGATTAGTGTTAATAATGCCTAATATGCTTTATTTGTATGATGATTACATGTGATTAGTGCATATTATTGATGCTAGGGATTGCTATGAGTTTAAAGCCGAATTTGAAATTTTAATTTGGGGTTTTTGTGTGTGAGATGGTTGATTGCTTTAATGAAAGTAGTTCATGATAGTGTAGGGTAATTTGAGCGGGTCAAGTGTGAAGCTATTATTGATGTTTGAGTTGGATTGTTAATGGAGTTGATAATTTGGAGTATGTGGAGTATGTTAAGAGTTTTTCATGTGTTATGGTTGTTTAAAAGATGATTTTTGAGTGAGTTAAGGTTTATGTTCATGAATTGTTAATCCAGGTTTGTTTGGAAATTGAATTTTATTGATACTTCTATACTAGCTTTTCATGTAACATGGCATGATATGTGTTGTGGATTTAGTTGGTTTTGTTTGTAAAGAAAGGATAGTGTTAATTTTGAGACATGCTCTTATGAGATGTTCAATGGGAAAAGGAAAATTAATAAATAAGAGGATGTTTGCGAGTTTAAATATAGCTAACACTAACTTTTGAGCTTTTGTGGTTGTTTTGTGGTTAAAATTGTGAATGCAGGGTCAAGCAAAGCGTACTAGAACTGCGCCAGGTGCACACGCACAACAAGAGGATCCTAGGGATTGGATTGAGTACGTAAGGAAAGAGTATCCGACTGAGTTTGCAAGGATAAATTCTATGGTTATTGGTCTCATGTGGTATTTTGATTGGAGCTTTCTTGAGGAGGCTCAAGTTCGTCGAGAGGTTGATACTATGCTGATGTTGTCTTATAATAACACGACTCTCTGCCCGTGGGAGAGGGTGTTTTCGCTTCATGATGATAATTATCCATTGTTATGCAAGGAGTTTTTCTCTTCGTTTGTGGTTACTAACACCCGGGATCCGAGTGAGCGTAATTTTATGCGGTTTCGTTTAGGTTGTCAAAATCAAGCGATGAGTCGGTCCCAAATTGCTCGAGCTTTAGATTTATATCCGGAATTAGATGATATCCGACTTCCGAATTATTTGATTAGGACTGAATTTTACAAGCATGAACCTTTTAACAATGTTGCTTTTTGGGGTAGGTTAACTGGAGGTGAAATTTTTCATGCAGGAAGAGTAGGTTATGAGAAAATTAATTTACCATTTGATAGGTTGTTGCAAAGGTTGGTGGCTTATACTTTTAATGCGCGGATGAATGGGAACGAGAAACCGAATAATAAGGATTTATGGTACATGGATCAAATTAAGAGGGGGAAGCATACTGACATTGTTGGTTCTATCGCTACTTACTTGAGCAAATGTGCAAGCGATACGGCTCCGGGAAAGAAGCTTTTAGGTTGCCATTATATTACTAAATTCTCGAGAAAATTGAATGTTGATTTGAGCAGGTTGCGTACTACAGATCAGAGTATGCCAGTTTTTGGTTCGATGTTCTATATTAATGGGAAGATTTTAATGCATGGTTTTTGAGAATTGTTTGGTTATGTATCGGGAACCTGTGGGTTCTGGTGCGGCAGGTATGAGTGCAGCTGGGACTGCGGGTGGTTCGTCATCTGGACTTAACACGGGAGCTGGTCCATCAGCTAGTACATATTATGCAGGTTCTTGGTTCCTGAGTCAGGAAGGTTGGGACAGTTTGATAAACAGTGTGAACAGAATGGGTTTAGATTATGGAGATGTTGCGGGTCAGGTAGAGAATCATGTGTTTCAGTATACTATGGATCAAGCTGATAATTCAGAGTTTCAGCGTGACATTCGTAGGCATAACGAGGCGGTGGAGAGACATAATGAGGAGGTTAGTCGACATCATGAACGGATGTGGCAGAGTCAGCAACGAACGGAGGAGCTCGCAAGGGCTAATGATTATGATACTGGGATGATTGCATATGGTGTTGATTGGGGACGCCATAACTCGCGTTTATACTATTCTAACTCGGAGCAGTATTATGGTACGACAAGTCAGGAGTCGGTTTATTACTATAATCAGAACCATCCTGAGCATCCACTGAGGTACAATGAGACAGCGGCTATGAGGGACGCGCAGTTGAGGTTCCAACAGGAGTATCCGGACGGGCGTCCGAATAGGAGCGGTTCGGGAACTTTCGGATGGCCGTTTGATGACTACCAGGGATGAGGGCCTGCGTGCTTGTTGATCATGTTGAATTTTGTTTGCAAACATTTTATTTGATAAGCTGTACCATTTCATTACCTATCTTATCACGGTGAGGTACCGTTAGAGGTTAAAGTCTTGAACTTTCAAAACATGTTCATTATTTTGAATGTGAAATCCTACATGAACATAAAAAATTCATACTTAGGTCACTTGCACCAAGGCGGGTGTCAACCGTATGAACGGTGATTGTATCGTGTGGTCAAAACCGGGCCATGCGCTAGATCGAAAACTTTAATAGGGCGATCCTCATTGTTTCTCCTAACAAGGACAATGTTGCACCCGACCACTTTGTATAATACTAGGAGTAAAGTCTCCAAATCGACACGCTTGCTGATTTATTTCAGAAGTTGTAGTCCAGACCAGTTGTAGGGTGACGAAAAATCTTGAAAAGTCATTTTTAACATCGACTGGAAATCTACCAGGCCTCAACATCAAACAGGGAAACTGGTAGTCAGACTTATCTCAATGAGGGAGATATGTCTCGTCAAATGGGGAGCGCACCATGATACACAAATCTGTGATTGATCAGATCCCCAGTTGGATAACCTCCGGAAAGGTAAGATATCAGCTTTTAAGACTGATGAATTTCAATCTTTATGATTGACTCAACGGATTAGATGATTACCTCATAATTATCGATGATATCCGGACGTAATGTGTATCCTCCTAAGCACATTATTTTCTTACCTACATCTCGCGATGTTAGGTACTGTGGGAGGCATTGGCTTGACCAATTGCGGGGTAGCCCGTACGGTTCTTTGGTTCGTTTGTTTCATCTTCTCGGCGCATGACTTCCACTTGTATCCCTTGTTTCATATATTTGAAGACATTATCAGGTTCGAGATCTTCTACATTTATTTGAATTACATATTTCGTACACTTGTTCGAATTATTATTATTGCGCCGATACTTTATTTGGGGATGTTAGAGATTTTGGGATTACACGTGGAAGTCACATTGTTGATATGTTCTCTTAAAACCATACCCACGCTAGTTTCTCTTTTGGTTTATGTTCGTTGGTTCTACTTACACTTATGAAGACGTTATCATTTAGTAGAAGATTATTTTCGAGTTGGATTTGCTTGAGGACAAGCAAGACTCTAGTGTGGGGTGATTTGATATTGCACATTTCTCATATATTTATCATGGCAATATCCGTCATTTTTAGTCCATTCGGATACGGTTTTGGTTATTATTCGCGATTACTTGGAAGATTATGATTTGAGAGCAGAGAAGTGTTATTTGTTTGATTTTTGGAGTTTATGGCGAGTTTATAACAGTTTATTTGATTATGGTTGATTTGGGATGAGACCAAGGCTTGTTGTGTGTAAAAACAGTGAAGAATTACTGAATATCCAGGTGCGCGCCGCGCAGATACTTGCGCACCGCGCAATTGTGCTTCAAAACAGATCAGTCACTTGTAAATTTTCAACAGCAAAAATCCTTTAGAAGTGCGCGCCGCGCACTTATCTGCGCACCGCGCAAGTCGAGTCGGCCAGAATTTAAATCCTATAAATAGGGAGCTTTTTTATCATGAAGGGTTATCTTTTTGGCAGCCAATTTTGAGAGCATTAAGGGCGATTTTCAGTTACTTTTGGAGAATTCCAAGGTTACTCTAACGCTCCAATCATTCTGATTTCAAGGATCAATCTCAGCACTTATCAAGATTCATCGCGTTAGGTTGATTCTAAATTATTAAACAATGTTTTCTTTATTATTTGTTATCTTGATTTCTTTTGTTGCCATGGTTATTGGCTAAGTTATTTAATGTTTGTCTAGACTTATAAACCTATGTATTGGATGCTACTTATTAGTTATTCGTTTAATTTATGATGATTTGATGTTTGAATTAAAGAATGATTCTTATTAAAGCTAGACTTTTCGATTCAATTGGTTGTGTATTTGTTTGATAGGACGAGAGTTCATTAATTTAATGCATAAATTTACAATTGGTTTGTCTTAATTGATTGTTTGCTTACTCGAAGACGAGAGTAAATTGAATTCAAAAGGCTAGACGAAATAGGGGTGAATTATACACAACGAGAGTTGGTGTGATTGTGATTCGAGTCTTCATCTCAGTTGAAATAATTGGTCACAATTAGGAGGTCTTAGGCTACGGGGAATTCCGTGTCGTGTAATCTTAATTGAAGTGTTTGCGCTGGGAAATTCTAGGTGAACCGACTAGATAATTCACAAAAGTTAGATAATAACTGGGGCTTAATCTAAATGCATCCAATACTAGGTGTAAAAGGTCTAGACAAGCATTCGTTCTCCTATTTGATTACAACTATCTTGTTTTTTTTATTTGCTTGTTGCTTTAAAGCTTAAATCTTAAAATACCAAAAAATATTGTTATTTTCTATTCTTAGATAAAATCATTACTGATTTGGCTAATCGTTAAATAGCCACACAAAACTATTATCTCATAATTTTCATTTTAATAGATTAATTTAGTTTAATTTCATTAGTAGAAACCTTAATTTTCACGTTTAAACTGTCCTTGGAACGAATACGGATTTACCAACTTTATACTATTGCACGATCGGGTGCACTGCCCGTTAGTGTGTAGTAATCCTTTTTAACCGGTACTTTCCATTATAAATTATAGACGCGATTTTACACATCAAATACATCCAAGCAATCCGGATCAAAATCTTCGAGTTGACATCCCAGACATACGCTTAATGCCCGAAACAAAGCTTGAAAGATGTAGCCCAACTGAAGACCTTTTGTTTAATTGCCCCATTTAATAATGACGCCCAACAAGTAAAATATGAGTTAAATATAGCATGGTTTCAAGCCGTTCAATTTGTCCACAGCGTTGACGAACCGATTAACCTACAAAAATTGAATCATCAATACCTATCATGGTATACCAATATGACGAATATTGATTTAAATTAGACGGAATCATCCATCTAAAAAGAGTCATTCAAATCTTGAAGGCCTACGAACAATGCATGAAAAGAAGAGAAACGGCTTCTTCATGACATTGGTGACAGGAACGAAGCACTTGTCTAACTTTGATGCTTCCTTGAATTGTCACCTGGTGAAAGATACAAATTTTAGTAGGAATACGATTGTTCCAAATATGCTTTGTGTATGTCGGCCCTTGTAGTTGCCCCGGAAAAGCAAAATACGGACCCCGTCAGCTACTATATAATCTCCATCGAAACCATAAGTCCACGAAACTTTATCTTCGCGAAGTACAAAAATATGAACCGACCTAAATATACCAAAGAGTTAGGAAGCCTCATTGATATCAAAACGAGGTTGTGAAAAACATACATGAAAATCCCATATCAATTAGGATTCAATAACAGTGATTTGAATACATAATTAAATTAGCTCACTTGGATATTCTGAAAAAAGTTAGTATTTGTTATAATTCAGTAGGCTTATAACTACCTTTAGTGGTTTGATTCTTGATGTTATAATTCAGTAGGCTTATAACTACCTTTAGTGGTTTGATTCTTGATGTTATAATTCAGTAGGCTTATAACTACCTTTAGTGATTTGATTCTTGATTTAGAATACTAATAATGAAGTGTAAGAACAAAGATGATAATGGAGAGAAAGAAAGAAACACTTTGTAAGTGTGAGAAATGGTGCAAGTTTAATGCTTGCATTCATGAGTATTTATAGCCTAAAATCTCAATATAAAAATACATACTTTGTGTACCAAAATTGACTATATGTATACACCAAAATTGACTATCCATATCTATATTATTATTATTATTATAACACTCCCCCTTGGATAGCAATTTTATTTTGTTGAAGATCAACTATAAATTACTGCCTCGTTAAAAACCTTGCTAAAGAAAACCCAGTGGGAAAAAACTTTAGCTAAGGGAAAAAGAGTGCAGCATGGAGTTGACTCCCCCTCAAGTAGACATCGCTTCAGCTGTTACATCTTTTGAACATGTCTCATGCCAATGTTATGAACGTGTGTTCTGAAAATAGCAGTTGGAAGTGCTTTCGTGAAAAGATCAGCAGAGTTTTTGCTAGATTGCACATATCTCATTTCAATCTGGTTGTCCTTAATGAGATTTTGAGTGTATGAGAAGAATCTAGGTGGTATGTGTTTTGTTCGGTCACTTTTGATATACCCTTCTTTCATCTGTGCTATGCAAGCTGCATTATCTTCATAGATAGTTGTTGGACTTTTATCGCGTTCTAGTCCACAAGAATCAGTAATGAGTTGTGTCATTGATCTCAACCAAAAACATTCTCGAGTAGCTTCATGTAATGCAATCACTTCGGCATGATTTGACGATGTAGCAACAAGTGTTTGTTTTTGAGAACGCCATGATATTGCAGTACCTCCATTTAGGAATACATATCCAGTTTGAGATTTAGCTTTATGTGGATCAGATAAATAACCTGCATCTGCATAACCAACCAAATCTTGTTTTGATTCGTTAGAATAAAATAATCCTAAATCAGTAGTTCCTCGAAGGTATCGAAATATGTGTTTGATCCCATTCCAGTGTCTTTTGGTAGGAGCAGAGCTGAACCTTGCCAACAAATTAACTGCAAAAGAAATGTCAGGTCTTGTACAATTTGTAAGATACATAAGAGCTCCAATTGCACTAAGATATGGTACTTCTGGTCCAAGAATGTCTTCTTGATCTTCACATGGACGAAATGGATCAGCTTCAACATTGAGTGATCTAACAACCATAGGAGTACTTAATGGTTTTGCCTTGTCCATATTGAAACGTTTCAAAATCTTTTCAGTATATGTTGTTTGATGTACAAGTAAACCATTAGGCATATGCTCAATTTGTAAACCAAGGCAATACTTGGTTTTTCCGAGATCTTTCATTTCAAATTCTTTCTTTAGAAGTTGAATGGCTTCATGGATCTCTTTATTTGTACCTATGATGTTAAGATCATCAACATAAACAGCTATGATCACATATCCGGATGTTGTTTTCTTAATGAAAACACAAGGGCAAGTAAGATTATTTGTATACCCTTTGCTTATCAAGTAATCACTTAATCGGTTATACCACATACGTCCCGATTGTTTTAACCCATATAAAGATCTTTGTAATTTAATCGAATACATTTCTTTGGGTTTTGCATTTGATGCTTCTGGTACCTTAAATCCTTCAGGTATCTTCATATATATATCACTATCAAGTGATCCATATAGATAAGCAGTCACAACATCCATGAGATGCATTTCTAAATTTTTAGAAACTGCCAGACTGATTAAGTACCTAAAAGTAATTGCATCCATAACAGGAGAATAAGTTTCTTCATAATCAATTCCCGGTCTTTGAGAAAAACCTTGAGCTACAAGTCTAGCTTTATACCTTGTAACTTCATTTTTCTCATTTCTTTTTCGGACAAAAATCCATCTGTATCCTACAGGTTTCACATCTTTAGGAGTGAGAATGATGGATCCGAAAACTTTTCTTTTATTGAGTGATTCTAATTCAGCTCGTATTGCTTCTTTCCATTGAGCCCAATCATGTCTATTTTGACATTCAACCATAGATGTTGGTTCTGGATCATCATCATTATTCATGATGTCATATGCAACATTAAATGAAAATTTCTCATCAAGATTTTTCATTTCATTTCGGTTCCATAATATTTTTGAATATGCATAATTGATTGCAATTTCTGTATTGACATCATCAATCTCCTCTGCAGTAGGAGTACTGATTTGTGGTTCTTCTTGAACACTTTCTTTTACTTCATTATCAGCTGATTTTCTTTTTCGAGGATTTTTATCCTTTGAACCGATTGGTCTTCCACGTTTCTGACGTGGCAAAGATTCATGAGTGACGTTATTGCCAGCTTTTGGAATTTCAATTCGAGCTGGAGTATTTACTGCTGGTATATATGATTTTGTCACCGTTTTTGTATCTGTAAATGCATCAGGCAATTGATTTGCAAGTTCTTGTATATGCATTATCTTTTGAACTTCTGTCTCGCATTCTTTTGTGCGAGGATCAAGATACTTTAATTGAGGTTCACACCATGAAACATCATTTTCTTTATTTTTCATTTCTCCCCCTAATCTAGGGAACAATGTTTCATTAAAATGACAATCAGCAAAACGTGCTGTAAAAACGTCACCTGTCATAGGTTCAATATACCTTAATATTGAAGATGTTTCATATCCAACATATATTCCCAACCTCCTTTGAGGACCCATTTTTGTACGTTGTGGTGTCGCAATTGGAACATACACTGCACAACCAAATGTTCTAAGATGGGAAATATTTGGCTCTTGACCAAAAGCAAGTTGTAGGGGGGAATATTTATGACTTGCACTTGGTCTGATGCGAATCAATGCAGCAGCATGTAAAATTGCATGACCCCATATAGATACAGGGAGTTTTGTTCTCATTATCAATGGTCTAGCGATTAACTGTAAACGTTTAATCAATGACTCGGCTAAACCATTTTGTGTATGCACATGAGCAACAGAATGTTCAACAACAATTCCTATAGACATACAATAGTCATTAAATGCTTGAGATGTAAATTCACCAGCATTATCAAGTCTCACCCTTTTAATGGTGTAATCAGGAAAATGAGCTCTCAATTTAATAATTTGGGCAAGAAATTTTGCAAATGCCACATTACGGCTTGATAACAGACAAACATGAGACCATCTGCTAGATGCGTCTATTAGAACCATGAAATATCTAAATGGTCCACATGGTGGATGAATTGGTCCACATATATCACCTTGAATTCTTTCAAGAAACATTGGTGATTCTTTCTCAACCTTAAGTGGTGAGGGTCTAGTTATCAATTTTCCAAGAGAGCAAGATGTACATGGAACCATTGTATCATGATGGATTTTTCTATCCTTTAGTGGATGTCCATGAGTACATTCAATAATCCTTTTCATCATTGTTGATCCTGGATGGCCTAATCTGTTATGCCATAAACTGAATACACCAGGATCAATATATTTTTCGTTAACTACCATATGTATTTCTGGTACATTTATATGTGTATAATGTAATCCAGAACTAAGTCTTGGCAGTTTTTCAACCACATGACTCTTGTCAGTGATACTTAAATATTTCTCATTTTCTGTTGTCACTGACTGATAATCATACCCGTTAAGGTATATGTCGGAGAAACTCAATAAATTTCTGCTTGACTTGGGAGAAAATAAGGCATCATTTATTAAAAATTTTGTACCATTTGGTAGTATGAAATTTGCCTTTCCTATCCCTTTTATCAAGTTAGCAGGTCCTGATATTGTATGTATAGTTCCTTCCGTTGGTTTTAGATCAATAAAATATTTCTCGGATTTAAGTATAGTGTGTGTAGTTCCACTGTCTGCTATACAGAGATCTCCACCATTTGATTGATGTTGTATTCCAGCAAAATTCATATTGAACTTCATATATAAGAAATAAATAGTGAGTACATTAATATTACACAATATTTTAAACGCAAATAGATAGTACTGAAACATTTAGCAAACATAATGACAAAGACAGACGATATTAAATCGTTTATTTTTCGAAAGACACACAACTTAAACATTCAAGAAATCTTCATATAAATCAGATGGTTTCTCAGTGACTGTTGGATCGACGTTATCCACAAAGTTTACTTCCTTTTCTTTATCTTTCAGCGAATCCTGATACATCTTAACAAGATGTTTAGATGTTCGGCAAGTATTAGCCCAGTGGCCCATTCTACCACATCTGTAGCAAGATTCTTCAGAATTTTTAGAAGAATTTTCTTCAACATCTTGTTTAATGGGCTTGTTTTGTGGTTGATATTTATATTTTCGTGGATTATTATTTCTTTGACCACCACGGCCACGACCACGACCACGTCCACGCCCATTACCATTACCATAAGGATGGTTTCTACCATAGTTATGGCTTTTGGCATGATGATGGTGATGGTTATTATAACCACGACCTTGCCCGCGTCCTTGTCCCTGTTTATAATTATTTGCAGTATTTGCTTCAGGGATTGCAAGTGTACCAGTAGGACGGGATTGCTGATTTTTCATTAATAGCTCATCATTTTGCTCTGCAACTAAGAGATATGAATTAAGTTCAGGATATGTTTTGAACTTTAGCATTCTCAAATTTCTTTGCACTGTGATGTTTGCAGCATTCATTGTGGAGAAAGTTTTCTCCATCATGCCTGCATCACTAATTTCATGTCCACAGAATTTAAGTTGTGAACATGTATTATACAGAGCTGAGCTGTATTCATTTACTTTCTTAAAGTCTTGGAACCTTAATGTTCTCCATTGTTCCATTGCAGCTGGAAGTAAAATTTCTCTTTGATTATTGAATCTGCTTTTGAGACCTTCCCATAAAACATGGGGATCTTCTACAGTCACATAATTATTTTGTAAGCATTCATCAATATGTTGATGAATAAAGCAACATGCCGTAGCTTGTTCTTTTTCAGAACAAGTGTTGTTTTCATTTATGGTTTCAAGAATGCCCATTGATTTAAGATGCATTTTTACTTTTATAACCCATGGCATGTAGTTGTTTCCAGTTGATTCTAAAGGAGTAAATTTAAGCTTTTCCAGATTCGACATTTTCTATTATCAAAAATTAAAACAAACATCATGATAAATTAGAGTCAATTTATATTCATAAGTATATAAACATTAAACATAAATTTAATATAACATAAATGATAAGTAGGTGACAGTGTCGACCATGTGTAAGCAATCATAAATAAATGTTATATAACAAAAATATAAATATTAGTAAACATAAATGAAAATTTGGCGACAGTGTCGACCATATATTTTTTCAGGTGGTATAACCGACCTATATCATTCTGGTGGTATAACCGACCATATATCATTTTGGTGGTATAACCGACCATATATCATTTTGGTGGTATAACCGACCATATATCATTTTGGTGGCAGAGCCAACCATATTTAGTATTAAGATTATCGTGCTGATAACGTGTTATAATTCAGTAGGCTTATAACTACCTTTAGTGGTTTGATTCTTGATGTTATAATTCAGTAGGCTTATAACTACCTTTAGTGGTTTGATTCTTGATGTTATAATTCAGTAGGCTTATAACTACCTTTAGTGATTTGATTCTTGATTTAAAATACTAATAATGAAGTGTAAGAACAAAGATGATAATGGAGAGAAAGAAAGAAACACTTTGTAAGTGTGAGAAATGGTGCAAGTTTAATGCTTGCATTCATGAGTATTTATAGCCTAAAATCTCAATATAAAAATACATACTTTGTGTACCAAAATTGACTATATGTATACACCAAAATTGACTATCCATATCTATATTATTATTATTATTATAACAGTATTTTCAAATTTCGTTCAAAGTAGGTAGGGACACCTCCTTAACTTTTGTCTCTTGAATAGTGATGAACTAAACTTAAAATAATTTGAACATTGTACCAACTTTGCGACCTTGTGATCTATTGTCGAGCCCCCGGATGTTCCAAGAAGCCACACTCATTCTTTCTTCTTGAAGGATGCTAACCCATTACCTTCAATACCTTCCATAAGGTCCCTGAATTTCTAAAAGTCTTCCTTTCATTGATCTTTCTAGAAACAGTAGACTTACAACTGATCTTACCTATTTTCACATATTTCGAATGAAGTGAGGCAGCACCAGAAACGAAGTCAACATCTGTTTCAAGCAGCATAAAAGATTCGTAAAAATTTTCATTTAAGGGGTTCATTTGGCTTTGGTTTTGTTATCTTTATCTCCACAGTTCTCTTGTAGAAAATTAGTTGTGAAAGTTTTTGTGAGAAGTTCATCAGAAAAAGTATCATGGGAATAATCATGGTCTTAATTAGAGGTGTCAGATTGGGGGGAAAGGTTTTGACAAATGTTTTTGCTTTGGTATGGGAGATGTACTACAAGGTGATGAGGGAATAGTAGAATTATTAAGGATGTTCAATTTTCTAGTAATTTTGAGGACCTCCGAATAACCTAAGTCAGAATAATGGATTTTTTTTATCCTTACGAAGTACATTATCCAATGGTTCTTTGTGAATATTTTCTTTAAATATGTTAAGTTGATTGATGGAGGCCACATAGCCATCGTTATGGTAACCAACTTTCTCCTCATAGCCACCCAAAGCTACAGAAATAATCGTTTGAAAAAACACCCTCAACCAAGTGTTGACTTGCGACATGGGTAATTGGGGTACCATTATTTTCTAAATATGAATCTTCCCTCACCGAGCTCACCATCATCCACCTCTTTCTAAGGTGAAGAAACAACGTTCATATTCTCATCTTCCGAGGAAGTGAAAACATTATTAATAATCGAATCGTTATGGGATGTAACGTGTTCTTCTTTGAAAATGGTCACCAATATATTCTTCCACCCATACTTTACAAAAGATTGAAGTAAGCATATAAGCAGTGACATACATGGCTATATGTCTAGGATCGTTTACATCCACAAGCATAGCAAAGATTCAGTTTGGTTGAGATTATATGACCCTTTATTGACATAAATTACCTCTCCTATTGCCTTAACGACACACATCATATCCCAGAAAGCACCATTTAATGGAATGCCCTTTAGCTCAGTCAAATGATCCTTGCAAATTTAGCTTTTCTCTATTATATTGGTAAGACTCCGAAAAAACTTTTCATCATCGAGTATTGGACCAGAATTGACTTTCTGAACATATCTTTTTATAAGAGCATTTACGATTTTAAACCTGGTATCCTCACACCTTGTGGGTGGGGCTTGTGGTTTAGGTCATGGGTTCGAGTCTCGCTCTGTCCATCCTATTAATCAATCTGTCTAAAAGTTGGAGATCCAGATTGACTCTAGGGGGGTTTTCTCCCGAATCCATTCAGGATTCAAACCCGGTCCGCCTGACCCTCGGGATGGTTTAAGGACCGGGTTCCTGCAATGTGATTTGGGTTTCCTCCTGAAAGCGTGTGTGTGGGGTAAATGAGAGTATTCGATGCCAATTACTTGCCTTCCAAAAAAAAAAAAAAAATTCGAGAACTCTTATAAGAATATCAAGTTTCAACTTTCAACTACTAGACTATTTTATAATAATTAACACATAACATTTTAAAGGAGAGTATGCTAAAATTTTATCAACACACTTTATAATATATGACTACTAACTAAATTTCCAAAAATAATCCATAGAATATGTTACATTGCTATCATATATTCAATATTTAGAGCATGATGTCTCCCAAATATACAAAGATTTCGGTCATGCTAATTGCATCCGATCTCATTGGTTGGCAAATCAAAACCGGCAACTAATATTTTATAACGACAAAAGTTTCAACGTTATCAGTGTCACAAAAATAATTAAAGATATTTAGAATGTTAGTGTAGATGAGTAATGCTTATGTCATTGCGAACACCCTTTATCATTGAAAAAGATGAAATTAAAGTTGTAAACTAGTGTTTGGTAACATGTCAACTATCAAATGCATGTTGGTGGACAAAGACTTGCACCAAACTACTAAAACTAGTGCTAAAAACGATAGATCTATTCATTTTTCTAGTTAATCAAGAAATTACGTATTTTTAACTATCAAAACTGAGAAATTCATTTTTACTTTTCATTAATTACTTCTATTGTAGATACGAATGATATAAATATCGTAGATTTACCGATTTTAATGGTGTAAATATCTATGTCCATTACAAATACAAAATGAACGTATTTAAAAATTGATGGTCGGAAGCGTCTTTGGTACATATGTAGAGGGCCCCAAATAAATAAGGGTCCAAAATTTTCGAAAATAGTAATGCTCATTTTATATACAATAGCGATGTAATATTGAAAAAAAATAAAAATAAATCGTAATTAACTAGTTTACAAATTATGAGTTTAAACAAGATAATTTATTATTGTTTGGCCCATTAAAAATCTCAATCTGTAATAAAAATGATATTGACACAAGTCATTTTAATTTACCCGATTCAACCATATATGAATTCAGACATTCAATCATACGTGATACGTACTTACATTTATACATATGGCCCCGTTTATATGTGTCGAGCTGAGCCTGTAAAATCATTAAGACGACCCTGTTGATGGTTAACGTCACAAAATTTTATGTGTAGGTTGCGTAAAGACTATACTCACGTAGAGATATATTGAAAGCCGAACATGAACATAAAAACGAAATTGATAATCAAAGGCTCGTCGTTAGTATAATATTATGGTTATCAACGAACATTTTGAAAACGAAATTTGATCTGGAAAATGTATCAAATGGACGTGTTGAGATATGCAAACTTTAAACAAAGAAAGAAATCGGATGACTTGGGCAACAAGATCAAGATGCGAAAAGGAAAGTTCCAGAATCTTCTGTGAAGAACTCGCGGTCGCGAGGGAAGCTTCTCGGTCGCGAAGTCTGGCTTGGCCAGCAAGTTGTTTCCTTATTTCGTTTTGCATTATAAATAGACCCCTAACCTCATTGTAATTGTATGCACGAAAATTATAGTGAAAAATCTCTGGTTTGCGCCCGTGGAGTAAACCTTTCTCCGTGTTTTGGAGTTGAGATATAACCATGTTAAATCTCGTGTCGTTATCTTTTATTTATCGTTACAACAACAACAAAATTTAATACCACATAAGTGGTGTATGAGGGAGGTTAGAAGTAGACAATTCTTCCCCTATCCGAGAATAAAGACAAGTTATTTCTATACCCAGAGTGAAAACTGAAAACACTCTCAAAAGTAGAAAAAGTCATCCCTTTCCGGTGTCGTTTATCTTTTATTTATCGTTCTTATGCTTTAATTATTCGTTTGTCGTTCGTGGGTTTGGTGATCAGTTTAAATCACCTGTCTTGTTTGGGTCCTAAATCTTATCTACACTGGTAAAAATTTGAGGTCGATCTTACCGTTGGATCTTGAGATATGATTTTTCGTATCTGGGCAGTTTTCAGGATAAAATTTTCCGGGATTAATGACGCGAGCGCGAGATGGTTTTGTCTCAGAAACTTCGAGCGATACGAGCTATGTTTTCGAAGATGTGGGTTTGTTACGGGAGCTCAGAAGGGTGGTTTAACTCATAGTTGGGCGGTGTTGTAACGGACAAGATGCATCTGGTTGAAAGTCGATAGTGGGAATATCGGAAAATTTGTTGCTTGCGGTTTCGAAACGGGATGACCAATGGCGTTTGGTCAATATTCCAGGGATTATGGAATATGCGGGCGGATTAGAGTTCCTAGTCACTAAGGAAAATTGATTGTCGAAGGGAAGGGTGTCAACGCGTTCGACGATTGCTTGGTTTTGGTTGATGTTTCAAGAAGGGAGCGGTTTTCTTCGATAGTGATCAATTTGGTGTCTTTAGGTGATGGAAGAGGGGTGGATAACAGCTGCTGCATCACTTTTTTGTTTGCACATTTGGGTTAAAATAACACTTGATAAACCAAACAGATTTAATAATAGCTGCTGCCTCAACTGTTTCGAGTCATAATTTGTTTTTTTTTTTAACTCTGTTGCCGAGCTGTGTTATATAAACTAAAATTTTACGATATTGCTCAAAGCTTCCACATGATGAGAAAGAATATGCCTCCAAACTGTGGGAGTCATCAAAACTCAAAAGTATAATTTGCCAAATGGGTGGGTCGGAAGAGTTGGTAGCGTATCAAAATGGGCTTAGATTTGAAACATACTGATTTTGTATGGGCCTGGTTGATGTCTATAATATTACTCCCTACAATAATAGTCTTAAAACTGTATTATATGTTTAAATATAATAATTATCTAATCTAATTTTACAAAACGGAAGGATTTAGTACACTGTTGGTATTAATGATGAACTATTTTCGTAACTTCCAACCAGTTATGACCCATTTAACCCTTTCCTTTGTTAGCTTCAAAGTTTGTGTTTAATAGTCAATCCACAAACTAATCCCAAGTCTTGTATTTTCAGCTTCTTTAACATTAACCTTGACCTCAAGCTTGTCTTAACTCGCAACAATCCGGATATGATCTCAGTCAAATAAGTGAGCATTACTTTTTTTTTGAAAATTAAGCTAATTTTATTGATAAGGAAATGATACAAAGAGGATTACAATACGAGTAACACTAATTTGAGTGAAACTCGAGGACCTATACTAGACATAAAGTAAGAAACTAACAAGATGAATACCCTAATTTCGGAGCATTATTATCAAACTTAACATCAATCGCCAATAACCATGCCATCTTTATCAAAGTTAGCAAATCCAGCAGCAATCCATTGAGTCCTAAAATACTTGAACTCGTGTGGTTGCCATTGATCGATTACTTCTTTTCCTGGAGGATTATGTTTATCCAAATAACTTTTTAGTTTTTTTTTTTTTCTGAATTCCGTAAGTTCCACCTATCATCAAATTTATCATTTATAGATTCTTCAATTATAATCTCATCAGTATTACCATCAGTATTACCCTCATCATCTACTAATACATAAAAAGGATTGTTTGTTTCAATTCTATCTTTAGAATATGTCTTATTATTACCTTCACCATCAATGCCCTTCCCTTTATCTCCTTTCCTCAAAACATTATGATTTTGACTTTTCTGGTACTCCACATTCCAATCTGTTTCCTCCACATCAATATTGTCTTTAATACCATAATTATTCTTAACTGCATTTTGCTTGATACCTTTTGCTTCGGTTGACTGCCTTTGACTTTTATTATTATCAAAATTCAACTTCTGAAAAACCCTTCCTTTCTTACCAACAACTTTAAAGCCGTCCTCAACACACTGGTTATTTAAATCAACTGTTTCACCATCATTGTTGATTTTCAAAGCGTCTTTTAACACTTGTGCCGATACTTCATCTTCTGTTTTAGGCCTAATTTTACAAGTATTAAAAGAGTGGCCAAACACTTTGCAATGAGTGCATGAAGGCGGTTTCCATTGATAGGTCACCTCAAGTTTACCCACTTTGGCTGGAAAAGAACCAATCACAGGATAGGAAAATTCGACAAAGCTAGGAAGGTCATCATTTGCATTGACTTTAGTCAAAACTCTAGCAAACCCTAGTCTTCCACTTTTACTCAAACATCTCTCTGAAGTAACTTTTGTAGTGACCCGAACTTTTCCATGTTTATATATATTAATTGAGATTGATATTTACATGATTAAATGTTTCCAACATGTTAAGCAATCAAACTTGTTAAGACTTGATTAATTGAAATATGTTTCATATAGACAATTGACCACCCAAGTTGACCGGTGATTCACGAACGTTAAAACTTGTAAAAACTATATGATGACATATATATGGATATATATATATAGTTAACATGATACTATGATAAGTAAACATATCATTAAGTATATTAACAATGAACTACATATGTAAAAACAAGACTACTAACTTAATGATTTTTAAACGAGACATATATGTAACGATTATCGTTGTAAAGACATTTAATGTATATATATCATATTAAGAGATATTCATACATGATAATATCATGATAATATAATAATTTAAAATCTCATTTGATATTATAAACATTGGGTTAACAACATTTAACAAGATCGTTAACCTAAAGGTTTCAAAACAACACTTACATGTAACGACTAACGATGACTTAACGACTCAGTTAAAATGTATATACATGTAGTGTTTTAATATGTATTTATACACTTTTGAAAGACTTCAATACACTTATCAAAATACTTCTACTTAACAAAAATGCTTACAATTACATCCTCGTTCAGTTTCATCAACAATTCTACTCGTATGCACCCGTATTCGTACTCGTACAATACACAGCTTTTAGATGTATGTACTATTGGTATATACACTCCAATGATCAGCTCTTAGCAGCTCATGTGAGTCACCTAACACATATGGGAACCATCATTTGGCAACTAGCATGAAATATCTCATAAAATTACAAAAATATGAGTAATCATTCATGACTTATTTACATGAAAACAAAATTACATATCCTTTATATCTAATCCATACACCAACGACCAAAAACACCTACAAACACTTTCATTCTTCAATTTTATTCATCTAATTGATCTCTCTCAAGTTCTATCTTCAAGTTCTAAGTGTTCTTCATATATTCTACAAGTTCTAGTTACATAAAATCAAGAATACTTTCAAGTTTGCTAGCTCACTTCCAATCTTGTAAGGTGATCATCCAACCTCAAGAAATCTTTGTTTATTACAGTAGGTTATCATTCTAATACAAGGTAATAATCATATTCAAACTTTGGTTCAATTTCTATAACTATAACAATCTTATTTCAAGTGATGATCTTACTTGAACTTGTTTTCGTGTCATGATTCTGCTTCAAGAACTTCGAGCCATCCAAGGATCCGTTGAAGCTAGATCCATTTTTCTCTTTTCCAGTAGGTTTATCCAAGGAACTTAAGGTAGTAATGATGTTCATAACATCATTCGATTCATACATATAAAGCTATCTTATTCGAAGGTTTAAACTTGTAATCACTAGAACATAGTTTAGTTAATTCTAAACTTGTTCGCAAACAAAAGTTAATCCTTCTAACTTGACTTTTAAAATCAAATAAACACATGTTCTATATCTATATGATATGCTAACTTAATGATTTAAAACCTGGAAACACGAAAAACACGGTAAAACCGGATTTACGCCGTCGTAGTAACACCGCGGGCTGTTTTGGGTTAGTTAATTAAAAACTATGATAAACTTTGATTTAAAAGTTGTTATTCTGAGAAAAAGATATTTATTATGAACATGAAACTATATCCAAAAATTATGGTTAAACTCAAAGTGGAAGTATGTTTTCTAAAATGGTCATCTAGACGTCGTTCTTTCGACTGAAATGACTACCTTTACAAAAACGACTTGTAACTTATTTTTCCGACTATAAACCTATACTTTTTCTGTTTAGATTCATAAAATAGAGTTCAATATGAAACCATAGCAATTTGATTCACTCAAAACGGATTTAAAATGAAGAAGTTATGGGTAAAACAAGATTGGATAATTTTTCTAATTTTAATTACGTGAAAATTGGTAACAAATCTATTCCAACCATAACTTAATCAACTTGTATTGTATATTATGTAATCTTGAGATACCATAGACACGTATACAATGTTTCGACCTATCATGTCGACACATCTATATATATTTAAGAACAACCATAGACACTCTATATGTGAATGTTGGAGTTAGCTATACAGGGTTGAGGTTGATTCCAAAATATATATAGTTTGAGTTGTGATCAATACTGAGATACGTATACACTGGGTCGTGGATTGATTCAAGATAATATTTATCGATTTATTTCTGTACATCTAATTGTGGACAACTAGTTGTAGGTTACTAACGAGGACAGCTGACTTAATAAACTTAAAACATCAAAATATATTAAAAGTGTTGTAAATATATTTTGAACATACTTTGATATATATGTATATATTGTTATAGGTTCGTGAATCAACCAGTGGCCAAGTCTTACTTCCCGACAAAGTAAAAATCTGTGAAAGTGAGTTATAGTCCCACTTTTAAAATCTAATATTTTTGGGATGAGAATACATGCAGGTTTTAAAAATGATTTACAAAATAGACACAAGTACGTGAAACTACATTCTATGGTTGAATTATCGAAATCGAATATGCCCTTTTTTATTAAGTCTGGTAATCTAAGAATTAGGGAACAGACACCCTAATTGACGCGAATCCTAAAGATAGATCTATTGGGCCTAACAAACCCCATCCAAAGTACCGGATGCTTTAGTACTTCGAAATTTATATCATATCCGAAGGGTGTCCCGGAATGATGGGGATATTCTTATATATGCATCTTGTTAATGTCGGTTACCAGGTGTTCACCATATGAATGATTTTTATCTCTATGTATGGGATGTGTATTGAAATATGAAATCTTGTGGTCTATTATTATGATTTGATATATATAGGTTAAACCTATAACTCACCAACATTTTTGTTGACGTTTTAAGCATGTTTATTCTCAGGTGATTATTAAGAGCTTCCGCTGTCGCATACTTAAATAAGGACGAGATTTGGAGTCCATGCTTGTATGATATTGTGTAAAAACTGCATTCAAGAAACTTATTTTATTGTAACATATTTGTATTGTAAACCATTATGTAATGGTCGTGTGTAAACAGGATATTTTAGATTATCATTATTTGATAATCTACGTAAAGCTTTTTAAACCTTTATTGATGAAATAAAGGTTATGGTTTGTTTTAAAATGAATGCAGTCTTTGAAAAACGTCTCATATAGAGGTCAAAACCTCGCAACGAAATCAATTAATATGGAACGTTTTTAATCAATAAGAACGGGACATTTCAGTTGGTATCCGAGCGTTGGTCTTAGAGAACCAGAAAATTTGCATTAGTGTGTCTTATCGAGTTTGTTAGGATGCATTAGTGAGTCTGGACTTCGACCGTGTTTTCTTTAAAAATGATTGCTTAACATTTTTGTTGGAAACTATATATTTTTAACATATGAATATTATGTGATATATTAATCTCTTATCGTGTTTGATATTATGTGATAGATGTCTACCTCTAGAACAAGTCCCATTGACTCACCTAATAATAATGAAGAGTCAAATATAAATTGGAATGATTCGTGGACTGATTCACAAGTTCCCGAAGAGGAACCGGAAGAAGAGTCGGAACCGGAAGAAGAATCGGAACCGGAAGAAGAATCGGAACCGGAAGAAGAAATAGAACCGGTGGGGGAAATAATAAAACGGTTAAGTAAAAGAGAATCCTCAACCAACCGACCAAGGTTAATTATGGTCAATGGTGTTTCCGCCAAGGAAGCAAAATATTGGGAGGATTACCAATTCTCCGATGAATCGGATTCCGACGAGAATTCCGATGATATTATAGAAATTACCCCAACTGAATTTAAAAAGTCAAAAGAAAATAATAAGGGAAAGGGCATAAAAATAGAGAAATCTAATTCCAACCCCGATGAACTTTATATGTATCGTCAACCCCCGAAGTCCTTAAGTTGTAACAATGACCCGGGAACCTCTAAACCACCAGGTTTTTCTAAACCAATGTGGATAACGACGGCTCGTATTAGGGGAACATCATATATCCCTAGAAACTTGGCAAAACGAACCAAAATCGAACAAGAAGAAACGAGCGAGTCGGAATAAGATAGTTATATTCGTGTGGTGTAATATATGTAATATAGTGTGCTTATGCTTTATGATATATGTAAAAAAAATTGCTTGTATTAATAAGTATTTTTTTTATGAATCTAACTCTTGTCTATTTTACAGTATAAAAACACAAAAATGGATAGACAACCCAATATTTTAAGAGACCTACCCGGAGACATGATTGATGAAATCTTGTCTAGAGTCGGTCAGAATTCCTCGGCACAACTATTTAAGGCGAGATCAGTTTGTAAGACATTCGAAGAACGTTCCAAGAATGCCTTGGTTTATAAAAGGCTTTCGTTCGGAAGATGGGGAATATCACATTGGGAAATCCATAAGTTACGATGTGTTTACTTTGACGCATATATTGCGGGGAACCCAAATGCTATTTTACGCAACGGGTTAAGAAATTATTTTGACTCAGTATATCCGAATATAGGACTTCGTGATTTAGAAAAAGCGGCTAACATGCAACATAAAGAAGCATGTTATGCTTACGGGTTAGTAATGTTCGCTTCTCACCAAAGTGAGAACAAGAACATTGGGCTACAACTATTAAACAAAACGTTCCCACAAGTGACGGAGTCGGTAATTGGGGTAAGAAATGAGGTTTTTAGGTTATTACGAGACTGTTGGTCATTACGTAACCCTCGTCCCTTTGATGACGTTACAACACGCTGTCTTATCAACGGCCATAACAGTTATGTTCCACAAGACCAAGGATGGGAAGTAGTCCTAGTAAAACCAGAATGCATGACTTGTTTCTGGACGTATGAATTACGTGTCTTTATTGCCTTTGCTGAACGACTTGTGTACTAGCTAGAATTATCTTCACAACTATCTTGTATCAAAGTTATTGTGTGCTATATTTCATGCTTTATGTAAAATAAGCGGTATTGTAAGTTTGTAAAATATTGTATAAAAGTTTGAACGCGAAATATTATTACAATCAGTTTTTCATATAGAATTGTAGTAGTTGAATTGTATATTAGCTACTAAGTATGAACTTAACGGGTAGGTACTACCCGAATTTAAACTTATAAAACGCTAATATGAAGAAAAAGCTTTTATAAATGAGTTCATATTATGCTACGAAATACTATTAACTACTCTTAATATTCTGTATGATTAACTTGATTCAATTTGACTATTTTGAAGGAAATGGCACCGACTACTCGACACACCGTGAATATGAATGAAGAGGAATTCCGTACTTTTCTAGCTTCAAACATAGCCGCAGTACAGGCTGCGCTACATACCAACAATAACCTTGGATCTAGCAGTACAGGAAATCGTGTAGGATGCACCTACAAAGAATTCACTGCCTGCAAACCTTTGGAATTTGATGGAACCGAAGGACCGATCGGATTGAAACGATGGACCGAGAAGGTCGAATCGGTGTTTGCCATAAGTAAGTGTACTGAAGAGGACAAAGTGAAGTACGCTACGCATACCTTCACAGGTTCTGCGTTAACATGGTGGAATACCTATCTAGAGTAAGTGGGACAAGACGATGCGTACGCACTACCGTGGTCAGCATTCAAGCACTTGATGAACGAGAAGTACCGTCCCAGAACCGAGGTCAATAAGCTCAAGACAGAACTTAGAGGGTTACGAACCCAAGGATTTGATATTACCACGTACGAAAGACGATTCACAGAATTGTGCCTATTGTGTCCGGGAGCATTCGAAGATGAGGAAGAGAAGATCGACGCGTTTGTGAAAGGATTACCGGAAATAATCCAAGAAGATATAAGTTCACACGAGCCCGCCTCTATACAACAGGCATGTAGAATGGCTCACAAACTAGTGAACCAGATTGAAGAAAGAATTAAAGAACAGACTGCTGAAGAGGCCAATGTGAAGCAAGTCAAAAGAAAGTGGGAGGAAAACGGTGATAAGAATCACCAATACAACAACAACAACAACAGCAATTACAACAATAATCGCAACAATTATCCCAACAATCGCAACATCAATCGCAACTACAACAAACGGCCCAAAAACAACAACAACAATAAAAACAACAACAGCAACAGCAACTACAACAATCATCCCAACAACAATAATAACCGCAACAACAACAACAATCAGAAGCAGCTATGCCAAAGGTGTGAAAAGTATCACTCGGGGTTCTGCACCAAATTTTGCAACAAGTGTAAAAGAAATGGTCAGAGCGCGGCGAAGTGTGATGTCTACGGACCAGGGGTTAATAGAACGAAAGGAACAAATGGTGTCAGAACGAGTAATGGCGGAGCAAGTAGTGTCGGAGCAAGTTATGCCAATGTAGTTTGTTATAAATGTGGAAAACCGGGCCACATTATTAGAAATTGCCCGAACCAGGAGAACACGAATGGACAAGGCCGCGGAAGAGTTTTCAATATTAATGCGGCAGAGGCACAGGAAGACCCGGAGCTTGTTACGGGTACGTTTCTTATTGACAATAAATCTGCTTACGTTTTATTTGATTCGGGTGCGGATAGAAGCTATATGAGTAGAGATTTTTGTGCTAAATTAAGTTGTCCATTGACGCCTTTGGATAGTAAATTTTTACTCGAATTAGCAAATGGTAAATTAATTTCAGCAGATAATATATGTCGGAATCGAGAAATTAAACTGGTTAGCGAAACATTTAAGATTGATTTGATACCAGTAGAGTTAGGGAGTTTTGATGTGATAATCGGTATGGATTGGTTGAAAGAAGTGAAAGCAGAGATCGTCTGTTACAAAAATGCAATTCGCATTATACGAGAAAAAGGAAAACCCTTAATGGTGTACGGAGAAAAGGGCAACACGAAGCTACATCTTATTAGTAATTTGAAAGCACAAAAACTAATAAGAAAAGGTTGCTATGCTGTTCTAGCACACATCGAGAAAGTACAAACTGAAGAAAAGAGCATCAATGATGTTCCCATTGCAAAAGAATTTCCCCATGTATTTCCGAAAGAATTACCGGGATTACCCCCACATCGATCCGTTGAATTTCAAATAGATCTTGTACCAGGAGCTGCACCAATAGCTCATGCTCCTTACAGACTCGCACCCAGCGAGATGAAAGAACTGCAAAGCCAATTACAAGAACTTTTACAGCGTGGTTTCATTCGACCAAGCACATCACCGTGGGGAGCTCCTGTTTTGTTTGTCAAGAAGAAAGATGGTACATTCAGGTTGTGTATCGACTACCGAGAGTTGAACAAACTTACCATCAAGAACCGCTACCCACTACCGAGAATCGACGACTTATTTGATCAACTACAAGGCTCGTCTGTTTATTCAAAGATTGACTTACGTTCTGGGTATCATCAAATGCGGGTGAAAGAAGATGATATTCCAAAGACTGGTTTCAGAACACGTTACGGTCATTACGAGTTTATGGTCATGCCGTTTGGTTTAACTAATGCACCAGCTGTGTTCATGGACCTTATGAACCGAGTGTGTGGACCATACCTTGACAAGTTTGTCATTGTTTTCATTGATGACATACTTATTTACTCAAAGAATGACCAAGAACACGGTGAACATTTGAGAAAGGTGTTAGAAGTATTGAGGAAGGAAGAATTGTATGCTAAGTTTTCAAAGTGTGCATTTTGGTTGGAAGAAGTTCAATTCCTCGGTCACATAGTGAACAAAGAAGGTATTAAGGTGGATCCGGCAAAGATAGAAACTGTTGAAAAGTGGGAAACCCCGAAAACTCCGAAACATATACGCCAGTTTTTAGGACTAGCTGGTTACTACAGAAGGTTCATCCAAGATTTTTCCAGAATAGCAAAACCCTTGACTGCATTAACGCATAAAGGGAAGAAATTTGAATGGAATGATGAACAAGAGAAAGCGTTTCAGTTATTGAAGAAAAAGCTAACTACGGCACCTATATTGTCATTACCTGAAGGGAATGATGATTTTGTGATTTATTGTGACGCATCAAAGCAAGGTCTCGGTTGTGTATTAATGCAACGAACGAAGGTGATTGCTTATGCGTCTAGACAATTGAAGATTCACGAACAAAATTATACGACGCATGATTTGGAATTAGGAGCGGTTGTTTTTGCATTAAAGACTTGGAGGCACTACTTATATGGGGTCAAAAGTATTATATATACCGACCACAAAAGTCTTCAACACATATTTAATCAGAAACAACTGAATATGAGGCAGCGTAGGTGGATTGAATTGTTGAATGATTACGACTTTGAGATTCGTTACCACCCGGGGAAGGCAAATGTGGTAGCCGATGCCTTGAGCAGGAAGGATAGAGAACCCATTCGAGTAAAATCTATGAATATAATGATTCATAATAACCTTACTACTCAAATAAAGGAGGCGCAACAAGGAGTTTTAAAAGAGGGAAATTTAAAGGATGAAATACCCAAAGGATCGGAGAAGCATCTTAATATTCAGGAAGACGGAACCAGGTATAGGGCTGAAAGGATTTGGGTACCAAAATTTGGAGATATGAGAGAAATGGTACTTAGAGAAGCTCATAAAACCAGATACTCAATACATCCTGGAACGGGGAAGATGTACAAGGATCTCAAGAAACATTTTTGGTGGCCGGGTATGAAAGCCGATGTTGCTAAATACGTAGGAGAATGTTTGACATGTTCTAAGGTCAAAGCTGAGCATCAGAAACCATCAGGTCTACTTCAATAACCCGAAATCCCGGAATGGAAATGGGAAAACATTACCATGGATTTCATCACTAAATTGCCAAGGACTGCAAGTGGTTTTGATACTATTTGGGTAATAGTTGATCGTCTCACCAAATCAGCACACTTCCTACCAATAAGAGAAGATGACAAGATGGAGAAGTTAGCACGACTGTATTTGAAGGAAGTCGTCTCCAGACATGGAATACAAATCTCTATTATCTCTGATAGGGATGGCAGATTTATTTCAAGATTCTGGCAGACATTACAGCAAGCATTAGGAACTCGTCTAGACATGAGTACTGCCTATCATCCACAAACTGATGGGCAGAGCGAAAGGACGATACAAACGCTTGAAGACATGCTACGAGCATGTGTTATTGATTTCGGAAATAGTTGGGATCGACATCTACCGTTAGCAGAATTTTCCTACAACAATAGCTACCATTCAAGCATTGAGATGGCGCCGTTTGAAGCACTTTATGGTAGAAAGTGCAGGTCTCCGATTTGTTGGAGTGAAGTGGGGGATAGACAGATTACGGGTCCAGAGATTATACAAGAAACTACCGAGAAGATCATCCAAATTCAACAACGGTTGAAAACCGCCCAAAGTCGACAAAAGAGCTACGCTGACATTAAAAGAAAAGATATAGAATTTGAAATTGGAGAGATGGTCATGCTTAAAGTTGCACCTTGGAAAGGCGTTGTTCGATTTGGTAAACGAGGGAAATTAAATCCAAGGTATATTGGACCATTCAAGATTATTGATCGTGTAGGACCAGTAGCTTACCGACTTGAGTTACCTCAATAACTCGCGGCTGTACATAACACTTTCCACGTCTCGAATTTGAAGAAATGTTTTGCTAAAGAAGATCTCACTATTCCGTTAGATGAAATCCAAATCAACGAAAAACTTCAATTCATCGAAGAACCCGTCGAAATAATGGATCGTGAGGTTAAAAGACTTAAGCAAAACAAGATACCAATTGTTAAGGTTCGATGGAATGCTCGTAGAGGACCCGAGTTCACCTGGGAGTGTGAAGATCAGATGAAGAAGAAATACCCGCATCTATTTCTAGAAGATTCGTGAACACCTTCAACAGCTTAAAATTTCGGGACGAAATTTATTTAACGGGTAGGTACTGTAGTGACCCGAACTTTTCCATGTTTATATATATTAATTGAGATTGATATTTACATGATTAAATGTTTCCAACATGTTAAGCAATCAAACTTGTTAAGACTTGATTAATTGAAATATGTTTCATATAGACAATTGACCACCCAAGTTGACCGGTGATTCACGAACGTTAAAACTTGTAAAAACTATATGATGACATATATATGGATATATATATATATAGTTAACATGATACTCTGATAAGTAAACATATCATTAAGTATATTAACAATGAACTACATATGTAAAAACAAGACTACTAACTTAATGATTTTTAAACGAGACATATATGTAACGATTATCGTTGTAAAGACATTTAATGTATATATATCATATTAAGAGATATTCATACATGATAATATCATGATAATATAATAATTTAAAATCTCATTTGATATTATAAACATTGGGTTAACAACATTTAACAAGATCGTTAACCTAAAGGTTTCAAAACAACACTTACATGTAACGACTAACGATGACTTAACGACTCAGTTAAAATGTATATACATGTAGTGTTTTAATATGTATTTATACACTTTTGAAAGACTTCAATACACTTATCAAAATACTTCTACTTAACAGAAATGCTTACAATTACATCCTCGTTCAGTTTCATCAACAATTCTACTCGTATGCACCCGTATTCGTACTCGTACAATACACAGCTTTTAGATGTATGTACTATTGGTATATACACTCCAATGATCAGCTCTTAGCAGCTCATGTGAGTCACCTAACACATGTGGGAACCATCATTTGGCAACTAGCATGAAATATCTCATAAAATTACAAAAATATGAGTAATCATTCATGACTTATTTACATGAAAACAAAATTACATATCCTTTATATCTAATCCATACACCAACGACCAAAAACACCTACAAACACTTTCATTCTTCAATTTTATTCATCTAATTGATCTCTCTCAAGTTCTATCTTCAAGTTCTAAGTGTTCTTCATATATTCTACAAGTTCTAGTTACATAAAATCAAGAATACTTTCAAGTTTGCTAGCTCACTTCCAATCTTGTAAGGTGATCATCCAACCTCAAGAAATCTTTGTTTATTACAGTAGGTTATCATTCTAATACAAGGTAATAATCATATTCAAACTTTGGTTCAATTTCTATAACTATAACAATCTTATTTCAAGTGATGATCTTACTTGAACTTGTTTTCGTGTCATGATTCTGCTTCAAGAACTTCGAGCCATCCAAGGATCCGTTGAAGCTAGATCCATTTTTCTCTTTTCCAGTAGGTTTATCCAAGGAACTTAAGGTAGTAATGATGTTCATAACATCATTCGATTCATACATATAAAGCTATCTTATTCGAAGGTTTAAACTTGTAATCACTAGAACATAGTTTAGTTAATTCTAAACTTGTTCGCAAAAAAAAGTTAATCCTTCTAACTTGACTTTTAAAATCAACTAAACACATGTTCTATATCTATATGATATGCTAACTTAATGATTTAAAACCTGGAAACACGAAAAACACGGTAAAACCGGATTTACGCCGTCGTAGTAACACCGCGGGCTGTTTTAGGTTAGTTAATTAAAAACTTTGATTTAAAAGTTGTTATTCTGAGAAAAAGATATTTATTATGAACATGAAACTATATCCAAAAATTATGGTTAAACTCAAAGTGGAAGTATGTTTTCTAAAATGGTCATCTAGACGTCGTTCTTTCGACTGAAATGACTACCTTTACAAAAACGACTTGTAACTTATTTTTCCGACTATAAACCTATACTTTTTCTGTTTAGATTCATAAAATAGAGTTCAATATGAAACCATAGCAATTTGATTCACTCAAAACGGATTTAAAATGAAGAAGTTATGGGTAAAACAAGATTGGATAATTTTTCTCATTTTAGCTACGTGAAAATTGGTAACAAATCTATTCCAACCATAACTTAATCAACTTGTATTGTATATTATGTAATCTTGAGATACCATAGACACGTATACAATGTTTCGACCTATCATGTCGACACATCTATATATATTTCGGAACAACCATAGACACTCTATATGTGAATGTTGGAGTTAGCTATACAGGGTTGAGGTTGATTCCAAAATATATATAGTTTGAGTTGTGATCAATACTGAGATACGTATACACTGGGTCGTGGATTGATTCAAGATAATATTTATCGATTTATTTCTGTACATCTAATTGTGGACAACTAGTTGTAGGTTACTAACGAGGACAGCTGACTTAATAAACTTAAAACATCAAAATATATTAAAAGTGTTGTAAATATATTTTGAACATACTTTGATATATATGTATATATTGTTATAGGTTCGTGAATCAACCAGTGGCCAAGTCTTACTTCCCGACAAAGTAAAAATCTGTGAAAGTGAGTTATAGTCCCACTTTTAAAATCTAATATTTTTGGGATGAGAATACATGCAGGTTTTAAAAATGATTTACAAAATAGACACAAGTACGTGAAACTACATTCTATGGTTGAATTATCGAAATCGAATATGCCCTTTTTTATTAAGTCTGGTAATCTAAGAATTAGGGAACAGACACCCTAATTGACGCGAATCCTAAAGATAGATCTATTGGGCCTAACAAACCCCATCCAAAGTACCGGATGCTTTAGTACTTCGAAATTTATATCATATCCGAAGGGTGTCCCGGAATGATGGGGATATTCTTATATATGCATCTTGTTAATGTCGGTTACCAGGTGTTCACCATATGAATGATTTTTATCTCTATGTATGGGATGTGTATTGAAATATGAAATCTTGTGGTCTATTATTATGATTTGATATATATAGGTTAAACCTATAACTCACCAACATTTTTGTTGACGTTTTAAGCATGTTTATTCTCAGGTGATTATTAAGAGCTTCCGCTGTCGCATACTTAAATAAGGACGAGATTTGGAGTCCATGCTTGTATGATATTGTGTAAAAACTGCATTCAAGAAACTTATTTTATTGTAACATATTTGTATTGTAAACCATTATGTAATGGTCGTGTGTAAACAGGATATTTTAGATTATCATTATTTGATAATCTACGTAAAGATTTTTAAACCTTTATTGATGAAATAAAAGTTATGGTTTGTTTTAAAATGAATGCAGTCTTTGAAAAACGTCTCATATAGAGGTCAAAACCTCGCAACGAAATCAATTAATATGGAACGTTTTTAATCAATAAGAACGGGACATTTCAACTTTGTCCATCAACATAGGCCTACCAATACCACTAACAAGTTTACCTATACTTCTGCCACTCCATAGTTCAATTGGAATATTGTGAATACAAATCCAAATTGGGACTTTTTCAGGTTCAATTTTTTCAAGCCAAACCCCAGGTTCCCACTGATTCACAAAAAAAGGAACATTATTAACTAACCATGGACCACTCTCAAGCACCTCCTTCATACCCTTTTCACTTTTAAATTTGCATAAATAAAATCCTGCAGCTGTTTTGACGATTTCTTTAAGGTCATACCTCCACCACATTCTCCTTAGATGGGCATTAACAACCCTATAATCCATAGAAGTTCCAATAAAATACCCATATAATTGAAGAGAAAATGCACTACCGCCCTTCTTAACCTCCTCAGCGGAGAAAACAACTCTCTTTTGACCATTAGACATTAAAACAGGTGGAATGAATTCCATTTTTAATTCCTCTTCATCTTTGTTTTGTTTTAAGAAGTCAGCAAAAGTGACGTTTGGATTTACCCATGCTCTTGGGGTTTTATTATCTGTATTGCCTTGCCCATCACTAGTCTTAACTCCCTCCTTTGTTACAGATTTAATCCCAGGAACAACATTATCATTATCACCACTATTATTATCCTGCATATTCATTAATGTTACATTGCCACCCAATGTAAATTGGGAGAAATCATCAGGAACAATAATTGACTCTCTAAAACCATCATTCTTAAATAACTTAACAACATTCTCAGCAGCAGCCACTAGGTTTACATCAACCTCATTATAACTACCATCTGTTGAACTCTTAAAGAATACAACCGGACTAGCAGAAACAGTCGGCTTAGCAACAGCAATTGTTTCACCAATAGATTTAGCAATAATATCATCATTATTAACTACAATATCATCAATAGAATGATCACTTATAGCAGAATTCTTACCATACCCACCTTTCTTCCTGTTACCCTTGCGTTTTTAATTACTTCAGGGAGTATTTTTTCATTAACAGGAATAGAAGAATCACCAGCATAAGGAACAAATTGAGCACTCTTCTTTTCTTTAGAAGGACCATCCCCAACATCAATCAACTGGTTCACTTTACCCTTCCTCTTTCTAGTACTATAGGTTTTCAGAACCATCCCCTCTGAATCATGATTATCATTTGAGCCACCAGTAGTAATTAAGTATGATCTCTGCTTGGTTGGGTCCTGCATAGATCCATCACTTGTTACTTTACTCCCAAGTGCAGCCAATTTACCAGTCACACCTTCATCCTCCTTGCCAGAAGATTCTGATGACGCGTGTATGCTCATCTGATCATCCATATGATACGAAGAATTACCGTCTTCATGTGCAACCGTATCCAATCTAGGCGATTGATTAGATCCAGTAGATTGATCGAAGGATCTTCCTTCATGTTCATCATCTAACCCTATTTGCCTATTCCTCAAAACCCAAGGAAAAGTTTGCACCTTCTTTTTCTTCTTCCCTCCTGACGTTTTCCCCATCTTGAATTGTTGAATTGTTACTCAATTTAGGGTTACCAAAAACCCCCAAATCTGTTACGTGAAAGCAGATCCCTTAATGCCAATTGATAGGTTATTAGTGTCAAGTGGTATTGAATAAGTGAGCATTACTTGATCCACCCAACGGCAATATGACATGCTGAACCCTGCAAATTGTAAAAGATTTCACGTTTTGTATAATAAATCAACAAGACAATATTATCTCTTACCTGACGTGAAAAAACGTCAGCTATGTGTTTTCCAAGAAGTGCGCATCATTTCATTTCTTTTTCTTTCTTTTTTTTTTTTTGGCGAAAAGGAAACAATATATTAAAATAGAGACTCGTAGTTACAAGTACAAATATTAAAACATTACAAACCAAAGAGCTACGCACAAAGTTACAAATTGAACAAAGGATCAAGTTAAGCCAAGGAACTAGATTGGATTCTTCTTGCAAAAGGATGGCTCTCTTCATATGATTGAAACTGATTAACAAACTTGTTTCTGCCTCCGAAAGATCTCTAAACAAAAAATAGGCTTTTCAGTTCAATGATAGCGTTTTCACATAAAGCAAGTTGACTTTTAGATTTTCCAACTTCTTTATAAATCTATCCTTTAAAACCTTGCTTTGAGAGACAAATGTTATTGAAACGAAAGAGCTTCGGACCCCAAGATTGTAACCTTTTAACCAAAAAAGGAGGCTTATGATCCAAACTACCAGAATCAATTTCCAACAGGAAGGATCCCGCCCAATAAACAAGCCATCCGTGATTTAAAAGGACCCGAACAATACGAGATTTTTTTACCATTGAGACCTACCCATGTGAACTCTCCATTAGATAATTAGATAGAAGATAATCACAAATTTGACTTCTTTAACCATAGCTCCTTGATTTCACAACAAAAATCAACTTGAAATCGTGAGACCATAAATACCACCATATTACCCCTTGAATTACACCCTTAGCCTCGGGTGTTCCAAGAGGCAATCCTCGTGGTCTTACTTACGTCTTAGCTTGTTGTTAGCGACCAAGCCATTCACGACACTCCCAAATTTCCGCAACACAACCTTCGTTGATATTCCAGCCGATTGAACATGTTTCTTGTTACAAATCTTTTTGAACCGCCCGCTGGTTCTACCTCACTAGAATAATCAGAAGACTCGTATAAAAAACGACGAATCATATATTTCGTCATTAAAGACCGTCACCTTTTCTTTTGACTTCTTGTTACCCCCACTTTTGGATGGGCTAATCTTGTTTACACCCAACCCATTATAGCCTTCAAATTGTTTACACTCTTTAATTATTTGTAGATTTCTCTTAACCAATGCACAAGAGGTTATACAATCTTTACCAATGCAATTATTATGGGGCATAGGACTAATCTGAGGTGGCAAAGGGCCTGAGTTAGAAGCAATATGGGGAGTTGAAATATTGGAAGGACATTTATCAGGACTAACATGTACAGTTTGACTAGGGAGGGTAGAAGAATTAACCGGACAATTGATCTGCTTAAGTAGAGGGTAGAAGAATTAACCGGACAATTGATCTGCTTAAGTACCAAAGTAGAGGGGAAAGTACCTTTATCAGATGCCAAGTTGGAAGTCTCATTTTGCGCTATTTGAAAAGTACTATCAGAAAAAAGGCACTTGAATTGCTATTTATTGAGGAGGTGATGTGCTTCATTCTCTCCTTAAGATGGATTCTTACTATTATAAATTTCCTAATGGTTTTTGAATATTTCCTACTGTTATGAACTATGTTACTGCATTTATTCATGATGTTTTGAACTATGTTACAATTTGAATTGCTATTTATCAAATAATGTGTTGTCATTTACCTTAACATTAACTGTTGCAATTGGGTCAAAATATCCCTATTTATAAGGTGCACTTGATAAGGTGGTGTTGGGTCAAAATAACCCCCATTTATAAGCTGCACTTGATAAAGTGGTGTTGGGTTAAAATAACCCTCTATTTATAAACTGCACTTGATGGAGTGTTGTTGTGTCAAAATAACCCTCTTTTTGTATAATACAGTTTTGGGTCATAAACTGCACTTGAGGTGATCAAATTGGAAATCCGTATCAAAGCCTAATGTATGTGTTTTTCAACACGAGTAATGTGTATGATAACGCCATTTTCATACATATATTTTGGACGTTATCTTGTTCCATTTGCTAGTATTTTGAAGACTTTGATTAAGATATCGAGTTGTTTGAGTTTAAAATGAAGAAAGTGTCAAGATATGGTTCGTTGGCTCATTATAGTTGATTCTATTGAAGATATAGCCAAAACGAAGTTAGAGTTAAAGATAAACGTGCCTCGGGTGAAAAAATCAGTTTCCATTGCTTCAGGATGAGGTTTATCGCGTTTTGGTCATCATGATACGTGATGAAGTGCATCAGAACATGTGACGACCCGGAAATTTCCGACCAAATTTAAACTTTAATCTTTATATTATTCTGACACGATAAGCAAAGTTTGTTAAGTTAAATCTCAAGAATTTTAAACTGTGTTCATACATTCATTATAACCTCGACCAAATTCTGACGATTCACGAACCGTTATATATAAATAGATATGTATATGTATATATATATTATAACTTGAGAATATTAATAAAGTATTAAACGTATAATACTTTACACGAACGTATTTGTTTCAATATGATTTTCGACGAAATTAAAAAAAAAAATATTAAATGATTGAATTATCAGAAACATTGAATTATGATTACAAGTCTCTGTTGAGAGGTCCACTATGATTTGAGAAAATATATTCCTCTTAACGATATTCAGAATAATTTGTAAAGCTATTTATAAATAAAAACAAAAAGTGTCATTTACGAAAGTTAGACAAAAGTTAGTGGAGAATTGGTTTCCATAATATTCTATTAATCTATTTTCAAACGTACAAAGACGTTTTCAGTTTAAAAAGAACTTTATTATTAAAACGTATATAACTTTTATAAATATCTAGAATCACTTTTGACAACTCATTACTTAACCAGTATAATAAATATAATGATATTTATATTTTATTTCATTAAATATATATAACGATTTAAATTAATATTATATATATTTATACGCGTATTATACATACATAGTTTTTATACTTTTACTATACTTTAAATTTACCTTGACTTTACTTTTACTTTACTTTAACTTTAATAATTCACTTTAATAATTCACTTTATTAATTCATACTTTAATAATTCACTTTAATAATTCATACTTTAATAATTCACTTTAATAATTCATACTTTAATAATTCACTTTAATAATTCATACTTTAATAATTCACTTTAATAATTCCCTTTAATAATTCAAAAATCTATTATAAATAGAATTCAATAGGTTTCATTATTTTATAGAAACTTGAAAATATTTTTCTAAACTCTCTCAATCGATTTATATATATATATATATATATATATATATATATATATATATATATATATATATATATATATATATATATATATATATATATATATATATATATATATATATATATATTTGCTCTGTATTATTTCAAGATATTATTAGTATACATAAAATATTACGACGGAGTGCTGTCCGAGTGATTTCAAAATAGTTTTTTTTGAATGAGTCGAAGCTAAGAAAATTATGGGTTATAGCTATGGAGGTGATGGGTATGGTTCATGGGTATGCCCGTGAGGTCAATCTAGTGTTTATCATCTCTGTTGCGTCTACGTACTTTCCTGCAATATTGAATCTCAATATTGATACGTTCGTGAATCCGAGGCAAACCTTGCACTTGTTAAATGACGTTATATGTATTTTTACTATGAAATACAGCATTGTGAGTTTCATTACTCCCTTTTTATATATATTTTTGGGCTGAGAATACATGCGCTGTTTTATAAATGTTTTACGAAATAGGCACAAGTACTAAAACTAATTCTATGTGGGTTTAAACCAGAAATATACCGTTAGCTTGGTAACATTAAACTACTTGTCTATGTACGGTAGGCGCGAATTCTAAAGATAGATCTATTGGGCCTGACAAACCCCATCCTGACTATGGGATGCTTTAGTACTTCGAGGTTATTTTAAACACACCTGATCTGGTGTACTTCAGAGGGTAAAACATGAACGTTAAGGCTTGTTACCGGGTGCCTACAACTTATAGAATACTTTTATACACTTGCGAGTGTACATATATTTATAAACGAAAATCTTGTGGTCTATTAATATATTGAAATGATTGTTATGATAAACCTATGAACTCACCAACCTTTTGGTTGACACTTTAAAGCATGTTTATTCTCAGGTATTAAAGAAATCTTCCGCTGTGCATTAGCTCATTTTAAGGATATTACTTGGAGTCATTCATGGCATATTTTGAAAGACGTTGCATTCGAGTCATTGAGTTCATCAAGATTATTATTAAGCCAATTATAGTTAGATGTATTATGAAATGGTGTGCATGCCGTCAACTTTCGTTGTAAAGAAAGTTTGTCTTTTAAAAACGAATGCAATGTTTGTAAAATGTATCATATAGAGGTCAAATACCTCGCGATGTAATCAACTATTGTGAATCGTTTATAATGTATATGAACGGGTCCTTTCAGTTGGTATCAGAGCGGTGGTCTTAGTGAACCAGGTCTGCATTAGTGTGTCTAACTGATAGTCGTTAGGATGCATTAGTGAGTCTGGACTTCGACCGTGTCTGCATGTCAAAAGTTTTGCTCATTATTTTTGTCGGAAATTACCTGCTTATCATTCTTAGTCTAGACACATCTTATTGCATTGATTGCATGAATAGTGTATAGACAAAATTCATATCTTAGCGTATCTGATAATTCATATCTTAGTGTATCTGTTACTGTAAACCTTGCCTGACATATTCCGTAAATTCCTCCGTAATCTACGAAACCTTTTGCTCTATATAATTAGAATACCACCCGATAGCCGGAAAATCATTTCATATCGAAAAATTCTTTATTCAATCGTACGAAATGGAATTTGTCATTAGTTCAAGTCCCTCGGATTCCGAAATGGAATCCCACTCAAGTTCCGAAAGCAGTGTGACCGGAATGGATCAACCAATTAGTCATCATCTATTCTGGATGAATTGGGGATGGGTTCGTAGCCTCCTTAATCATTGGAGACAAGAAGAAGGTGATCCCTTCCATCCACCACATTGCCCTCTTGGCGAAGAACCTGAAGCACTTACCGGCGAACCTATCTGAAACACCATTTTCTCTCTTATTTCTAGAGTATCTCGTCACGATTACATACTACACCAAATTCTAGATTTTATTTATCCGCTCGTCCGAACCGACAATCACCCCGGTGTAATAGAAGAAGTCAACGAGCTTCGCGCTCGGGTAGTGGCTTTGGAGAATATGGTGCAAAGGTTACAAACACCAGCAGCAGCACCAGCAGCATAAACAGTACCACCATCAGCAACACCAACAGTACCATCACCACCACCAACAACAACATCCACATCCCACACTGCAACATTACAATCTGTATCTCAAACATCAACGCCATACGCCCTGTAAATATCCAGGAATATCAACAACAACAAACGATGAAGTATTAATTCATAAACTTCATTGAAGAGATATCTCTGCGGCAGTTATGTTATCTCCAAAATCTTAGAGATTATTTAATTCTGACCGTAAATCGGATGAGTGAATGGAGATGGTAGAGTAGAAACTTTGATCAAAAATGGTGTACGATTTACAAGCTAGAACTGTTTTACCAACAGCATCAACAGGACCGTAGCATCATCAACACAGTCAGTGCCGTCAGTATCGTCAGAATCAACAGCACCTGTAACATCACAAACTCTGTCAGTTCAAGAATGATTGTGGACATCATTACGAATCAACAACAAATATATTGTATCAACGAGTTATGAAGTATTAACTCATTTCCAATCGAAAGATTTATATGTATATTTTATATGTATAAATTTTTAAACCATAATAAATCTTCCCGTACTAAACTATTATGTGTGAATCTTAACTACTCAGTTAATTCATATTACAAATATGCAATGATGTACGTCCTTCGTCCGCAACTTAACCATCGTTAATTACAATCTCTGTCTCAATTCAATAAAAATCCAATTCATAATAAATCAAGTGTATTATTCGAATATATGTTTGATTTTACACTTTCATCATCGATGTACTCGATACTTTTCAAATAACATCATTCGTACCTTGCGAAGTTCACAAGAATTTCACGAAAAACCAACAAATAACAAAGTAATGATTCATAATTTCAATATTATTGAAGAAATACTTATGCAATTTATAAAGTTTTAGGGATTACTCAATTCTAGTTCCAACCATAAAACAAATGAGTTTAATTTAATATTAACTCATTAAATCTATATTACATCTAAAGAAAATATACACATATATTTTCATAAAGACTGTAATAAACTTCTTTTGTACAAAATATTAATTGTGAAATTTTTGTAACGGGTAGGTAATACCCGAGAGATATATAAATTCACAATTAATATATTACATTTTTCGAAACTGATTCAGCAATCATCAACTATACTCCCTACTTTCACAACAATATCCATTCTTTCATATAAATCAAAACAATCATACTCATTTAAATTCAATTACATATTCTGATTTTGAAATCGCATAATTCAATTCGAAATATAACCAGTATCATCACTCTTAAATTCCTATATCTTTCAAAGCTATACTTTGACTTCAAAACTGTGTTAGAACATCATATGTATTAACGATTACAATATTTGCTCAAACTCTTCGAAATTCCTGAAGACACTTCAACTAAGGAACAATCGAGATGATGATCCAACCACATGTTACCCACAGTTATACACCTAAAAAACTCTCAAAACCCAAGTCATAGTTCGACACGTATCCGTGTTAGACCCTTTGGCATTTACTAGCTAAAATAACTTTTCAATTCCGTTTCAAAATAGACAGTTTTGTCACAGCTCCAGCAAGTCAACTTCGACTTCTCAATCAAAACAGTCTTATTATAACCTCGATAGATACGTTGCCCTTTCGCCAACGTTACTGGGGAATCGTTTATATTCACCACATTAGCAATAAACTTACCAACAACTTCACTGATCTTTGACTTTTCAAAAACAAAAAATTCATTATAATTATCGAAACCCTATCATATACTCATTTGTACCTTATAACAAGAATTGCCATACCAATTATTGAGAATCAGCAATCAGTATTTTGAAACCTCGCAGCATGTCTACATCAACAATTACATATACACACAACGTCTACCTCCAAGACTTACATTCTTTGAATGAGAAATTTCTGAAAAACACCCTAAACTGCGAACCAGTTCTCGAAATTTTAAAAAATGCTGATGAAGCAGCAAAAACTGTAAACGACCTTAACAGTAAAAAGTTGGATGATAAAGGATAGTATATTGGCAAAGCTCAGAAAAAGAGAAGCTTTGGAACTGAAAAACGGATTGAGCAAAGTATGAAGGAGGCTGTGGACAAATCACAAAGGCTGAACCTGCCTTCAAAGAATCCAAATGATTCAGTACTTGCTGAAGTCATTAACGAATACCTTGCTCCTGACTCTAAACCCCTGCGGACAATATCCTTCATCATCCTCTGATATTAGATATTCTAAGATATCATCGTATCTTTCATTATAAATATCATCCATACTTCTGAAGATATTTTTATAATTATTCTTATCTGAAATCATTTACCTCTTCGCGCTATCTGTATTATATCATAAAAGAAACTATTTTAGTTTCTAAATTCTGAAACATTCGAGTTTAAAATAGGAATATTCTTGAAGAAGTGTTGGGAGCTGAAGCATGAGTTAGTATAATATAATGACACTTGATCAACGTGATTATATTACAGTAATTCATGCTGAGTTTCTAAATGGAACATGATGATTCACAGATCATAACGTCATCATGTGCTATGTTACACGACTCTTGTATTCTCTTTGATCTCTAAATATCAAGAAAATATTTCTTGATGATTCGGCCTTTTCCGAGGTATTCTGGTAATTTGACAAGTCAAGATCGTGCCATTATAATTTCCTTCCTAGAACATTAACAATGTTCATCCGAAATTTATATCTGCGAATTCTGGACCATTACAAGCGGTGCTTAATCGCAAGAAGAAGAAACGAAAGGACAAAGCTCCGAACTAGAAATGGGAGTATAAATCATAGCAAATAGAAGAGAGCATTAACTGTGGATGGCAATGATTATAGAAGAAGCAAGGACTTTGAAATATAAGGGAAGATATAAAACCCAACAACAACCCAGAAATCACAAACCGTATATATCAATACATATAGCAATATAAAGACACGGGAGAACTAAAAACACTATAAAACCAAGAGTATAGTAGAAGTAAATAGATTCTTCCGGAGGCAGATGAAAAAGAAGAGCGACAAATATGAAAGTGAGGAGTATATCAAGAATCAGCACTGGATGAAGCATATTGACAAATACTTTAAAATATGAGTTGAGAATGTGTGAGTTGTAAGAAAACAAATGAGGTGGATTTATAGTGAAATATCCGACAGAGAAATCAAAATGGATTATCGTATTTCCTTAATCGCCGAATAATCAAATCCAATATAGATTACAAAGATTTTCTTTTCGGAGATCAATCGTGATGACGTCAAAAGATACGACGAATCACTATTATCTTATTTCATTCATTTACGATAACTTCACTCACACGCTTCGAGTAATTGAATTATTTTATTCATTCTTCTTGAACATGATAAAACTCTATAATCGTTATAATAACATTCTCATTGTTAGTCATGACGACCTCTATCAAATTTCGGGGACGAAATTTCTTTAACAGGTAGGTACTGTGACGACCCGGAAATTTCCGACCAAATTTAAACTTTAATCTTTATATTATTCCGACACGATAAGCAAAGTTTGTTAAGTTAAATCTCAAGAATTTTAAACTGTGTTCATACATTCATTATAACCTCGACCAAATTCCGACGATTCACGAACCGTTATATATAAATAGATATGTATATGTATATATATATTATAACTTGAGAATATTAATAAAGTATTAAACGTATAATACTTTACACGAACGTATTTGTTTCAATATGATTTTCGACGAAATTAAAAAAAAAATATTAAATGATTGAATTATCAGAAACATTGAATTATGATTACAAGTCTCTGTTGAGAGGTCCACTATGATTTGAGAAAATATATTCCTCTTAACGATATTCAGAATAATTTGTAAAGCTATTTATAAATAAAAACAAAAAGTGTCATTTACGAAAGTTAGACAAAAGTTAGTGGAGAATTGGTTTCCATAATATTCTATTAATCTATTTTCAAACGTACAAAGACGTTTTCAGTTTAAAAAGAACTTTATTATTAAAACGTATATAACTTTTATAAATATCTAGAATCACTTTTGACAACTTATTACTTAACCAGTATAATAAATATAATGATATTTATATTTTATTTCATTAAATATATATAACGATTTAAATTAATATTATATATATTTATACGCGTATTATACATACATAGTTTTTATACTTTTACTATACTTTAAATTTACCTTGACTTTACTTTTACTTTACTTTAACTTTAATAATTCACTTTATTAATTCATACTTTAATAATTCACTTTAATAATTCATACTTTAATAATTCACTTTAATAATTCATACTTTAATAATTCACTTTAATAATTCATACTTTAATAATTCACTTTAATAATTCACTTTAATAATTCATACTTTAATAATTCCCTTTAATAATTCAAAAATCTATTATAAATAGAATTCAATAGGTTTCATTATTTTATAGAAACTTGAAAATATTTTTCTAAACTCTCTCAATCGATTTATATATATATATATATATATATATATATATATATATATATATATATATATATATATATATATATATATATATATATATTTGCTCTGTATTATTTCAAGATATTATTAGTATACATAAAATATTACGACGGAATACTGTCCGAGTGATTTCAAAATAGTTTTTTTTGAATGAGTCGAAGCTAAGAAAATTATGGGTTATAGCTATGGAGGTGATGGGTATGGTTCATGGGTATGCCCGTGAGGTCAATCTAGTGTTTATCATCTCTGTTGCGTCTACGTACTTTCCTGCAATATTGAATCTCAATATTGATACGTTCGTGAATCCGAGGCCAACCTTGCACTTGTTAAATGACGTTATATGTATTTTTACTACGAAATACAGCATTGTGAGTTTCATTACTCCCTTTTTATATATATTTTTGGGCTGAGAATACATGCGCTGTTTTATAAATGTTTTACGAAATAGGCACAAGTACTAAAACTAATTCTATGTGGGTTTAAACCAGAAATATACCCTTAGCTTGGTAACATTAAACTACTTGTCTATGTACGGTAGGCGCGAATTCTAAAGATAGATCTATTGGGCCTGACAAACCCCATCCTGACTATGGGATGCTTTAGTACTTCGAGGTTATTTTAAACACACCTGATCTGGTGTACTTCAGAGGGTAAAACATGAACATTAAGGCTTGTTACCGGGTGCCTACAACTTATAGAATACTTTTATACACTTGCGAGTGTACATATATTTATAAACGAAAATCTTGTGGTCTATTAATATATTGAAATGATTGTTATGATAAACCTATGAACTCACCAACCTTTTGGTTGACACTTTAAAGCATGTTTATTCTCAGGTATTAAAGAAATCTTCCGCTGTGCATTAGCTCATTTTAAGGATATTACTTGGAGTCATTCATGTCATATTTTGAAAGACGTTGCATTCGAGTCATTGAGTTCATCAAGATTATTATTAAGCCAATTATAGTTGGATGTATTATGAAATGGTGTGCATGCCGTCAACTTTCGTTGTAAAGAAAGTTTGTCTTTTAAAAACGAATGCAATGTTTGTAAAATGTATCATATAGAGGTCAAATACCTCGCGATGTAATCAACTATTGTGAATCGTTTATAATGTATATGAACGGGTCCTTTCAGAACACGACATGGAAAAAAAGGGCATTCTGACCTTTCTGTCGCGTTTCAATGGGCTTTGTCGCGTCCTGGCCATCGCGTATCGCGATATTGTTATCGCGGATCGCGATGGGATGTCGTGGATCGCGACGTGGGTCGGTTTCAGCTGTTTTCCCAGCTTCTATAAATAGACGAATTTTACCCCAATTTAGGGCATGCAGTTTTTATTCCGAACTTTAGCCTACAACAACTTTAGTTACGAATTTCTTTGTCTTTCTTCATTATTTTACAAGGGTTTAAGCTACAATATCATTCTTGGTTAGTTTTGATCTTAAATTTACTTTGTTTGCTTTTAATTTTAATTAAGACAATGTTCATGCTTATTTATTCTTCTTATTTATTTGTTATTTGCTTTGCCATGAGTAGCTAAATATTTAGTATTCGCTTAGATGCATGAACCTAGGTGATGGATTGCGATCTTTTGGTTAACGACAATTAATTAAAATTACACAATTTTATGTCTAGCTAAGATCCACCGTTATTTAAGCTTATTGATTGTTAAATCACAGAAGTTATTGATTAACTAACGACAGTTAAATTGATTAATAGCTTTTACTAGATTATTGAACGTGAATAATTTAGGAATACGTGAGATTTTATGAGGGACACCGATAATAAAATTAATCGTATAGTGGTTGAGCTTGAAATTAGTTGCAATAATTGTGAGGTTGTAAGGGACACCAAACCAACCTAAGTTAGATTATAATCTTGAGTAATATCATGGTGAATTGGTTAGTAACTCTAGGTTAACGACAGTTATACTTAGGTTACTAGTCTTAAACTGTAGGAATCGACAGATAAATACAGTGTCACATCATTGTAATTGTTTACTTAATGAATTTATCCGAGCAATCCTAGCCTAGGGAATTGTAGCTAAGTGGATACCTTTGCTTCTTATTGAGTTAAGTTTAATTTACTTTTGCGTTTAATCAGTTTTACAACAAAACTCCCCTTTTAAATCTTAGAATAATTAATAGTTCAAGTTTTCAATTACCTGCTCTCTGTGGAACGAATTGGTCAAATACTTGTTTAATTACTACACGAACTGGTTATAGTTGCATGTATTGTGTGATAATCGATATGTATTTAGCTAATAATTTAGAGTACGAAATTGCACATCAACTTTTTGGCGCCGCTGCCGGGGAGCGGTGTAATTATTGGAAATTTGGTTAAGCTTTTGATTATTCGATCCTTTTGTGAGAAGCAATTCTTGCAAAAGTTATTTTTCTGTTTTATTATTTTTGTTTGGATTTACGCGCGGTTTTGTTGTGGTGTGATCGCAGGTTAGGTACCAATAACTCTGGAACCGTCTAGAGTTTACTACACACGCAGCAAAGCTAAAGAAGAACAGGAAATCGCCGAGGATTTCGCTGAGTTACCTTTTTATATTCCGGATTTTGAGTATATTAAGGAAGAAGTTAACATGGCTGAAGGAGTAGCAGGACAGATTATGGAGGCATTGATGAAAGCCACAAGGGCTGGCAACGGACACGCTATCAGGCAACCACCAGTCACTACAGATTTTGAAGTCAAGGGACAGATTCTTAATATGATAACTCACCAATGCCAATTCAGAGGTACACCGAAGGAGGATGCATTCGAGCATCTCCATTCCTTCAAAAGCATTTGCAACTTGTTCAAGATTGCGAATATCGCGGAGACAGTTATCTATTTGAGGGTTTTTCCTTGGTCTTTGAAAGATGACGCCAAGGTTTGGTTAGACTCATTGCCTGAAGGTGAAATTGATAGTTGGACTACAATGGAAGATAAATTTTTGCAACGTTTCTTTCCAGCTGCAAAGGCCGCTCAACTTCAGAGCGACATTAATCACTTTGTTCAGAAGCCACATGAGACACTTTATGATGCTTGGACACGGTTCGGAAAAATGTTACGTAATTGTCCTCAACACGGGTTGAACAACTTCAATAAGGTCCAAATTTTCTACAAAGGTGTTAATGTGCCAACGAGGAAAGAACTTGATATTGTTGCAGGTGGTTCTTTGATGAAAAAGACTCCGGATGACGCTTATGAAATCATCTCAGATACTGCCACGCATTCGTATGATTGGCATCAAGAATTAGATCTATCTCGCTCTTCTTATGTTGCTAGTACCGAAACTAGTGACGAGCTCGCTGCAGTTAAGGCTCAACTTGCGACTTTCAAGAGACAGATGGAGTCAATGACTAAAGAGATGCACGCTATGAAAGTGGGTTGTGAATTATGCCAAGGACCGCATCTTACCAAAGATTGTGATCAAGCATCAATGGAGGAACAAGCTAATTATCTGGGTTATGTTAAGAAGGGCGATTTTGCCCTTAGTGAATTTCCGGGTGGGAGACAGTTTTTCAATCAGGCGAATAACATGGGTGGTAACAATTATCAGAGTGGTAATCAGGTTTATCAGGACAATCAGAAGGTATATCCGTACAGGCCGCATGGGTTTAAAAACAGAAATCAGCAAGCGCCACCTAGGATTTTCCAGCAGCCTGTGCCACCAGTTCAGCAGCCAGAAAATAAGATGCCTCCGTTGGAGGAATTGCTACGGGGTTTTATTATGAAAACGGACGAAAGTATCACTGCTTTGAGGCAAGATGGGGAATATACAAAACAGCAAGTTAAAAATCAGCAGGCTTCGATTCAGAACTTGGAACGGGATGTGGGGCGTATTGCTCAATCTTTATCGGAGAGACCATCGGGTGCTCTCCTAGCTAATACGCAATCTAATCCCAACAACAAGATGCCAGCTAGGAATGAGCACGTGAATGCTATAACCACTCGAAGTGGTATGGTTATTAACAAGGAGACTCCGAAGTCTTCTCCTATTGTTTCTTCTAATGTTTTGCAGGTACCTATTAATGAGGAGCAAAAGGAGGAAGAGCCCGAGTTAGAAAAGTCGCCTGACGAAGAGAAAAAGGAAGATGATCCGCCAGAGATCATAACTAAATCACCGCCATTGAAGGAATACAAAGCACCAATTCCTTACCCGAAAGCGTTGAAAAAGGATAAGCTCGCTAGTCAATATCAGAAATTTGCAAAAATGATTAAACAGATTAGCGTGAACATGCCACTCGCGGAAGTACTCCAGGGGATGCCTAACTATGGGAAGTTTCTCAAAGATCTTATCTCCAAGAAAGGTAAGTACCATGAGGTATCCGCCGCATTCCTCCATAAGGAATGTTCGGCCATCTTGAAAAAGAGCAAGATGCCTCCAAAATTGGGCGACCCGGGTAGTTTTCTTATTCCTTGCGCTATGGGTAATTCGGAAGTGTATGATGCACTTGCCGACTTAGGTGCTAGTGTTAACCTTATGCCATATTCGTTTTATCTTAAACTTGGCTTAGGAGACTTGAAACCTACAAGAATGGGGATTCGCTTAGCGAACCACTCTTTTGATACCCCCATTGGAATAGCCGAGGACATATTGGTAAAGGTTGTAGTGACCCGAACTTTTCCATGTTTATATATATTAATTGAGATTGATATTTACATGATTAAATGTTTCCAACATGTTAAGCAATCAAACTTGTTAAGACTTGATTAATTGAAATATGTTCCATATAGACAATTGACCACCCAAGTTGACCGGCGATTCACGAACGTTAAAACTTGTAAAAATGACATGACGATATATATATGGATATACATATGGTTAACATGAGATTATGATAAGTAATTATCTCCATAAGTATATTAACAATGAGTTATATACATATAAACAAGACTACTAACTTAAGGATTTCGAAACGAGACATATATGTAACGATTATCGTTGTAACGACATTTAAATGTATATATATCATATTAAGATATATTAATATATCATAATATCATGATAATATAATAATTTAACATCTCATTAGATATAATAAACAATGGGTTAACAACATTAATTGAGATCGTTAACTTAAAGGTTTCAAAACAACACTTACATGTAACGACTAACGATGACTTAACGACTCAGTTAAAATGTATATACATGTAGTGTATTTAGATGTATTAAAATACTTTTGGAAGACTTCAAGACATATATCAAAACACTCATACTTAACGAAAATGGTTACAGTTACTTTCCCATTCTTTTCTTTCATCAAGAATTCTAGTCGTATTCTTACCCGTATTATACACAGCTTCAAAACGTACTTACTATGGGTATATACCAATAGGAACTAACATGGGATTCCACTCTTGATTATGTCATGTATGACTAATCAATTTTAACTTCTACCATGAGCTAGTCAACTAACTAGAACTCCTTTTAACCCCACTCACCACTCACCAATTACCACTCATCATTCACTCCATTTCACTTCCAATTCTCTTTCTAATTCTCTCTCAACACACACACACTATTATGAACGTATTTTTCCAGTAGTTAATCATCATCTTCATCAAAAATCACTTCAAGAATCAAGCTATAATCATCATAGGAAGAACACTTCAAGAACACTTCAAAAATCCCTTCAAGTTTACTAATTTACTTCCAAGCTTTCTAATCCATTCCAAGTAATCATCTAAGATCAAGAAACCTTTGTTATATACAGTAGGTTATCTTTCTTATTCAAGGTAATATTCATATTCAAACTTTGATTCAATTTCTATAACTATAAACTATCTTAATTCGAGTAAAAATCTTACTTGAACTTGTTTTTGTGTCATGATCCTACTTCAAGAACTTTCAAGCCATCCAAGATCCTTTGAAGCTAGATCATTTCTTGTCACTTCCAGTAGGTTTATCCAAGGAACTTAAGGTAGTAATGATGTTCATAACATCATTCGATTCATATGTATAAAGCTATCTTATTCGAAGGTTTAAACTTGTAATCACTAGAACATAGTTTAGTTAATTCTAAACTTGTTCGCAAACAAAAGTTAATCCTTCTAACTTGACTTTTAAAATCAACTAAACACATGTTCTATATCTATATGATATGCTAACTTAATGATTTAAAACCTGGAAACACGAAAAACACCGTAAAACCGGATTTACGCCGTCGTAGTAACACCGCGGGCTGTTTTGGGTTAGTTAATTAAAAACTATGATAAACTTTGATTTAAAAGTTGTTATTCTGAGAAAATGATTTTTATTATGAACATGAAACTATATCCAAAAATTATGGTTAAACTCAAAGTGGAAGTATGTTTTCTAAAATGGTCATCTAGACGTCGTTCTTTCGACTGAAATGACTACCTTTACAAAAATGACTTGTAACTTATTTTTCCGACTATAAACCTATACTTTTTCTGTTTAGATTCATAAAATAGAGTTCAATATGAAACCATAGCAATTTGATTCACTCAAAACGGATTTAAAATGAAGAAGTTATGGGTAAAACAAGATTGGATAATTTTTCTCATTTTAGCTACGTGAAAATTGGTAACAAATCTATTCCAACCATAACTTAATCAACTTGTATTGTATATTATGTAATCTTGAGATACCATAGACACGTATACAATGTTTCGACCTATCATTTCGACACATCTATATATATTTCGGAACAACCATAGACACTCTATATGTGAATGTTGGAGTTAGCTATACAGGGTTGAGGTTGATTCCAAAATATGTATAGTTTGAGTTGTGATCAATACTGAGATACGTATACACTGGGTCGTGGATTGATTCAAGATAATATTTATCGATTTATTTCTGTATATCTAACTGTGGACAACTAGTTGTAGGTTACTAACGAGGACAGCTGACTTAATAAACTTAAAACATCAAAATATATTAAAAGTGTTGTAAATATATTTTGAACATACTTTGATATATATGTATATATTGTTATAGGTTCGTGAATCAACCAGTGGCCAAGTCTTACTTCCCGACGAAGTAAAAATCTGTGAAAGTGAGTTATAGTCCCACTTTTAAAATCTAATATTTTTGGGATGAGAATACATGCAGGTTTTATAAATGATTTACAAAATAGACACAAGTACGTGAAACTACATTCTATGGTTGAATTATCGAAATTGAATATGCCCCTTTTTATTAAGTCTGGTAATCTAAGAATTAGGGAACATACACCCTAATTGACGCGAATCCTAAAGATAGATCTATTGGGCCTAACAAACCCCATCCAAAGTACCGGATACTTTAGTACTTCGAAATTTATATCATATCCGAAGGGTGTCCCGGAATGATGGGGATATTCTTATATATGCATCTTGTTAATGTCGGTTACCAGGTGTTCACCATATGAATGATTTTTATCTCTATGTATGGGATGTGTATTGAAATATGAATTCTTGTGGTCTATTGTTACGATTTGATATATATAGGTTAAACCTATAACTCACCAACATTTTTGTTTACGTTTTAAGCATGTTTATTCTCAGGTGATTATTAAGAGCTTCCGCTGTCGCATACTTAAATAAGGATGAGATTTGGAGTCCATGCTTGTATGATATTGTGTAAAAACTGCATTCAAGAAACTTATTTTGTTGTAACATATTTGTATTGTAAACCATTATGTAATGGTCGTGTGTAAACAGGATATTTTAGATTATCATTATTTGATAATCTACGTAAAGCTTTTTAAACCTTTATTGATGAAATAAAGGTTATGGTTTGTTTTAAAATGAATGCAGTCTTTGAAAAACGTCTCATATAGAGGTCAAAACCTCGCAACGAAATCAATTAATATGGAACGTTTTTAATCAATAAGAACGGGACATTTCAAAGGTTGAGTCACTTGTATTCCCAGTTGATTTCGTGATCTTAGAGATGAGAGAGGACACTAAGGTGCCCATTATTCTAGGTCGACCATTCCTTAACACCGCGGATGCTATCATCCACGTTCAAAAAGAACAAGTTAGCTTAGGTGTTGGGAATGAGAGGGTGATTTGTCACATTAATAAAGCCATGAGACACCCTATTTCAACCGATGATGAATGTTTTGCTATTGATGTTATTGACGATTGTGTTGAGCATGATTTGCAGGAATTGTTAAGTGTAGACACATCGGATGTAATCATGATGGGTGAAGTCAACGGTGATTTCGACCCGGAAGTTGAGTTGGAGGAGTTGCTTAAAGAGGATGAGCTTAAAGAATCGGAATCATTTGAAACTATCCGGTTGAAAAATGAATTCCGTATGAAAACATCTCTCGAAGAACCGCCCACCTTGGAGCTTAAGGAGCTTCCACCTCACATGGAATATGCTTATCTTCAAGGTATGTCCCAATTGCCGGTTATTATTTCTTCAACACTTACCGGCGACCAAAAGGGTCGGTTGGTTTCCGTTCTTAAATCCCACAAAAGGGCAATAACTTGGAAAACCTCAGACATACCGGGCATCAATCTGGCCTTTTGTACTCATCGAATCCTAATGGAAGATGATTTTAAACCCGTGGTACAAAGGCAAAGTCGTCTAAACCCGAATATGAAAGAGGTCGTAAAAAAAGAGGTGGTTAAATTGCTCGATGCCGGGTTAATTTATCCCATCTCGGACAGCCTGTGGGTAAGCCCTGTTCATGTTGTGTCCAAAAAGGGGGGCACGACTGTTGTTCTCAACGAGAAGGACGAACTTGTCCCTACTCGTACCGTCACGGGATGGAGAGTTTGTATAGACTATCGTCGTTTGAACGACGCCACTAGGAAGGACCACTTCCTGCTTCCATTTATCGATCAAATTCTTGAGCGTTTAGCGGGACGGGAGTTCTATTACTTCCTAGATGGATTTTCAGGCTACTTCCAAATCCCCATTGATCCGAAGGACCAAGATAAAACCACATTTACTTGTCCTTTCGGTACCTTTGCTTATCGGCGAATGCCATTCGAGCTATGCAATGCCCCGAGCACCTTCCAAAGGTGTATGGTCACCATCTTTCATGACATGATCGAAGACTTCATGGAAGTTTTCATGGACGATTTTTCTGTCTTTGGAGATTCTTTCGATTCGTGTCTTGCTAATCTTGAAAAAGTGCTCAAAAGGTGCGAGGAATCAAACCTTGTTCTTAATTGGGAGAAATGCCACTTCATGGTGAAGGAAGGCATTGTCTTAGGGCACAAAATCTCTCGTGCAGGTATTGAGGTTGATAAGACCAAAATTGATGTTATTTCGGGCCTTCCCAAACCTACAAATGTTAAAGCCATTCGTAGTTTTCTCGGTCATGCGGGATTCTATAGACGGTTCATCAAGGACTTTTCTAAGATTGCCCGACCATTGACTAAACTCCTTGAGAAGGACGTTCCCTTCGACTTTAATATCGAATGTGAGAACGCTTTAAAATTTTTAAAAGAGAAGCTCACACACACTCCTATCATGGTATCTCCCGATTGGTCTCAACCTTTCGAGCTTATGTGTGATGCTAGTGATTTCGCGCTAGGCGTGGTTTTAGGTCAACGCCACGTTAATCACTTTAAACCTATTTATTACGCGAGTAAGACACTTACGGGGGCTCAATTAAATTATACCACCACGGAAAAGGAGCTCCTTGCGGTCGTCTTTGCGTTTGATAAATTTAGGTCATATTTGGTGTTGTCTAAAATGGTCGTTTACACTGATCATTCGGCCCTTAAGTACTTGTTCTCGATGCTAAGCCTAGACTCATTCGTTGGATTCTTCTTCTCCAAGAATTTGACATTGAGATCAAGGATAAAAGGGTGCCGAAAATTTAGCTGCGGATCATTTATCTCGTCTTGAAAATCCAAACCTAGAGGAACTCAATGAATCGGACATTCATGATACATTCCCCGATGAGTCCCTTATGGGTATCGAAATTGAATCCGAAACTCCTTGGTTTGCCGATATTGCTAATTATCTAGCCGCGGGCATTCTTTCCAAAGGTTTAACTTACCAACAAAAGAAGAAATTCTTTGCGGATATTAAGTTCTACTTTTGGGATGCCCCTCATCTTTTTCGAATTGGGGCGGATCAAGTGATTCGTCGTTGTGTTTATGGGAAGGAAGCTCAACAAATTCTAGAGCATTGTCACCAAGGACCCACGGGTGGGCATCTTGGAGCTAATTATACGGCTAAGAAAATCTTCGATTCGGGATTCTATTGGCCTACCATTTTCAAAGATGCTAGTGCCTTTATCAAAACTTGTGACGCTTGCCAAAGGGCGAGAAACATCTCCAAAAGAGATGAGATGCCCCAAACGAGTATTCAAGTTTGTGAGATATTTGACATTTGGGGGATAGACTTCATGGGACCTTTTCTCGCATCCAACAAATGCAAATACATCCTTGTGGCGGTTGACTACGTGTCAAAGTGGGCCGAGGCCAAAGCTTTGCCTACTAATGATGCAAGAGTCGTTGTTGACTTCCTTAAAAATCTCTTTTCGCGTTTCGGGCTTCCAAAGGCCTTGATTAGTGATCGCGGTACGCACTTTGCAAATCAACTACTCGAGAAGGTGCTCAAGAGGTATGGAGTAACCCACCGTTTCTCCACGGCTTACCACCCTCAAACGAGTGGCCAAGTTGAGAATACTAACCTCGCACTAAAACGCATTCTTGAAAGAACGGTGAAAAACAATCCTAAGATTTGGAACCGAAAGTTGAATGACGCGCTATGGTCATTTCGAACTGCGTATAAAACGCCCATTGGTACCACACCATTCCGTCTCATTTATGGAAAAGCGTGTCATTTGCCGGTTGAAGTGGAGCATAAGGCGTATTGGGCACTTAAACAGTGTAATACCGACCTTAAGGAAGCGGGAGAACATCGGTTTTTGAAAATTCATGAACTTGAAGAATTGCGAAACCATGCTTATGAGAATTCGCGTATTTATAAGGAGAAGACGAAGTTATGGCATGATGCAAGTTTGAAGATGAGAAAAGAATTTGAACCGGGCGATAAAGTTTTGTTATTTCAATCTAAGTTTAAATTCTCCGCCGGAAAGCTTAGGTCACGATGGTCCGGTCCATTCGTGGTAAAGAAAGCTTTTCCGGCCGGGCACGTAGAATTGTTAGATAACGAGGGTAGAAGCTTTAAGGTGAATGGTCATAGGTTAAAATTGTATCACGAGGCATTCGATAACACCGAGAGGGAGGACCTCACCCTCTACCCGAAAGACACATGAACGTGGCCATGAGTCGAGAAAACGACTCGTTAAAAAATCAATTTTGTAGAGTTTGTATTTGTTAGGTAATTTGTGTGTATTTTCGCTTTAATTGGTAAACCATGAAAAATCCAAAAACAATATAAAATCTGAGGAAAAAAAAAGTCGCGAAACGCGACATACACCACCAAAACGCGATGGATTGATCAGTCCGGGACCCATTTTGTGTCGTGTTTGAAGTTGCTTAGTCGCGTGGGAATCACACTTGTCGCGTAACGCAACTCCCTGTCGCGAAACACGACGCGTACAGCTGGTCGATATATACTTTCTGTTTCCAGCCTGATTCATCACCACCACTTCTATTTTCTTTATCACTCTCGTATTTTCTGCTCTTAATACACTATAACCCATCAATTAAATCTTCGATTTACTCACGAATCTTCATTTAATCAACACTAACATCATGGCTAGGGTATGATTTAACCTCTTCTTGCTTGTTTTTCTTTCTTTCTCATGATTAATTTCGAATTTCATTAGGGTTTAAGTGAAAAACAAGTGTGGGGGTGTGTTTATGTGTTATTGTTCATTTTTATTAAAGATTATGTATGCTTAACATGTTATTGCTTCGATTTTCATGCCTATTGTTCTATAATTTCATTCTTTGATTTCTAGGGTTCTTAGGTATTATTAATTGGGGGTTTTGAATTTGTGAGTTAAATTGATATGTTTTGAATGTTGTAAGATTGTTAGCTGAGTATGATTACCATGAATTCATGTTTAAATTATCTAGATTTTGATTTTGAATTCTAGGGTTCATGTGTAATTGGGGATTTTGACTTGATTGACTAGGTTTGACTCAGTTGACTTTTGGGATTGTGTTTATCAAGTGTTGATGATATGTATGCTATGACTATATGTTTTGATTGTTGATTTATTTAGTTATAGTTACATATCTTGTTGAGAGGATGAAGTTATTGCATTGATGTATGTTGACTTGCTTTGACGTCCATGTTTTGAAATTGCTTACATGGTTTTGTACTTATGAAAGTTGAGAAATTGGTTCTAAATGCATGATAGTTGTTTGAGTTTTATATGATTTATGCTTTTGGAGTGTTTTTAAGTGACCATTAACATTGTGTGCTTTAAGTGTACTTTTGAAAGAATGCAGGTTATCGCTAACGTTAACATGTCCTTTGGGATATCTCTGTTTGTTGTCATTGTGTTTGTTTTTCAGACAGGAGGACGTGGTAGTGCTAGGGATGCTTCAAGTTCCGGTACTGCAGCCGGTGCAGCTCAGGAGGTTCAACCGCAACCTCCAATTCCTCAAACAGAATTACATGTGAATTTAAGGTTTAATGGTCGATCGGAGGTTATTAAGCAAAGAAAGGCGGATGTTCAAGAATTGATTCGGAAAGAATTTGAACCGCATCGGGTGGTTGATTGGAATGTTTTGCAACGGGGAGGTTTATATGCTACGGTTATGGAATATTTGCAATTGGAATGGCGAAGTTCTGTGTATAATGATTGGGTTGCTTTCTTTGGTATTCATGAAGTAGTTTACCGGGAGTTGGTTATTGAATTTTACGCTACATATGTGATGAATCTTCACCCTGAAAACGTTGAAGATCCAACGTTTATGACTTTTTGATTAGGTGGGGTTAACCGTTCTATGTCATTATTTCAGTTGGCTACTTGTTTGGGAATTTATACCGATGAAGAACGCACACGAGTTAGTTTTCGAGATTATCTTTGGGGTGCTGAAAGGGTAATTGATATGATTGATCCTCGTGAATTTGATGCAGCTAGAGTTTGGGGGGAGATTGCTTCCGATTCTGAATGGAGCCCGAGTAACTGTCCTTGTGTTAACATCATGGATCTCGCTCTTCGTGCAATTCAACGAATGGTTTCGCATACTATTACACATAGAAGAAGTGGGAACGAGAAGGTCTCTTTACCGGACCTTTGGTATGTGAACCAATTTCGAACCAAAACACCTACTTCGGTTGCTTATTGAGTGGCTTATTTTCTAAAACATCAGGGTAGTGGACTTCGTTCTACGGGAAGCCCGATTCGAGGTGGTCATTTTATCACGAGGATTGCATCGGTTTTTGAAATTGATAGATCAGATATGGAACGAATTGTTTCTGAAGCAGTTCTGTTAGGAGAAAATGTTTTTCGAGGGACGAGAGTAATATCTATTGAGCACGGCCAGGTTATTCCATATAGGGTTCGACGTCGTCATCCCCGAGATTCGCAGGGGGCACAGGAGGAGGATGAAGAGATGGCCGAAGGTGGTCAAGATGCAAGTCAAGGTGTCGGGGGTCAGCGGTTTACCAACCGGGATTTAATGGATCAGATGCGTAATATGCAGCTTTATAATGAGGAAACCCGAGCACGCTCGGAGAGTCAGATTGCATATGGCATTAGTGAAAGTGTGTATCATCACGATTGGCATCGACACAACACGGAGCTTGTTTCTCCTAATACCATCTTTACTCCTTATGGCACTCGTATTCCATGGACTCCGGAGTCGACAGGTCCTTATCGTGTGTATGATCGCACAGCAGCTCAGGAAGTTTGGGAGGATATGGTCCGACGAAGAGGAGCAGGTTCTAGTTCTCAGCATGATGAAGGTAACCAGGGAGGTCAGTCAGGTGGTGGAGGTCCTTATGGTGGGCAGTATGATGGATCTTATGGAGGATATAATCCTTGGTGATTGGATGAGGTGGTGATCGTGTGGTGACAAGAAAAACAAAACTTTTTAATTTCGTTTATTAGTTTTTATTTTGGATGACTGTAATCTTAATTAGGATGATGGTAATTGTTAGTCTTAAACTTAATACGTTGGATTTTAAATGGGGCGTTTCGGTACCGTGGTGGTACCACCCCATTAGTTATGGTTGTGGTATGTATGTTTTCGTTTCAGGTTCCACGGTGGTTGTGCTTTATTATTTTTCAAAGTCTGGCATTAAGTTCAGCACCTTACTTGATTATGATGTTTTGGTGATCGAGTGGATGCCGATGTTCTTTTGCTGGCAGTAAGTTCAGCGCCATCGTGCACCGTGTTTCCGCGATCTACGGATCTAAAAATCCGGATTTTCTTTTCTTTTCCCTTTTTCACTATTTTGTCCTCTCGAATTTATTTTTGATTTTCTGATTTCATGTAAATGAGGGCATTACATGATCTTAAGTGTGGGGGGAGAGATAAATTCTCGCGGATTTTGAAATTTTTGCATGTTTTAATTGCCTAGTGGTCAAATTTTTTTTTTTAAACTTTTCAAGGTTATGATTGAGATGTTTACCCATGAGAGCACCCGTAGTGATTAGGGATTGACTTGGAATTTTTGATTTGGCCGGTGAGGTTTATTAGTTTTAAGCAAATTGTTAGTGGTTTGTTAATTATGAATGGACCTTTCTGACCATGACTTAGGAATTTTGAGTATATAAGTGTTTGGGGAAAGACAATTGATGAAAGGTGAAAGTTGAAAAGGGATAAATGTTGGATAAAGTTGGTTAAAAATATTAAAAATTTAATCTTATTTTATCTAGTTTAGTATTTGTTTCAAAAATGACAATGCAACTTATTTGTGTCAAGAAATGAAGAATAACGGTATTTAGGGTTTTAGGGTAAAATGCGAGAAAAATGATTTAATTAGAGATTAGGATATAAATGGCTTCATATTTTGTGTTTATGGCTTTTTAACTCTCTTAAAGAAGTGTTATACTCAGAAGTGCTAGGTATGTAAGCTTGAAGAGGAAAAATCACAAATCTCTGACTCCAATGGACCCTTTAAGGGGTGGATGTTGCTGACTATGGTGCGAATGGTATTGCTTATTGTCATGAGTTAAAGACTTCCTACAACAAATCATTCATTATCATCGATCACATCATTATCCATCCGCTACATCATACATTGCGGGTTCTACAAAGTCACAAATTGAAGACGAGGAAGACATTCAAAAAGAATGTTCATGTTTAAAAAAAAAAAAGCTAAAAAAAAAAAAAAAAAATTCTTATGAGATCCGAGCTTAAGTAGTAGTTTCTAAGACTCGAACCGATAGATCCTTTGGGGTGCTAGATTGCCTAACCACCTAAGACCTTTTTCCGGTTTGGGATCGGTTGGTTGAAGGTTCGCTATACGGGTCAAGGACGTTGCTATCACAAAGCAAGGTGATCATCTTTAGGTAGTTTTGGTTGTAAGTACTCGTCTCATACTTATGCAGCAGTGATCATCTTTGGCTCATGATGTGGGAAATACCTAGTAAGACTAGACCTTGGGAAGAGTTACCTTTGCGGGGTACGTTGGATAAGAGAGATGTGACCAGTATGTGGATAGCTTGCATATTTAGAAATTATCAGCATGAAATGGAATCAAAAGAGTTAAAAAGTTAAACGGGTTTCTCTACATAAACACAGGTATGAATCTATTTATAACTGGATCTTTGATTAAATTGTGAAGTATTGGTATTTGCAATAGTGCCTTAAATATTGTTAGTAGGCTATCTTGATGAGAATAAGAGTCATGTTACAAATACTAAACCTTATAACGTAAGATTGTTTTTACCATTTGTAATCATTTTACACCAATTGTTATCCGAGTTATACCTACCTCATTAAATAAACACAGTTGTAGAAACAACTCGAAAATGTGTGTTTCTTTTGACATGATGTGTAGGAATTTGAATGTTTATTGGTGATTAGTTATTGAGGTTGGAAAGTTAATCTTAAGGGATGATTGATGCAAAGAAAAGAAGGATAGTGAAAGCCTAGTGATGTGATTTTAAAGGGAAGTTAAGTGAAAAGGATTTAGGCTTTGAGATGAAAGGTTTGTTTTAAGAAGTAAAGTTGTGGAAACTTTTGAGGTTTGAGTTCTTAACCCAGTTGTCTTTACATCTCAATTTATGACCTAAAATGTTTTGTGAAAAGATATTTGCACTAATGACCATTTAGGATATTATTTTTGAAATGAGTTTTTGAATGTGCACTTAGTTGAATGAAAATGGGGGGAAGAAGGGGGGTGCGTTTGATGGTTTGTATGTTGTTTTATAAGTGACAGGAATGTGAGGAATTGTTTTGTGAGGAAATAAGCTTATTCGTGAAAAGATGAAGAGTACGAGAGCTTGTGGAGGATTGACTTGAAGGCTTGAATCTTGTGGAAATTTGTTGAAGATTATACGTACAGTTATTGTTTCGAGATTGACTTGCTTGAGGACAAGCAAGGTTCAAGTGTGGGGGATTTTGATAACGCCATTTTCATACATATATTTTGGGCGTTATCTTGTTCCATTTGCTAGTATTTTGAAGACTTTGATTAAGATATCGAGTTATTTGAGTTTAAAATGAAGAAAGTGTCAAGATATGGTTCGTTGGCTCATTATTGTTGATTTTATTGAAGATATAGCCAAAACGAAGTTAGAGTTAAAGATAAACGTGCCTCGGGTGAAAAAATCAGTTTCCATCGCTTCAGGATGAGGTTTATCGCGTTTTGGTCATCATGATACGTGATGAAGTGCATCAGAACACGACATGGAAAAAAGGGCATTCTGACCATTCTGTCGCGTTTCAATGGGCTTTGTCGCGTCCTGATCATCGCGTATCGCGATGTTGTTATCGCGGATCGCGATGGGATGTCGCGGATCGCGACGTGGGTCGATTTCAGCTGTTTTCCTAGCTTCTATAAATAGACGAATTTTACCCCAATTTAGGGCATGCAGTTTTTATTCCGAACTTTAGCCTACAACAACTTTAGTTACGAATTTCTTTGTCTTTCTTCATTATTTTACAAGGGTTTAAGCTACAATATCATTCTTGGTTAGTTTTGATCTTAAATTTACTTTGTTTGCTTTTAATTTTAATTAAGACAATGTTCATGCTTATTTATTCTTCTTATTTATTTGTTATTTGCTTTGCCATGAGTAGCTAAATATTTAGTATTCGCTTAGATGCATGAACCTAGGTGATGGATTGCGATCTTTTGGTTAACGACAATTAATTAAAATTACACAATTTTATGTCTAGCTAAGATCCACCGTTATTTAAGCTTATTGATTGTTAAATCACAGAAGTTATTGATTAACTAACGACAGTTAAATTGATTAATAGCTTTTACTAGATTATTGAACGTGAATAATTTAGGAATACGTGAGATTTTATGAGGGACACCGATAATAAAATTAATCGTATAGTGGTTGAGCTTGAAATTAGTTGCAATAATTGTGAGGTTGTAAGGGACACCAAACCAACCTAAGTTAGATTATAATCTTGAGTAATATCATGGTGAATTGGTTAGTAACTCTAGGTTAACGACAGTTATACTTAGGTTACTAGTCTTAAACTGTAGGAATCGACAGATAAATACAGTGTCACATCATTGTAATTGTTTACTTAACGAATTTAACCGAGCAATCCTAGCCTAGGGAATTGTAGCTAAGTGGATACCTTTGCTTCTTATTGAGTTAAGTTTAATTTACTTTTGCGTTTAATCAATTTTACAACAAAACTCACCTTTTAAATCTTAGAATAATTAATAGTTCAAGTTTTCAATTACCTGCTCTCTGTGGAATGAATTGGTCAAATACTTGTTTAATTACTACACGAACTGGTTATAGTTGCCTGTATTGTGTGATAATCGATAGGTATTTAGCTAATAATTTAGAGTACGAAATTGCACATCAGTGTAGATGTTCTAATGTTTCCAACACCATTATTATTGGAGTCTTCAGAAAGCAACGTTAAGTTGTTAACCAAAAATACGACGATGGTTGTACATCATGCGTAAGTTCACCACTTAGTCAGTTTTTTTTTCATTGACGCACTAATGACATATAAGACGATACTCGACTGAAACTGAGATCATGAAACTCAAAATATATGTATATATATGTGTGCGCAGCATGCATAAATGGATGCATGCATATATATGTGTGCGTGTAGCATCATCTGCTTGATACCACCATCTGCTTGACCAAACAAATTATACAACAGTTTGTGCCTTTATCCAATTCTGCTGCGAGATATAAAAGAACATCATAAACAAAAAACAAAAAAAACAAAAAAATAATAATAATAATTAAAAAAATTATCATAAACATTTCTAAGTTCCAAAAGTTTAATACAAATATAATCTCCAAAATAACTAACTTATATTAACACTTGTATCTTACAATATTCAAAACCGACTCAATCTACACCAAAGAACAAAAATTATGTCTTTATTAAACAAAATATAATAATTAGAATGAACAGCTTAATACAAAAACTTGCAAGTTCATCCACATAGCATCTGCCATCTTTATATCTGTACAAAAGCTTCAACCTCCATTAAATCTCATGGCAGCCAGCCTTTGATATACCAGAATCTTTCCCCTTTTCATGCCCTTTCTGACCAATGAACCAGCTCAAAGTGCTAGATTTACGTCATGCGCGTGTCATCCATCGTGTCATATTTTGATAGATAATTTACACTTCATTCTATCTTATACTTCCGAGTCTTCTATTTCAGAGGTCAGAACAAAGCTTGGAAATGCCAACGTTATGTCCCTGCATATGTCATCTGAGGTTAGGAACATAATTTGTGCGGCTTAACCTAATTTGTGCGGCTGTATATGTTTTTGATAATTTTTCGTCTGAATACTGAATGTCAAATTATTATGCAATCGAATCAAATGTGACCAATTTGTTCCATATACTGATAGATGGGTCGAACTTGGGCTGTGTTTGCCATCAAACGGGTCAAATAAAAACTACCTAAGAGGAAAATGGGTCAAATAGGTTGAGAGTTGCCAAAATTTTATTTTTATGCATATGATCTTATAAAAAATATTATAAAAAGATAGATTAAAAAGCATATGCAGGTTAGGCCCGCCCGTTTTGACACTTACTTCAAGTAGGGGAGGGTCATGTTCTTTATTAGAGAGGGATTTTTTGCTACAAATTCCTTCCATTCTTCTTCATCTATCACTCCATCTCCTTTTGTGTCTGCATCACTAAATGTTTTATCGACTATAATTTCAATAACGTCTTCCGAAAGTACCAAATCTGACTCGTGTAATAGAGCTATTACCATCTCATTTAACTGTACAACGAAAACAAAAATATTACACAAACAAAGTACCAAAATTTACAGTTTTGGGTAATCACTGACTTCAATAAACCTAACCTCTTCTCTTTCAATAAAACCAGTTCGTCGAAGATCGTATAGCCTGAATGCAACTGGTAAATTGATTTTATTGTAGTATTACAAAGTAAGTATACATTAATTAAGCATAAGCAAATATTGTTTATTTATTCGAATAAATGAGTTGAACTCACATGCAATTTTATCTTCTACGGGTGCATTCGGATGGAAAACACCTAATGATCTAACGAACTCTCCACACTCGATGACTCCGTTACGTTTCACATCAAATAAATCAAATATCTACAAAACGAAACAAAACAAAACAACTTTTCTTTAGTAAATCAGATTACTAATTAAATTCGACTAGTTTTTGTTCATAACATACCCTGTCTGCGAATAGATTTCGCCTGTTTCTGTTCCTGAAGAGCGCAAGCTGAAATTCGTCCTGTACATGATATTTGCAAAGATAATTAGCACTGAATCTATAAAGATTATCAAACTAATAATCCAAAACACAAATTTAAACAGACGAAATATCAAGATCATTTAAAGATACCTTGTGAATGAGTCCATCATCGATAATGGAGCTGCTCAGCTTTTTAAAAAGCTCATACAAAGCCTCAACTTCACTCACGGTAACTGCAACATTCAAGCAACCAGATATGTAAGTATTAAACAATATTATGATTGAGAATGCAAAACTTAAACTTTTTATCTAATATATGATCTTCATCCAAAAAAGAACGAAACCCAGATCAAATATGCATAATATAAGCATGGTAAAATATGATTCGAAAAGGGTAGATTCAAGAACTCACATGGGGTTTCTTTAGCAAGCAGAGCAGGTTCTTCATAACCAGGTGTATGCTTAACACCAGTGGAACAAATGCAACCCATCAAATCTGATAAGTTGTAGATCTTTCAAACAACAATAAGATCATAACAAAAGATATAGCTTTTTCGATCTGCCACTGTAATTTTCAAATATATAATTAGTTTTATTCAACTTGTTCTATGCAACGTATGTATAAGTTGACTATAAGCATATGTCACTTTTATAAACCAAATTGAAAACACGAGTCTATTTATGAAGACAACGATATTTGAGGGTGATGTACTGATGTGCAAGAAGTTTGTCACTCTAAACCCCATTAAAATTAAATACAAACAAATCACATATTTGAAAAATGCATCTAGTAGGTAGATTTTTTAGCAAATTATAGGCCTGATTTTATTGTTATATTAAACCACTAAATTGTTTGAATCATGGAAACAATTTTATCAAAAATACAGAAAAAGACAGCATAGAAAAGATGATTTTCAACAAAAGGCTCAAAACAATACAAATCACAGTTGGGACCATGCTAGCAAAAAAAGATAAATTTTCTAATGGCAAATAGCTAAAGAAAACAAAAAGGAAGCTTGTAGCATTGTATGTATGTATTTGAATCACAATAATTAAAAGCTTAAAACTGTACTGAAAGCTCCATTTAAGTTACTTTAATTTACATTGAAATAGACATAACATATTTTAAATATATAGATCAACATGCTTGAATATATTAAATTGCACAGCAATCTAAAATTATTCAAGAATTTGAAAGCTGGCCTGCATCAATATCCTTGAAAAAATGAACATATCAAAAGAAAAAAACAAAAGGACAAATTATTTATAATCATATGTACTGATCATGAAAATGAGTAGCAGAAATACAATTTATTAGGTAAAAACAGCCCATGAACTAGTAAAGTATTACACTTAATGCAATTGTATACAAGAAAATGGGAGATCCAATAGGAAAAATATAAAATATAAAAAAATTTAAAATGTAAGACTGTACCAAGCGAGTGATTTAGAATATACCCAAATTGATTTTAGGTCATTATCTATAATCAAAATCTAAAATTTGAACATGTAATCCCATGACTTCTTGATTATCAAATCAAAAAGAGGATTTTTTTTATTTTTAATTTATTTTTCAATTTAATTATAGCCAAGATACGTTGAAAATGCAGTCATGGAGTCTTGAATCTCATGAATTTAAAAACCCTATTTGATAATGGTTATGTGAAATGTAAAAAACGATTTATTGAAGCTGTAAATTGGGAGAGAATGAAGGCTCACCTGCAAGAAGAGATGAGGATGAATCTTGTTTGAAATCTTAGATTTTTGTCAACAAATGGGTTCTTTAAATATGTGAAAAAAGTGTATTTCTTTTTATTCTTCTTTCTTATTTTTACAAAATATATTAATTAAATAAAAATAAAGTTTAAATTTAAAATATTAAATTAAATAAAAAAGGAAATAAAGGAAACATAGATTCATCTTGGATACCAGCTAAAAATGCTGAAATTCATAGAGGGTCTGAATATGAATTTGTGGATCTTCTTGTCTTTTTCTACAAATCACTTTCGTGACCTTTCTTTATTTTGCTTACGAAATGATAGGTGGCCACCTCGCGTATACTATTTTTTAATAAATCAAATGATTTAATTTAGTGTGTAAATACAAATAATAATTTAATCTATGCACCAGTATTTTATAATATCGAATTTACACCAAGAGATGTATCTTCAAGTTTATCACTTTTTTGTATATATCCATTTGTACGTATATAAAATTTGGTTCAATTGTTGTATCCGTATGCTTCAAAATATCATATAGGACTGTCTCGATGGTTCCTTTCTAATTATAGAAACGTAACATTATTTATATGCTATATGCTATTAGCCTATAACAAGTCACCTAGATATGAATAAAAACATTTCATTAGTTTGTTAATATATTGGTAAGAAGCATCATCACCTTCTAAAGAAAGTTTGATTAAATTTTTTACTATATTGTATAAGATGTAATGTAATAATTATAATTAAATTCAGGATTTCAAAGGATGTACTTAATGTTTAGATGTTTGGATACTCAAAGGCTATAGTTTAAAATAAAATATATAAATAATTCCCGAAATTTGAAAGTTTCGTGTAACAGATTACTTTGCGACTACATCAGGAAAAATATTTGTCGCATAAATAATTACATGTGTGTATATACGCATGTGTCACATGTGAATGTGTGATACATACGTGGGCAGCTTTATTAATAATTGAATTTTAATAGTAAACACCATTAAAGTTATTTACTACGGAGTATTTAATATGACAAGTTCATTTTACAATAGAGAGAAATGTGTGTGAGAGAGAGTCTAGAGACAGAAAAAGAAAATGGTGAGGGTGTGTGGCAAGAGGTGAGGAAAAAAAATCAAAGGGCACGAATAGGGTTAGAGATTTTTATAGTGATAACTACAACGGGTTCGACAACAACAAGAGGTTAATCGGAAATCATCTCAAATCTTTCATGTTTTTCAATTTCCCGGATCAGTGGAAAGTTGAAGAATTATGGAGGATGTTCAAAAATTACGGCCAAGTGAGGGATGTGTATATGGTTAGGAAACGATTAAAGAATGGGAGGAGATTCGCTTTCGTAAGGTTTGGGGGTGTCGAAGATGATGAAAGAATGCTGAAAAAACTGAGGGAGATTAGAATAGATGGGATTATGCTTAGGGTGTTCAAGGCTATCGACAGGAAGAGTAAGACAGGGGGTCAAGAGGATGTCACAAGGTATAACCATGCAAAGAAAGGGACGGGTAACGACTCGAATGATAGAGGACATAGTAGCAGACCTGCATCAACATTCGTTTGGAAAGAGAAAGATGAACGACACTTTAGTGATGGTTTGAACAGAGATGAATGGCCCAAAGTAAATGAAGCAAACACCAAGATGAAAGACAAATACCTCCGTGAATACCTAAATAAAAATAAGGATTATAAAGAAGATAAAAGGCATGAAGAATCTGTTAGAGACAAGGAGAGAGAGGTTATTATTGATATTGATGAAGAAGATAACAGCTCTTTATTGAAAAGCTCATTCGTAGGTGAAGTCAAGAAGTTAGAATTCTTAGCCAATTTCAGATCTATTTGCCTAGGTGAAGGACTACAAAAATTTGAACTGAAGTATCTGGGGGGTCTCAGCATGATGATAGTGCTTAAAGATAGGGCCAAGGTGGATGGATTCGTCCATGACGAAAACCATTGCTTATCTAGATGGATGAGCAACATAAAATATGGGGGAGATAGTCATTATCTTGTGTCAAGCAGGCTAACATGGTTAAACATTATCGGAGTTCCTGTCAAGCATTGGAAGGAAAAAAACTTTCACAAGATAGCTGGATGGTGGGGACAAACACTTGAAACGAGCAATTGCTCCTTTGAAGGTCATCAGAATTTGATTGCTGGAAGAGTTATGATAAAATTGTGGGGCATTAGTCCGATTAATGAAACCGTAAAACTCAGAATAGGTAGCAACATCTTCTATGTCAAAGTCATTGAGGAGATTAGTGATTACATTGAAATCGACATGGATGGCTATCAAGAAAGTGAATGGAGTGAAGATGGAGAGTCTGTTGATGATGCTGAAGAAGACAAAACTGGATCGGACTTTTCAGAGTCTGATAATGATGATGTCGATGTTAATGAAGATGGTGATAATCATAATTTTCCGGCAAACATTCCGGCGAAGGATAAGGTGGCAGGCCTGTGGTCATCGGAAAAATCAATAGAAGATGAAACATCGGTTCACGAGGAGAGTATTGGGAAAAACAAGCATAATCATGAGGTTCACACAGGTTCCAAGGATTTCTGCAATGAAGACGTGCAAAAGGTTTTTGGGATGCCAACCGTCGAGGGCAGTTCCAACGCTCAAAATTTGGAATCCCCAAACCCTAATAAATCAAAAGCTAACGGTTGTGACGGTTGTGATGGGGAATACGTGGATTCAGGGCCAGCCAAAGAGCCCAATAAAATATTTGGGCCTGTGAACATGGAACTATGAGACAAATAATTTGGGCTGTGAAGGTACTAAGTTAAAGCCCAATGGCAAATACAAAAACAATTCGGCTGTGAATGTTATTGGGCCTACAAATTTAGATTTAAATGAAGGAATTGGACTGAATGTTAACGGGCCAGTGGAGAATAAACGGACCAATGTCAAGGGTAACAGTGATAGGGAAGAAGAGGATGAATTTGTATTCGACTTCCATGGAGCTTCGAGCAAATCAATTGAAAATACTTTCAAAACAGCAGACACGAGTAAGGTTGAACTAGTTCCCGATTCAAAAGAATCAAACTATGGCAGTTCTTCAACCCAAAGCGTCGACTCAGTTAAAAGCAGAAAAAAGAAAAAGAAGGTGAAAAAAGTTGTAACGAGTGACAAAGATGCCTATTATTCTGATAATGACTTCGTGGGTGTCAGAGAAGATGGGATTAACATAGAGGCACCCAATAGAAGTAAGTCCAAGGCTAATGACAAACCTTCAATAATCGGGAATTGGAGAGCTTCTTCCATGATCATGAGAGCAAAGTGTTTAACACGATCCCAACACAAAGAGAAAAAGAGAAAGAAAGCCGATTCAAAGAAAAACTGTCCAAAAGTCTCTAAGGCAAAATTGAAGCATTCAAGATCGGTGAATTTAGATGGTTGTGGTGATAACTCTCAAAGCTCAGAAAGAAGTGTGGAACTAGGAGATTTCGGAAATCGCATAGGCTTAGTGTGGGACGACAACCATCAGGTTTAAGTTTTCGTCTCCTGTTTGTGTTTATTCGTTTTGTTCATTTCTTATGAAGATTCTATGTCTTAATATTCGTAGTTTTGGGACGGGTAAACTTAGTAAAATCGGTGAATGAAGGAGACTTTTACTTCTTGAGAATTCGTGTATTGTTGCTCTCCAAGAAACTAGATTGAATAATGTTGAGAACAAGTGGGTTAGTGTTTTATGTGGTTCTAATGATTTTGATTACATTCAAAAGGAAAAAATCGGTAATTCGGGAGGGTTTTTGATAATATGGGATAAAAACGAATTTGTGGTTGAACAATCCTTCTTTAATGATTTTTATATTGCGATTGCGGATAGGTGGAGGGGGCGGGATGATCTCACCTTTATTGTCAACATTTATGGCCCTCATGATGATGCTAACAAGTTAATTATGTGGTCGAGTCTTGAAGCTTTACTAGGTACACACGTTGCGGAATGGGTGCTATGTGGCAATTTTAATGAAGTAAGAGATGAAAGTGAACGGAAAAATTGTGAGTTTGTCGAGAGACGGGCTAAGTGGTTCAATGAATTTATTGACAAAACCCACCTAATTGATGTTCCGATAGGAGGTAAGAAATTCACGAGAATTTGTGATAATGGGTTGAAGTTTAGCAAGTTAGATAGGTTTCTTGTCTCCGAAGGTTTTGTCAACATGTGGGGTAATGTTTCAGTATTAGCCCTTGAAAGGAAGTTGTCGGATCATTGTCCTCTAGTTTTAAGAGATAGAGTAATTGATTATGGACCAAAACCGACAAAAATCTTTGATGAGTGGTTAAATGGTGAGGAGTCAAAGAAAGTTATTGAAGATGCATGGAAACTCAATGTAGATGGCAATAGGCTTGATTGTGTCTTTCGAAACAAGTTAAAGAATGTCAAGCAAGCATTGAAAGAGTGGAGCAAGAATACTTTTGGTAGTCTCGATGCCGAAATTGAAGACCTCAAAAAGAAAGCTTGTGAATGGGAATTAGTTGCAGAGAGTCGGGCTTTAAGTGATGATGAGAGATTGAGTTGGATTGATTTTAGGAAACAATGGATCGAGAAAGAGAAGGTCAGGGCAAACATGGCAAAAGAAAAGTCTAGGGTCAAATGGATTCAAGATGGGGACGGAAACTCCAAATATTTCCACTCGGTTTTCAAAAGAAGACACTCGAAGAGGAACATTCGGGGTTTAGTTATCGATGGTACATGGTGTGAAGACCCTATAGAGATTAAGCAAGCAGTTCACGATCACTTCAAGTTGCAATACGAAAAAAGAAATGTTAATAAAATGCGTTTTGTACGCTCCAACGCTTCGGTCCCTCTCAATTCGGCTACAGGGAGTATTGCAGCAGATCATGCTGTTGCTACGGCTGGCTCAGAAGCCGAGGTAACAGCCCCCTCAACAGCAGATTATGAGCATTATTCTCCTGCTCTTTCGTCGCCAATAGTGATCGAAACAGGTGCTGGTACAGATGCTATTTTTGCGGCTGCTTTGCCTGTCGAGGCTTCTGTCTTCCGTGACCCTTCTGACCAGATACTCGTCTCCAAAATAATTGTTGAATCTGCTGCTGCTATCGAGGCTACATTCACTGAAAAGGAGGTTCTAGATGCAATAAAAGAGTGTGATTGTTCAAAGGCACCCGGTCCCGATGGTTTCAAATTCAAGTTCTTTAATTTACATTGGGACCTAATCAAGAATGATCTTATGATAGCACTCCATTGGTTTTGGGAAAATTTCGAAATTTCGAAAGGTTGCAACGCTTCGTTTATTACGTTGGTGCCTAAGAAAAATGATCCCCTTGGATTACATGAGTACCGTCCCATAAGTCTTATTGGATGCTATTATAAGATCCTTGCGAAGATTCTTTCCATTCGTATTAGAAAGGTACTTCCATCAGTGATCGGCTTTGAGCAAGGTGCTTACCTTAAAGGACGGTTTATTCTTGATGGCTCCCTAATTGCAAATGAAGCGATCGAATTTCTAAATCGAAAAAAGAAGAAAAGCCTTATTTTTAAAGTTGACTTTGAGAAGACTTTTGATAGCTTAAGTTGGGATTTTCTGTTAGATATGATGAGTATGATGGGGTTCGGTTCGCGTTGGAGGAAATGGATACATGCATGTCTTAAGTCGGCTTCGATCTCGATCCTGGTTAATGGTGCACCTACTAATGAATTTCTTATTGAGAGAGGAGTACGACAAGGGGATCCACTATCACCCTTCCTTTTTCTCATTGCGGCGGAGGGTCTAAATCTTCTTGTTAAAAGAGCATGTAGTGAAGGTCTTTTTAAAGGTGTAGGAATTGGGAATGACAAAATAAATCTATTTCACCTTCAGTTCGCGGATGATACGATATTTTTTGGCGAATGACAACGTCAAAATTTTTGTAATCTAATGAAGACCCTGAAATGTTTTGAAAATCTTTCGGGACTTAAGATCAACTTTCATAAAAGTGTGCTTTACGGTTTGGGGGTATCTTGTAGTGATGTAGCAAATTTAGCCTCTAGGGTTGGATGCAAAGTTGGTGAACTTCCATTCATTTACCTTGGTCTCCCGGTCGGTAAAAACATGAACAAAGATCATAATTGGAAACCGGTGATTGAAAAATTCAACTCAAAGCTCACCGATTGGAAAGTAAGATCGATTTCTTATGGTGGAAGATTAACGCTTGTTAAGTCGGTTCTTAGTAGTTTACCACTTTACTATTTCTCCCTATTTCGTGCCCCCTTGAGTGTTATTAAAATTCTTGAGAGTATTAGGAGAAATTTCTTTTGGGGCGGGACGGGTGAGCGTTCTAAATTACCTTGGGTTAAATGGGATGAGTGTCTTCTACCTTTTGATTTTGGGGGGTTAAACATTGGGTTGTTGCGTGCGAAAAATCTTGCACTTTTGGGAAAGTGGTTTTGGCGTGCAAAAACCGAGCCAAATTCATTTTGGGTTTCTTTTATTAAGAGCATTTATGGTTCTAATGGGCTACTTCCCCCTACTTGCTCTTCCGGGTCAGTAGGGGCGAGTAGTGTTTGGTCTAATATTTTACGTGCAGGTGTTATGATTGAGAAGATGGGCATTGAATTTGCTTCTTCGTTTTCGAAAGTTATTGGTGATGGATCGGACACATCATTTTGGGAAGACTCGTGGCTTGGCGGTATACCTTTGAGGCAAAAATTCACGAGGCTATTCCACTTGGAAGAAGATTCGGGTGCTAAAGTTCATGACTGAGTTACGTGGAACAATCGACATGTGGTATGTAATTTTAGTTGGAAAAGAGCTGTTTCGGGACGTGCTTGCAATGAGCTCGTCTCCCTTCATGCAATGCTAAATGCTTATGTGAAACAAGACAAGGCTATTGATTCGTGGATTTGGAACCTAGCGGGTAACGGGTTATTTACAACAAAAAAGTTATCAAGTATCATCGATGGGAAAATTCTTAATAATGGGTCGAATGCTAGAGTTGATGAATTCTTAAAAAATCGTTTGGTTCCTAGTAAAGTGGAGATCTTCATATGGAGGGCGTTAAAAAGGCGAATTCTGGTACGTGTTGAACTTGATAAAAGAGGCATAGACTTGGATTCCGTTAGATGTCCTTTATGTGATGATGACGTCAAAACTATTGAACATACTTTGATTTTTTGTCGTCATGCAATGGAAATTTGGGTTCGAGTCTACAAATGGTGGGGCTTAGGAGCGGTTTCAAACTTGAGCATAAGTGAATTATTTCGTGGCAATTGTAATCGTTCCATAACTCCACTTTGGGCGGGTATTTGGCAATCTATCGAGTGGACATGCGGTTACTTGATTTGGAAGAATCTCAATCAAAAGGTGTTCTCTAATTCCTCATGGTGCGGATCTACGGGATTAATGGAAATCCAACTTAAGTAATTTGAATGGATCTCTAATCGGATTAAAGGTCGAAGGTTTAATTGGCTAGATTGGATCTCGGATCCATGGTCTTGTCTTGTGTAGCGTAACATTTTAGTAGTTGCTATCTCCGCAACTTTGTCATTGTCATGTTTTATATGCGAATGCCTACTCTATAGTCGATTGTGGTTGTTGTACGGGTCCCCCCCCTTTAGTGGGCTTGTGTTAATTCATTTTGCTTTTCGAAAAAATTTAATATGATAATATATAAACTTTTTCATGTAAATTATTAATATCAATATATTACTAATATAGTTATTTCATGGCCGATTGGTATTCGAGAATGGGTCTAAATGATAAGAAGTTTTGACATCTTGTTAGCCCGTGTTTTATATGGACAATTTGAATCTCAATGTTAGATCTCAATGTTAGATCTCAATGAATAGGTTTCTTGTTGGTAGTCGTTGGTGAGAGTTATCATATTCAATTCAAGGCATTTTTTTGGTTTTAAATGCAAAATTTTGGTAAAGTCATCAATTTCACGTATGATTTTTTCAATTATGAGTTATGTTGATGATTTTAGTATCATCTTACAATTATTTTTAATAGTTGTGATTAAATTGAAAGCAAATGTTATCTAGTTATGTTTAATAGCAGGTTTAAAGAGTTTGGATGGCACTCTCGTAAGACTGTAATAGTCAACTCAATACAATCGCGAATATACCAAGGTCAAGGGGCTGCGCCCCCCTTGCTGGGGCCCCACCCCGAGCCAGATGGTATATTTACCATACCCGTACACTCAAAGTTACAATTCTAACGAACTTTTCAGCCAAAAATCAAAACCTATCGGGTTAACCGTTTTTCCCTTTAAAAAAACCGAACACGTAATTTTCGCCAAAAATAAAGTGTTGCACCATTTCAATATAACTGCCAAACATAACATATTTATATTATGAATTCGTCATTCTTTCATATGTTATCATCTTAAATATAGTATGTAAATTTTAAATAGATAAAGATACATTAGCAAAACTCAACTACTAATGTAAAAAGTAGTTAGTGTTGTAACTAGAATGTCTTGTTCTTATATTTATTTCATTGAATTTATCTAATGTAATGTTTGCATTTGTTTCAGATTACTCTATTATACATTGTACCTGCGGTTATTGGGTTCTTGGTTGCTCATTGCACATCTAATAGGAAGGTCATAACGGTAAGTCTTTTGCATCCGTTTTTAGACAATATTACTAAGACAAAATTACATGGATGGTCTTTGTGGTTTGTAAAAAAAACACATGGATAGTCCAAACTTTATTTTTTTAACATTTTTAGTCCTTTAGTTTGCACTTTCTTCACAGATAGTCTAAATTACACACAGACGTTAAATTGATTCCGTTAACCCAGGCATGTGCAAGTCACATGAGAGTGTTTTTATCATTTTACACAAGTTTGGACTACTTGCGTAGTGTATTTTTGTCACTATAGTTTCTTCTTCTCCTTTTCCTCTTACACTTTCATCTTCATCCTTTATCTCTTCTACATCCCTAACAAAATTATTAAACCCTAATCCTCCAATAAACAATTCAAAATCAAACACAACTCATCAAATTAAAAATCAAATCTAATATAAATCAAAGTCAAATACAAATCAGACAAACCCAGTTACCTACGAATACATTGATTTGGCTTAGTTTTGTATAGATTAAAAGGAATAGACAAAAAAAAAGCCCAACAAGAATACAGATTGTTCAAACACCTACACTATTTTGTTCAATACACCAGCAAAAAAAAGCATACAACAATACATATTACTCAAATAAACTCAACAATTTTTATCTATTCAACCCACCCAACTGCACTATTTTGTTTTTTATCCAGAGATAAACTTTAATATTGCTCAAACAATTTATGATGCAAAATATCATCAAAATAAGAAGAGTGGAAAACTACAAAAAAAGGGTACCTTTCTTTCATCTTCTATTTTATCTCACCCAAACTTGCAACCCTAATTAATATATCCCAAATGCCCAATACTGTTCAATTTCATATGTAAACCCACATTCATATCATTCTTGATCAAGTTCTTTATTTATCTTGATGTAAGCCCAGAATCATATCACTCATATCGTTCAATTTCAGATGGTACCGTAGCCTACAAATTAAACATATATCTGTGGTACTGCAACTGAAACGACCCAAACCCAAATAACAATATCGACATATTTTTTTAAATGTGTTTACAAAGGTCACCGGTGCTGCGCACCAACCATTGGGTGTGGTGTACCACAACAAAACTGGTGCGGCGCACCAAAAGCCAAGAGTGGCGCACCTTGTAACTAAGTTTTCTATTTTCAAAGTTAGTAACCAAGTCCACCAAACGGTGCAGCGCACCAATCCACAGATGCGACGCACCTGACCTGGTACTTAAGTTTTATGCTCAAAAACCCCTTTTGACCCATTCTCAATTTACCCAAATGACACCAAAAATGTAATACAAACACCACGTCTTTTAATCATCAAAATACAACAATTTTTAGTCAAACACAACTTGGGTAACACACGACCCATTACAAAGTAATAGTGACAATTTCGACCCAATTACAAATTTACGGTTTGGGACTCAACAACCCAAATCAATACCAATAGCATGATCCCGAGGACTATCTATCCCCATCCCAAGTCCAAACATCCAAAGCAATTCCGCTATGAACTCAAGCACGGCTATGTATCTAGTCTAGCAACTAGAAATCTATGCATCTTCAATCGGCACATATAAAAAGATAAACGGGGTTGATGCAACAGACTGAAACCCGGGCTAGTTGTAAGTGGACTATTTTTGCCCTTAGGGTTTGTGCTTAGTCTTAAGTGCTTTTTATTTTAATTATTTTATTAGTGTTTTATTACAATTGTGTTGTGACCAGTTTATGACAAGGGTCCCAGAACAGGTTTGTTTATTTCAATTGGACCTCGTTTGGGTTACCTAATCTTGTGCGAAAGATATCAGATAACTGGTAAATATCCGTGTGTTGTACAGTGTGGGAATTAAACCCAAATTAAGTGACTAGTGTACTTCTTTTTCTTCCCATTTCTAGAAAATTCACTAAAACACCGTACCTTCATCCCTTCCACCTAACCAAACCCTAATCCTTAAACATTGATCTTGAGCTCAAATTGGTGTTAGAATCGTGTTTGTTATCGTTTACTGAGTCTATCAAGGTAAGTAACATGTGTTTTTTTGTTCAATTCGTTGTTAAATTCATGGTTTTGTGTGAGTTTTTGTAAAAAGCTTGAATTTGTGTCAAAACAAGTGATTTAAGTGTTGTTATGGTCAAATTGTTGTGGGTTTTGAGTCTATAACAAGTAGTGAACAAGTTGTGGTCGATTTTGGTGTTTAAAACGAGCTCTAGATCGAGATTTGAGGATTTCATCGTGAAGTCCGTAGCCTTTGTTCAGCTTCTGAGGAAGATGAACACAGTCGGCCGATTGTCGGTCGACAGTCGACCGACTGAGGGTGAACCGACCGATTGTTGAGTGAACCGACCGACTGAGATTTACCTTCGGCCGATTGATGTAATACCAAGTGAATCGACCGACTGGTAAGGTCAGTCGACCGGTTGTGTCGACAGTCGACCGACTGTCAGTGTCAGTCGACCGACTGTGTGTCCATGGCGGAATGTTTTACCAAAGTGCCTTTTTCTAGCCGTTATGCTGCCCGTTTGTATTTTGGTGTTCAGGATGTAATTGGTGAGTGGGTCTATCTACGGATAGAGTTTAAGTAGCATATCATGCTACTGTGGTTGACTCTTTTACCATGCATAGTGTAGGAATTGCTATGATAGAATAATATCGTTTGCCTGATGTTGTATGTGAATTATGTGTACACTGTGTGAATGGCACCAGTCGGGCCTAGGGAGACTGGGGACTCGAGACCATGCCTAGGAGAGGTTAGAGTCCGTATGAGGTCAACCGTGCCTAGGGGAGGTTGGGTCCATAGGCTACTAATTGTGAAGTATAGTGTGAACGATGCACCCCCTGCATCTGGATAACTATACTGTGAATTGAGTAGTAGGGACTATCGGTAGACTCAGGCCCGATCAGCTGGTAGTCGTGTGCTCGTACAAGCCGCCGATCCTCGTATTGTCTTTTTGTATGCTAGTTGATAGTTAGCAAGTGTTGTTGTTAGTATATAGCTTGTGTGTGGCTTAAGCTATATCTGTTAGATAGATTCCATTCACTTAGCGGTGCGCTAATCCCCTACATGTTTTCCCCCTCGCAGGTTTAGGTACTGCTAGTCGGGATGGGTATTGATGTAGAAGACATGTTTGACAACCCTACTCTGATGTGGACTTTTGTTTAAATAATGTTTTGTAATAACGTAACACTGTTGTGTAAGCTTAAACTTAATTATACGGTTTAATGTAATGACGTGATTTATATTGTGTTTATTATTAAAGTCTTCTGCTGTGTATAAAAAAAATGGCCAGTGTTACAAGTTGGTATCAGAGCATGGTTTGGCAGCAAGTACGTGCTCGTATTTTGTTCCCAAACCCTGAGGCAAGTCAAACATGTCTGTGGGAGTGGGGGCTAAGTGAAAATAGGATATACGTGTGTTAGTTGTGATTGAACTAACTGTTATCCACTAAACTTTTGTGTAAGCTATTTTGTAGCACAGGTATGGCTGATAGAAACGCAATTGGCCCATTCAACCCCGGAACATTCAGAGCACCAGAAGAGGGTGTTGAGTAGTATGATGATCAGAATAGTTACATCCTTCAGTTAGAAAGCAAGCGGCATTCTGGAAATGATGATACACCACCTGGATTCCCAACTGCGTAATCCCAAACGACACCTAATGTGCACCAGAACCAGTATCAGAATCAAATACCTAACCAATACTATATGCCACCGCAAAACACTTTTACTTACCAAAATCCCATGATGATGAACCCAAACCAAATGCAAATGTTCCAACAACCTTACATGCAACCACCCAAAAGATGTACTTATAAGAACTTCCGTGATTGCAAACCCTCTGAGTTTTCTGGAAGTACTGACTATAACTCTCAATTGGTTGCGAGAAATTGAAAGGGTATTTGAAGCGTGTCAGTGTGAACCTGAGCTGAAAGTAACATATGCTAGTCGACTGTTGAAAGGTAGGGCTATGATTTGGTGGGATTCCTTGATTTCCAATATACCGAATGAACAAGTGAGTATGATCACATGGGAGCAGTTTTATGGGAAGGTGTGTGAACAGTATTGTAATCCGTTTGATATGAACCGAATCAAGACTGAGTTTCTTGAAATGAAGATGACACCTCAAATGATGATCGACGAGGTAGTAGAGAAGTATATGGATAAACTGAGGTTTGTACAACAGTGGGTGCCAGACGAAGCGTCTCGTATACAACATTTTGTTAATATCATTTTGCCAGAGTACCGAACTTTTGTTAGAACAGCTTCATCATTGTCTCAAGCTGTTGTGATGGCTAAGATGGTAGAAAGTGATGTTCAGGCCGCCAGAAACAGAATGTTTGGTAATGTGCTACAACAAGGTGGGCAAGTATCTGGTCAATCAGGATCTAAATCCAAGAAGTCTAGTGGGTTTAAATCGAAGGGTAAAAGTGGTCAGAGTAGTTCTGGGTCTGGATCAGGTAAAGGGAATTGGTGTCACACGTGTCGATCTTCTCATAGTGGTCAGTGTTCTGAGGCTACAAGAAGATGCTTAAAGTGTGGTGTTGTTGGGCATGAGTCTTCAGCATGTCCGTATCCAAATAGTATGTGTTGGAGTTGTCACAAACTAGGGCATCGTGCGGTTAGTTGTCCGTCGAAGAGTGGTAGTTCCGGGTCAGGGGCGCGTTCGGCATCAGCCAGAGGGTCAACTGCCTCGAGTGGGCAGAAGAGGAAGAACCCTCCAACAGCAGAGGCTAGAGCTTTTCAGATGTCAGTTGAGAATGCCGTGGCAACCGACGAAGTGATCACCGGTATGTTTCTAATCAACTCAATACCTGCTCGCGTATTGTTTGATTGTGGTTCCAATAGATGTTTTATGTCCCTAGATTTCTGTGCTAAGTTGAAATTACCAGTTACTGTGTTACCCAAGCCGGTTAGTATAGAAGTAGCCGATGGTAAGATCACACCCGTCACAACATATATGTCTGAGGTTTGTATAGAGATTGAAGGGAAGTCTTTCCCGGTGACTTGTTTACTGTTACCTATTCCTAGCTTTGATGTAGTATTAGGAATGGATTGGTTGAGCTCGCTTAGGGCTAATATTAAGTGTGATAGGAAAATGATTACCTTTCGTTCGACCGATGGAACCCATGTTGTGGCCCGAGGGGAGCGGGGCGGGTATAATTTTCCGTTGATAACCATGATGAAAGCGAAGAAGTCGATGGCAAAGGGTTGTGAATCATTTCTTGCATATGTGATTGATGCGAAGAAAGAAAAGAAAACAGTGGCCGATATTCCGGTAGTATCAGAATTTCCCGAAGTGTTCCCAGATGAGTTACCAGGTCTGCCGCCGGTAAGGGAAGTCGAATATAAGATTGAGTTGGTTCCTGGAACAACTCCAGTTGCAAAAGCACCATACCGATTAGCGCCATCTGAAATCCGTGAAATGATGTCACAGATTCAAGAGTTATTAGATCGTGGGTTTATCCGACCGAGTTCTTCACCGTGGGGTGCTCCGGTATTGTTTGTTAAAAAGAAAGATGGGTCAATGCGTATGTGTATTGATTATCGTGAATTGAACAAAAGAACAGTGAAAAATAAGTATCCATTACCTCGAATATATGATTTGTTCGATCAGTTACAGGGTGCTTCATTCTTTTCCAAGATAGATTTATGATCCGGGTATCATCAGGTTCGTGTTGCTGAATCAGATATACCGAAAACAGCGTTCAGAACTAGGTATGGTCATTATGAATTTCTTGTGATGCCGTTTGGGTTGACGAATGCGCCAGCAGTCTTCATGGATTTAATGAATAGAGTGGGTCGTCCGTTCTTAGATAAGTTTGTGATTGTGTTTATAGACGATATACTAGTGTATTCAAAGGCAGAGAGTGAACATGTTAATGTGACGACCCGAAAATTTCCGACCAAATTTAAACTTTAATCTTTATAATTCCGACACGATAAGCAAAGTTTGTTAAGTTAAATCTATAGAATTTTAAACTGTATTCATACATTCATTATAACCTCGACCAAATTCCGACGATTCACGAACCGTTATATATAAATAGATATGTATATGTATATATATATTATAACTTGAGAATATTAATAAAGTATTAAACGTATAATACTTTACACGAACGTATTTGTTTCAATATGATTTTTGACGAAATTAAAAAAATATATATATTAAATGATTGAATTATCAGAAACATTGAATTATGATTACAAGTCGCTGTTGAGAGGTCCACTATGATTTGAGAAAATCTATTCCTCTTAACGATATTCAGAATAATTTGTAAAGCTATTTACGAAAGTTAGACAAAAGTTAGTGGAGAATTGGTTTCCATAATATTCTATTAATCTATTTTCAAACGTACAAAGACGTTTTTAGTTTAAAAAAAACTTTATTATTAAAACGTATATAACTTTTATAAATATCTAAAATCACTTTTGACAACTCATCACTTAACCAGTATAATAAATATAACGATATTTATATTTTATTTCATTAAATATATATAACGATTTAAATTAATATTATATATATTTATACGCGTATTATATATACATAGTTTTTATACTTTTACTATACTTTAACTTTACCTTTACTTTACTTTTACTTTACTTTAACTTTAATAATTCACTTTAATAATTCACTTTAATAATTCATACTTTAATAATTCACTTTAATAATTCATACTTTAATAATTCACTTTAATAATTTATACTTTAATAATTCACTTTAATAATTCATACGTTAATAATTCACTTTAATAATTCAAAAATCTATTATAAATAGAATTTAATAGGTTTCATTATTTCATAGAAACTTGAAAATATATTTCTCTAAACTCTCTCAATCGATTTATATATATATATATATATATATATATATATATATATATATATATATATATATATATATATATGTATATATATTTGCTCTGTATTATTTCAAGATATTATTAGTATACATAAAATATTACGACGGAGTGCTGTCCGAGTGATTTCAAAATAGTTTTTTTGAATGAGTCGAAGCTAAGGAAATTATGGGTTATAGCTATGGAGGTGATGGGTATGGTTCATGGGTATGCTCGTGAGGTCAATCTAGTGTTTATCATCTCCGTTGCGTCTACGTACTTTCCTGCAATATTGAATCTCAATATTGATACGTTCGTGAATCCGAGGCCAACCTTGCACTTGTTAAATGACTTTATATGTATTTTTACTACGAAATACAGTATGGTGAGTTTCATTTGCTCCCTTTTATATATATATTTTTGGGACTGAGAATACATGCGCTGTTTTTATAAATGTTTTACGAAATAGGCACAAGTACTAAAACTAATTCTACGTGGGTTTAAACCAGAAATATACCCTTAGCTTGGTAACATTAAACTACTTGTCTATGTACGGTAGGCGCGAATCCTAAAGATAGATCTATTGGGCCTGACAAACCCCATCCTGACTATGGGATGCTTTAGTACTTCGAAGTTATTTTAAACACACCTGATCTGGTGTACTTCAGAGGGTAAAACATGAACGTTAAGGCTTGTTACCGGGTGCCTACAACTTATAGAATACTTTTATACACTTGAGAGTGTACATATATTTATAAACGGAAATCTTGTGGTCTATTAATATATTGAAATAATTCTTATGATAAACCTATGAACGCACCAACCTTTTGGTTGACACTTTAAAGCATGTTTATTCTCAGGTATTAAAGAAATCTTCCGCTGTGCATTAGCTCATTTTAAGGATAATACTTGGAGTCATTCATGGCATATTTTGAAAGACGTTGCATTCGAGTCATTGAGTTCATCAAGATTATTATTAAGCCAATTATAGTTGGATGTATTATGAAATGGTGTGCATGCCGTCAACTTTCGTTGTAAAGAAATTTTGTCTTTTAAAAACGAATGCAATGTTTGTAAAATGTATCATATAGAGGTCAAATACCTCGCGATGTAATCAACTATTGTGAATCATTTATAATGTATATGAACGGGTCCTTACAGTTGGTATCAGAGCGGTGGTCTTAGCGAACCAGGTCTGCATTAGTGTGTCTAACTGATAGTCGTTAGGATGCATTAGTGAGTCTGGACTTCGACCGTGTCTACATGTCAAAAGTTTTGCTCATCAGTTTTGTCGGAAATTACCTGCTTATCATTCTTAGTCTAGACACATCTTATTGCATTGATTGCATGAATAGTGTATAGATAAAATTCATATCTTAGCGTATCTGCTAATTCATATCTTAGCGTATCTGTTACTGTAAACTTTGTCTGACATATTCCGTAAATTCCTCCGTAATCTACGAAACCTTTTGCTCTATATAATTAGAATACCACCCGATAGCCGGAAAATCATTTCATATTGAAGAATTCTTTATTCAATCGTACGAAATGGAATTCGTCATTAGTTCAAGTCCCTCGGATTTCGAAATGGAATCCCACTCAAGTTCCGAAAGCAGTGTGACCGGAATGGATCAACAAATTAGTCATCATCTATTCTGGATGAATTGGGAATGGGTTCGTAGCCTCCTTAATCATTGGAGACAAGAAGAAGGTGATCCCTTCCATCCACCACATTGCCCTCTTGGCGAAGAACCTGAAGCACTTACCGGCGAACTTATCCAAAACACCATTTTCTCTCTTATTTCTAGAGTATCTCGTCACGATTACATACTACACCAAATTCTAGATTTTATTTATCCGCTCGTCCGAACCGACAATCACCCCGGTGTAATAGAAGAAGTCAACGAGCTTCGTGCTCGGGTAGTGGCTTTGGAGAATATGGTGCAAAGGTTACAAACACCAGCAGCAGCACCAGCAGCATAAACAGTACCACCATCAGCAACGCCAACAGTACCATCACCACCACCAACAATAACATCCACATCCCACACCACAACATCACAATCTGTATCTCAAACATCAACGTCATACGCCCTGTAAATATCCAGGAATATCAACAACAACAAACGATGAAGTATTAATTCATAAACTTCATTGAAGATATATCTCTGCGGCAGTTATGTAATCTCCAAAATCTTAGAGATTATTTAATTCTGACCGTAAATCGGATGAGTGAACGGAGATGGTAGAGTAGAAACTTTGATCGAAAATGGTGTACGATTTACAAGCTAGAATTGTTTTACCAACAGTATCAACAGGACCGTAGCATCATCAACACAGTCAGTGCCGCCAGTATCGTCAGAATCAACAGCACCTGTAACATCACAAACTCTGTCAGTTCAAGAATCATTGTGGACATCATTACGAATCAACAACAAATATATTGTATCAACGAGTTATGAAGTATTAACTCATTTTCAATCGAAAGATTTATATGTATATTTTATATGTATAAATTTTTAAACCATAATAAATCTTCCCGTACTAAGCTATTATGTGTGAATCTTAACTACTCAGTTAATTCATATTACAAATATGCAATGATGTACGTCCTTCGTCCGCAACTTAACCATCGTTAATTACAATCTCTATCTCAATTCAATAAAATTCCAATTCATAATAAATCAAGTGTATTATTCGAATATATGTTTGATTTTACACTTTCATCATCGATGTACTCGAAACTTTTCAAATAACATCATTCGTACCTTGCGAAGTTCACAAGAATTTCACGAAAACCAACAAATAACAAAGTAATGATTCATAATTTCAATATTATTGAAGAAATACTTATGCAATTTATAAAGTTTTAGGGATTACTCAATTCTAGTTCCAACCATAAAACAAATGAGTTTAATTTAATATTAACTCATTAAATCTATATTACATCTAAAGAAAATATACACATATATTTTCATAAAGACTGTAATAAACTTCTTTTGTACAAAATATTAATTGTGAAATTTTTTTTAACGGGTAGGTAATACCCGAGAGATATATAAATTCACAATTAATATATTACATTTTTCGAAACTGATTCAGCAATCATCAACTATACTCCATACTTTCACAACAATATCCATTCTTTCATATAAATCAAAACAATCATACTCATTCAAATTCAATTACATATTCTGATTTTGAAATCGCATAATTCAATTCGAAACATAACCAGTATCATCAGTCTTAGATTCCTATATCTTTCAAAGCTATACTTTGACTTCAAAACTGTGTTAGAACATCATATGTATTAACGATTACAATATGTGCTCAAACTCTTCGAAATTCCTGAAGACACTTCAACTAAGGAACAATCGAGATGATGATCCAACCACATGTTACCCACAGTTATACACCTGAAAAACTCTCAAAACCCAAGTCATAGTTCGATACATATCCGTGTTAGACCCTTTGGCATTTACTAGCTAAAATAACTTTTCAATTCCATTTCAAAATAGACAGTTTTGTCACAGCTCCAGCAAGTCAACTTCGACTTCTCAATCAAAACAGTCTTATTATAACCTCGATAGATACGTTGCCCTTTTGCCAACGTTATCGGGGAATCGTTTATATTCACCACATTAGCAGTAAACTTACCAACAACTTCACTGATCTTTGACTTTCCAAAAAAAAAAATCATTATAATTATCGAAACCCTATCATATATTCATTCGTACCTTATAACAAGAATTGCCATACCAATTATTGAAAATCAGCAATCAGTATTTTGAAACCTCACAGCATGTCTACATCAACAATTACATATACACACAACGTCTACCTCCAAGACTTACATTCTTTGAATGAGAAATATCTGAAAAACACCCTAAACTGCGAACCAGTTCTCGAAATTTTGAAAAATGCTGATGAAGCAACAAAAACTGTAAACGACCTTAACAGTAAAAAGTTGGTTGATAAAGGATAGTATATTGGCAAAGCTCAGAAAAAGAGAAGCTTTGGAACTGGAAAACGGATTGAGCAAAGTATGAAGGAGGCTGTGGACAAATCACAAAGGCTGAACCTGCCTTCAAAGAATCCAAATGATTCAGTACTTGCTGAAGTCATTAACGAATATCTTGCTCCTAACTCTAAACCCCTGCGGACAATATCCTTCATCATCCTCTGATATTAGACATTCTAAGATATCATCGTATCTTTCATTATAAATATCATCCATACTTCTGAAGATATTTTTATAATTATTCTTATCTGAAATCATTTACCTCTTCGCGCTATCTTTATTATATCATAAAAGAAACTATTTTAGTTTCTAAATTCTGAAACATTCGAGTTTAAAATAGGAATATTCTTGAAGAAGTGTTGGGAGCTGAAGCATGAGTTAGTATAATATAATGACACTTGATCAACGTGATTATATTACAGTAATTCATGCTAAGTTTCTAAATGGAACATGATGATTCACAGATCATAACGTCATCATGTGCTATGTTACACGACTCTTGTATTCTCTTTGATCTCTAAATATCAAGAAAATATTTCTTGATGATTCGGCCTTTTCCGAGGTATTCTGGTAATTTGACAAGTCAAGATCGTGCCATTACAATTTCCTTCCTAGAACATTAACAATGTTCATTCCGAAATTTATATCTGCGAATTCTGGACCATTACAAGCGGTGCTTAATCGCAAGAAGAAGAAACGAAAGGACAAAGCTCCGAACTAGAAATGGGAGTATAAATTATATCAAATAGAAGAGACCATTAACTGTGGATAATAATGATTATAGAAGAAGCAAGGACTTTGAAATATAAGGGAAGATATAAAACCTAACAACAACCCAGAAATCACAAACCGTATATATCAATGCATATAGCAATATAAAGACACGGGAGAACTAAAAACACTATAAAACCAAGAGTATAGTAGAAGTAAATAGATTCTTCCGGAGGAAGATAAAAAAAAAGAGCTACATATATGAAAGTGAGGAGTATATCAAGAATCAGCACTGGATGAAGCATATTGACAAATACTTTAAAATATGAGTTGAGAAGGTGTGAGTTGTAAGAAAACAAAGGAGGTAGATTTATAGTGAAATATCCGACATAGAAATCAAAATGGATTATCGCATTAATTCGAAGAGGATCATCATTTTCTTAATCGCCGAATAATCAAATCCAATATAGATTACAAAGATTTTCTTTTCGGAGATCAATCATGATGACGTCAAAAGATACGACAAATCACTATTATCTTATTTCATTCATTTACGATAAATTCACTCACACGCTTCTAGTAATCGAATTATTTTATCCATGCTTCTTGAACATGATAAAACTCTATAATCGTTATAATAACATTCTCATTGTTAGTCATGACGACCTCTATCAAATTTCGGGGACGAAGTTTCTTTAACGGGTAGGTACTGTGACGACCCGAAAATTTCCGACCAAATTTAAACTTTAATCTTTATAATTCCGACACGATAAGCAAAGTTTGTTAAGTTAAATCTATAGAATTTTAAACTGTATTCATACATTCATTATAACCTCGACCAAATTCCGACGATTCACGAACCGTTATATATAAATAGATATGTATATGTATATATATATTATAACTTGAGAATATTAATAAAGTATTAAACGTATAATACTTTACACGAACGTATTTGTTTCAATATGATTTTTGACGAAATTAAAAAAATATATATATTAAATGATTGAATTATCAGAAACATTGAATTATGATTACAAGTCGCTGTTGAGAGGTCCACTATGATTTGAGAAAATCTATTCCTCTTAACGATATTCAGAATAATTTGTAAAGCTATTTACGAAAGTTAGACAAAAGTTAGTGGAGAATTGGTTTCCATAATATTCTATTAATCTATTTTCAAACGTACAAAGACGTTTTTAGTTTAAAAAGAACTTTATTATTAAAACATATATAACTTTTATAAATATCTAAAATCACTTTTGACAACTCATCACTTAACCAGTATAATAAATATAACGATATTTATATTTTATTTCATTAAATATATATAACGATTTAAATTAATATTATATATATTTATACGCGTATTATATATACATAGTTTTTATACTTTTACTATACTTTAACTTTACCTTTACTTTACTTTTACTTTACTTTAACTTTAATAATTCACTTTAATAATTCACTTTAATAATTTATACTTTAATAATTCACTTTAATAATTCACTTTAATAATTCATACTTTAATAATTCACTTTAATAATTCATACTTTAATAATTCACTTTAATAATTTATACTTTAATAATTCACTTTAATAATTCATACTTTAATAATTCACTTTAATAATTCAAAAATCTATTATAAATAGAATTCAATAGGTTTCATTATTTCATAGATACTTGAAAATATATTTCTCTAAACTCTCTCAATCGATTTATATATATATATATATATATATATATATATATATATATATATATATATATATATATATATATTTGCTCTATATTATTTCAAGATATTATTAGTATACATAAAATATTACGACGGAGTGCTGTCCGAGTGATTTCAAAATAGTTTTTTTGAATGAGTCGAAGCTAAGGAAATTATGGGTTATAGCTATGGAGGTGATGGGTATGGTTCATGGGTATGCTCGTGAGGTCAATCTAGTGTTTATCATCTCCGTTGCGTCTACGTACTTTCCTGCAATATTGAATCTCAATATTGATACGTTCGTGAATCCGAGGCCAACCTTGCACTTGTTAAATGACTTTATATGTATTTTTACTACGAAATACAGTATGGTGAGTTTCATTTGCTCCCTTTTATATATATATTTTTGGGACTGAGAATACATGCGCTGTTTTTATAAATGTTTTACGAAATAGGCACAAGTACTAAAACTAATTCTACGTGGGTTTAAACCAGAAATATACCCTTAGCTTGGTAACATTAAACTACTTGTCTATGTACGGTAGGCGCGAATCCTAAAGATAGATCTATTGGGCCTGACAAACCCCATCCTAACTATGGGATGCTTTAGTACTTCGAAGTTATTTTAAACACACCTGATCTGGTGTACTTCAGAGGGTAAAACATGAACGTTAAGGCTTGTTACCGGGTGCCTACAACTTATAGAATACTTTTATACACTTGCGAGTGTACATATATTTATAAACGGAAATCTTGTGGTCTATTAATATATTGAAATAATTCTTATGATAAACCTATGAACTCACCAACCTTTTAGTTGACACTTTAAAGCATGTTTATTCTCAGGTATTAAAGAAATCTTCCGATGTGCATTAGCTCATTTTAAGGATAATACTTGGAGTCATTCATGGCATATTTTGAAAGACGTTGCATTCGAGTCATTGAGTTCATCAAGATTATTATTAAGCCAATTATAGTTGGATGTATTATGAAATGGTGTGCATGCCGTCAACTTTCGTTGTAAAGAAATTTTGTCTTTTAAAAACGAATGCAATGTTTGTAAAATGTATCATATAGAGGTCAAATACCTCGCGATGTAATCAACTATTGTGAATCGTTTATAATGTATATGAACGGGTCCTTACAGTTGGTATCAGAGCGGTGGTCTTAGCGAACCAGGTCTGCATTAATGTGTCTAACTGATAGTCGTTAGGATGCATTAGTGAGTTTGGACTTCGACCGTGTCTACATGTCAAAAGTTTTGCTCATCAGTTTTATCGGAAATTACCTGCTTATCATTCTTAGTCTAGACACATCTTATTGCATTGATTGCATGAATAGTGTATAGATAAAATTCATATCTTAGCGTATCTGCTAATTCATATCTTAGCGTATCTGTTACTGTAAACTTTGTCTGACATATTCCGTAAATTCCTCCGTAATCTACGAAACCTTTTGCTCTATATAATTAGAATACCACCCGATAGCCGGAAAATCATTTCATATTGAAGAATTCTTTATTCAATCGTACGAAATAGAATTCGTCATTAGTTCAAGTCCCTCGGATTTCGAAATGGAATCCCACTCAAGTTCTGAAAGCAGTGTGACCGGAATGGATCAACAAATTAGTCATCATCTATTCTGGATAAATTGGGGATGGGTTCGTAGCCTCCTTAATCATTGGAGACAAGAAGAAGGTGATCCCTTCCATCCACCACATTGCCCTCTTGGCGAAGAACCTGAAGCACTTACCGGCGAACTTATCCAAAACACCATTTTCTCTCTTATTTCTAGAGTATCTCGTCACGATTACATACTACACCAAATTCTAGATTTTATTTATCCGCTCGTCCGAACCGACAATCACCCCGGTGTAATAGAAGAAGTCAACGAGCTTCGTGCTCGGGTAGTGGCTTTGGAGAATATGGTGCAAAGGTTACAAACACCAGCAGCAGCACCAGCAGCATAAACAGTACCACCATCAGCAACACCAACAGTACCATCACCACCACCAACAACAACATCCACATCCCACACCACAACATCACAATCTGTATCTCAAACACCAACAGTACCATCACCACCACCAACAACAACATCCAGTGTTAGCTTTACCAGAAGGTTCAGACGAATTTGTGGTATATTGTGATGCGTCATTTGCTGGGTTGGGTTGTGTCTTAATGCAGAGAGATAAAGTAATCGCCTACGCCTCGCGATAGTTGAAAGTTCATGAGAAGAATTATCTAGTGCATGATCTTGAAATGGCTGCAGTAGTGTTTGCTTTGAAACTGTGGAGACACTATTTGTATGGAACCCATTGTGTTATTTGTACAAATCATAAGAGTTTGCAATATATCTTCTCACAGAAAGAATTGAATATGCGTCAGAGACGGTGGCAAGAGTTGATAAAGGATTATGATTGTGAAATTAAATATCATCCGAGTAAGGCAAATGTGGTTGCAGATGCGCTAAGTCGTAAAAAGTCAAGTGAAAATGTGAAATTCCTTCGTTTGAATATAATTCCAGATTTGATTAACAGCTTAAGAATCGTTCAGGCCTATGCTTTGGAGGACGAACATATTAAATCTGAACAAATGATCAAACGAAAAGTGGACTTAATTGATGACTCACGTGGACTAAAGACTTTAAACAATCGTGTTTGGGTGCCTAAGCTTGGAGATTTAAGGGATTTAATTATGACAGAAGCTCACAAATCCAGATTGACAATACATCCGGGTAGTAATAAGATGTATCATGATTTGAAAACAGTGTATTGGTGGCCGATAATGAAAACAGATATCGCTCGATATGTCGAAAAGTGTCATATTTTTGCTCAAGTGAAGGCAGAACACCAGAAACCTTATGGTTCATTACGTCAGTTACAGATTCCAGAGTGAAAATGGGAACATATAACGATGGATTTTGTGACCAAACTACCAAGAACTCAGAAACGACACGATATGATTTGGGTAATAGTGGATCGTCTAACTAAAAGTGCTCATTTTCTTGCTACTCATGAGACAGCTTTGTTAAGTGAGTTAGCCGATTTGTATGTGAAAGAAATAGTTAGTCGACATGGTGTGCCGTTATTGATCGTTTCAGACAAAGATTCCAGATTTCTGTCAAACTTTTGGAATAGTCTTCAACAGAATCTGGGTACACGTGTGAATTTAAGTACAGCTTATCATCCTCAGACAGACGGTCAGAGTGAAAAAACGATACAGACTTTGGAGGATATGTTAAGGACTTGTGTGTTAGAATACGGTGGTTCGTGGGATACACATTTACCGTTGGTCGAATTCGCGTATAATAATTCATATCATTCGAGTATAGGGATGCCGCCCTATGAAATTTTGTACGTTCGTCGTTGCAGAACTCCAACTTGTTGGTTAGAAGCCGGGGAGAAACAGTTTGCAGGTCCCGAAATTGTTCAAATGACAGTCGAAAAAGTTGCAATTGCGCGAGAAAAGTTGAAAGCCGCTAGAGATAGGCAGAAAATGTATGCTGATCAACGTAGACGTCTGGTAACCTTTAATGTGGGTGAACGAGTGTATCTAAAAGTTTCGCCGTGGAAAGGGGTTATCAGATTCGGTAAACGTGGTAAGTTAGCACCGAGATTTATTGGTCCGTTTTCGATCAGTGAAGTGTTAAATGATCAGACTGTGGTGTTAGATCTTCCGCCAGAGTTAGCCGGTATTCATAATACATTTAACGTGTGTTATCTTCGTAAGTGTAAAGTCAATGATGAAACGCAACTCCTTCCTTTAGAAGATTTAAGGGTCGATTTGAATAAGAAATTGGTGGAAGATCCGGTCCGTGTAGTTGACCGAAAGGTGACTAAGTTGAGAAATAAAGAGATACCGATGGTGTTGATCGAGTGGAAACACAGTTTGGGTTCTAATCTTACGTGGGAAACGGAAGAGTTGATGAGAAACCGCTACCCTTATTTGTTTGACCAAGACCAGATTCCGAGGACGGAATCTCCTTAAGGGGGTGGATTTGTAACAGACTGAAACCCGGGCTAGTTGTAAGTGGACTATTTTTGCCCTTAAGGTTTGTGCTTAGTCTTAAGTGCTTTTTATTTTAATTATTTTATTAGTGTTTTATTACAATTGTGTTGTGACCAGTTTGTGACAAGGGTCCCAGAACAGGTTTGTTTATTTCAATTGGACCTCGTTTGGGTTACCTAATCTTGTGTGAAAGATATCAGATAACTGGTAAATACCCGTGTGTTGTACAGTGTGGGAATTAAACCCAAATTAAGTGACTAGTGTACTTCTTTTTCTTCTCATTTCTAGAAAATTCACTAAAACACCGTACCTTCATCCCTTCCACCTAACCAAACCCTAATCCTTAAACATTGATCTTGAGCTCAAATTGGTGTTAGAATCATGTTTGTTATCGTTTACTGAGTCTATCAAGGTAAGTAACATGTGTTTTTGTGTTCAATTCGTTGTTAAATTCATGGTTTTGTGTGAGTTTTTGTAAAAAGCTTGAATTTGTGTCAAAACAAGTGATTTAAGTGCTGTTATGGTCAAATTGTTGTGGGTTTTGAGTCTATAACAAGTAGTGCACAAGTTGTGGTCGATTTTGGTGTTTAAAACGAGCTCTAGATCGAGATTTGAGGATTTCATCGTGAAGTCCGTACCCTTTGTTCAGCTTCTGAGGAAGATGAACACAGTCGGCCAACTGTCGGTCGACAGTCTACCGACTGAGGGTGAACCGACCGATTGTTGAGTGAACCGACCGACTGAGATTTACCTTCGGCCGATTGATGTAATACCAAGTGAATCGACCGACTGGTAAAGTCAGTCGACTGGTTGTGTCGACAGTCGACCGACTGTCAGTGTCAGTCGACCGACTGTCAGTGTCAGTCGACCGACTGTGTGTCCAGGGTAGAATGTTTTACCAAAGTGCCTTTTTCTAGCCGTTATGCTGCCCGTTTGTATTTTGATGTTCAGGATGTAAATTTTGAAAGTGCATAAGTGTTAAGCATGAAAATTTTAGCGGACGCATTTTTTTTTTTTTACTAATTTGCTATAATTCGCTGTCAGTGTGTCTAATCTTGATGGGAACACTATTCTAACTTGGTTTTTTGCTGTTCTCATGAGATAAGGACAAGGAGGAAGCTCAGAAATAATAACTGAGCAGTTGCTGGTAATTAGTGAGTGGGTCTATCTACGAATAGAGTTTAAGTAGCATATCATGCTACTGTGGTTGACTCTTTTACCATGCATAGTGTAGGAATTGCTATGATAGAATAATATCGTTTGCCTGATGTTGTATGTGAATTATGTGTACACTGTGTGAATGGCACCAGTCGGGCCTAGGGAGACTGAGGACTCGAGACCGTTCCTAGGAGAGGTTAGAGTCCGTATGAGGTCAACCGTGCCTAGGGGAGGTTGGGTCCATAGGCTACTAATTATGAAGTATAGTGTGAATGATGCACCTCCTGCATCTGGATAACTATACTGTGAATTGAGTAGTAGGGACTATCGGTAGACTCAGGCCCGATCAGCTGGGAGTCGTGTGCTCGTACAAGCCGCCGATCCTCGTATTGTCTTTTTGTATGCTAGTTGATAGTTAGCAAGTGTTGTTGTTAGTATATAGCTTGTGTGTGGCTTAAGCTATATCTGTTAGATAGATTCCATTCACTTAGCGGTGCGCTAATCCCCCACATGTTTTCCCCCTCGCAGGTTTAGGTACTGCTAGTCGGGATGGATATTGATGCAGAAGACATGTTTGACAACCCTACTCTGATGTGGACTTTTGTTTAAATAATGTTTTGTAATAACGTAACACTGTTGTGTAAGCTTAAACTTAATTATACGGTTTAATGTAATGAAGTGATTTATATTGTGTTTATTATTAAAGTCTTCCGCTGTGTATAAAAAAAAAATGGTCAGTGTTACAGTTGATAAGATTTTGCAACAAATGGTGGATCATCAAGAACTTAAAGATATCTTCAGCGAGATCAATTACCTTGAAAAATAAAGTAAATGATCAGTTATCCTGAAAACTCAATATTCAGTTGATGAACTGTTTTAAGCTCGTGAAACGTTTTTTTTAAATAGGGGGTGATGATGGAGGTGGTGGTGAACGGTGTGGTGATGGCGATGAACGGGAAAGTGGAGGTGATGATGTTGTTAGTGGTGTTGATTGGTGTGATAATGGAGATGAACGAGGAGGTGGTGGTGATTGCTGTGGTGGTGGTCATGATGTTGTTGGTGATAGTGATGTTGGTACAAAGCCTTAACCTGTATTGATGTTGTTGGTAGATGTGTGGGTGGTGGTATGGTGTGGTTATGACAATGAACGATGATGGTGATTGGTGTGGTGAGAATGTCAGTGATGGTGATGTTGCTGATTGGTGTGGTGAGAATATAGGTGGTGGTGATGGTGGTATTAATGCGGGTTTAAAAGATAAGTAAGTTGGTTGATGATACATTCAATACCCTAGTGGATAGCATTTAACGTGTTGATAATCGAAAAAAATCAGAAAAAGTGAGATTCGGGACCCCAAAAAGTGAAATCTTATCCTGAATATCTTGATCTTATACAGTGCAACACGCACCACGCACGAACCAACACACAATGTGCATGTTGGTTGGTATAATAGGATAACCATCAACGACACTCAGTGACACGCATCACGCACCAAGTCACATGCATCATGCGTGGTGCGTGGTGCGTGGTGCGTGATGCGTGGTTAAAGGGCATATTTTCAATTACCATAATTTGAGGGCATATTATTAAACAGTTTCAAAAATAGAGAATTTTGACCAATTTCCCTTAGATGATTAATCAAAATGCGTATTGGTTTTCATACCCTAACCAGTAGTCATTAACACAATCAGTGTGTGTTTTAGGTTCAAAAGGTGTATATTTGGCAGGGACACCCTGACTCTGTGTTTTCTTTGGGAACCCACCAGACCCACTCCGAAAGAGTCGGATGTCGGAAAATTACCTCCACCGGGTCCCCACACATTTGACAGGAGCAATTATCATCTCACTGCCACAATAGTTGTAAATTCTTGTCACGAGTGAGGATTGAACCTGCGCCTGTTTTAGGTACAAGCTTCCACATGGTGGGTTCCAGCTTCAAAGGTACCGGGTACCACTGAACTATTACTACATTGGTGCAGGTTTGTGTTTGATCAGTAAGCATGTAATTCCTTTATACCTCTTATTGAGAGTGGTGCCGAATAAAACAAAAATACGTGTTGAATTATTAAGAGTTGAAATTATTTTTTAACCATTAAGTTTTTTTTCTCCTTTTAATACACTAATTTACTCCTTCCGTCACATCTTGATAGACCAGTATTCTATTTTAGGCTGTTCCAAATTAATAGTTCACTTTCATAAATAGATAATAATAATATGATAGATTTCTTTTATGACAAATGTGACGATCGCTCCAAATCCATATGGACGAACACGTCATTCATCGATTTCATTACGAGGCATTTGACCTCTATATGATACGTTTTGTAAACATTGCATTTTTTTGAAAAGGCATACCATAAATGAATATTTAAATCAAAGGTTTTCGACATCTGATGATTTCTACATATAGACAATCACCGTAAATAATAGTTTACAATAATACTTCTGTTGACAATGCAGTCAAAATAAGATACATAGTGATGATTTGGTGAATGCAACATTTCCTTGAAAAATATGTCATGTAAGACTTCATGCACATAGCTTGTCTAACATATAAGCAACCAGCGGAAGACTTCTAGGGAACCTGAGAATAAACATGCTAACAAGTGTCAACACAAAGGTTGGTGAGTTCATAGTTTTAGTGTTTCGCATAATCGGTATATAAAAGTGGATCACAAGATTTCAGTTGTTTCATTCAGAAACGTTTATCAATAGATTCTACATAACAGAGCACCCTGGTAACTAAACTTTAACGCTATAATGATAAATACCCCATTCGTTTTAATACACGCAAACCAACGTGTCCTAAACTCAAATAACACACGTCCGTTAAAAGGCTAGCGCTCTAGCTCGGACGAGGATGTCAAGCCCTATGGATCCATATACTGTTATTCGCGCCCACCAGTCCATATCCTATGTACTGGCAGTTACTAGTTACCAAAGCTAAGGGATTTTCGGTTCAAACTCAGTGTAGAATTAAGTATGTACTTGTATCCATTGCGTTTAAAATAAATTGCATGTATTCTCAGCCCAAAAATATAGATTGCAAAAGCAATTAAAAAGGGAGCAATGAAACTCACCTTAGCAGCATATAAAGTCGTTCACCAAAATGTGACCGAAACTCGGATTACCAAATAACCGTAGATCTCAACCTAGAGAACATATGTTGGTCAATAAATGTCTATCAAGCTAGGTCAGGTCATAGTGTATCATAATCCTAATGTTCGAGATCGACATACAAAAGTTATCCAAAGTCGTTTCAAAAAGTCAATTTTGACAATAGTTTAACAAAGCGAGATGTACTTTATATAAGGATTCATTTACTCGGTTGGTAATATTCAAAAATCCAATTTATCAATCTTACAAACAAGTTGTTTAAATTTTAATTGCAGATTCATAAGCAATTCCAATTAACATCAATTATAATTCAGTTGATCATATCTTTTAATCCGTTCATCGAAACTATTCGATATCTAAATGAAAAGTTATTGATTTTTCGCCAGCTTCCCAAAAACATGTATATCATATACCTTTTACCAGTAATATATGTATTTAATTCGTGATTCATTATAAACTGTTTAGCGACGAAATTTAGCATACAAGCATGTATAAATATATATACTTGAGCACTAGACATGGATACACAATTAATATATAAAAGATAAAATATGAGTGCTTACGTATCAATATTGAGATTCAATATTGTAGGAAAGTACATAGACGTAACGGAGATGATACACACTAGGTTTGATTCATAAATATACCCCCGAACATTACCCATAACCTCCTTGGCAATAACCCATAATTTTCTTAGCTCTATCCCGCTTGAAACCCATTTTGAAAGTGACACGCTCATGACCTCGTCGTAGCATTTTATGTACTAATACTACTAATAATAATACGATTAATAAAAATATTAATCTTAATAATAATATAAATTATATATATATATATATATATATATATATATATATATATATATATATATATATATATATATATATATATATATATATATATATATATATATATATATATATATATATATATATATATATATATATATATATATATATATATATATAAATATATATATATATATTTCATACGGAGTAATAATAAGAATATATGTATGATAAGTGTCGAGCAAAAATGCCATTTTGTAGCATCAGGCCAGATTTTTGCCTCCATGCGATCGCATGGATTTCTAGGCTTGTGGCCATGCGATCGCATGGCCTCAGATTCCAGCTCACAAATTTTTATTTTCTTGTTTGTCGACATGTTTTAATAATATAAATATAATATATTTAAATTATATAATTAATTATATATTATATTAAATTCACGTGCATAGTTGACTTGTAATTTTTGTTTCGATAAGTCGTACGTTGTCACTCGACTTATGTCCCGGTTCCATTTTTTGAACGCCCTTTCGTACGCTGAGAAAACTAGTACTTTTCGTTTCGTGACTCGTACCGTTGTCAAAATATAAACTTAAATTTTTCATAACTATACCATTCAAAGTACAACTTATACACTTGAATGTTTTGGTCATTTACTTCTATAAATCATCGTCTCGCTATTTGTTAATATATATATAATAACAATTCGTTTTATGACCAAGTTAATATTATATTTTATCGTATTATTAAATATATATTTTCAATAAACACATTTTAAAATACATATCGTAAGTTATTCATATATCTAATTCCAACAGTTAATATTCTTTATTTTTGTATGTGTCCGAATTACGTTATTTAAACAAACATACTTAATTAACAAATTCTTATTATATCGCAACACGTTCTCGCACGTTTGAAACAAAACCAATTTAATATTATGCAGTTTAGTTCTCCATTAACTTTTATCTAACTTTCATTATCTAACACTTTACCATTTTCCGAATACCGTTAAAAAATGAATGATTTCTCAAATCAACGTGGACCTCTCAACAGAGACCCGTAATAATATCATAATCCTTAAGAGACTCAGTAAATATCTTTTACTTGAATCGTTTGTTTAACTCCGTAGTTGAATATATCAATCAGATAATCCAACCTATAAGATTAATGCACAGTATCATTTACTTAACACTTTGTTACGTTTTCAAGTTATAGTATATGTATCTATTTACATATAATTGTTCGCGAATCGTTAAGAACAATCGAAGGGTAATTGAATAGTTCAAAATTTTTGAGATTCAGTTTAACAGACTTTGCTTATCGTGTCAGAAATATTAAACCATGTCGAGAATTTGGTTCAGAACAAGTCGAAATTTTCCGGGTCATCACAGTACCTACCCGTTAAAGAAATTTCGTCCCGAAATTTAAGTGGGGTCGTCATGGCTAACAATAAAAATGTTTTCATGACGTATATGAGTCGATAAATAGAGTTTTTATCACCGTTGAATAATATGGATAAAACAATCCAATTACTCGAAGCGTATGAGAGAAGTTATCGTAATAGAGTGAAATGAAGAGTAGAGATTCGTCTTAACTCTTGACGTAGTATCGATTGATTTCCGGAATTTAAGGAATAGAAAATCTTCATAATCTAAATAAGATTTGATACTTTGAAAATTGCGGAAATTAGGATTTTCTTTGATTAAATGCGTAATCTGCCTCGATTGCTATGTCTGATATTTCGCTATAAATTGACCTCTTCTGTTTCATTTATTTTCACCACTCCTATAATCTTCTCCCTTATTTCATACTTCCAAAAGATTGTGAAATGCTTCAACCAGTTCTGATTCTTGATATACTCCTAACCTTCATATCTTCATCCTTCTCTTTCATTTACCACCGGAGGATTTTATTTACTTTTACTTTTATTTTGGGGTAATAGTGTTATTAATTTTCCCGTGTCTTTACGTTGTAATACGTATTGATATACACGGTTTGTAAATTTTCGGGGTTGTTATCAGGCTTATATTCTTCTTTATATTTCAGAGCTCCATGCTTTCAATTTCTCTTCCCAACTTTAAGTTAAGCGAATAATGGTCCAGAATTTGTAGGTATGGAGTTTCGAATGATCATAATATACAAAGTAGAAAGGAAAGGTAATAGCACGATTTGATTTGTTAAATTACCAGAATATCTGGAAAAGACCGAATCATCAAGAAATATATTTTATTGATATATTTAGAGATTATATAGAATGAAAGAGTTATGTAACATGGTTCATGATGAGGGTGGGATCTGTGAACCTTTATCACGTTCCATTAGAAACTCAGCATGACTTACTGTAATATAATCACGTTGATCAAGTGTCATTATATTATACTAACTCATGCTTCAGTTCCCAACATTACTTCAAAACATCCATTTTTCGAATTTTTCAAATTTTAGAAACTAAAATAGTTTCTTTTATGATGTAACACAGGTAGCGCGAAGAGATGAATGGTTTCAGATAAGAATAATTATGAAAATATCTTCAGAAATATCGAGGATATTCATAACGAAAGATACGATGATATCTTAGAATATTCAAGATAAGATGATGATGAAGAATATTGTCCACAAAGGTTTTAGAGTAAGGCGCAAGGTATTTTCTAAGGATTTCATCAGACACTGAATCATTTGGATTCTTTGAAGGCAGGTTCAGTCTTTGTGATTTATCCACAGCCTCCTTCATACTTTGCTCAATCCGTTTTCCAGTTCCAAACCTTCTATTTTTCTTAGCTTTACCACCATACTATTCTTTATCATCAAACTTTTGACTGTTAAGGTCGTTTACAGTTTTTGCTGCTTCATAAACATTTTTCCAAAATTCGAAGAACTAGTTTCGTAGTTTGGGGTATTTTTCAGAAACTTCACATTCGAAGTATGTAAGTCCAGGAGGTAGACGTTATATGTACACATATAACTGTTGGCGTAGACGTGCTGCAAGATTTCAAAATACTGATTGCTAATTCCCGATAGTTGGTATGGCAATTGCCGTTACAAGATGTGGATGAGTACATGATACGGTTTCAATGAGTATAAGGATTTTTCGGAAGGTCAAAGATCAATGAAGTTGTTGGTAAATTTACTGCTAATGTGGTGGAACATGAAAGGTTCCCCAGTAACAAAAATGTATATGCCAAAATTACAAGTCTGAAAGGTCATCATTGACTGGTTGAATGGTTGATAATACTGGATACTTTGAAAAGGAATTGCAAGATTATTTTCGGTAAAAACAACGCTAAAGGATCTCGCACAGTTTTGAAGTCAAAGTATAGCTTTAAAAGATGTAGAGATCTAAGAATGATGTTACGGGTTCAGAGTTATGACTTGGATTCTGATCCGTCAATATCAGAATATGTAATTGAATTTGTATGAAAACGATTGTATATCGTTGTGAAGATAGTGAGTATAGTTAATGATTTTTGAATCAAAATTGAAGAATGTACAGTGTAACATATTAATTGTGAATTTAAATATTTCCCGGGTATTACCTACCCGCTAAAGATTTCACAATAATATTTTGTACAAAAGAATTTTTATTACCGTCTTTATGAAAATATATGTATGTATATTTTCTTCAGATGTAATACAGATTTAATGAGTTAATATTATATTAAGCTCATTTGATTTTCGGCTTGACTTAGAAATGATTAATCTTTAAAATATTAAAGATTACATAATCTTTGCGGAGTATTTCGCTAATGAAATCAATACTTCATTATTTATTCTTATTGATATTCCTTGGTGAAGGGTGTTGATGCTCGTGGAATTCTTGAGAATTTTGCAAGGCACAGATGATGTTTTCTGGATAGTTTCGAGTACATCGAAGATGAAAGTGTAAAATCAACCATGTTATTGAATAATACACTTGGTTTATTATGAAACAAAATTCATTGAATTGAAACAGAGCTTGTAGTTAACGAAGGTTAAGTTGTTAACGAAGGATGTATATCATAGCATATTAGTAATATGAATTTAACCGGGTAATATTTATCCTTTTTCAATTCATACATAATAGCTTAGTACGAAAAGATTTATGATGGTTTTAAAATTTATATATATAAGATATACATATAAATTCTTCAGGGGAAATGAGTTAATATTTCATAACTCGTTGATACAATATGCGCGTTATTGATTCGTAATGATGTCCATGGTGCTTTCTTTAACTGACGGAGCTTGTGATGTTAGGGGCGATGTTGACAGCACTGACTGTGCTGGTGAGGCTAAGGGTACAACATATGCTGTTGGTAAAACAAGTCTAGCTTGTAAATCGTACACCATTCCGATCAGGGTTTCTACTCTATCTGATTTATGGTTAAGGTTAGAATAGATAATCTCTAAGATTATAGATTATATAATCGCCGTAGAATATTTCTCCAATGAAGTTATGAATCCATACTTCATCGTTTGTAATTGTTGATACTCCTTGGTATCTATGGTGCGTATGATGTTAATATCCGAGGTACAGAGTGTGATGTTGAGGCGTGTGATGTGGATGTCATTGTTGGTGGTGGTAATGGTACTGTTGGTGTTGATAATGGTGGTACTGGTTATGCTGCTGGTGCTGCTGCTGGTGTTTGTAACCTTCACACCATATTCTCCAAAGCCACTACCCGAGCGTGAAGCTCGTTGACTTCTTCTATTATACCGGGATGATCGGTGGTTCGGACGATCGGATAAATAAGATTTATAATATAGGATAGTATATAATCATGATGAGATACTCTAGAAATGAGAGAAAAAATAGTATTACGAATAGGTTCGCCGGTAAGTGCTTCAGGTTCTTCGCCAAGAGGTGAATGTGGTGGATGGAAGGGATCACCTTCTTCTTGTCTCCAATGATTAAGTAGATTACAAACCCATCCCCAATTCATCCAGAATAGATGATGGCTAATTGGTTGATCCATTCTGGTTACACTGCTTTCGAAGCTTGAGTGAATATCCATATCGGAATATGTAACGTCCTCCCAATAGGGTCTGGAAGGAACGTCACTAATATCAAAACATACCAACATATTATAATAAACGAGAACAATACTAAATGATGAATTTAACTTTAATGAGTACGCAGCGGAAAATGAAATATCGTTACAATGACAGGAATAACAATATCGTAAATGTTCACATGCAGAAGTAATAAATGCGATATCTCTTGATCCTATGTCCAAGTAGCATCACATAAGCAGTAAGTATAAGAGCTTGAATCAAACAGCACCTGAGACAAAACATGCTAAAGTGTCAACCAAAAAGGTTTAGTGAAGTTCATAGGTTTAACAAAAAGTTTGTCGTTGTTTTAGACCACAAGATTTAGTTTGTAAAGTTGATCTCCCGCAGGATCAAAAAGTTATGCCAATGCGTGATATTTAGACTAAACGTTCAAGTTTGCCCCATGACAAGTTGTGTCTGTCCTTGTCGGTTTAATTTCATTATTAAGTAATACAATGACTTGGTCAAATGTATCGGGGACGTTACTCCCGATAGGCCTACCCCCAATAATTAAGCATGCCACAACAATTAAAAATATCACTGTAGGGACTTAGTCGGACATAGCCGAGTATAGCATAGTTTAACAGTTTGGTACTTGTGTCTAAAGTGTAAAAAGTAAAAATAGCATGTGTCTCACCCCAAGTAAAGTAAGTAAGTTTGCTAGCAATTAAAGAGGGGCTATGAATTCACCTTAGTAAGTATAGAGAGAGTTATTCCTCGGAATAAAGAGTTGAACGAGTGAGCAGGAAAATTAACCTATTGACATTTAAGAGTAGTTAAGTGTTTTGCCCATGTTTAAGTTTAAGTATGTGTTTAACTATAGTTTGTTTTACTAAGTTTCTATTCCTAGTAAGTTACTATTTTTATAAAGTTTCCATTTTTAGAAAGTTTCTTATTTTACTAAGTTTCTATGACTAGAGAGTTTCTACTTTTATCAGTGTTTTCCATTTTAGGATACTTGTCGTATTAGATAAGCTTCCAATCACCCCTTTCCCTTCGAATGGCTAATTTAGATCTAGGGACTTGAGCCATAGGACCCTTTAAATCGGAAATTCAAACTCTCTGCCTAGAATCTCATAGAAATCATTCGTCAAGAAAGTTCGAAGATCTATACATCTTTAATACATATCCCAAAATGTTTTTATGTTACAATATAAGTAGTAGGTTATAGGTGCTAGTAATAGTAATAGTGTATACATGTTATTTATTTTATTTTTAATTGCATATAATTTATAACATTATTTACATGTTTCGGTAAAAATAATAACCGGAGTAAAAAGTAAAAAGTAAAAAAAAATAAAAAGTAAGAAAAGAATACTTACTAGTAGTAATTCTTCAAAGAGAGAATGAGAGAAATTTTGGTGTGAGTTTGAATGAGAAATGAGGGGTATTTATACTTGAAAAAATTAGGTAAAAAGAATAAAATAATTAAAATAAAAAGAAATATTTTAATTCTTAACGGGATTTTAAAATTAAAAAATATTAAATGTTAGGTCATGGGATAATGCACAAAATAAAATAATAAAAGTAGTTTTTCCATTACAATTTTTAATTAAAAAGTAATTTATTTATTTATTTATTTATTTATTTATTTTCATTTATTTTAAGGATTTTTTTATATAAATAAACAAATTGATTTAATGTTTTTCCAAGAATATTTGTCAATAATATTTTATTTTTTATTTTTTTTATTTTTGTTTTATTTAATTAATAAATACAAATTTTGCATAAAAATAATAAATAATTCGGTATTTTGTATTTTTAATAATAATTATGATTTTAATTATTAAACTATAGTTTTAGTAAGTTTGTAAATATTATTACATTTATATATAATTGGATTTATTATATAGTTAAATATATAATACATTAACTAAATAATAAAAGTGATACAAAGTTTATATACTTAGTTAAATTATGTCAAATTATATAAATTAATAATATATTATTTATTTAAGCGTACATTGTTGACTAAAAATTACTATTCGGTCAATATTTAATTGTATATAACAACCCTTAATACATATAGTCAGAAATATAACCCTAGGGTTAATTCAGTAATTTAGAAGTCGAAAAGTGAGAGTTGTTACAGTACCTCCCCGTTAATAAAAACTTCGTCCCGAAGTTTTAGGTAGACTTCTCGGATGCATCAGCGGTTGAGAAGAGATGAGGATATTTCTGTTTCATTTGGTCTTCACGTTCCCAGGTATGTTCGGGGCCTTGCGTGTTTTCCAAAGGATAGAATATTGTTTTGTTTCAAGCGTTTAAGTCACACAAACCATAATCTCTATAGGTTCTTCTACGAAGTGCATTTTATCATTAATGTAGAGATCATTCAAAATGATGATGTTATGCAAGTCATTTCAGTAAATTGGATACATGAAATGTGTTATGAATAATATTGAGCTCATTTAAAACCTTGAGCGTTTATGCTGCAATATTAGGCAGACAAAACAGAGAGGAGTTCATGAAAATCATAGTCATGAAATTTGATAGAGATCGTCATTCTTTATAACAAGAATGATGAATTAGAGTTTTATCGACATTAAATAATATGGATAAAGTAATTCGATTATAGAAAGAGTATAAACGAAGCTATCGTAAAAGAGTAAATGAGAAAATTAAATGTTTTCCTTAACTTTTGACGTAGTTACGATTGATTTCCGGATTTCAAGGAATTAAAGAAATCTTCGAAATCTTTATAAGATTTGATTTTCCGGTAATTACGAAAATTAGAATTTTCTTTAATTAAATGCGGTGAATTGCCTCGATTGATGTGTCTGGAATTTTTGCTATAAATTAGCTTCTTCCGTTTCATTATCTTCACCACTTATATACTTTCTTTCTCAATTCATACTTCCAAAAGTTTTGTTAATATGCTCAATCTAGTTCTTGTCTTTGACATTATATTGGTTATCGCCACAATCATCCTTCTTTTCCAACTCCCACCAGAGGAGTCTGTTTACTTCTACTATGCTCTAGGATTTATTGTGTTTTTAGTTTTCCCGTGTCTTTATATTGCTATACGCATTGATATACACAATTTTGTAATTTCAGTGTTGTTATCGGGATTTATATTTTCCCTTATATGTCGAAGCTTCATGCTTTTGTAAAGCAAGTAACGGTCCAGAATTCGTAGGTATGAAGTTTCGAATGATCATGATATTCAAAGCAGAAGGAAAGGTAATAGCACGATTTGATTTGTCATATTACCAGAATATCCGGAAAAGACCGAATTATCAAGAAAAATATTTTCTTGATATGTTTAGAGTTTAAATAGATAAGAGTCGTGTAACATGGCAAATGATGATTATAAAGTCTATGAATCATCATCTTCCATTAAAAATTTTGCATGACTTACTGTAATATAATCACGTTGGCCTGACGTCATTATATTATACTAACTCATGCTTCAATTCCCAACACTACTTCAAATCATTCATAATTTAAACTTGAACTTTACAGAATATAGAAACTAAAACAGTTTCATTTATGATGTGATAAAGATATCGCAAAGAGATAATTAATTGCTGACAAGAATCGTTATAAAGATATCTTCAGAAATATAGAGGATATTTATAACGAAAGATACAGTGATATCTCAGAATTTCTTAGTTCCAATGATGAGGAAAATTCTTTTGTTTCCTCTGCATTTAATGCTACCATATCTGAATCATTGGTTATCAATCCGAGATGGTTTCAAGAAATTTTATTTTTTGATGATTAAACGCTGATTGTAATCGTCAACGGATCTAATGGTTAACGAATAGGCGTTGTTGATGATAATTTCGGTGGTTTGATGTGATAATTCATCATAGAATACGAATGAATATAATTCATGAATGTAGTGATCTTTAGGAAGATAACACCTGCTAAAGCTTTACTTGAATTCTGGTATGTTAATTTCAGAATGTGTAATTAAATTTGTATGAAAATGATTGTGTATCACAGTGAAGGCAGTGAGTATAATTAATGATTTATGAATCGAAATTGAAGAATGTACAGTGTATTTATGTGAGATGTAAATATTTCTCGGGTATTACCTACCCGTTAAAATATTTTCACAATTAACAGTTTTTACAATCTTTATGAAGATATACGTTCATATATGTATTCTTCAGATATAATCATGGATTTAATGAGTTATTATATATTAAACTCATTTGATTCGCGGTTTGGAATGAGAGTAAATAATCTCCAAAATCTTAGAGATTTCATAATTGTTGCGAAATATTTCGCTAATGAAGTTATGAATCAATACATTCATCGTTATACTTGATTTATTATGAAATGGAGTTTATTGTGCTGAAGCAGTGATTAACAATTGTTAAGTCATTAGCGAAGGGTGTACATCATAGCATATTAGTGATATGAATTAACCAAGTAGTACATACTAGTTGAGATTCTCACGTAATTGCTTAGTACGACAAGATTTATTATTGTTCCAAATCATATATATAAGGTATACATATATAATTCTTCACGAAGAATGAGTCAATACATCTTAACTCTTTATTGCTAATATTCCTTGGTATCTATGGGGTGTATCATGTTGATGTTTGAGGTACTGAGTGTGTTGTTGAGGCGGGGGATGCGAATGTTGTTGTTGATGAAGCTGATGCTGTTAGTGGTGATGTTGATGGTACTGATGGTACTGGTGGTGATGCTGGTTATACTGCTGGTGCTGCTGCTGGTGTTCGTAGGTTTCGCACCAGATTTTCCAGAGCCACTACTCGAGTGCGAAGCTCGTTGACTTCTTCTATTATTCCGGGATGATTGGTGGTTGGAACAAGGGGGTGAATAAGATCTAGAATCTTCAATATTATATATTCGTGACGGGATACCCTGGAAAGAAGAGAGAAAATGGTGTTTCGGACTGGTTCGCCGGTAAGCGCTTCAGGTTCTTCGCCAAGAGGTGAATTCGGTTGGTGGAAGGGATCACCTTCTTCTTGTCTCCATTGATTGAGTCTGCTACGAACCCATCCCCAATTCATCCAGAATAGATGATGGCTGATTGGTTCGTTTGTTCAGGTTACGCTGTCGTGGGAGCTTGAAGAGTTTGAGAAATTCATATTATATGTTTGGAATAGGGTTTGATATGAAATGGGTATTGAATACCGAATGATATATTCGTCTCCTTGAATACGTATTTATAGCAAAAAGATTTCCGTAATTTACGGAGGAAATTTAGGATAAGTGGTAGACAAAGTTTATAGACATGATAATATATGATAAGATATGATGTGTCATCCATTTATGTAATAATGGTGGTATGACGTGTTGAGATTTGTAACCAGATATTGATTAAAGAATTTCAATTCGTATACTGTGATAACCCAATAATATTTTCCGGTTCGCAAACCGATGCATAAAGGCATAAGATACGTGAGTGTTTGAAGTAGTAGCAGGAGCTTGTGGATGAACCGTTATCTTCAATAACATATAGAAGTTTGATAAACTTGATAGGTCATAAGTTTGAAAAAAAAAATTAAGTGGAATAAAGATGAATATGATATAAACGAAACACTTTATTTTATTAAGAACAAGGCTTTAAACAAGCCTTCTTATTACACGATTCGGGGATAGAAATAGTTTAAGGCCTAGCCTTTGCATAGATAGAAAATAACTAGGAAATATTAAGATTGAAGTAGTCTTCATATTTCTTCTTCTCGTCCTCAACCTCCTTCATAAATTTCTCAAACTTGTCCTTCTTCTCCTTTTGTTTCTCATAAAGATACTCGATGTTATCATAAAGATTGGAAACATCATTGTTGATTACATGGTACTTGTGGTCCCTCATAGAAAGTTGATTATTCACGCGGTTTTCCTCCATCTTCAATCTAAAGTCAACATCTTCTCTTAGGTAGGAGAGATATTGCTTCCCCCATTGGGCATTTCTTGTAAGGGTGCAAACCAAAGTCCACATCGGTCATGGGATAAAACAAATGTATGTATATAATCTCTTTCTTTAGCTCAGCATTTTCCTCCATGAGCTTCTTGATCGCTAGGTCTTTTTCCTTCATTTGAGCATCGATCCTTGCAATATGGCGAATAAGGTCATCGATAGTTTTTCGCAGATTCATGAGCTCGTACTTGGCATCAACTTCATCGTAGGAAGGAGATCGGGATCTTTTCTTTGACGGCCCAGTTTCTTCAAGACTTTTCCTCTTGTCTTTATTCCTTGGGGTTGGATAGTATTCAGGAGACCCATGTAACTTTAGAGTAGTATTTGGGCTATAATTTGGGGAGGGAGGACCACCAAAGTCATAAGGTGGACTTTGGACTGGTCTTTCTGTGGAAGACCTTTCAGTATCTTTTTCGGTTGGCTTGAAAAGATTCATTTTGGTCGTTTGATGATAATTAGACATCCTAACATTAGGAAGGATATTTTGATTAGAATCTTTAAGCATAATCGTTAAGATTATGGGGCAATCCTAAGTGCTTTAATTCTAAGGCAGGAAAGGTTATAGTTTCCTAGATTGCTAAGGCACCCTAGCTAACAAGTAAGGCACACATAAAAATGCAATCCTGGTTCTCTATAACAGCCTGGTTATGCTCTGATACCAATCTGTAACGTCCTCCCAATAGGGTCTGGAAGGAACGTCACTAATATCAAAACATACCAACATATTATAATAAACGAGAACAATACTAAATGATGAATTTAACTTTAATGAGTACGCAGCGGAAAATGAAATATCGTTACAATGACAGGAATAACAATATCGTAAATGTTCACATGCAGAAGTAATAAATGCGATATCTCTTGATCCTATGTCCAAGTAGCATCACATAAGCAGTAAGTATAAGAGCTTGAATCAAACAGCACCTGAGACAAAACATGCTAAAGTGTCAACCAAAAAGGTTTAGTGAAGTTCATAGGTTTAACAAAAAGTTTGTCGTTGTTTTAGATCACAAGATTTAGTTTGTAAAGTTGATCTCCCGCAGGATCAAAAAGTTATGCCAATGCGTGAGATTTAGACTAAACGTTTAAGTTTGCCCCATGACAAGTTGTGTCTGTCCTTGTCGGTTTAATTTCATTATTAAGTAATACAATGACTTGGTCAAATGTATCGGGGACGTTACTCCCGATAGGCCTACCCCCAATAATTAAGCATGCCGCAGTAATTAAAAATATCACTGTAGGGACTTAGTCGGACATAGCCGGGTATAGCATAGTTTAACAGTTTGGTACTTGTGTCTAAAGTGTAAAAAGTAAAAACAGCATGTGTCTCACCCCAAGTAAAGTAAGTAAGTTTTCTAGTAATTAAAGAGGGGCTATGAATTCACCTTAGTAAGTAGAGAGAGAGTTATTCTTCGAAATAAAGAGTTGAACGAGTGAGCAGGAAAATCAACCTATTGACATTTAAGAGTAGTTAAGTGTTTTGCCCATGTTTAAGTTTAAGTATGTGTTTAAGTATAGTTTGTTTTACTAAGTTTCTATTCCTAGTAAGTTACTATTTTTATAAAGTTTCCATTTTTAGAAAGTTTCTTATTTTACTAAGTTTCTATGACTAGAGAGTTTCTACTTTTATCAGTGTTTTCCATTTTAGAATACTTGTCATATTAGATAAGCTTCCAATCACCCCTTTCCCTTCGAATGGCTAATTTAGATCTAGGGGCTTGAGCCATAGGACCCTTTAAATCGAAAATCCAAACCCTCTGCCTAGAATCTCATAGAAATCATTCGTCAAGAAAGTTCGAAGATCTATACATCTCTAATACATATCCCAAAATGTTTTTATGTTACAATATAAGTAGTAGGTTATAGGTGCTAGTAATAGTAATAGTGTATACATGTTATTTATTTTATTTTTAATTGCATATAATTTATAACATTATTTACATGTTTCGGTAAAAATAATAACCGAAGTAAAAAGTAAAAAGTAAAAAGTAAAAAAAATAAAAAGTAAGAAAAGAATACTTACTAGTAGTAATTCTTCAAAGAGAGAATGAGAAAAATTTTGGTGTGAGTTTGAATGAGAAATGAGGGGTATTTATACTTGAAAAAATTAGGTAAAAAGAATAAAATAATTAAAATAAAAAGAAATATTTTAATTCTTAACGGGATTTTAAAATTAAAAAATATTAAATGTTAGGTCATGGGATAATGCACAAAATAAAATAATAAAAGTAGTTTTTCCATTACAATTTTTAATTAAAAAGTAATTTATTTATTTATTTATTTATTTATTTTTTTTCATTTATTTTAAGGATTTTTTTTATATAAATAAACAAATTGATTTAATGCTTTTCCAAGAATATTTGTCAATAATATTTTATTTTTTATTTATTTTTTATTTTTGTTTTATTTAATTAATAAATACAAATTTTGCATAAAAATAATAAATAATTCGGTATTTTGTATTTTTAATAATAATTATGATTTTAATTATTAAACTATAGTTTTAGTAAGTTTGTAAATATTATTACATTTATATATATTTGGATTTATTATATAGTTAAATATATAATACATTAACTAAATAATAAAAGTGATACAAAGTTTATATACTTAGTTAAATTATGTCAAATTATATAAATTAATAATATATTATTTATTTAAGCGTACATTGTTGACTAAAAATTACTATTCGGTCAATATTTAATTGTATATAACAACCCTTAATACATATAGTCAGACATATAACCCTAGGGTTAATTCAGTAATTTAGAAGTCGAAAAGTGAGGGTTGTTACAGTACCTCCCCGTTAATAAAAACTTCGTCCCGAAGTTTTAGGTAGACTTCTCGGATGCATCAGCGGTTGAGAAGAGATGGGGATATTTCTGTTTCATTTGGTCTTCACGTTCCCAGGTATGTTCGGGGCCTTGCGTGTTTTCCAAAGGATAGAATATTGTTTTGTTTCAAGCGTTTAAGTCATACAAACCATAATCTCTATAGGTTCTTCTACGAAGTGCATTTTATCATTAATGCAAAGATCATTCAAAATGATGATGTTATGCAAGTCATTTCAGTAAATTGGATACATGAAATGTGTTATGAATAATATTGAGCTCATTTAAAACCTTGAGCGTTTATGCTGCAATATTAGGCAGACAAAACAGAGAGGAGTTCATGAAAATCATAGTCATGAAATTTGATAGAGATCGTCATTCTTTATAACAAGAATGATGAATTAGAGTTTTATCGACATTAAATAATATAGATAAAGTAATTTGATTATAGAAAGAGTATAAACGAAGCTATCGTAAAAGAGTAAATGAGAAAATTAAATGTTCGCCTTAACTTTTGACGTAGTTACGATTGATTTCCGGATTTCAAGGAATTAAAGAAATCTTCGAAATCTTTATAAGATTTGATTTTCTGGTAATTACGAAAATTAGAATTTTCTTTAATTAAATGCGGTGAATTGCCTCGATTGCTGTGTCTGGAATTTTTGCTATAAATTAGCTTCTCCCGTTTCATTATCTTCACCACTTATATACTTTCTTTCTCAATTCATACTTCCAAAAGTTTTGTTAATATGCTCAATCTAGTTCTTGTCTTTGACATTATATTGGTTATCGCCACAATCATCCTTCTTTTCCAACTCCCACCAGAGGAGTCTGTTTACTTCTACTATGCTCTAGGATTTATTGTGTTTTTAGTTTTCCCGTGTCTTTATATTGCTATACGCATTGATATACATGATTTGTAATTTCAGTGTTGTTATCGGGATTTATATTTTCCCTTATATGTCGAAGCTTCATGCTTTTGTAAAGCAAGTAACGGTCCAGAATTCGTAGGTATGAAGTTTCCAATGATCATGATATTCAAAGCAGAAGGAAAGGTAATAGCACGATTTGATTTGTCATATTACCAGAATATCCGGAAAAGACCGAATTATCAAGAAAAATATTTTCTTGATATGTTTAGAGTTTAAATAGATAAGAGTCGTGTAACATGGCAAATGATGATTATAAAGTCTATGAATCATCATCTTCCATTAAAATTTTTGCATGACTTACTGTAATATAATCACGTTGGCCTGACGTCATTATATTATACTAACTCATGCTTCAATTCCCAACACTACTTCAAATCATTCATAATTTAAACTTGAACTTTACAGAATATAGAAATTAAAACAGTTTCCTTTATGATGTGATAAAGATATCGCAAAGAGATAATTAATTGCTGACAAGAATCGTTATAAAGATATCTTCAGAAATATAGAGGATATTTATAACGAAAGATACAGTGATATCTCAGAATTTCTTAGTTCCAATGACGAGGAAAATTCTTTTGTTTCCTCTGCATTTAATGCTACCATATCTGAATCATTGGTTATCAATCCGAGATGGTTTCAAGAAATTTTATTTTTTTGATGATTAAACACTGATTGTAATCGTCAACGGATCTAATGGTTAACGAATAGGCGTTGTTGATGATAATTTGGTGGTTTTATGTGATAATTCATCATAGAATACGAATGAATATAATTCATGAATGTAGTGATCTTTAGGAAGATAACACCTGCTAAAGCTTTACTTGAATTCTGGTATGTTAATTTCAGAATGTGTAATTAAATTTGTATGAAAATGATTGTGTATCACAGTGAAGGCAGTGAGTATAATTAATGATTTATGAATCGAAATTGAAGAATGTACAGTGTATTTATGTGAGATGTAAATATTTCTCGGGTATTACCTACCCGTTAAAATATTTTCACAATTAACAGTTTTTACAATCTTTATGAAGATATACGTTCATATATGTATTCTTCAGATATAATCATGGATTTAATGAGTTATTATATATTAAACTCATTTGATTTGCGGTTTGGAACGAGAGTAAATAATCTCCAAAATCTTAGAGATTTCATAATTGTTGCGAAATATTTCGCTAATGAAGTTATGAATCAATACATTCATCGTTATACTTGATTTATTATGAAATGGAGTTTATTGTGCTGAAGCAGTGATTAACAATTGTTAAGTCATTAGCGAAGGGTGTACATCATAGCATATTAGTGATATGAATTAACCAAGTAGTACATACTAGTTGAGATTCTCACGTAATTGCTTAGTACGACAAGATTTATTATTGTTCAAAATCATATATATAAGGTATACATATATAATTCTTCACGAAGAATGAGTCAATACATCTTAACTCTTTATTGCTAATATTCCTTGGTATCTATGGAGCGTATCATGTTGATGTTTGAGGTACTGAGTGTGTTGTTAAGGCGGGGGATGCGAATGTTGTTATTGATGAAGCTGATGCTGTTAGTGGTGATGTTGATGGTACTGATGGTACTGGTGGTGATGCTGGTTATGCTGCTGGTGCTGTTGCTGGTGTTCGTAGGTTTCGCACCAGATTTTCCAGAGCCACTACTCGAGCGCGAAACTCGTTGACTTCTTCTATTATTCCGGGATGATTGGTGGTTGGAACAAGGGGGTGAATAAGATCTAGAATCTTCGATATTATATATTCGTGACGGGATACCCTGGAAAGAAGAGAGAAAATGGTGTTTCGGACTGGTTCGCCGGTAAGCGCTTTAGGTTCTTCGCTAAGAGGTGAATTCGGTTGGTGGAAGGGATCACCTTCTTCTTGTCTCCATTGATTGAGTCGGCTACGAACCCATCCCCAATTCATCCAGAATAGATGATGGCTGATTGGTTCGTTTGTTCCGGTTACGCTGTCGTGGGAGCTTGAAGAGTTTGAGAAATTCATATTATATGTTTGGAATAGGGTTTGATATGAAATGGGTATTGAATACCGAATGATATATTCGTCTCCTTGAATACGTATTTATAGCAAAAAGATTTCCGTAATTTACGGAGGAAATTTAGGATAAGTGGTAGACAAAGTTTATAGACATGATAATATATGATAATATATGATGTGTCATCCATTTATGTAATAATGGTGGTATGACGTGTTGAGATTTGTAATCAGATATTGATTAAAGAATTTCAATTCGTATACTGTGATAACCCAATAATATTTTCCGGTTCGCAAACCGATGCATAAAGGCATAAGATACGTGAGTGTTTGAAGTAGTAGCAGGAGCTTGTGGACGAACCGTTATCTTCAATAACATATAGAAGTTTGATAAACTTGATAGGTCATAAGTTTGAAAAAAAAATAAGTGGAATAAAGATGAATATGATATAAACGAAACACTTTATTTTATTAAGAACAAGGCTTTAAACAAGCCTTCTTATTACACGATTCGGGGATAGAAATAGTTTAAGGCCTAGCCTTTGCATAGATAGAAAATAACTAGGAAATATTAAGATTGAAGTAGTCTTCATATTTCTTCTTCTCATCCTCAACCTCCTTCATAAACTTCTCAAACTTGTTGTTCTTCTCCTTTTGTTCCTCATAAAGATACTCGATGTTATCATAAAGATTGGAAACATCATTGTTGATTACATGGTACTTGTGGTCCCTCATAGAAAGTTGATTATTCAAGCGGTTTTCCTCCATCTTCAATCTAAAGTCAACATCTTCTCTTAGGTAGGAGAGATATTGCTTCCCCCATCGGGCATTTCTTGTAAGGGTGCAAACCAAAGTCCACATCGATCATGGGATAAAACAAATGTATGTATATAATCTCTTTCTTTAGCTCAGCATTTTCCTCCATGAGCTTCTTGATCGCTAGGTCTTTTTCCTTCATTTGAGCATCGATCCTTGCAATATGGCGAATAAGGTCATCGGTAGTTTTTCGCAGATTCATGAGCTCGTACTTGGCATCAACTTCATCGTAGGAAGGAGATCGGGATCTTTTCTTTGACGGCCCAGTTTCTTCAAGACATTTCCTCTTGTCTTTATTCCTTAGGGTTGGATAGTATTCAGGAGACCCATGTAACTTTAGAGTAGCATTTGGGCTATAATTTGGGGAGGGAGGACCACCAAAGCCATAAGGTGGACTTTGGACTGGTCTTTCTGTAGAAGACCTTTCAGTATCTTTTTCAGTTGGCTTGAAAAGATTCATTTTGGTCGTTTGATGATAATTAGACATCCTAACATTAGGAAGGATATTTTGATTAGAATCTTTAAGCATAATCGTTAAGATTATGGGGCAATCCTAAGTGCTTTAATTCTAAGGCAGGAAAGGTTATAGTTTCCTAGATTGCTAAGGCACCCTAGCTAACAAGTAAGGCACACATAAAAATGCAATCCTGGTTCTCTATAACAGCCTGGTTATGCTCTGATACCAATCTGTAACGTCCTCCCAATAGGGTCTGGAAGGAACGTCACTAATATCAAAACATACCAACATATTATAATAAACGAGAACAATACTAAATGATGAATTTAACTTTAATGAGTACGCAGCGGAAAATGAAATATCGTTACAATGACAGGAATAACAATATCGTAAATGTTCACATGCAGAAGTAATAAATGCAATATCTCTTGATCCTATGTCCAAGTAGCATCACATAAGCAGTAAGTATAAGAGCTTGAATCAAACAGCACCTGAGACAAAACAATGTAAAGTGTCAACCAAAAAGGTTGAGTGAAGTTCATAGGTTTAACAAAAAGTTTGTCGTTGTTTTAGACCACAAGATTTAGTTTGTAAAGTTGATCTCCCGCAGGATCAAAAAGTTATGCCAATGCGTGATATTTAGACTAAACGTTCAAGTTTGCCCCATGACAAGTTGTGTCTGTCCTTGTCGGTTTAATTTCATTATTAAGTAATACAATGACTTGGTCAAATGTATCGGGGACGTTACTCCCGATAGGCCTACCCCCAATAATTAAGCATGCCGCAGCAATTAAAAATATCACTGTAGGGACTTAGTCGGACATAGCCGGGTATAGCATAGTTTAACAGTTTGGTACTTGTGTCTAAAGTGTAAAAAGTAAAAACAGTATGTGTCTCACCCCAAGTAAAGTAAGTAAGTTTGCTAGCAATTAAAGAGGGGCTATGAATTCATCTTAGTAAGTAGAGAGAGAGTTATTCCTCGGAATAAAGAGTTGAACTAGTGAGCAGAAAAATCAACCTATTGACATTTAAGAGTAGTTAAGTGTTTTGCCCATGTTTAAGTTTAAGTATGTGTTTAAGTATAGTTTGTTTTACTAAGTTTCTATTCCTAGTAAGTTACTATTTTTATAAAGTTTCCATTTTTAGAAAGTTTCTTATTTTACTAAGTTTCTATGACTAGAGAGTTTCTACTTTTATCAGTGTTTTCCATTTTAGGATACTTGTCGTATTAGATAAGCTTCCAATCACCCCTTTCCCTTCGAATGGCTAATTTAGATCTAGGGGCTTGAGCCATAGGACCCTTTAAATCGGAAATCCAAACCCTCTTCCTAGAATCTCATAGAAATCATTCGTCAAGAAAGTTCGAAGATCTATACATCTTTAATACATATCCCAAAATGTTTTTATGTTACAATATAAGTAGTAGGTTATAGGTGCTAGTAATAGTAATAGTGTATACATGTTATTTATTTTATTTTTAATTGCATATAATTTATAACATTATTTACATGTTTCGGTAAAAATAATAACCGAAGTAAAAAGTAAAAAGTAAAAAGTAAAAAAAATAAAAAGTAAGGAAAGAATACTTACTAGTAGTAATTCTTCAAAGAGAGAATGAGAGAAATTTTGGTGCGAGTTTGAATGAGAAATGAGAGGTATTTATACTTGAAAAAATTAGGTAAAAAGAATAAAATAATTAAAATAAAAAGAAATATTTTAATTCTTAACGGGATTTTAAAATTAAAAAATATTAAATATTAGGTCATGGGATAATGCACAAAATAAAATCATAAAAGTAGTTTTTTCATTACAATTTTTAATTAAAAAGTAATTTATTTATTTATTTATTTATTTATTTTTTTTCATTTATTTTAAGGATTTTTTTTATATAAATAAACAAATTGATTTAATGCTTTTCCAAGAATATTTGTCAATAATATTTTATTTTTTATTTTTTTTATTTTTGTTTTATTTAATTAATAAATACAAATTTTGCATAAAAATAATAAATAATTCGGTATTTTGTATTTTTAATAATAATTATGATTTTAATTATTAAACTATAGTTTTAGTAAGTTTGTAAATATTATTACATTTATATTTAATTGGATTTATTATATAGTTAAATATATAATACATTAACTAAATAATAAAAGTGATACAAAGTTTATATACTTAGTTAAATTATGTCAAATTATATAAATTAATAATATATTATTTATTTAAGCGTACATTGTTGACTAAAAATTACTATTCGGTCAATATTTAATTGTATATAACAACCCTTAATACATATAGTCAGACATATAACCCTAGGGTTAATTCAGTAATTTAGAAGTCGAAAAGTGAGGGTTGTTACAGAATAGCTGTCGGAATCTGAGGAATTTGAACTAGATGCGGAATTCATCTTATACGGTTTAGATAAAGGATTTTCGATATGAAATGATTTTTAGATATCTGATGATATTCTAATTACATAGAATACCTATATATAGCACAAGGGATCCCGCAAATTACGGAAGAATTTTCAAAAGCTGTCAGGAAAAGTTTATAGCAACAGATATGCTAAGATATGAATTTTGTCTATACACTATTCATGCAATCAATGCAGTAAAACGTGTCTTGTCTAGAAATGATAAGCAGGTAATTTCCAACAAGAAATGATAAGTAAAACTTATGACATGCAGGCACAGTCGAAGTCCAGACTTACGAATGCATCCTAACATCTATCAGTTAGACACATTAATGCAAGACCTGATTCACTAGGACCAACGCTCTGATACCAACTGTGACGATCTCTCCAAATCCATATGGACGAACACGTCATTCATCTATTTCATTGTGAGGTATTTGACCTCTATATGATACGTTTTGTAAACATTGCATTTTTTTGAAAAGGCATTGTGACGACCCGGGAATTTTCGATCAAATTTAAACTTAATCCTTATATGTTTCCAAGACGATAAGCAAAATCTGTAATGTTGAGTCTCGAAAGTTTTGAAATCTATATTTATGTAATCAATTACCCTTTGACTATGCCCGACGATTCACGAACAATTGTGTGTAAATAAATATGTAAATATATATGTATAAACAAATTCTATACATAAGTAATATTTTATATATATATATATATATATATATATATATATATATAGATATATATATATATATATATATATATATATATATATATATATATATATATATATATATATATATATATATATATATATATATATATATATATATATATATATATATATATTAAGGATTCAATAAGTTATATAACAAATAGTAATATATTTGTAATATTAATGTTATTACTATTAATTTCACTATTATTATCACTATTTGTATCATTAATATTACTATATAAGGTATATATATGAAACATGACATATACAAGTATTATTATTAATATTAGTATTATTATCATTATTGATTATTGATTCTATTGTTACTATTATTATCTTTTTCATTAATATTAGATATTAAAATTGGTATAATTAATGTTACTATGGTTCTTTATATACTTAATATACAGATATATAGATATACATGAAATTTGATATATGGTATTGTATTATAAAAATTATTAATATTATTATTTTCAAAACATTAAATTTGATACATGAAAGTTATTATATTGTTATTTATTACTAATGATATTTTTTTAGCATTATTAATATTATTATTATCTTTATAAGTATCATTACCATTATCATTAAAACCATTACCTTTATAAATATTCTTAGGAAATAATACAAATTATTAATTGTATCATTAATATTATTATTATTAATATTCTTATTGATGATTATTAATAACTTAATAAAAATTATCATTTTTGGGTTATTACTAATATCGTCATATTATTATCACTATTTTTTATTTATTTATTATAAATATCATATTAATAATAGTTAATATAAATATTACTAATTAGTAATAATATTATAACTAATGTATTTATTTATTAATTATTAAAAACAATAAGTATATAAATTATATATAAAAACAAAAGGGATACGTTCCAATCCACATCCCAAACTGTGAATTTTTTTTTGTAAATGTCAGATGTGGTTATAATTCATTGTCAATCACAATTTAAAACAGAGATCTTTCGCTATATACTTTGTACTACAATTAGAGGTTGAATTAACTTGGTTAAATAAAAAAAATCGTGTAATCTGTTACACATTACTTTCATACTGTTAGTAATCTTGTTTTCTGTCTGGTTACCATTGAATTCAACCACAGATACACACAAAAGCTGTTAAAAGTCGATCTCCCTTTTATTTATTTATATTTTTACTCCTGATTTTGCTGTACCTCTTGTCGATGAAATTATTAAAGATCAATCTCATTTGTCAAATTATAAACAGTTTGAGATCTATTATTAATCTACTCCAATCACAACATATAATGTAGCCAGCAATTTAATTGAAATAAAAGAGAAGTACCAAGAACACGAGCCGTTCCTCTGTCCTTGGTATATTTTTCCAAAAAATTCGAATTCCAATCTTACTCCAAAATCCATAAATACAATTTTGTTAGGAATCATTTGAACAAACTTTCTGCAAAACACCATATTCCAATTCATTGTAACGAATTCGAATTTCACAGTCAAAGTTAATTTTCTAAAAGTCAAACTATGTGTTCATCACAAAATTCGTATTGGTTTTAGTGTTTTTGTTAAAATTAATGATCTAGAAAGTTTCAAGTAATGATTTAGAATCAATTTCATTTAGAAGTCATGATCTAAAACGTCCTAGAATTTGAGTTCTTCATGGCATCACAGGTTTGTTACGCGTCCTATTTTTTTTTATTATTATTATTTTTCCGTTAATTAAACAATTATCAATTTAGTCATTTCTGTTAAATGTCAAATTCTAATTTAAGATTAATACTTGTAATATGAATCTTGGGGTCTTTGGTCGACTGAGCTGGGGAAGGAGGTGAAGAATCAGAAATAACGGGTTAAATAGTTTAGATTAATATTCAAAACAGAAAGACGAGGTTGGATGAATGGTTTAGGGCGTTTGCGGGTAACGAGAGGTCGGAGGTTCGAGCCTCGTCTGGGGCATTTCTTTTTAGAAAAACATTTACAAGGGTATACACTTTTAATTTAACTTCCATTATTATTATTATTATTATTATTATTATTATTATTATTATTATTATTATTATTATTATTATTATTATTATTATTATTATTATTATTATTATTATTATTATTATTACTTGTATTGTTACTATGATTATTGTTATTATTATTATTATTACTACACTTATCATTATTGTTATTTTTGTTATTATCATAAAGTGTTAGAATTATTATTATTATTAGTGTTATTAAGTATTATAAATAATATTATTACTAATATCATATTTATATCTATAAGTGTTAGAAACATTATTATCATTAATATTTTTATAAGTATTGTTAATATTACTATAAATTTTATCATTTAAGTATTATTATTATCATTATAATTATGATCATTATTATTATTATTTTCATAAATATTAGTATTACTATCATTATTAGTATTATCATTATGTATTCTTATTATTAATATTATCATTATAAACAAATACAATTTCTATTACTATTATTAATATTATATTACAAAATAAATATTATGTATAAAACTATACTTATAAGTAATACTACATATAAGTATGTATTAATCATACTAACAATTTTTTTATGAATATTCATAAATAACCAATTAGGTATTTTTAAAATATATATATATATATATATATATATATATATATATATATATATATATATATATATATATATATATATATATATATACACACATATATATATATACATATATATAACTATATAAATAAAGATCATTTTCAAATGTATAAATATATACAAATTTAATATATAATATATAAAGTTGTAATCTATAAAATTGTTTGATTACGAGTATATGTTTTAATATATCTAATTAATATAGGTTCGTGAATCCGAGGCCAACCTTGCGTTGTTTAGTTGTTCAATGTCGTTATATGTATTTTTACTACAAAATGCAATACGGTGAGTTTCATTTGATTCCCTTTTACTCTTTACATTTTTGGGACTGAGAATACATGCGCTGCTTTATAACTGTTTTACAACTGCTTTATTAAATGCTTTTGAAATATATTTTGAACTGCGAATACATGAAATGCTTTTATAAATGTTTGACGAGATAGACACAAGCAAAACATTCCTCGAATGAATTATGTGGACGTGATAATTGCCACCATTGAATTATGTGGACATGATAATTGCCACCATTGAATTATGTGGACATGATAATTACCACCATTGAATTATGTGGACATGATAATTGCCACCATTGAATTATGTGGACATGATAATTGCCACAATTGAATTATGTGGACATGATAATTGCCACCAGTTGATGTGAATGTTATATATCGAGAGAATGATTTTATACACAGGTTATGTGCATGTTATTTTTGTGCACACGATATGTGTACGGTTACTAAGATTTATGAAATATGATTTCGTACATGAGAAAAGTGTACTGTATTTAAAAGATATCGCATGTACATTACAGGTGGGTATAGGATTCGGGCCCATTTGTACCATGCAGGATTTAAATCTTGTGGTCAATCAAAATGATGAATTTTATTGTTTTATGATAAACTTATGAACTCACCAACCTTTTGGTTGACACTTTAAAGCATGTTTATTCTCAGGAATGAAAGAAATCTTCCGCTGTGCATTTACTCATATTACATGGAGTCGTTCATGGCACATAGAGGTCAAAACCTCGCAATGGGACCAACTGTTGATGACTTCGTCCAGATGGATTAGGACGGGTCGTTAGAGGCATACCATAAATGAATATTTAAATCAAAGGTTTTCGACATCTGATGATTTCTATATATAGACAATCACCGTAAATAATAGTTTACAATAATACTTCTGTTGACAATGCAGTCAAAATAAGATACATAGTGATGATTTGGTGAATGCAACGTTTCCTTGAAAAATATGTCATGTAAGACTCCATGCACATAGCTTGTCTAACATATAAGCAACCAGCGGAAGACTTCTAGGGAACCTGAGAATAAACATGCTAACAAGTGTCAACACAAAGGTTGGTGAGTTCATAGTTTTAGTGTTTTGCATAATCGGTATATAAAAGTGGATCACAAGATTTCAGTTATTTCATCCAGAAACGTTTATCAATAGATTCTACATAACAGAGCACCCTGGTAACTAAACTTTAACGCTATAATGATAAATACCCCATTCGTTTTAATACACGCAAACCAACGTATCCTAAACTCAAATAACACACGTCCGTTAAAAGGCTAGCACTCTAGCTCGGACGGGGATGTCAAGCCCTATGGATCCATATACTGTTATTCGTGCCCACCAGTCCATATCCTATGTACTGGCAGTTACTAGTTACCAAAGCTAAGGGATTTTCGGTTCAAACTCAGTGTAGAATTAAGTATGTACTTATATCCATTGCGTTTAAAATAAATTGCATGTATTCTCAGCCCAAAAATATAGATTGCAAAAGCAATTGAAAAGGGAGCAATGAAACTCACCTTAGCAGCATATAAAGTCGTTCACCAAAATGTGACCGAAACTCGGATTACCAAATAACCATAGATCTCAACCTAGAGAACATATGTTGGTCAATAAATGTCTATCAAGCTAGGTCAGGTCATAGTGTATCATAATCCTAATGCTCGAGATCGACATACAAAAGTTATCCAAAGTCGTTTCAAAAAGTCAATTTTGACAATAGTTTAACAAAACGAGACGTACTTTATATAAGGATTCATTTACTCGGTTGGTAATATTCAAAAATCCAATTTATCAATCTTACAAACAAGTTGTTTAAATATTAATTGCAAATTCATAAGCAATTCCAATTAACATCAATTATAATTCAGTTGATCATATCTTTTAATCCGTTCATCGAAACTATTAGATATCTAAATGAAAAGTTATTGATTTTTCGCCAGCTTTCCAAAAACATGTATATCATATACCTTTTACCAGTAACATATGTATTTAATTCGTGATTCATTATAAACTGTTTAGCGACGAAATTTAGCATACAAGCATGTATAAATATATATACTCGAGCACTAGACATGTATACACAATTAATATATAAAAGATAAAATATGAGTGCTTACGTATCAATATTGAGATTCAATATTGTAGGAAAGTACGTAGACGTAACAGAGATGATAAACACTGGGTTTGATTCATAAATATACCCCCGAACATTACCCATAACCTCCTTGGCAATAACCCATAATTTCCTTACCTCTATCCCGCTCGAAACCCATTTTGAAAGTGACACGCTCATGTCCTCGTCGTAGCATTTTATGTACTAATACTACTAATAATAATAAGATTAATAATAATATTAATCTTAATAATAATATAAATAATAATAATAATATAAATAATATATATATATATATATATATATATATATATATATATATATATATATATATATATATATATATATATATATATATTTCATACGGAGTAATAATAAGAATATATGTGTGATAAGTGTCGAGCAAAATGCCATTTTATAGCATCAGGCCAGATTTTTTACCTCCATGCGATCGCATGGATTTCTAGGCTTGTGGCCATGCGATCGCATGGCCTCAGATTCCAGCTCACAAATTTTTGTTTTCTTGTTTGTCGACATGTTTTAATAATATAAATATAATATATTTAAATTATATAATTAATTATATATTATATTAAATTCACGTGCATAGTTGACTTGTAATTTTTGTTTCGATAAGTCGTACGTTGTCACTCGACTTATATCCCGGTTCCGATTTTTCGAACGCCCTTTCGTACGCTGAGAAAACTAGTACTTTTCATTTCGTGACTCGTACCTTTGTCAAAATATAAACTTAAATTTTCCATAACTATACCACTCAAAGTACAACTTATACACTTGAGTGTTTTGGTCATTTACTTCTATAAATCATCGTCTCGCTATCTGTTAATATATATATATAATAACAATTCGTTTTATGACCAAGTTAATATTATATTTTATCGTATTATTAAATATATATTTTCAATAAACACATTTTAAAATACATATCGCAAGTTATTCATATATCTAATTCCAACAGTTAATATTCTTTATTTTTGTATGTGTCCGAATTACGTTATTTAAACAAACATACTTAATTAACAAATTCTTATTATATCGAAACACGTTCTCGCACGTTTGAAACAAAACCAATTTAATATTATGCAGTTTAGTTCTCCATTAACTTTTATCTAACTTTCATTATCTAACACTTTACCATTTTTCGAATACCGTTAAAAAATGAATGATTTCTCAAATCAACGTGGACCTCTCAACAGAGACCCGTAATAATATCATAATCCTTAAGAGAATCAGTAAATATCTTTTACTTGAATCGTTTGTTTAACTCCGTAGTTGAATATATCAATCAGATAATCCAACCTATAAGTTTAATGCACAGTATCATTTACTTAACACTTTGTTACATTTTCAAGTTATAGTATATGTATCTATTTACATATAATTGTTCGCGAATCGTTGAGAACAATCGAAGGGTAATTGAATAGTTCAAAATTTTTGAGATTCAATTTAACAGACTTTGCTTATCGTGTCAGAAATATTAAACCATGTCGAGAATTTGGTTCAGAACAAGTCGAAATTTTCCGGGTCATCACAACAAAAAATAGGTAAAACGTAAGGAGGTGATTCTCACACACCACTTTTTGATCCATCTACACCTAATTACCTGTTATACCCTTAATTATACTTAAATTTAATAATATAAGTTCAACTTTCAAGGTTAAACTGAGGGTAATTGTGAGTTTATGAAACAAAAGTGTAGATGAATCAAAAAGTGATGTGTGAGAATTACCTCCCAAAAAGTATAAGGTAAAACTGCAAAGTAAGGAAAAAGTACATGTGACAGTCACTTTTTCTTAAACTGTGTGTTTTTTTGTCTCTAGAGTATTACTATGAGACGAAGGGAATACATTGTAACGAAATAGTAATATGTTTTCTTTGTAAATTTCGTCTTACCAAACAAGACTAACTTCTTTCACTCACTAAGAAGTGAAAACCCGTATATAGATCGTCCCGAAATTAATTATATTTTTTCTTTTTTATTTAAAATGTTAATACAATAAGTTACATAATTTAAGGTATTATTCATGATTCATCTAAATTAAAGAACATTTAAAACCTTTACATCATTTGGAATATAAATCATTCAATCTTTAACAATTATAGTTTATCAAATTCACCTTAAATCGGCAATAAAAAATAAGGGCAAATGGTCCGAAGAATAAAGTAAGTTATCTAAATTGTCAATTAAGATAAAATGACTTTTCCAGACGATCAAGATAACATTACTTTTTTGAACATCTAAAAAGTCATATTACCGTTATTGCCAATTTAAATAACTTACATTACCTTTTCGATCAATTTGCTCTCAACATTGATTATTGATAATTCAATATTAAAACTTGAGCTTCAATGCAATCGATATGCTCCATTAGTCCATTTATACGATACGCACTACTCAATCCCAGTATTTTAGTTAACGTATATTTTTTAAAGTATAAGTGAATTTCTTAACGAACACAAAATTTATCAATTTCTGGTCCATTCTAGTATCGCATGACAAAAATACGTAATATAGACAGTCACCGTATTAACATTTTTGCATGTTAAAGGTAACTAATACGACTACGAATACGAATACGATTATATGCCACTAGCTAAAGCCTAAATGGCTCGCAATAATTGTGCTATAATTATGCAATTTTTGTGACGTACGTTCAAAGCAACTAATTCAACATGATCATCACCACTATAAATAGTGGGACAATTATACACGGTGGGACTCACAGAGTAACGTATTACCTGACGCAAAACACCATCCTTCTATACATACCATGCTTTCCACTACTTTTGCAACCATTTATCACCCGTAAGTTTAATTTTCAAATTATCTTGTCGTGTTTTAAAATCCATTATCGAAATAAGATAGTGTTTCATTTGGAAAAGCCAAAAAAGTAGTTGGAGCAATTTATTCACGCCGATGCCAAACATTAGGGGTTCTATCGATGATCTTTTAATTGAATGGTTTATTACTGAAGATTAGTGATATCTGAATATCAAATGATATTGAACCATTCATCAACAATATATGTTGTACTATTGAAAGTTAAAATACTTTATTAACCATTTCGCACGTCTACTTTATTATCATCCTCTTTGTTTTTTTCTTCTTCATATATTCTCTTGTCAAATTCTAAAATCCTCTTAATTACTCATCTATAAAGTGAATTATATCACATATACTCATTTTAATCGATTAATTGAGTCATATAGTAATATATACTCACTTTCTTAGTTTTTTTTATGTTGGAGATTTTAGTAAAATCCAAAAAACATTTTGGTGGATTGAATTTATTATGTTGAAAGTTATAGCTATCTTTGACACTCTAGAACGAATTTGGAGAGTGTGGAGTATACGTCCGTCAAAGCATTAAACCTCTGATTTTGAATTCACTGTGATTTACGTTCTCTATAATAGTTAGGTTTAGTTTTATTTGTTTCTATCTCCAGTTTTTGCACTCAATTTACACATTCACTTTACATTCAAGTATTGTTATTTCATTATTCAAAGTTAATTTCCAAGTCAAGAACGATTGTAGTACTCTTTCTTCAAGTTATTTAAGATGTTTTCAGTTTACATTCCTGTTGCTCATCATTTACCTAAGGTATAATTCTCGTTTACTTATTATTGTTCTTAAATAATAATATGTTTATTTCTACTATTCTGTTATTAATATGATTAGCTAAACACTCTTAGGGTGTTGGTTTGGGTCAAAAGGACGAACTATAATTCGAATTTAATTAGTCAAGTAGGGCTGACGACCTGAGTAGCGAGGATGGCAGCCTGAGACCTTCAAAACCATAAAATGATTTTGAAAACTATCTATGGTAATTATATTTACTTTTCTGTCTGTTAACATTCCAAGCCAGCGGCTGTCAATGGCTAGCCGGCAACGGAACCAAAGCACATTAGGTATTCAAGAAAATCTGGGAAAATCTTACTTAAGCAAGCAGATGTCTATGGTCATCTTGTGGCCTTGCTTGTTCAATATATCATTCGGTTGCTGGATAATAACAACCGGAGGCCTGATCAGAACTGACGATTAAAACCTGGTTTTTGGGCATTTTGTTGAATATACTTACAGGCTTAGTTATATAGACATATTGTTCTAAGTTTGGTTCTATTGCATGTGTAGTTAATTATATAATGAAAAATATGATTAGTAGCTCGTTAGGTTTCTATAACCATTAGACCTTACATGATAACTTGCTCCACAATGAACTTAGAATCATGATATTGATACATTTGGGGTTCACCCAAATCGCTTGGTGTATTTAATATGGTGGGTTGGCCATACCAAATGATTTGGTCATGTAATATAATCATACGTTGAAACCTTGTGTTGTAGCTCATGTGATAGTGGTCTGCCTCTCTTAGCGAGAGGTCAGGAGTTCGACTCCCGTGGGGTGCAACATTGCACACAAGGTTTCCCCTTTATCCTTGAATTTCACCCAAGGGTGCTATCTACACATCGCGTTGTAGGGTCACGGGGAGGGGGTTTTACCGCCCATGCTTTCGGATTGGTCCGGGTTTCCTCGTGGGCAGCAGTTAGGGGCGGGTTATGAAAATGCGGAAGATAAATGCGTGGGTGGTTAAGTCCCCCAGGTGATCCCGTACTGATGTTAAAAAAGTATAATCATACGTTGAACTTTAGTTTCACCTAAGTGACAGTTAAGTATACTTTAAGGGTAGTAAGTGTGGTAACCGCTATCCGCGTCTAACACTTAAAGTCATTCGAGAATATATTTTAACGTATAATCCGATTACATATAAAATCTCCGACCGAACCAACATTCTTCCTTTTATCTTATTATTATCTTCAATCAATTCATTCATCATTGCTTCTATAATAACAAAACCCCCGATCATTATAACTATAAAATACAAAAATATAAGAATAACAAATTCACCAACCTTTGACTACCTCTCTTGGGATGATCAAAGGTTTGGATAAACAATTTGAAGTACGAGTAGATGGAACTCGTTATTTCGCAGGTCGTATTTGGGTTCCAAAGTTTGGTAAACTGAGAAAACTTGTATTAGATGAAGCTCATAAATCTAGATACTCGATTCATCCTGGATCTGGAAAGATGTATCACGATCTCAAGGAACACTATTAGTGGGCTAATTTGAAGGCAGAGGTGGCTACATATGTGTCTAAGTGTTTGACCTGCTCGAAAGTCAAAGCTGAACATCAGAAGCCGTCCGGACTTGTACAACAACTAAGATTCCCGAGTGGAAGTAGGAACATATTAAAATTGATTTTATTATAAAGTTACCGAAAACTGTGTGGTTATGACCCTATTTAGTTAATTGTTGATCGACTTACGAAATCTGCTCACTTCCTGACTATGAAGGAAACTGATAAAATGGAGAAGTTGGCTCGTTCGTATTTGAAGGAAATTGTGTCTAGACATGGCTGATGTCGTATTAAAAGACATGTTTTTAAGCTCGATATTTGGCCCAAAGTTAATAAATATCCAAACTTTATGGAAGAAATAGGCATTTGTTTGCTTTATTTTTTAGGTTTAGTAATTACAAGGGTAATGCAAGAAGAATCAGCGAAAATGGACTTAAAACGATGAATCTAGAGCGAAAACGATGTAATCAAGTTACGACCTCAGAAACACCCAACACAGGCTGCCACAACTAGGCAACACGGGCTGCCAATTAACCAGGACGGGCTGCCAAGAAGACCAGAGACATAGGCATCTCCCACGGCCAACATCCAACACGGGCAACCTGCCTCTCTCCACGGGCAATTGTCACTGCCTGCCCAATTTTGCACATGCACTGGCCACGACCTGCCAATGCTAGATGTCGTCTATAAAAGGGCCATTTTCATTGCATTTCAAATCATTTTCAATTTTCCATCATAGCAATAATTCAATAAATAAATTAGTAAGTAGTTAGTGAGTAGTTAGAAGTTAGTTTCATGGAAGAGTCCGAGTCCCTGCGATCTCGGACGAATATTTCTGTACGCACCACTATTCAACTTCTAATCTAAATGTTTTCTTTATTTAAACATGTCTTGATTTTATCAATGTTGGAATATGTGTTTTGATACTAATATGTGTGCGTAAATTATTCGTTTGTTGCCATGATAGAAACTTAGGTTAGCGTAATTATGTAAATATAATAAGATTACTGTCGTTGTACTGAATCTATGACCATGATAAGTTTATACATTAGAATCTTGAGGATTGACCAACTTAGGTTGTGATCGAGACTTGTCCACCTATATGAAATTAGCTACTTAATATGATTAAGACCCTCGTTTATACTGTATCTGAAGATTCTATGAACTCGATACGGCTGATGTTCCCGAGAGGTATTCAATACACATTTAGGACACAGAACCTAAGAAATGAGACATGCGGTTGGTGGGAGGAAATCTGTAAGATCCTGTTTTCCCAGATGGTTTGGACGCCGTCCAAAAGGGTGGGACGCCGTCCTGTTTTGAAGGGCTGGACACCGTCCAGATGAACTGGTGGGCCAGCTGTTTTGTTTTTAGATATTTAAAAGGTTATTTTGGTATTTTCACATGGTGGACGACTTTAAGTCCCCAAGATCAGTTTGGTGGGTGACTTAACTCCTTTTTCATCTACCATATCCTTTTCACTTCAATTCTAGAGAGAGAGAAGGTTTTAGTGTAAGAAACCTCAATCCAAAGAGGAAGAAGCTAGTTTCAGGTTTAAGCTCGAGTTTTAACGTTGTTCCCTACGTCTCTAGCTACGTTGTGATAGTGTTGGTAAGTCCTAACTCCGTGTTTTGAGTTTTAATTGATTTATGGCTAAGGTTTGTACTTTTGAGGCTTGTAAGACACATTTGGGGGTTAAATAGGTGAATTTGGGTTAAATTGGTGCATGAAAACCCCAAGGCTTGCAATCTAGGGTTTGGTCTTGAATTTGGTGTTTGAAAGTGTTAATTTTGTTGTTAAAACACTAGTACACTTGTGAATTAGTGTAAGTTTGTTAATGGGTTCAAGTTTAACCAAACTTGTGGGTCTAAGTGTTAAAATGGGTCAAATAGGTAATGGTTGACCTAATTGGGTGAGATGGGTATGAAATACCTTAAGTTGAGTTAGTTGGGGTTTGTAGACTCTAATCACTAGCTTATAGCGATTAATGATGAGTCTTGGCCTTAAATGGGCGGTTTTGTGTACATTGGTCATTTAATGCATTTGGGTCATTAAATGCTCAAGAGTTAAGTGTTGGTGGTTGGCTCCACAAGTTTGTGTATTGTATGTGTACTTAATGTATTAGGTACTTTGCTTTGAAGCATACGGAAGTGTAATCATCACCGACGTGTTAAGGTGAGTGGAATAATTATATGCGTAGGTATATAATGTATTTATTTGTGTAGCTTGAGATGTGAAGTGTCGATGTTCTAAGACACCACTTTCACGTAGTGAGTGAAGTGTCGATGTGTTAAGACACCACTTGGGGTGAAGTATCGACGTGTTAAGATACCACCCCAAGTAACATGAAGAGTGAAGTGTGGATGTGTTAAGACACCACTAGGGGTGAAGTATCGACGTGTTAAGATACCACCCCAAGTAACATGAAGAGTGAAGTGTCGACGTGTTAAGGCACCACTCAGGGTGAAGCATCGACGTGTTAAGATGCCACCCGTGGGGTTAGTGTACGACGTGTTAAGTACTCTAACTGTTGTTATGAACACCGATGGGAAATTCGAGTACCATTCCTTTGTACGATTGGTTAACCATGGTTATGTGTTGTAGTATTGCATATTACATCGTTCGTGTTATATGCTATTGTTGTGCTAGCTCGTGATTATCGTGGATTTGGCATTGTATTTGAGATGGTATGCTAATTTAGAATGCTAGCATGTATGAGGTATTTGTTGTAAGTGCTTGCAAGTAGGTGCATTATATATGTATGTGTATAATTATTGCATTCACTAAGCGTTTTGCTTACCCTCTCATTGTTTACTCTTTTTAGGCTCCGGTGTGGACAAGGGTAAGGGCGTTCGTTTGGATTAGTGGCCTCCCGCTTTGTTTTGATAGGGGACGCAATTGGAATGTTTAGCTTTTAAAGTTTGGCCAAGATGTGGGTAGTTTAACCCCAAACACCATGCTCTAGGTGTCGTTTGGAATTTAAACTCTTATGGTCAGAACTTGTATTTTTGAACGGAATTCGTAAAACGACTGATGTGGGACCGATGTTGTAAAACATGGATTTATTGTGGAAACTTCTTAGTTTTAATTATATTGACATGTTGTAAAAAGGGTTTCGTTTAAAAGTGTCGGGAAGCGGGTTTTCCTCTCACGTAAGTTGGACACGGGGATCAGAATCTGGCAGTTCATTTGGACGCCGTCCTGGTCTTCTTTGATGGACGCCGTCCAGATGTATTGTTTCAGAAAAAAATTAGCGTGTTTTTGGTATAATGAAGTCGGGTTGTTACAAGTGGTATCAGAGCATGGTCTAAAGGATTTAGGCGACTCGAGATAGGTGCCTAGACTTAGACTTTATTGTGTATGCACTTTATGCGGGACTTGTAGGAGACGGGTTGGATCGGGGATTGGTTAGTGGCTAGGATTAGGAGAACTAACCATGCGCTAATCGTTTTGTGTTGTGTTTTGCAAACATCAAGCGAGATAGACGTTGTACTAGCGAGTTAATGCGACGTGTTCGCGTAACAATGATTAGCTACCATTGTTACGGGTTCAAATCGTGTCAAACAAGTGATGTACGATGGTTGTTGAGCAAGATGGGGCGGTGAGGTGTATTTGTATTTGTATGTGTTATGTCTTTTCGTTTCATGGTTTAACCTATTTCCGTTTTATAGAATGGAGATGAGAAACGGACATGATACCAATGAAGGAGGTACGAGCGAGGACTCCGAGTTTACGGCTAAGGTTGAGGCCATTTTGAAAAGGCATCACACAGCCTTCCTTGAGGACGTTAGGAAGATGTTTCTAGACACGATTGACGAGCAAGTAGTCAATCTAGTTAAGGAGCAAGTGAAGGTTGTTCTACAAGAAGATAATGTTGGAAGGAGGGACTTCTACTATAAGAACTTCAAGGATTCTCAACCTCCCACCTTTGAAGGTGAACGAGACCCACTTAAGAGTGCCTGTTGGATCTCTGATATGGAGGGGGCTTTTCGTACTAGTGAATGCCCTCTCGATAAGAAGACGGGGTACGGGTGTAGTATGTTAAGGGGCGATGCCAAGTTGTGGTGGGACGCGAAAATCCAACTTTATGGTGAAGAGCAATGCATGGAATTCACTTGGGATGAATTCAAGGCGGAATTTTTCAAAGAGTACCGAACTTCGGCCGATCTTACTAGACTTGATGACGAGTTGCGTGCATTGAGGCAAGGGTCGATGGATTTGAACACTCTCAAATCCGTTTTCTTGTCAAAGACCCAATTTTGCCCGGAGTATGTCGGGAATGATAAAATGTTGCAGGAAGACTTCTACTGAATCTTGAACGACAACTACTAAGAGAAGATTAGTGTAACCACGGTGAAGAATTTTGATGAGTTGTTCAATATGGCCAAAGGTTTTGAGGCGCTCGTCTTGAGGAAGAGTGGTTTTACTTTTGGCAAAAGAAAATTTGAGGGTTCGAGTCCATCGAACTTTTCAAGCAAGAAGAACAAGAAGGGTTCCGAAAGTGTTGGTAGTGTGAAGAAGAGTGCTTCTGGGGGGTTTTTCTTATTCGTTCTACAATTGTGGGCAAAAGGGGCACATGGCTCGCGATTGTCCGAACCAATCCGCTACAAACAAAATCACTTATTTTAATTGTAACAAAGAAGGGCATCGAAGGACGGAATGTCCCGAGTTGCGGGGTGATCATGTTAAAAAGTTGGAGAAGGCGGCGGGTACGGCTCGGGGAAGAAATTATTTAATGACTAATGATGAGGCCAAGCAATCCAACGAAGTTGTCTCAGGTACTTTCATGGTTAACTCTAATCCGGCAAGGATACTATTCGATAGCGGTGCTAATTTATCGTTTGTATCTCCGCATTTTTTGTCTAAGCTTGATAAACCATTAGCTAAGTTAAGTCATCTGGTAGAAATTGAAATAGCGGATGGTAAGACGGTGTTAGGGGTTGATGTTTGTAACAATTGTGATATTGTGTTTGGTTCCGAAACGTTTAAAATTAATCTTATCCCGATGACTTTGGGTGAATTTGATATTGTCGTTGGTATGGATTGGCTCTATCGTTATGGGGCCGATATTGCATGCCATGAAAAATCTATTCATGTGAAGACCCCAAGTGGGGGAGAGTCATGGCGAGAGACGGAGAAGACTTGTGCCACTATGCACTTATGCACAGGCACATCGTTTTCTTGTTAATGGTGGCATGGCTTTTCTTGCTCATGTAGTTGATACTCGTGAAGAACCACCATCCATTCATGAAATTCCAGTGGTTAGTGAATTCGAAGACGTTTTTCTGGATGAATTACCGGGTGTTCCGGCGGAAAGACAAGTTGAATTTCGCATTGAGTTGGTTCTGGGGGCTACTCCCATTGCTAAAACTCCTTATCGTTTAGCACCAACGGAAATGCAAGAGTTGTTAAATCAAACCCAAGAGTTACTTGAGAAGGGTTTTATCCGACCGTGTGCTTCGCCATGGGGACCTCCGGTTTTATTCGTGAAAAAGAAAGATGGTAGCATGCGGATGTGCATCGATTATCGGGAGTTGAATAAAGTGACGATCAAGAATCGTTATCCATTGCCTCAGATTGACGATTTGTTTGATCAACTCCAAGGCGCGACGTATTTTTCTAAAATTGATTTACGATCCGGCTATCACCAAATGCGGGTCCGTGAGGAAGATATTGAGAAAACGGCCTTTCGAACGCGCTATGGGCATTTTGAGTTTGTAGTTATGCCTTTTGGTCTTACGAATGAACCGGCGGTATTCATGGATCTTATGAACCAAGTGTGCCAACCTATGTTGGACAAGTTGTTGATTGTGTTCATTGACGACATACTTGTCTATTCGAAGAGTATGAAGGGATATGAACATCATTTGCGTGGTGTGTTGAAGACGTTGCGAAAGGAGAAGTTGTATACAAAATTCTCCAAATGTGAATTTTAACTAAGGGAAGTTCAATTCCTTGGCCATATTGTGAACAAAGATGGTATTCAAATAGATTCGGGGAAGATTGAGACGGTAAAGAGTTGGGGACGACCGACTACGCCTACGAAAATTCGAAGTTTTCTCTGGTTGGCCGGTTATTATCGTCGGTTTATCCAAGACTTTTCCAAGATAGCTTCTCCATTGACGAAGTTGACAAGGAAGAACGCGAGATTTAATTGGGAAAACGGGCAAGAAATTGCTTTCCAATTGTTAAAAGAGAAATTATGCCAAGCTCCGGTTTTAGTTGAAATGTCCCGTTCATATTGATTATAAAGGTTCCATATTAATTGATTTCGTCGCTAGGTTTTGACCTCTATATGAGACGTTTTTCAAAGACTGCATTCATTTTTAAAACAACCATAACCTTTATTTTATCGATAAAGGTTTAAAAAGCATTACGTAGATTATCAAATAATGATAATCTAAAATATACCGTTTACACACGACCATTACATAATGGTTTACAATAAGAATATATTACATCAAAAATAAGTTTCTTGAATGCAGTTTTTACACAATATCATACAAGCATGGACTCCAAATCTTGTCCTTATTTTAGTATGCAACAGCGGAAGCTCTTAATAATCACCTGAGAATAAAAATGCTTAAAACGTCAACAAAAATGTTGGTAAGTTATAGGTTTAACCTATATATTATCAAATCATAATAATAGACCACAAGATTTCATTTTTATAACACATCTCATATCAGGCATTTCGCAAACTGCATAGAGATAAAAATCATTCATATATTAAACACCTGGTAATCGACGTTAACTTAATGCATAGAATATCCCCAAAATAGAACCTCTCGTCTGTATAATAATCTCGAAGTACTAAACCATCCATAACCTGAATGGGAGTTGTTAAGCCCAATAGATCTATCTTTAGGATTCGCGTCAATTAGGGGCCATTTCCCTAATTCTTAGGTTACCAGACTTGAAGGGCGATATTTAGTTTAATAATCCAACCATAGAATGTAGTTTTGCGTACTTGTGTCTATTTTCTAAAACATTTATAAAGCTGCATGTATTCTCATCCCAAAAAAAATATTAGATTTTAAAAGTGGGACTATAACTCACTTTCACAGATTTTTACTTTGCCGGAAGTAAGACTTGGCCACTGGTCGATTCACGAACCTATAACAAATGTGTACATATATATCAAAGTATGATCGAAATATATTCACAACATTTTTTATTACGTTTTTATGATTTAAGTTTGTTAAGTTAGCAGTCCTCGTTAGTAACCTACAACTAGTTGTCCACAGTTAGATGTATAGAAATAAATCAATATATATTATCTTGAATCAATCCATGACCCAGTGTATACACAACTCAGGCTAGATCACAACTCAAAGTATATATATTTTTGGAATCAACCTCAACCCTGTATAGCTAACTCAAACATTACTGCATATAGAGTGTCTATGATTGTTCCAAATAATATATATAGATGGGTCGATATGATATGTCGAAACATTGTAAACGTGTCTATGGTATCCCAAGATTAAATAATATGTATAATACAATATAAATTAGTTAGGATATGTTTAGTCTAGATTTGTTACAAAATTTCGTAGCTAAAACTAACAAGTTTATCCAATTTTGTTTTACCCATCATTTCTTCGTTTCAAATCCGTTTTGAGTGATTCAAGTTGCTATGGTTTCATAATGAACTAAAATTTATGAAACTAAAGAGAAAAAGTATAAGTTTATAGTCAGAAATACAGGTTACAAGTCATTTTTTAAAGAGGTAGTCATTTCCGTCGAAAAAACGACATCTTGATGACCATTTTGAAAAACATACTTCCACTTCGTGTTTAACCATAATTTTTGGATATAGTATCATGTTCATATGTAATATCATTTTTTCATAAAACAAACTTCCAATTCAAAGATTAAGATACTTTTTATTTTTTTTAACCCAAAACAGCCCCCGATTTCACTACGACGGCGTATGTCCGGTTTTACGGTGTTCGTCGGGTTTCCAGGTTTTAAATCATTAAGTTAGCATATCATATAGATATAGAACATGTGTTTAGTTAATTTTAAAAGTCAAGTTAGAAGGATTAACTTTATTTGCGAACAAGTTTAGAATTAATTAAACTATGTTCTTGTGATTACAAGTTTAAATCTTCGAATAAGATAGCTTTATATGTATGAATCGAATGATGTTATGAATATCATTACTACCTTAAGTTTAGTAGATAAACCTACTGGAAGTGACAAGAAATGATCTAGCTTCAAAAGATTCTTGGATGGCGTGAAAGTTCTTGAAGTAGAATCATGACACGAAAATAAGTTCAAGTAAGATTTCTGCTCGAATTAAGATTGTTATAGTTATAAAAATTGAATCAAAGCTTGAATATGAGTATTACCATGAATTATAGAGATAACCTACTGTAAGAAGCAAAGGTTTCTTGATCTTGGATGATTACTTGGAATGGATTAGAAAGCTTGGAAGTAATCTTGCAAACTTGAAAGTGTTCTTGGTTTTATGAAACTAGAACTTATAGAATATATGAAGAATACTTAGAACTTGAAGATAGAACTTGAGAGAGATCAATTATATGAAGAAAATTGAAGAATGAAAGTGTTTGTAGGTATTTTTGGTCGTTGGTATATGGATTAGATATAAAGGATGTGTAAGTTTGTTTTCATGAAATATATAATCGTTACGTAACAATATCTTAATATGATACATATGTATTTAGTAAGACGTTGTTATATCGATAATCGTTATATATATCATTTCGAGTTTCTTAACTTATTAGTCTCATTTTTATGTATATAACTCATTGTTAATATACCTAGTGATATACTTCCTTATCATAATATCATGTTAAATATAAATATAAATATATATATATATATATATATATATATATATATATATATATATATATATTATCATATAGTTTTTACAAGTTTTAACGTTCGTGAATCGCCGGTCAACTTGGGTGGTCAATTGTCTACATGACACTCATTTCAAATAATCAAGTCTTAACAAGTTTGATTGCTTAACAAGTTGGAAACATTTAATCATGTAAATATCAATTTCATTTAATATATATAAACATGGAAAAGTTCGGGTCACTACATTAGTGTTGCCGGAAGGTGTAGAAGACATGACAGTTTATTGTGATGCTTCTTTAAATGGGATCGGTTGTGTTCTAATGCAATGAGGTAAAGTCATCGTGTATGCATCTCGACAATTAAAGGAACACGAAAAGAGATATCCGACACATGATCTTGAATTGGCGACGGTGGTTCATGCATTGAAAATTTGGCGCCATTACTTGTATGGTGTTAAGTGTACGATTTATTCGAATCACAAGAGCTTAAAGCATCTTTTTGATCAACGAGATTTGAATTACCGTCAACGTAGATGGATGGATGTAGTAAAAGACTATGATTGTGAAATACTTTATCATCTGAGTAAGGCGAATGTGGTCGCGGATGCGTTAAGTCAGAAGAGTCAACATCCGGCAATACGAGTAGGATCGTTACGCATGATTATTACTAACGATTTTCTTGTAAAGCTCTGTGAGATTCAAATTGAATCTTTTGTTAACAATAAGCATGAGGAACGAATCGTGGGGCAAACAGAGTCTATTACTTTATGTCCGCATGGTTTGTTGTCTTTCCAAGGAAGAGTGTGGGTGCCTAGAATGGGAGATGTTCGACTAGTGCTACTTGATGAAGTATATAAGTCAAAGTATTCAATTTATCCGGGCGCAAGGAAGATGTATCTCGATTTGAAGAAAGAGTATTGGTGGCCAGGAATGAAACGTGATGTTGTAAAGTATGTTGAACAATATGTCACGTGTTTGCAAGTTAAAGCCGAGCACCAAAAGTCGTATGGTAAGTTACAACCGTTGAAAGTCCCGAAATGGAATTGGGAGCACATTACCATGGAATTCATTACAAAGTTACCAAAGACGGCGAGAACCCAATTTGATACGATTTGGGTGATAGTTGATCGGTTGACGAAAAGTGCCTTGTTTCTTCCCATTCGGGAAATGATATCGTCGGAGGCTTTGTCAAAGTTGTTTATCAAGGAGGTGATATCGAGACATGGGGTTCCTATATCTATTATTTCGGATCGGGATACTCGTTTCACATCTCGGTTTTGGAATAAGTTTCATGAAGATATGGGTACACAATTGAGAATGAGCACAGCGTACCATCCTCAAATGGACGGTCAAACCGAACGTACGAATCAAACATTGAAGGATATGTTATGGGCGTGTATTATCGATTTCGGTGGTAGTTATTTTCGTACAATAATAGTTATCATACTAGTATCGGGATGCCACCTTATGAGATGCTTTATGGAAGAAGGTGTCGAACTCCAATTTGTTGGGGTGAAGTGGGACAAATGGAGATCGGGAGTACCGATTTGGTTTTGGAGACGAATAGCAAGATTGATATGATTCAGACTCATTTGAAAGCGGCTCAAGATAGACAAAAGTTGTATGCTGACAAACGTAGGCGATTGATTGAGTTCCAAGAGGTTGATATGGTGATGCTTAAGGTTTCGCCATGGGAGGGTATTATTCATTTTCGAAAACGGGGAAAGTTAGCTCCTCGATTCATTGGTCCTTTTAAAATTTTAGCTCGTGTTGATGAAGTTGTGTATCGTTTGGAATTACCCGAAGAACTTGCGGAGATCCACAATACATTTCATGTTTCCCATCTCCGTAAGTGTCTTGCGGATGATTCATCATTTGTGTCATTAGAAGAGATTGAGCTGAACAACAAGTTAGAGTATGTCGAGGAACCAATTGCCATACTTGATGAGAAAGTGAAAACGTTGAGAAATAAAGAGGTGAGAACTTTTAAGGTTCAATGGTGTCGAAGTATAGGTTCCGAATTTACGTGGGAATCTGAAGAGTTTGTTTTGGTGTATCTTCCTGCGTGTCATGCGGTTTGGATTGCGAGGACGCAATCCAGTTCAAGTGGGGGAGAGTTGTAAGATCCTATTTTCCCAGATGGTTTGGACGCCGTCCAAAAGGGTGGGACGCCGTCCTGTTTTGAAGGGCAGGATGCCTTCCAGTATTCTGGACGCCGTCCAGATGAACTGGTGGGCCAGCTATTTTGTTTTTAGATATGTAAAAGGGTATTTTGGTATTTTCACATAGTAGACGACTTTAAGGCCCCAAGATCAGTTTGGTGGGTGACTTAACTCCTTTTTCATCTACCATATCCTTTTCACTTCAATTCTAGAGAGAGAGAAGGTTTTAGTGTGAGAAAGCTCAATCCAAAGAGGAAGAAGCTAGTTTCGGGTTTAAGCGCGAGTTTTAACATTGTTCCCTATGTCTCTAGCTACGTTGTGATAGCGTTGGTAAGTCCTAACTCCGTGTTTTGAGTTTTAATTGATTTATGGCTAGGGTTTGTACTTTTGAGGCTTGTAAGACTCATTTGGGGGTTAAATGGGTGATTGGGTTAAATTAGTGCATGAAAACCCCAAGGCCTGCAATCTAGGGTTTGGTCTTGAATTTGGTGTTTGAAAGTGTTAATTTTTTTGTTAAAACACTAGTACACTTGTGAATTAGTGTAAGTTTGTTAATGGGTTCAAGTTTGACCAAACTTGTGGGTCTAAGTGTTAAAATGGGTCAAATGGGTAATGGTTGACCTAATTGTGTGAGATGGGTATGAAATACCCTAAGTTGAGTTAGTTGGGGTTAGTAGACTCTAATCACTAGCTTATTGCGATTAATGATGAGTCTTGGCCTTAAATGGGCGGTTTTGTGTAAATTGGTCATTTAATGCATTTGGGTCATTAAATGCTCAAGAGTTAAGTGTTGGTCGTTGGCTCCACAAGTTTGTGTATTGAATGTGTACTTAATGTATTAGGTACTTTTCTTTGAAGCATATGGAAGTGTAATCATCACCGACGTGTTAAGGTGAGTGGAATAATTATATTCGTAGGTATATAATGTATTTATTTGTGTAGCGTGAGATGTGAAGTGTCGATGTGCTAAGACACCACGTTCACGTAGTGAGTGAAGTGTCGATGTGTTAGACACCACTCGGGGTGAAGTATCGACGTGTTAAGATACCACCCCAAGTAACATGAAGAGTGAAGTGTCGATGTGTTAAGAAACCACTCGGGGTGAAGTATCTACGTGTTAAGATACCACCCCAAGTAACATGAAGAGTGAAGTGTTGACGTGTTAAGGCACCACTCGGGGTGAAGCATCGACGTGTTAAGATGCCACCCGTGGGGTTAGTGTACGACGTGTTAAGTATTCTAACGGTTGTTATGAACACCGATGGGAAATTCGAGTACCATTCCTTTGTACGATTGGTTAACCATGGTTATGTGTTGTAGTATTGCATATTAACACGTTTGTGTTCTATGCTATTGTTGTACTAGCTAGTGATTATCATGGATTTGGCATTGTATTTGAGATGGTATGCTAATTTAGAATGCTAGCATGTATGAGGTATTTGTTGTAAGTGCTTGTAAGTAGGTGCATTATATATGTATGTGTATAATTATTGCATTCACTAAGCGTTTTGCTTACCCTCTCGTTGTTTACTCTTTTTAGGCTCCGGTGTGGACAAGGGTACGGGCGTTCGTTTGGATTAGTGGCCTCCCACTTTGTTTTGATAGGGGATGCAATTGGAATGTTTAGCTTTTGAAGTTTGGCCAAGATGTGGGTAGTTTAACCCCAAACACCATGCTCTAGGTGTCGTTTGGAATTTAAACTCTTATGGTCGGAACTTGTATTTTTGAACGGAATTCGTAAAATGGCCGATGTGGGCCCGATGTTGTAAAACATGGTTTTATTGTGGAAACTTCTTAGTTTTAATTATATTGACATATTGTAAAAAGGGTTTCGTTTAAAAGTGTCGGGAAGCGGGTTTTTCGCTCACGTAAGTTGGACACGGGGATCAGAATCTGGCAGTTCATTTGGGCGCCGTCCAGATCCTCTGGACGCCGTCCTGGTCTTCTTTGCTAGACTCCGTCCAGATAACTGGACGCCGTCCAGATGTATTGTTTAAGAATTTTTTTTTTTTTTAACGTGTTTTTGGTATAATGAAGTCGGGTCGTTACAAAATCGGGTGTGGAGTTTGAAACGCGATTTTAATAGGTCACAATCATTGAACCATTTCACGGAATTGGTTGCGGATCTAGGTTCCATGGTTCTTTCGGGTACGCCAGATGTGTGTTATTGGTCGATTTCGGGTTATGGGTCCTTCACAGTAGGATGTACTACAAGGTATATTGACTCACATGCTTTATGTAGGATTCTTTAAAAATGTTGTGGTTGAAAGTTTTTCTTCGTAAGGTGAACAGTTTTGTTTGGAGGGCCGCATTAGATAGATTACATTCTCGTCTTAATTTATCGTCCCATGGATTGGAGATTGAAGATATCGGGTGTATCCTTTGCTCGCATCGGGTGGAGTCGGAAAGTCATATTTTATTTTCTTGTGATATTGACGTGGACAAGTGGAGAAAGGTGAGAATTTGGGTTGATGTGCAAATTATAAGTTTCGTCGTTTGGTCTGAATGGATAACGTGGTGTTTAGATTACACGCATCACTAGCACGTAAGTCTCGGTTACTCACAATGTTTACAGTTATGGGTTGGAGTCAATGGAGTTATTGGAATGCTGCTCTCCATGCTACATCTACGTTGAAGAAACATGAGTTATTTGATTCTAATTTATTGTATTGTTGGAGTTAATCGGTTACAAAGAGACGCAAAACCATCCCACATCAGAAGTTGATAAGAAATATTGTCAGTATATAAGCTTATGTGAACTTCCCTCTATCACCAATTGGTTTTAGAGTACTATGGGACTCATGAGCTTATATGTTGGACATGTTGCATGGGCTAAATCGATCCTATAAATGGTATAAGAGCTGTGGTTGTAGCCCGGATGTGGATAGTACAGATAGAAAGCATCATATCAATTAGCAGAAAGAAGAAACAGTAGCAAACATGTAGCAAGTAGCATGTAACTAAACAATAGCAAGCATGTACCTCGCCGTATAAAAGAAACGGTATCGATTGAGTGATATAAAAGAAAAAATAAAGCATATGATCTTTGAGGTTGATTTCGAAAAAGCATATGATTCAGTCTCGTGGGATTTCTTGGATGTCATGTTACATTCGGTGGGTTTTTGGTCTAAATGGCGAGCTTGGGTGAGAATGACTCTTTTAGCGGCGAGGAGATCAATTCTTGTTAACGGGAGTTCTTCCATGGAATTTGAGGTTCAACGCGGGTTAAGGCAGGGGCACTCTAAGCTCTTTTTTATTTTTTTATTAAATATGGAGGGTCTCCATCTCATGTTGAAAGATAATGTCGATCGAGGTAACATTCTGACCACAAAAGTTGATGATCCTATTGTGAGCATTTCTCATTTATTATATGCTAATGATGTCGTGATTGTATCTAATTGGAATAAGATTAGTCTGGATATTATTTTGAAGACTCTCGACAAGTTTCATAATTATTCAGGCTTTAAGGTGAATGTAAACAAGTCGAATTTGTATGAAATATGGATGCAAGTTGAAGAAACTATGGGTGTTCATAATATCCGACTCCGAATCCGCAATCCGAATATCCGTGTATCCGATCCGAAAAATATTCGAAAAATCGGATATCCAGATTTTCGGATATCCGAATTTTCGGATTCGGGTTTCGAATAGAACTTTTCAAAATATTCGGATACCCGATATCCGAAACATACATTAATAAATAATAATATTTTTACACTTTTATTTATAATTATAATATATAATGCTAGATATTTTATATAGACAAGTGACAAACTGCTGGAAAAGTACAAGGACTCTTCTAAGTCTTCTTTCTCTCTGACTCTTCTTTCTCTCTTTCACTTTACTAAGTAAAAAACTAAAAACCCTAGATCTAAATCTCGACTCTTACGGCTATTTCAACCTCAATCAGCATCACATCTTCACTCTTATCTAATCATCTCATCTTTAGTCTCCATCCATCGTCGATTTAAGGTAACTATAAATCTATAATAACTTTTAATTTCATTATCTAAATCGTCATATTTGAAACAATTATTCAATATTATTTGGTATTATTATTATTACTCTATCAATTACTGGAACAATTATTTAAACATTTCAAATTAATTTGTGTTTTTAACGGGTTGTTTTAGTTGTTGGTTCAAACAGAGTTGAGATAGGAAGATGAGTGATAAATGGGCCAACTACATCCATATTGCACTTAGTTGTGGTTTTTATCCACATAGTTGTTTTAGTCTCATAAGATGTTTAGTACATTTTTATTCATATGTTGTGATATATATAGATTTATTTAGTTAATTAATCACTTTAATTTCTATGTACAGGTGGTGCTTTCGTTCTTTTGATGATTGGAAAGTGTGAAGAATTGAAGATTCGTTCTTTACCACGTTGTTATGTTTGTGTTTCTTAATTTGAATGTTGAACTTAGGTTTAAAGTAATATGGATAATTTGTATTTTGAATTTGTTATGTTTGTGTTGAGACTTATGTATTACGTAATTCATGTGTTATGTTTGTGTTGGGATAATCATGTTTTATTTTCATTCAAAACACTGGTGCAATATTTTCAAGAAAAGTTAGTGATGTGCAAGAGCATGGATGGATTGTTTTTTTATATATAATTGTATTTAATCTTAAATTGAAATTGGAAGTTCGGATTTTCGAATAATCCGATATCCGAATCCGAAATTTCAGATATCCGATTTTTGGATATCCGAAATTTCGGATTCGGATATCGGATGGGCAAATCCACTATCCGAATTTTCGGATATCCGAATTTCGGATATCTGAATTTTCGGATATCCAGTTTTGAACACCCCTAGAGGAAACGGATGCTTTTGCATAGGATATGTGTTGTAAAATGGGTTATTTACCGTTTGTTTATCTGGGTCTAACTACGGGCTTTAGTATGAATTATATCTCTTCTTGTAAAGTGCTTGTCGTGCCGTTCAAAATAATGCATTTCGGGTTGGAAGTCAAAGTTACTCTCGATCGGTGGCCGTTTAATGTTAATAAAATCGGTTATGGGAAGTTTGAGTATTGATTTTCTATCTATTTTCAAATGCCCGGAGACCATTGTTAATGAGCTTGAGAGTATCCGAGCTAAATTTTTCTGGGGTGGTAAGGAGTCGAACCGACGATTCATTAGGTGAAATGGGATCTTATTTTATCATCGTTCGAAAATGGAGGGTTGGGTATTGGTAGTCTTAGGGCGTTCAATCATGGTCTTCTACTAAAATGGGTGTGGAGATTTGTAACGGATTCGGGGTCCAATTGGGAATCAGTAGTGCGCTCGATACATGGAAGCATGGCCGACATCGATGGTAATGGCAGTAGGGGGTTAAGTGTGTGGAATAAAATTGTTTCTTTATTCATAATCGATAAAAGGGTTGGTATTATTCCTCAAAACTGGTTGAGGAAAAGGTTGGTGACTGTCAATCTATACGTTTTTGGAAGGATAATTGGCTTAGTAAAAGACAAATCCAAGGGTTTATTTCATAATTATCATAATGACGACTGTTTGTTGGCAATTAGTATCATAAATGGGGATTGGTTTTAGGAATGGAAGAGACCAATTGAATGATCAAAGTATGATGCGGATTTAGACAGTTTGTTAGTCGATATTGGATCTATCACGTTGTCTTCGAATTCCGTGCCTTCTGGTCAATTGTGGATAGGGGTACCTTCACGGTTAGCGAGTCATGATCATTTATTGACTCATGATTGCTTCTTTCGTCTACTAAACCATTCGGTGCAGATTGTTACCTCGAAAAGTAAATATATATGTGTGGCGTACGTCTATTAATAGGCTTCATATTAGAGTTAACTTGTCGTATAGGGGTCTTAATACAGAAAACATTGGTTGTGTTTTTTGTGATCATCGGATTGAGTCTCTTGTTCATGTTCTTTTCAAGGGTAGTTTCGCAGTAAATCTTTGGCGTAAGGTTGGTATATGGATCCAAATACATTTTCTTGCGTTTTTATGTTGGGAGGAGTAATGCTCGTGGTTTAAGGATTGGCGAGCTAGCGTGGGTTCGAAAGATAAGGTATATGTTATCATTTCATGTTTAAAGTGACATTCTTTTTTGAACGATGGTATCAACATCACCCATAGGGGATTTAACCACCTTCACGATCATATGACACTTACTCACGTGTTAGAAGGAAACTCAAATCGCAACAACCCTGGCAGTACGGTTGAAGGTTGGGAAAACTCCTCCGAGAAGCTAATTGCTGACAATACCAATTAGATCTCGGCCCTTGGAATCGAACATGCGCCTACTCGTTGAGGACAAATAGGCCGCTCCTTAGTATACCACTCAAGCAATGCCTCGGTGGTTGTTTAACATGGCATATTTGGAAGAGTCGCAACACGGATGTTTTTATTCCTCAAGACGCTAAGAAGTCGTTGGTGTTTTGATTCGATTTGTAACTACTCTTTCAATTAGTTACGAAATAGGGGTAGATGAAATATTGCTTTGATTGATTGGCTAATAAAGTAGTTGTAATTTGTTGTTTTGGTTTTTGATTTTTCTAATGTCTTACTAGGGAGTCTTTTTGCTTAATAAAATTTAGTTTCGTTCAAAAATAAAATCTTGTTTTTTTCAATAAAAAGAAATTGGTACCTACAAGTATGAATGTATGATTATGATTAATCATCGTGATTATAGTTCACAATAAAATACAAATATATTTTGCGTTAGACATTGTAAGAGGCATCACTAAATGTTGTGCATAATTGTAGTAGATGGATACATTAAAAAAGTTGAGTTAGCTGGAAGCGTTATATTCTATGCATTTTCTTTGTCACTAAAAATCTATATCTATATAAATATTGACTTCCAGAGTCATAAATATGCTTATTAACTCAATAAAAATTATCTAAGTCATTTATTAGACGGATAAAAAAAATTATGATGGTAAAAAAGTTTTAAAAAAAATTAAAAAATTATATTAAATAAAAATGTCATAAATTATATTTAACTAATTAATAATCTATAAATAGATAAACTTTTCATCTTCTAATTAAAGTCAGTTATTCTTTTTGTAGCCTATAAATATCTCATCTCCATTTCATTTTTCGATATCAATCATCTTCATCTTCATTCCATTTTTCCATATCAATCATTCAAAAGAACACACCATATTACCAATGTTGTATTTTTTGAGTTTTTTTTAAGATGAAAAGAAGAAGAAATGATATATAGATTATTATTGTAACTATAGTATATATATCCGAATACAATATCTATATGTATAAAATATATGTTTGTTTGTTTTTGTAGCTATCAAAGAAACACCAATTTCAAAATATTGGAAAGCCTGGACAAGTCAAGGAGAAACGTGGTTGGCTCTATGTTGGATCGATTCGTCCGAAGATTCCCCTTTTAATGTTAATATTATGATATTATGATTATTATATTGTATATTTGTATAATTTATATGATTAATAATTAAGATTATTATTATGATTATGATTATAGTTCATAATTATAAATATGAATATGATTACGATTATGATTAATAGTAGTTATTATTTTATTTATTATTATTTCATTTTATTTATAATTTATATAACTCTGATTATTATAGGTGTAACAGGTTTTATACATGTAAATATATAGATCTTGTTTATTTAAATAATGAATATTATGATATTATGATTATTATATCGTATATTTGTATAATTTATATGATTAATAATTAAGATTATGATTATTTTTATGATTATAGTTCTTAATTATAAATATGAATATGATTACGATTATGATTAATCGTAGTTATAATTTTATTTATTATAATTTTATTATTTTTAGAATTTATATAAATATAACTATGATTATTATAGGTGTAGCAAGTTTTATACATATATATATATATATATATATATATATATATATATATATATATATATATATATATATATATATATATATATATATATATATATATATATATATATATATATATATATATATATGCAATGATATTTATCGATGTAAATATGAAAAATGAAAACCTTGAAACTATTGTTATTATTTATGTGATAAATTAACAAAATTATGATAACGAAAATGAAAAGATTGAAACTAATCATATAATTTATGACATATCAATTTTACTTATTATGAATGAATATTTATAATTAAATTTAAATTAAGGATAATAAAAAGATAACAGTTATCGAAAAGTTTATAAAATTTAATAGTAAATTATAAAGGTAATATATGTTTTAATTCATTCGACCACCTTTAGTAAACTTTTGTTTATATATAGTTGCATGATACGTTAGTACATATGACTTGAATTTGCAGATTTTCATAGTGTGAAACAAAACATATGTACAAAATCCTACTTGGACACTTGCATAATGGGACCAACATCAACTTTTACTTTGCGGTTAATATGTTTTCAACCTACTTCCGCGATGACTCTAACCATTCTGAACACGAATTTCAAAATAGTGAAATTTGAGACAAGTCATACAACGCATGATATGTACAATGGAATCAACAGTTAAACATAAATTTTTAAAAAATTAAGATTTGAAACAATCTGTGCAACATACGGGATTTGCTTTCTAGTATATAATAAAGAGTAAATCAATATAAAGAATATAATGGTCATTTTTTATTAAATAATTGATTAATGTAGATGAATTAAAAAGAAGTGTATGAAGATCATGTCTCAAGCTCCTATTTGAAAACTATTTGTTAAAAATTAATTATGCCAAAGTAAATACAACTGACTTTTATTAAAATAAAAGCAATAAATAAAGATAGATTTAAAAACTTAGTAATATTTAATATTTTATTTAGTTATTATGGAGCAAATGTAAATAGTAAGATGAACAATATTTATCTTAGACAATTATTATTAAAACAATGAAGGATTACATACAAATGAGAATTCTTACAATGGAATGAATCACCCAAAAAAACAACAACACTAACACGAACCATAACACGAACAATTAAAATATGAGTAAACCCAAGTAGACAACCAAACTTGGTATTAAGAAAAACACTTGGGTTAGAAATCCACGTGAACCAATCTAGCTTTCCATCTTTGCCCGAGATGAAATTTAATCGAATGACTTGATTTATAATTCATTAAGTGTCACCGGGGTGTTCTGTGATGACCCGGGAATTTCCGACTAAATTTAAACTTAATCTTTATATGATTTCGATACGATAAGCAAAGTCTGTAATGTTAAAGTCTCAAAAAGATTTTGAACTATGTTCAAGTATTCAATTACCATTCGACCATTACCGAAGATTCACGAACGACTAATAGTAAATAGATATATATATATATATATATATATATATATATATATATATATATATATATATATATATATATATATATATATATATATATATATATATATATATATATATATATATATATATATATCTATTTACTATTAGTCGTTCGTGAATCGTCGGTAATGGTCGAATGGTAATTGAATACTTGAACATAGTTCAAAATCTTTTTGTAAAATATTATTAATAAACTGAAAAGTCATTAATCTATTGTATGATATTACCGTTATAAATAATTATGTAAAATAATATATCAAGAAATAAAAATTATTATTTTTAAATACATATATGAATATTACTTGTGAATAGATATGTATATAATTAAATATAATAATTTGATATAATATAAGATTTAATTATTAGAAATAAATACGTAAAATAAAATAAGATATATTAAAATTTATTATTTAAAATGAAATTTTATATATATATATATATATATATATATATATATATATAAAAATATATAAAGTACATGGAACATAACTACCAATTAATTTTAACACTAGGTTGTCATCTCGTTTGATATTAAACAAGTATAAATACGAAATTAATAGTAAATAATTATATATAAACAAATATAAATTAATATATATATATATATATATATATATATATATATATATATATATATATATATATATATATATATATATATATATATATACACACACTATATCTACATTGTAATATGTAAATATTGTATGTAAAATTGATAATATCTATTTTTATTTTGTATTAAATTGATATTATTATTATTATTATTATTATTATTATTATTATTATTATTATTATTATTATTATTATTATTATTATTATTATTAATGTAATTATAATAAATATTATTAAATATATATTATATCTATAATAGGTAATAAAAAAATAAATAATGAGATCAGATGGCTAGCTGTATATATCTTTATCACCTTTAATTATTTTTCCATCTTTTCTATACAGCTCGTGAAACCTGGTCGACTAAATCCTCACAATAAAACAACAACATGATTAATTCAGATTCTTACATCCATTATACACTCACATTACATATATCTGTCCTCTGCAAATTCGAAAGAAAACAGAAAGGGAAAACAGAACCCAGTTCGTCCCTGTTCGCGAGCTATTTTTTTTTCTCAAAGCTCAATTTCAAAATGATTTTCAAAATCTATAAATGTAGGATGGTTAGGAATCGTCCATTCGAATTATCTGTAAGTTTTCAGGTTCTATTTTTTCCAATTAATCATGAATTTTCGAAGTCAAAGATTTTGAAAAATAAAGTCAACCGTTGTTCTTGAATCAAATTCGAGATATGTGATATGATTTGAGTTCAATTGATGATTGATAAAGTTTCCATGAACGATTTCTAAACTTTTTCATGTTATAACCTTTAACTAAAATGTGACGACCCGAAAATTTCTGACCAAATTTAAATTTAATCTTTATATGATTCCGACACGTTAAGCAAAGTTTATAATGTTGAATCTCAAAAATTTTGAACTGTGTTCATATATTTATTTTACCCTTCGAATGTTCCCAACGATTCACGAACATTTGATCGCAAATAAATATATGCATAAAGATATAAATATAAGTATATATTTAATTTAATCGCAAATTAAAATATAGTTGTTATATTAATATTATTATTATTATTATTACTTTCATTATTATTATTAAATATTAATATTAATATTACTACTAAAATTAATATCATTATTATTAGTATTATTATTTTTAATATAAGATATAGATATGAAATTTGGTACATGTAATCTGTTACATTATTATTCATATTACTAATATTATTATTATTAATATAATTATTATTTTTAGTAGTATTGTTATTAATGAATAATATTTATTAAATATAAAATAAAAAGGCAGATATTTACGCAATTCTGTTTCATATCATTCTTAACTTTTATTATAATATGGATTTCATATTCCAATCCACCACTAATATTTTCCTTCTTTGTTTGCCACTTGCTCATTACCTACCCACAAGGATACAAACAAACATCCCTTGATTCTTTATCTTTATTTCATTTCATCGATTTTTTTAAATTAGTACTATTATTCTTGTGAATCATTTTTTTTTTAAACATACATCTACATATATCCACATCCACCTACTCCCTCGCTCATTCATGATTGAATAATTTCTGCAGCCCCTATTCTTCATCACTAGATCATCACCTTCATTAAAACACCATCACCCCTAGTGACTATTGTTGGACGAAACCTACAACACATCTTTGTTATCTAAATAGCTGCTTCTGTCCATGTATTGTTGGAACATAAAACTCACAATCATCACTTTTAGCTCATAACTACTACTACGGTCTCCGTTTCTAATTTGCTTTAGATAACCTTCACCACTACCTTCAACAAATAATCCCACGTGTGTCTGGCTACTCCGTAATTCATCCTTTCTTCAACAAGAGACTGCTACTCATTTTACTCCCACTTTGGGTTCCCCGTAAGCCACCATCCATCTGCTTTCTCTTATCTGAATGGCGTCCATATCTCCGGCATTTATCCCTTCCTACAATCATCACTCTAAAGCTTATAAAATTCAAATCAACCCATTCGTCGACTGCTACAATTTTTATTTTTTTTATTTACAACCAACCAACCAAGACTACCATCGTAAAACACATTGAACAACACCTTTCATTAAAACTACTTGACATGCTATGATGCTACTACTGCTGTACGCATTTCCTTCTTTCATCTGTTGAGTGAACACCAACACTTTTATTTCTCTGGTCCATTTTACTCAAGCAAAGTCCATCGAACATATCTCCTGTTTCTACTATTTTGTTTACGCGAAATGATGATGATAATGATGACTCTATGATCATGATGGAGATGTGGTAAGATGATAATATAATATTGAAGGTATGTTCATTATTTAGTGGACAACATGATGAAAGGAATGATGCTACACTTATCTTTTATCTATGTTTTCTCTTTCTGATGAATCCCCACATGACCACCACTTGTTTCATAAAGGCAAATCTATAATCAATCGGTGGAATGATTGAAACAAGATAACGGGCTTCTAATCCATTTTTTTTACTTGGGCTGATTAATATGATTGGGCTGCATATCTAATGGTGTTGTTAGTCCAAGATCCAAATAGTATTTTTTTTTTCTAAGGCGCTGCTATCCAAAGTCTTGCTTCCATTTTTTTTTTGTTTCTATTGAAGTTTAAAAACGTAAGACGAGGAAGGAAACAATGAAGAATGGAAGAAGATGTAGGATGATGATCGATTATAACAGCCTGTATACTTCTGTTTCTTTTTCTATTTCTACTAATAGTTTAGCGAGAATGATGATAAAGAATGATGATGATACGATTATGATAACAAGAGATGATAATTATAAGCGAAGTGATGATGGCAATAAAACAACAATGAGGGTTCTATTATGATGATGATATAACGATGACGATTAATATGTGAAGAATGATGAACCGATTGATATATTGATAAGGATGATTAACGAGCCACAAATATTTTACGGTTGTTTCCTGTTAATCAAGCCGAGATCTATTTTTTTTTTGTATTGGGCCGAATACCACACATGGCATTATTGGGCCAGAATCGTTGAGGTACAAATAGGCTGATGAGTTATGATTGTTGGGCTGAGACAGAAGTAACAGGTTATATAAAATTTATAGCCAATCTAGTTCAAGAATATGGTAATGGAGGAATGGTTAGTGAGAGTTTGTGTTGAGCGAGAGGACTTGAGTTCGAACTTGGTCTCGGGCAATTTTTTTTAGGAAAAGCTTATAAAGGGTATACAATCTTTTTTTTATTTATTTATATTATAATTACTATTGTTATTATTATTATTATTATTATTATTATTATTATTATTATTATTATTATTATTATTATTATTATTATTATTATTATTATTATTATTGCTATAAGTATTATTAATATAATATGATTGATTATTGTTAAATTGTATCATTTATGAAATATATATATTGTTACTAATATATGTATTAATATTATTATGATTAGGGTTATTATTATTATTATGGAATAAAATACAAGTTATCATTTTTCTCATTAATATTAGTACTAGTATCACTTTTGTAACTTTTAGTATTATTATTATTATTATTATTATTATTATTATTATTATTAAACAAAGGTATCATTATTAACAATATCTTTTTACTAATATTATCATTTTTTAACAAAGTTATTATAATTATTATTAGTAAATCATTAATACCATAACTACCATAAATAGTAAAATTAATATTGTTACAAGTACTATTATTAATATCATTGTTATTATCACTAATAGGGTTATTATTAACATATGTATATTATTAATGTTATTATCATTATTTATTTTTACTAATATTAACTTAGTATAATAGAACTACTGTTTGATAAACAAATTAAATACCTACATAAATATATATATTTAACACATATAACATAACAAAATTTAAAATTTTTATATAAATATACAAAATGAACATATAAAACATATATATATATATATATATATATATATATATATATATATATATATATATATATATATATATATACGTATATATATATATATTATTAACATAAAAAAATGATATAACTAATACATTTATATATATGTATTCAATTACAACTATGAATATTAATAAATATACAAATGATATAGGTTCGTGAATCCGAGGCCAACCCTGCATTGTTCAATGTCGTCATATGTATTTTTACTACAAAATACAGTATTGTAAGTTTCATTTGCTCCCTTTTTAAATGCTTTTGCAATATATATTTTTGGGACTGAGAATACATGCGCTTTTATAACTGTTTTACGAAATAGACACAAGTAATCGAAACTACATTATATGGTTGAATGATCGAAGCCGGATATGCCCCTTTTACTTGGTAACCTAAGAATTAGTAAACCAGTCTACTAATTGACGCGAATCCTAAAGATAGATCTATTGGGCCTAACGAACCCCATCCAAAGTACCGGATGCTTTAGTACTTCGATGTTGTTTTATCATGTCCGAAGGATTTCCCGGAATGATAGGGGATATTCTTATATGCATCTTGTTAATGTCGGTTACCAGGTGTTCAATCCATATGAATGATTTTTTTTAACACTTGTGAGTGTATGATTATTGAATAAAGGAAATCTTGTGGTCTATTAAAATAATGGAAATGATTGTTTATGATAAACTAATGAACTCACCAACCTTTTGGTTGACACTTTAAAGCATGTTTATTCCCAGGTATGAAAGAAATTTTCCACTGTGCATTTGCTCATTTTAAAGATATTACTTGGAGTCATTCATGGCATATTTCAAAAGACGTTGCATTCGAGTCGTTGAGTTCATCAAGATTGTTATTAAGTCAATTATAGTTGGATATAGTATGAAATGGTATGCATGCCGTCATCTTTCGATGAAATGAAAGATTGTCTTTTAAAAACGAATGCAATGTTTGTAAAATGTATCATATAGAGGTCAAGTACCTCGCGATGTAACCAAATGTAATATATTCGTCCAGATGGATTAGGACGGGTCATTAGAGTTGGTATCAGAGCGGTGGTCTTAGCAAACCAGGTCTTGCATTAGTGTGTCTAACTGATAGTTGTTTAGATGCATTAGTGAGTCTGGACTTCGACCGTGTCTGCATGTCAAAAGTTTTGCTTATCATTTCTAGTCGGAAATCATCTACTTATCATCCGTAGGAAATTACCTGCTTATCATTATTAGTCTAGACACATCTTATTGCATTGATTGCATGAATAGTGTATAGACAAAATTAATAACTTAGCGTATCTGCTACTGTAGACTTTGCCTGACAGATTCTGTAGATTCCTCCGTAACTTATGGGATTTTAGTATTATATATACATATATAAATTATGTATTGCAGGGTACTAATCTACATCCTATAATCTATTTCTTATCGAAAATCCTTCATCTGATCGTACGAGATGAATCCCTCAACCAGTTCAAGTTCGTCGGATGCCGATAACTATTCCGATATGGATTTTCACTCAAGCTCCGAAAGCAGTGTTACCGGAATGGATCAACCGATTAGCCATCATCTATTCTGGATGAATTGGGGCTGGGTTCGTGGCCTCCTCAATTATTGGAGACAAGAAGAAGGTGATCCTTTTCATCTACCACATTGCCCTCTTGGCGAAGAACCTGAAGCACTTACCGGCGAACCTGTCCGAAACACAATTTTCTCTCTCATTTCCAGAGTATCTCGTCATGATTATATACTATATCAAATTCTAGATCATATTTATCCGCTTGTCCGAACCGACAATCACCCCGGTATAATAGAAGAAGTCAACGAGCTTCGCGCTCGGGTAGTAGCATTGGAGAATATGGTGTAAAGGTTACAAACACCAGCAGCAGCACCAACAGCATAACCAGTACCATCATCATCAACGCCAACAGTACCATTACCACCACCAACAACAACCGCGTCGCAAATCTCAACTTCACAATCTGTCACACGAACATCAACGTCATACGCACCATAGATACCAAGGAGTACCAACACCAATGAACGATGAAGTATTAATTTATAACTTCATTGAAGAAATATTCTGTGAAGAATATGTGGTTTCTAAAAGTTTTAGAGATTATTTATTTTAGCTCAAACTGAAAATCAAATGAGTTTAATTTCATATTGACTTATTAAATTCATAATTACATCTGAAGAAAATATATATGTATATATATTTTCATAATGATTGTAATTGAAAAATTCTTTCGTACAAACTGTTAATGATGAATATTTTAACGGGTAGGTAATACCCGAGGAATATTTAGATTTCACATTAATAAGTTACATTGTACATTCTTCGAATCTGATTCAACAGTCATTTACTATCCTACTTACATCCACAGATATACGTATCCGTTCACCGCAGAATAACCATTTTCATTCAATTTCATATTTGGATTTTGATCTATCAGAATCCGACAAGTGGCATAATGAAGAAAACATTGGACAAAATAAAAATTGTTAGAAACAAACAAATTAACTATGAGAAATTCTATTAAGAATCCACGCTAACAAAATCCTAGCTAACTGTTCCTAGCTAACTGATTACATTTTATTTATCGCAGTTTATTTATCGCAATTTAATTATCACAATTTTATTTATCGTCATTTAATTTCTGTATTTATTTTACGCACTTTAAATATCGGGACACGTATACAAGGTTTTGACATATCATATCGACATATATATATATATATATATATATATATATATATATATATATATATATATATATATATATATATATATATATATATTATTTGGAATAACCATAGACACTCTATATGCAGTAATAATCGAGTTCTCTATACAGGGTTGAGGTTGATTCTATAATAATATATATACTTTGAGTTGTGATCGAGTCTGAGACATGTACACGGGTCACGATACGTATTAATTAATTCAAATATTATATATTAAACTTTATATGAATTATTGGACTGTAACTGTGGACTATCGACTGTGGACTAATGACATTGGACAATTAAAATGAATTAAAATATTGATTATAACATATGAAACTAAACATTTCTTCAAGTTTGCCACTTGATTTAATCCTAAACCTCATTGTATCCTGACTAATACAATCTGCGTTCAAACCTTTCATGATCCTTGAAAACACCTCAATCGAGAGGATGAACCAACCGCACTTCATCTACGGAAGAAAAGATTGATACATATAGTTATGCACCTGAAAACACTCAGAACCTGAGTAAACGTTTAACACGTATCTGTGCTAGCTCCTTTGACATTGTTATTACCGAAAATAATATTGCAACTCTTTTTCAAATTAGCCAATTTTGTCACAGCTTTAGCAAATCAACTTCGACTTCCATTCGAAGTAGCCTTATTATAACCTCGATATATAAATTTGCCTGTCGTCATCGTTACCGGAGAACCATTTATATTCCACCACATTAGCAGAAAACTTACCAGCAACTTCATTAATCTTTGACTTCCTGAATGGTTATTATATTAATTGAAACCCTATCACCTACTCATTCGCATCTTTTAAAGAGAAATGTCATACCAATTACCAGGAATTAGCAATCAGTACTTTGAAAACTCACAGCGTGACTACATCAACAGTTATACGTATACATATAACATTTATCTCTTAGAATTATGATCCTTCATTCTGAATTCTGAAAAGCACTCTAGCATACGAATCAGTTATTTGAATTTTGATAAAGCTAATAAAGCAGCGAAAACTGTTGATGACTTTAACAGTCAAAAGTATGATGATAAAGAATAGTATGTTGGTAAAGCTCAGAAAAGTGGGAACTGGAAAACGGATTGAGCTAACCACGAAGGAGACCAAGGACAAATACAAGGACCATACCCTATGTTCAAAGAATCCAGGTAATTCTGGATCCAATGAAACCTTCAACGTATATCTTGCTCCGTACTCATGTAAAAATCTTGCGGATAATCTTTCTTCATCAACCATCGTACTTAGAAATTCCAAAATATTATCATAAATATCTTCGATATTTCTGAAGATATTTTCATAAATATTCTCGTCCAAAATTATTTATCTCTTAGTGCTATCTATATTACATCATAAAGGAAACTACTTTAGTTTCTAAATTTCTTTAAAATTCGAGTTTGAATTATGAATGATTTTGAAGTAGTGTTGGAAATTGATGCATGAGTTAGTATAATATAATGACACTTGATCAACGTGATTATATTACAGTAAGTCATGCTGATTTTCTAATGGAACGTGATGATTCACAGATTATAACGCCATCATGTGCCATGTTACATAACTCTTTCATTCTACTTAACCTCTGAAAACATCAAGAAAATATTTCTCTTGATGATTCGGTCTTTTCTGTGATTCTGGAAAAATCGACAAATCAAATCGTGCTGTTACCTTTCCTTTTTGCAAAGTATATTGCGATTATTCGAAACTTTACACTTACGAATTATGGACCGTTACTCGCTTCACTTAAAGTCGGGAAGAAGAAACAAAAGCACGGAACTTTAAAAATATAAGAGAAAATATAAAGCTCAATAACAATACGGAGGTTACAAACCGTAGATATTAATACGAATAGCAATATAAAGACACGGTATAATTAAGAATAGTATCACCCAAGGTAATAGTAGAAGTAAAGAGATTTTTCTGGTGGAAGATTGAAAAGAAGGATGACAGAAATGATAATTAGAAAAATATCAAGGATTAGAACGGAATTAAGCATTTTCACAATCTTTTGGACGTATGAACTAAGAAAGAAAGTATAGGAATGGTGAGAATAAAAAAAAAACGGAAGAGCTTAATTTATAATGGAAATATCAGACAGAGTAATTGAGGCAGATCACCATATTCATTTATAGAGATTTTAATTTCCTTATTTTCTGAAGAATCAAATCTTTTAAATTTCGAAGATTTTTTATCCCTTGAATTCAGGAAATCCACCATGAATACGTCAAAAGTTAAATCTCTATCTCAATCTGATATGACAGCTTCACTCGTACGCTTCACAAAAATTGAATCGCTTTATTTATATTAACCAATAATGATAAAACTCTAGTTATCAGCTCATATTCGTCAGAAAAACATTCTTATTGTTAGCCATGACGACCACACTCAAATTTCGGGACGAAATTTCTTTAACGGGTAGGTACTGTGACGACCCGGAAATTTTCGACCAAATTTAAACTTAATCTTTATATGATTCCGACACGTTAAGCAAAGTTTATAATGTTGAATCTCAAAAATTTTGAACTGTGTTCATATATTTATTTTACCCTTCGACTGTTCCCAACGATTCACGAACATTTGATCGCAAATAAATATATGCATAAAGATATAAATATAAGTATATATTTAATTTAATCGCAAATTAAAATATAGTTTTTATATTAATATTATTATTATTACTTTCATTATTATTATTAATATTAATATTAATATTAATACTAAAATTAATATCATTATTATTAGTATTATTATTTTTAATATAAGATATAGATATGAAATTTGGTACATGTAATCTGTTACATTATTATTCATATTACTAATATTATTATTATTATTAATATAATTATTATTTTTAGTAGTATTGTTATTAATGAATAATATTAATTAAATATAAAATAAAAAGGCAGATATTTACGCAATTCTGTTTCATATCATTCTTAACTTTTATTATAATATGGATTTCATATTCCAATCCACCACTAATGTTTTCCTTCTTTGTTTGTCACTTGCTCATTACCTACCCACGAGGATAAAAACAAACGTCCCTTGATTCTTTATCTTTATTTCATTTCATCTCTTTTCTTAAATTAGTACTATTAGTCTTGTGAATCATATTTTTTTTTTTTGATAAACATACATCTACATATATCCACATCCACCTACTCCCTCGCTCATTCATGATTGAATAATTTCCGCAGCCCCTATTCTTCATCACTAGATCATCACCTTCATTAAAACACCATCACCCCTAGTGACTATTGTTGGCCGAAACCTACAACACATCTTTGTTATCTAAATAGCTGCTTCTGTCCATGTATTGTTCGAACATCAAACTCACAATCATCACTTTTAGCTCATAACTACTACTACGGTCTCCGTTTATAATTTGCTTTCGATAACCTTCACCACCACCTTCAACAAATAAACCCACGTGTGTCTGGCTACTCCGTAATTCATCCTTTCTTCAACAAGAGACTGCTACTCATTTTACTCCCACTTTGGGTTCCCCGTAGGCCACCATCCATCTGCTTTCTCTTATCTGAATGGCGTCCATATCTCCGGCATTTTTCCCTTCCTACAATCATCACTCTAAAGCTTATACAATTCAAATCAACCCATTCGTCGACTGCTACAATTTTTTTTTTTTACAACCAACCAACCAAGACTACCATCGTAAAACACATTGAACAACACCTTTCATTAAAACTACTTGACATGCTATGATGCTACTACTGCCGTACGCATTTCCTTCTTTCATCTGTTGAGTGAACACCAACACTTTTATTTCTCTGGTCCATTTTACTCAAGCAAAGTCCATCGAACATATCTCCTGTTTCTAATATTTTGTTTACGCGAAATGATGATGATAATGATGACTCTATGATCATGATGGAGATGTGGTAAGATGATAATATAATATTGATGGTATGTTCATTATTTAGTGGACAGCATGATGAAAGGAATGATGCTACACTTATCTTTTATCTATGTTTTCTCTTTCTGATGAATCCCCACATGACAACCACTTGTTTCATAAAGGTAAATCTATAATCAATCGGTGGGATGATTGAAACAAGATAACAGGCTTCTAATCCATTTTTTTTTACTTGGGCCGATTAATATGATTGGGCTGCATATCTAATGGTGATGTTAGTCCAAGATCCAAATAGTATTTTTTTTTTTTGCTAAGGCCGTTGCTATCCAAAGTCTTGCTTCCATTTTTTTTTTGTTTCTATTGAAGTTTAAAAACGTAAGACGAGGAAGGAAACAATGAAGAATGGAAGAAGATGTAGGATGATGATCGATTATAACAGCCTGTATACTTCTATTTCTTTTTCTATTTCTACTAACCGTTTAGCGAGAATGATGATAAAGAATGATGATGATGATACGATTATGATAACAAGAGATGATAATGATAAGCGAAGTGATGATGGAGACAAAACAACAATGAGGGTTCTGTTATGATGATGATATAACGATGATGATTAATATGGGAAGAATGATGAACCGATTGATATATTGATAAGGATGATTAACGAGCCACAAATATTTTACGGTTGTTTCCTGTTAATCAAGCCGAGATCTATTTTTTTTTTTGTATTGGGCCGAATACCACACATGGCATTATTGGGCCAGAATCGTTGAGGTACAAATAGGCTGATGAGTTATGATTGTTGGGCTGAGACAGAAGTAACAGGTTATATATAATTTATAGCCAATCTAGTTCAAGAATACGGTAATGGAGGAATGGTTAGTGAGAGTTTGTGTTGAGCGAGAGGTCTTGAGTTCGAACTTGGTCTGGGGCAATTCTTTTTAGGAAAAGCTTATAAAGGGTATACAATCTTTTATTTATTTATATTATTATTACTATTGTTATTATTATTATTATTATTATTATTATTATTATTATTATTATTATTATTATTATTATTATTATTGCTATAAGTATTATTAATATTATTAATATAATATGATTGATTATTGTTAAATTGTATCATTTATGAAATATAGATATTGTTACTAATATATGTATTAATATTATTATGATTAGGGTTATTATTATTATTATGGAATAAAATACAAGTTATCATTTTTCTCATTAATATTAGTACTAGTATCACTTTTGTAACTTTTAGTATTATTATTATTATTATTATTATTATTATTATTATTATTATTATTATTATTATTATTATTATTATTAAACAAAGGTATCATTATTAACAATATCTTTACTAATATTATCATTTTTTAACAAAGTTATTATAATTATTATTAGTAAATAATTAATACCATAACTACCATAAATAGTAAAATTAATATTGTTACAAGTACTATTATTAATATCATTGTTATTATCACTAATAGGGTTATTATTAACATATGTATATTATTAATGTTATTATCATTATTTATTTTTACTAATATTAACTTAGTATAATAGAACTACTGTTTGATAAACAAATTAAATACCTACATAAATATATATATTTAACACATATAACATAACAAAATTTAAAATTTTTATATATATACAAAATGAACATATAAAACATATATATATATATATATATATATATATATATATATATATATATATATATATATATATATATATATATATATATATATTATTAACATAAAAAAATGATATAACTAATACATTTATATATATGTATTCAATTACAACTATGAATATTAATAAATATACAAATGATATAGGTTCGTGAATCCGAGGCCAACCCTGCATTGTTCAATGTCGTCATATGTATTTTTACTACAAAATACAGTATTGTGAGTTTCATTTGCTCCCTTTTTAAATGCTTTTGCAATATATATTTTTGAGACTGAGAATACATGCGCTTTTATAACTTTTTTACGAAATAGACACAAGTAATCGAAACTACATTATATGGTTGAATGATTGAAGCCGAATATGCCCCTTTTACTTGGTAACCTAAGAATTAGTAAACCAGTCTACTAATTGACGCGAATCCTAAAGATAGATCTATTGGGCCTAACGAACCCCATCCAAAGTACCGGATGCTTTAGTACTTCGATGTTGTTTTATCATGTCCGAAGGATTTTCCGGAATGATAGGGGATATTCTTATATGAATCTTGTTAATGTCGGTTACCAGGTGTCCAATCCATATGAATGAGTTTTTTTAAACACTTACGAGTGTATGATTATTGAATAAAGGAAATCTTGTGGTCTATTAAAATAATGGAAATGATTGTTTATGATAAACTAATGAACTCATCAACCTTTTGGTTGACACTTTAATGCATGTTTATTCTCAGGTATGAAAGAAATCTTCCGCTGTGCATTTGCTCATTTTAAAGATATTACTTGGAGTCATTCATGGCATATTTCAAAAGACGTTGCATTCGAGTCGTTGAGTTCATCAAGATTATTATTAAGTCAATTATAGTTGGATATAGTATGAAATGGTATGCATGTCGTCATCTTTTGATGAAATGAAAGATTGTCTTTTAAAAACGAATGCAATGTTTGTAAAATGTATCATATAGAGGTCAAGTACCTCGCGATGTAACCAAATGTAATGTATTTGTCCAGATGGATTAGGACAGATCGTTAGATAAAACATTCTAAAAACCGATATCAATTTTCATGTTCTTCGTTAATTTTTTTTTTGCTGCTACAGCCTTTTTATTTTTTTTATTTATCTTATCTGTTTTAAACACCTCGATTAACCATCAGTTAGTTTCATCTGGGAACCTAGGTAATATGATAATTAAATTTTGGGATTGGAGTTGGATCATTCTGCTCGATGATATGAAGAAGAAGGATAAACAAATAATAGATATATATATATATATATATATATATATATATATATATATATATATATATATATATATATATATATATATATATATACGGTTAGTGTTATAAAACAGAAAAGCAAGCATATCAGAATGGTTTAGGAGAGTGTCGGGGAAGCGAGAGGTCTCGGGTTCGAGCCCTACTCGCGGCATTTTTTTTAAAGGAGGCTTTCTAAAGGTAGTTTTCTATATCAAATTATCAATATTATTATTATTATTATTATTATTATTATTATTATTATTATTATTATTATTATTATTGTAATTATGATTATTATTATTTTGTTAATAATATTATGATTATAATTATTATCACATTTATATTTATAAGTATTATAATTAATATTAGTGTTAGTATTATAATTACCATGATTATTAATAATATCATAATCATTATTGTTATTATTATTATTATTATAATTATTATTATTATTATTATTATTATTATTATTATTATTATTATTATTATTATTATTATTATTATTATTATTATTATTATTATTGCTATACGTATTATTAATATGTTGATTATTGTTAAATTGTATCATTTATGAAATATAGATATTATTACTAATATATGTATTAATATTATTATGATTAGGGTTATTATTATTATTATGGAATATAATACAAGTTATCATTTTTCTCATTAATACTAGTACTAGTATCACTTTTGTAACTATTAGTATTATTATTATTATTATTAAATAAAGGTATCATTATTAACAATATCTTTATTAATATTATCATTTTTAACAAAGTTGTTATTATTATTATTATTATTATTATTATTATTATTATTATTATTATTATTATTATTAATAAATCATTAATATCATAACTACCATAAATAGTGAAGTTAATATTGTTACAAGTACTATTATTAATATCATTGTTATTATCACTAATAGGGTTATTATTAACATATGTGTATTATTAATGTTATTATCATTATTTATTTTTACTAATATTAACTTAGTATAATAGAACTACTATTTTGATAAACAAATTAAATACATACATAAATATATATATTTAACACATATAACATAACAAAATTTAATATTTATATATATATACAAAATGAATATATAATATATATATATATATATATATATATATATATATATATATATATATATATATATATATATATAATATGAACATAAAAATGATATAACTAATACATTATATATATATATATATATATATATATATATATATATATATATATATATATATATATATATATATATATATATAGTTTCTATTATATTGCTAAAATGATGATGTCATAATTAGGCTAATTCCTTTGTTAAGAAAAATTAAAAAGAAAAATAAAAAAATCTAAGCATGGTGGTGATGTCATTAATTTAAATAATTTTGAATTAAAATTAAATATTATTAATTAATTATTATTATTAAATCTTATTAATAATTATTTTAATTATTAAAATTAAATAATTTTAAATTATTGTAATTAATTATTTTTAATTGAGTACGAAAAGGTGTAAAAGTTATGCAGAAGGAAACCAATTTTATATTTATATTTTTAATTTACACTTTTTAAAATAAAATGACAACCAATATTATCTCTTATGAGTGCATGAGGATTGTTTAATATGCATTTTAGGTGTCTAATGAAATGTTCAGCTGACGAGTTTCTTAGTCGGACTATGTGGTTCCACATTTCATTAAACTAAATAACTTTTACATTTACCATCACTTAATACCTAAAACATATCATTAAACTGTTTCGTTTAAACAAACCCGTGATTTCACGGGTTATTTCACTAGTATATATATATATATATATATATGTGTGTGTGTGTGTGTGTGTGTGTGTGTGTGTGTGTGTGTGTGTTCAATTACAATTATGAATATTAATAAATATACAAATGATATAAGTTCGTGAATCCGAGGCCAACCCTGCATTGTTCAGTTGTTCAATGTCGTTATAAGTATTTTTACTACAAAATACAGTATTGTGAGTTTCATTACTCCCTTTTTAAATGCTTTTGCAATATATATTTTTGGGACTGAGAATACATGCGCTGCTTTTATAAATGTTTTACGAAATAGACACAAGTAATCGAAACTACATTCTATGATTGGATTATCGAAATCGAATATGCCCCTTTTTAGCTTGGTAGCCTAAGAATTAGGGGAATGGCCCCTAATTGACGCGAATCCTAAAGATAGATCTATGGACCTTGACATGTCCCATTCGGGTTACGAATGCTTTAGTACTTCGATTATCATGTCCGATGAGAGTCCCGGAATGATGGGGATATTCTATATGCATCCTGTTAGTTCGGTTATCAAGCATTCACCATATGAATGATTTTTATCTCTATACCGTGCGAAATGCCTGATATGAGATGATGTTTATGAGAAATGGAAATGAAAATCTTGTGGTCTATTAAATTAATGGAAATGATTATTTATGATAAACTAATGAACTCACCAACCTTTTGTTTGACACTTTAAAGCATGTTTATTCTCAGGTATGAAAGAAGCGATCCCTTTCATCCACCATATTGCTCTCTGGACGAAGAACCTGAAGCATTCACCGGCGAAACAATCCGAAACACCATTTTCACTCTCATTTCCCGAATATATCGCCACGATTATACTCTATCTAAAGTTCTAAACCTTATTCATCCGCTCGTTCCAACCGACAATCATCCTGGAATTATAGAAAAAGTCAACGAATTTCGCACTCGGGTAGTGACTTTGGAGAATATGATGCAAAATTTACCAGCTTTAGCAACATCACCAGCACCAACATCAATATCAGTACCACCAACAACCCAAGTTCAACATCACACACCTCAACATCTCATTATGTACCTCGAGCATAATCATCAATCTGCAAATCGTTCTACATCATTTATCTTCGTTCGACATGGCGATTATATAATCTCTAATGTTTTAGAGATTATATATTCTTGTTCTAACGATAAATCAAATGATTTTAATATCATATTGACTCATTAAATCCATTATTACATCTGAAGAAAATATATATGTATATATATTTTCATAAAGATTGTAATTAAAAATTCTTTCGTACAACTGTTAATGGTGAAAATATTTTAACGGGTAGGTAATACTCGAGGAATATTTATATTTCACATTAATAAGTACACTGTACATTCTTTCAATTCTAATTCAACAGTCATTTAATATCCTACTTACATCCACAGATATACGAATCCGTTCACTACAGAATAACCATTTTCATTCAATTTCATATTTGGATTTTGACTTATCAGAATCAAACAAGTGGCATAATGAAGAAAACATTGGACAAAAATAAAATTTGTTAGAAACAAACAAATTAACTATGAGAAATTTTGTTAAGAATCCACGCTAACAAAATCCTAGCTAACTGTTCCTAGCTAACTGTTAATTCCTTATTATATTTTATTTATCGCAATTTAATTATCGCAATTTTAATTCTCGCAATTTTATTTATCGTCATTTAATTTCTGTTATTTATTTTACGCACTTTAAATATCGGGACACGTATACAAGGTTTTGACATATCATATCGACGCATCTATATATATTATTTGGAATAACCATAGACACTCTATATGCAGTAATTATCGAGTTAGCTATACATGGTTGAAGTTGATTCTATAATAATATATATAATTTGACTTGTGATCAAGTCTGAGACATGTACACGGGTCACGATACATATTAATTAATTCAAATATTATATATTAAATTATTGAACTGCTAACTGTGGACTATCAACTATGGACTACTAACATTGGACAATAAAAATGAATTAAAATATTGATTATGACATATGAAACTAAACATTTCTTCAAGTTTGCCACTTGATTTCATCTTAAACCTCATTTGTATCTTAACGATTACAATCTGCGACTAAACCTTTCATGATTCTTGAAAACACCTCAATCGAGAGGATGAACCAACCGCACTTCATCTACAAGAAGAAAGATTTATGCATATAGTTATGCACCTGAAAATAATCAGAAACTGAGTAAACGTTTAACACGTAGCTGTGCTAATTCCTTTAGTGTTATTATTACCCAAAATAACTTTGCAGTTCTTTTTAAAAATAGCCAATTTTGTCACAGCTCCAGCAAGACAACTTCGAATTTTCATTCAAAACAACCTTGATATATATGCGTGCTCATTTATTGTTACCAGAGAACTTTTTATATTCCACCATACTATCATTAGCGTTTAATCATCTAAAAACACAATTCTCCTGAAAACACCTTGGATTGATGACCGGTGATTCAGATATGGTAGCATTAAATGCAAAGGAAACAGCAAAAATCGTAGATGGTCTAAACGGCCAAAAGTTTGATAATAAAGAAGGGAGTGTTAGGAACGCTCGATAGAAAATTTGGTACTGAAAAACTGTTTGAGCAAACCATTAAGGAGACCAAGGACAAATACAAGGACCAAACCCTACATTCAAAGAATCCAGATAATTTTGGATCCGATGAAATATTTAGAGAATATCTTGCTCCGAAGTCAAGTTAAAATCTTGCGGAAAATTTTTCTTCATCAACTTTCGAACTTAGAAATTCCAAAATATCATCATAAATATCTTCGATATTTCTGAGGATATTTTCATAAATGTTCTTGTCCGAAATTATCTACCTCTTCGTGTTTTCTGTATTCCATTATATTGGAAACTTCTGTAAAACCTAAGTATAAATTATGAATGAATTGTGGAGAAGTGTTGGGAATTGAAGCATGGGTTAGTATAATATAATGACGCCCGGCCAACGTGATTATATTACAGTAAGTCATGCTGAGTTTCTAATGAAACGTGTGAAATGTCCCGTTCTTATTGATTAAAAACGTTCCATATTAATTGATTTCGTTGCGAGGTTTTGACCTCTATATGAGACGTTTTTCAAAGACTGCATTCATTTTTAAAACAAACCATAACCTTTATTTCATAAATAAAGGTTTAAAAAGCTTTACGTAGATTATCAAATAATGATAATCTAAAATATCCTGTTTACACACGACCATTACATAATGGTTTACAATACAAATATGTTACATCGAAATCAGTTTCTTGAATGCAGTTTTTACACAATATCATACAAACATGGACTCCAAATCTTGTCCTTATTTTAGTATGCAACAGCGGAAGCTCTTAGTATTCACCTGAGAATAAACATGCTTTAAACGTCAACAAAAATGTTGGTGAGTTATAGGTTTAACCTATATATATCAAATCATAACAATAGACCACAAGATTTCATATTTCAATACACATCCCATACATAGAGATAAAAATCATTCATATGGTGAACACCTGGTAACCAACAATAACAAGATGCATATATAAGAATATCCCCATCATTCCGGGACACCCTTCGGATATGATATAAATTTCGAAGTACTAAAGCATCCGGTACTTTGGATGGGGTTTGTTAGGCCCAATAGATCTATCTTTAGGATTCGCGTCAATTAGGGTGTCTGTTCCCTAATTCTTAGATTACCAGACTTAATAAAAAGGGGCATATTCGATTTCGATAATTCAACCATAGAATGTAGTTTTACGTACTTGTGTCTATTTTGTAAATCATTTATAAAACCTGCATGTATTCTCATCCCAAAAATATTAGATTTTAAAAGTGGGACTATAACTCACTTTCACAGATTTTTTACTTCGTCGGGAAGTAAGACTTGGCCACTGGATGATTCACGAACCTATAACAATATATACATATATATCAAAGTATGTTCAAAATATATTTACAACACATTTAATATATTTTGATATTTTAAGTTTATTAAGTCAGCTGTCCTCGTTAGTAACCTACAACTAGTTGTCCACAGTTAGATGTACAGAAATAAATCGATAAATATTATCTTGAATCAATCCACGACCCAGTGTATACGTATCTCAGTATTGATCACAACTCAAACTATATATATTTTGAAATCAACCTCAACCATGTATAGCTAACTCCAACATTCACATATAGAGTGTCTATGGTTGTTCCGAAATATATATAGATGTGTCGACATGATAGGTCGAAATATTGTATACGTGTCTATGGTATCTCAAGATTACATAATATACAATACAAGTTGATTAAGTTATGGTTGGAATAGATTTGTTACCAATTTTCACGTAGCTAAAATGAGAAAAATTATCCAATCTTGTTTTACCCATAACTTCTTCATTTTAAATCCGTTTTGAGTGAATCAAATTGCTATGGTTTCATATTGAACTCTATTTTATGAATCTAAACAGAAAAAGTATAGGTTTATAGTCGGAAAAATAAGTTACAAGTCGTTTTTGTAAAGGTAGTCATTTCAGTCGAAAGAACGACGTCTAGATGACCATTTTAGAAAACATACTTCCACTTTGAGTTTAACCATAATTTTTGGATATAGTTTCATGTTCATAATAAAAATCATTTTCTCAGAATAACAACTTTTAAATCAAAGTTTATCATATTTTTTAATTAACTAACCCAAAACAGCCCGCGGTGTTACTACGACGGCGTAAATCCGGTTTTACGGTGTTTTTCATGTTTCCAGGTTTTAAATCATTAAGTTAGCATATCATATAGATATAGAACATGTGTTTAGTTGATTTTAAAAGTCAAGTTAGAAGGATTAACTTTTGTTTGCGAACAAGTTTAGAATTAACTAAACTATGTTCTAGTGATTACAAGTTTAAACCTTCGAATAAGATAGCTTTATATGTATGAATCGAATGATGTTATGAACATCATTACTACCTTAATTTCCTTGGATAAACCTACTGGAAAAGAGAAAAATGGATCTAGCTTCAATGGATCCTTGGATGGCTCGAAGTTCTTGAAGCAGAATCATGACACGAAAACAAGTTCAAGTAAGATCATCACTTGAAATAAGATTGTTATAGTTATAGAAATTGAACCAAAGTTTGAATATGATTATTACCTTGTATTAGAATGATAACCTACTGTAAGAAACAAAGATTTCTTGAGGTTGGATGATCACCTTACAAGATTGGAAGTGAGCTAGCAAACTTGAAAGTATTCTTGATTTTATGAAACTAGAACTTTTGGAATTTATGAAGAACACTTAGAACTTGAAGATAGAACTTGAGAGAGATCAATTAGATGAAGAAAATTGAAGAATGAAAGTGTTTGTAGGTGTTTTTGGTCGTTGGTGTATGGATTAGATATAAAGGATATGTAATTTTGTTTTCATGTAAATAAGTCATGAATGATTACTCATATTTTTGTAATTTTATGAGATATTTCATGCTAGTTGCCAAATGATGGTTCCCACATGTGTTAGGTGACTCACATGGGCTGCTAAGAGCTGATCATTGGAGTGTATATACCAATAGTACATACATCTAAAAGCTGTGTATTGTACGAGTACGAATACGGGTGCATACGAGTAGAATTGTTGATGAAACTGAACGAGGATGTAATTGTAAGCATTTTTGTTAAGTAGAAGTATTTTGATAAGTGTATTGAAGTCTTTCAAAAGTGTATAAATACATATTAAAACACTACATGTATATACATTTTAACTGAGTCGTTAAGTCATCGTTAGTCGTTACATGTAAATATTGTTTTGAAACCTTTAGGTTAACGATCTTGTTAAATGTTGTTAACCCAATGTTTATAATATCAAAAGAGATTTTAAATTATTATATTATCATGATATTATGATGTACGAATATCTCTTAATATGATATATATACATTAAATGTCGTTACAACGATAATCGTTACATATATGTCTCGTTTCAAAATCATTAAGTTAGTAGTCTTGTTTTTACATATGTAGTTCATTGTTAATATACTTAATGATATGTTTAATTATCATAATATAATGTTAACTATATATATAACCATATATATGTCATCATATAGTTTTTACAAGTTTTAACGTTCGTGAATCACCGGTCAACTTGGGTGGTCAATTGTCTATATGAAACCTATTTCAATTAATCAAATCTTAACAAGTTTGATTGCTTAACATGTTGGAAACATTTAATCATGTAAATATCAATCTTAATTAATATATATAAACATGGAAAAGTTCGGGTCACTACAACGTGATGATGGTTCACAGTAGATCATACCATCATCATGTGGTATGTTACATAACTCATTCATTCTGCTTAACTTCTAAACATATCAAGAAAAATATATTCTTGATAGTTCTATTCTCAGTGATTCTGGTAATTTGACAAATCAAATCGTGCTATTACGTTCTTTCATGTTTAGAACATTAAGTTCATTCGAAACTCCATACTTACGAATTCTGGACCGTTACTTGCTTTACTAGAGGTCGAGAAGAGAATAAAAAGGCAAAGAGCTCCAAAATATAAGAGAAAATATAAAGCTCAATAATAACACGAAAGTTACAAACCGTGGATATTAATACGAATAGCAATATAAAGACACAGTATAATTAAGAATAGTATCACCCCAAGGCGATAGAAGAAGTAAATAGATTTTTCTGGTGAAAGATTGAAAAGAAGGATGACAGAATTGATAATTGGGAAAATATCAAGGATTAGAACTTGATTAAACATTTTCATAATCTTTTGGATATATGAACTAAGAAAGAAAGTATATGAATGGTGAGAATAAAGGAATGAAAGAGTTTAATTTATAATGGAATATCAGACAGAGTAATCGAGGCAGATCACCGTATTTAATTATAGAGATCCTAATTCCCTTAAATCCCGAAGAATCAGATCTTTAGGTTAACGATCTTGTTACATGTAAATATTGTTTTGAAACCTTTAGGTTAACGATCTTGTTAAATGTTGTTAACCCAATGTTTATAATATCAAAAGAGATTTTAAATTATTATATTATCATGATATTATGATGTACGAATATCTCTTAATATGATATATATACATTAAATGTCGTTACAACGATAATCGTTACATATATGTCTCGTTTCAAAATCATTAAGTTAGTAGTCTTGTTTTTACATATGTAGTTCATTGTTAATATACTTAATGATATGTTTAATTATCATAATATAATGTTAACTATATATATAACCATATATATGTCATCATATAGTTTTTACAAGTTTTAACGTTCGTGAATCACCGGTCAACTTGGGAGGTCAATTGTCTATATGAAACCTATTTCAATTAATCAAATCTTAACAAGTTTGATTGCTTAACATGTTGGAAACATTTAATCATGTAAATATCAATCTCAATTAATATATATAAACATGGAAAATTTCGGGTCACTAAAGTACCTACCCGTTAAATAAATTTCGTCCCGAAATTTTAAGCTGTTGAAGGTGTTGACGAATCTTCTGGAAATAGATGCGGGTATTTATTCTTCATCTGATCTTCACGCTCCCAGGTGAACTCGGGTCCTCTACGAGTATTCCATCGAACCTTAACAATTGGTATCTTGTTTTGCTTAAGTCTTTTAACCTCACGATCCATTATTTCGACGGGTTCTTCGATGAATTGGAGTTTTTCGTTGATTTGGATTTCATCTAACGGAATAGTGAGATCTTCTTTAGCAAAACATTTCTTCAAATTCGAGACGTGGAAAGTGTTATGTACAGCCGCGAGTTGTTGAGGTAACTCAAGTCGGTAAGCTACTGGTCCGACACGATCAATAATCTTGAATGGTCCAATATACCTTGGATTTAATTTCCCTCGTTTACCAAATCGAACAACGCCTTTCCAAGGTGCAACTTTAAGCATGACCATCTCTCCAATTTCAAATTCTATATCTTTTCTTTTAATGTCAGCGTAGCTCTTTTGTCGACTTTGGGCGGTTTTCAACCGTTGTTGAATTTGGATGATCTTCTCGGTAGTTTCTTGTATAATCTCCGGACCCGTAATCTGTCTATCCCCCACTTCACTCCAACAAATCGGAGACCTGCACTTTCTACCATAAAGTGCTTCAAACGGCGCCATCTCAATGTTTGAATGGTAGCTGTTGTTGTAGGAAAATTCTGCTAATGGTAGATGTCGATCCCAACTGTTTCCGAAATCAATAACACATGCTCGTAGCATGTCTTCAAGCGTTTGTATCGTCCTTTCACTCTACCCATCAGTTTGTGGATGATAGGCAGTACTCATGTCTAGACGAGTTCCTAATGCTTGCTGTAATGTCTGCCAGAATCTTGAAATAAATCTGCCATCCCTATCAGAGATAATAGAGATTGATATTCCATGTCTGGAGACGACTTCCTTCAAATACAGTCGTGCTAACTTCTCCATCTTGTCATCTTCTCTTATTGGCAGGAAGTGTGCTGATTTGGTGATACGATCAACTATTACCCAAATAGTATCAAAACCACTTGCAGTCCTTGGCAATTTAGTGATGAAATCCATGGTAATGTTTTCCCATTTCCATTCCGGGATTTCGGGTTGTTGAAGTAGACCTGATGGTTTCTGATGCTCAGCTTTGACCTTAGAACACGTCAAACATTCTCCCACGTATTTAGCAACATCGGCTTTCATACCCGGCCACCCAAAATGTTTCTTGAGATCCTTGTACATCTTCCCCGTTCCAGGATGTATTGAGTATCTGGTTTTATGAGCTTCTCTAAGTACCATTTCTCTCATATCTCCAAATTTTGGTACCCAAATCCTTTCAGCCCTATACCGGGTTCCGTCTTCCCGAATATTAAGATGTTTCTCCGATCCTTTGGGTATTTCATCCTTTAAATTTCTCTCTTTTAAAACTCCTTGTTGCGCCTCCTTTATTTGAGTAGTAAGGTTATTATGAATCATTATATTCATAGATTTTACTCGAATGGGTTCTCTGTCCTTCCTGCTCAAGGCATCGGCTACCACATTTGCCTTCCCCGGGTGGTAACGAATCTCAAAGTCGTAATCATTCAATAATTCAATCCACCTACGCTGCCTCATATTCAGTTGTTTCTGATTAAATATGTGTTGAAGACTTTTGTGGTCGGTATATATAATACTTTTGACCCCATATAAGTAGTGCCTCCAAGTCTTTAATGCAAAAACTACCGCGCCTAATTCCAAATCATGCGTCGTATAATTTTGTTCGTGAATCTTCAATTGTCTAGACGCATAAGCAATCACCTTCGTTCGTTGCATTAATACACAACCGAGAACTTGCTTTGATGCGTCACAATAAATCATAAAATCATCATTCCCTTCAGGCAATGACAATATAGGTGCCGTAGTTAGCTTTTTCTTCAATAACTGAAACGCTTTCTCTTGTTCATCATTCCATTCAAATTTCTTCCCTTTATGCGTTAATGCAGTCAAGGGTTTTGCTATTCTGGAAAAGTCTTGGATGAACCTTCTGTAGTAACCAGCTAGTCCTAAAAACTGGCGTATGTGTTTCGGAGTTTTCGGGGTTTCCCACTTTTCAACAGTTTCTATCTTTGCCGGATCCACCTTAATACCTTCTTTGTTCACTATGTGACCGAGGAATTGAACTTCTTCCAACCAAAATGCACACTTTGAAAACTTAGCGTACAATTCTTCCTTCCTCAATACTTCTAACACCTTTCTCAAATGTTCACCGTGTTCTTGGTCATTCTTTGAGTAAATAAGTATGTCATCAATGAAAACAATGACAAACTTGTCAAGGTATGGTCCACACACTCGGTTCATAAGGTCCATGAACACAGCTGGTGCATTAGTTAAACCAAACGGCATGACCATAAACTCGTAATGACCGTAACGTGTTCTGAAAGCAGTCTTTGGAATATCATCTTCTTTCACCCGCATTTGATGATACCCGGAACGTAAGTCAATCTTTGAATAAACAGACGAGCCTTGTAGTTGATCAAATAAGTCATCGATTCTCGGTAGTGGGTAACGGTTCTTGATGGTAAGTTTGTTCAACTCTCGGTAGTCGATACACAACCTGAATGTACCATCTTTCTTCTTGACAAACAAAACAGGAGCTCCCCACGGTGATGTGCTTGGTCGAATGAAACCACGCTCTAAAAGTTCTTGTAATTGGCTTTGCAGTTCTTTCATCTCGCTGGGTGCGAGTCTGTAAGGAGCACGAGCTATTGGTGCAGCTCCTGGTACAAGATCTATTTGAAATTCAACGGATCGATGTGGGGGTAATCCCGGTAATTCTTTTGGAAATACATCGGGAAATTCTTTTGCAATGGGAACATCATTGATGCTCTTTTCTTCAGTTTGTACTTTCTCGACGTGTGCTAGAACAGCATAGCAACCTTTTCTTATTAGTTTTTGTGCCTTCAAATTACTAATAAGATGTAGCTTCGTGTTGCCCTTTTCTCCGTACACCATTAAGGGTTTTCCTTTTTCTCGTATAATGCGAATTGCATTTTTGTAACAAACGATCTCTGCTTTCACTTCTTTCAACCAGTCCATACCGATTATCACATCAAAACTCCCTAACTCTACTGGTATCAAATCAATCTTAAATGTTTCGCTAACCAGTTTAATTTCTCGATTCCGACATATATTATCTGCTGAAATTAATTTACCATTTGCTAATTCGAGTAAAAATTTACTATCCAAAGGCGTCAATGGACAACTTAATTTAGCACAAAAATCTCTACTCATATAGCTTCTATCCGCACCCGAATCAAATAAAACGTAAGCAGATTTATTGTCAATAAGAAACGTACCCGTAACAAGCTCCGGGTCTTCCTGTGCCTCTGCCGCATTAATATTGAAAACTCTTCCGCGGCCTTGTCCATTCGTGTTCTCCTGGTTCGGGCAATTTCTAATAATGTGGCCCGGTTTTCCACATTTATAACAAACTACATTGGCATAACTTGCTCCGACACTACTTGCTCCGCCATTACTCGTTCCGACACCATTTGTTCCTTTCGTTCTATTAACCCCTGGTCCGTAGACCTCACACTTCGCCGCGCTATGACCATTTCTTTTACACTTGTTGCAAAATTTGGTGCAGAACCCCGAGTGATACTTTTCACACCTTTGGCATAGCTGCTTCTGATTGTTGTTGTTGTTGCGGTTATTATTGTTGTTGGGATGATTGTTGTAGTTGCTGTTGTTGTTGTTGTTGTTGTTGTTGTTGGGCCGTTTGTTGTAGTTGCGATTGATGTTGCGATTGTTGGGATAATTGTTGCGATTATTGTTGTAATTGCTGCTGTTGTTGTATTGGTGATTCTTATCACCGTTTTCCTCCCACTTTCTTTTGACTTGCTTCACATTGGCCTCTTCAGCAGTCTGTTCTTTAATTCTTTCTTCAATTTGGTTCACTAGTTTGTGAGCCATTCTACATGCCTGTTGTATGGAGGCGGGCTCGTGTGAACTTATATCTTCTTGGATTCTTTCCGGTAATCCTTTCACAAACGCGTCGATCTTCTCTTCCTCATCTTCGAATGCTCCCGGACACAATAGGCACAATTCTGTGAATCGTCTTTCGTACGTGGTAATATCAAATCCTTGGGTTCGTAACCCTCTAAGTTCTGTCTTGAGCTTATTGACCTCGGTTCTGGGACGGTACTTCTCGTTCATCAAGTGCTTGAATGCTGACCACGGTAGTGCGTACGCATCATCTTGTCCCACTTGCTCTAGATAGGTATTCCACCATGTTAACGCAGAACCTGTGAAGGTATGCGTAGCGTACTTCACTTTGTCCTCTTCAGTACACTTACTTATGGCAAACACCGATTCGACCTTCTCGGTCCACCGTTTCAATCCGATCGGTCCTTCGGTTCCATCAAATTCCAAAGGTTTGCAGGCAGTGAATTCTTTGTAGGTGCATCCTACATGATTTCCTGTACTGCCAGATCCAAGGTTATTGTTGGTATGTAGCGCAGCCTGTACCGCGGCTATGTTTGAAGCTAGAAAAGTACGGAATTCCTCTTCATTCATATTCACGGTGTGTCGAGTAGTCGGTGCCATTTCCTTCAAAATAGTCAAATGGAACAAGTTAATCATACAGAATATTAAGAGTAGTTAATAGTATTTCGTAGCATAATATGAACTCATTTATAAAAGCTTTTTCTTCATATTAGCATTTTATAAGTTTAAATTCGGGTAGTACCTACCCGTTAAGTTCATACTTAGTAGCTAATATACAATTCAACTACTACAATTCTATATGAAAAACTGATTGTAATAATATTTCACGTTCAAACTTTTATACAATATTTTACAAACTTACAATACCGCTTATTTTACATAAAGCATGAAATATAGCACACAATAACTTTGATACAAGATAGTTGTGAAGATAATTCTAGCTAGTACACAAGTCGTTCAGCAAAGGCAATAAAGACACGTAATTCATACGTCCAGAAACAAGTCATGCATTCTGGTTTTACTAGGACTACTTCCCATCCTTGGTCTTGTGGAACATAACCGTTATGGCCGTTGATAAGACAGCGTGTTGTAACGTCGTCAAAGGGACGAGGGTTACGTAATGACCAACAGTCTCGTAATAACCAAAAAACCTCATTTCTTATCCCAATTACCGACTCCGTTACTTGTGGGAACGTTTTGTTTAATAGTTGTAGCCCGATGTTCTTGTTCTCACTTTGGTGAGAAGCGAACATTACTAACCCGTAAGCATAACATGCTTCTTTATGTTGCATGTTAGCCGCTTTTTCTAAATCACGAAGTCCTATATTCGGATATACTGAGTCAAAATAATTTCTTAACCCGTTGCGTAAAATAGCATTTGGGTTCCCCGCAATATATGCGTCAAAGTAAACACATCGTAACTTATGGATTTCCCAATGTGATATCCCCCATCTTCCGAACGAAAGCCTTTTATAAACCAAGGCATTCTTGGAACGTTCTTCGAATGTCTTACAAACTGATCTCGCCTTAAATAGTTGTGCCGAGGAATTCTGACCGACTCTAGACAAGATTTCATCAATCATGTCTCCGGGTAGGTCTCTTAAAATATTGGGTTGTCTATCCATTTTGTGTTTTTATACTGTAAAATAGACAAGAGTTAGATTCATAAAAAAAATACTTATTAATACAAGCAATTTTTACATATATCATAAAGCATAAGCACACTATATTACATATATTACACCACACGAATATAACTATCTTATTCCGACTCGCTCGTTTCTTCTTGTTCGGTTTTGGTTCGTTTTGCCAAGTTTCTAGGGATATATGATGTTCCCCTAATACGAGCCGTCGTTGTCCACATTGGTTTAGAAGTCATGCTGAGTTTCTAATGAAACGTGTGAAATGTCCCGTTCTTATTGATTAAAAACGTTCCATATTAATTGATTTCGTTGCGAGGTTTTGACCTCTATATGAGACGTTTTTCAAAGACTGCATTCATTTTTAAAACAAACCATAACCTTTATTTCATAAATAAAGGTTTAAAAAGCTTTACGTAGATTATCAAATAATGATAATCTAAAATATCATGTTTACACACGACCATTACATAATGGTTTACAATACAAATATGTTACATCGAAATCAGTTTCTTGAATGCAGTTTTTACACAATATCATACAAACATGGACTCCAAATCTTGTCCTTATTTTAGTATGCAACAGCGGAAGCTCTTAGTATTCACCTGAGAATAAACATGCTTTAAACGTCAACAAAAATGTTGGTGAGTTATAGGTTTAACCTATATATATCAAATCATAACAATAGACCACAAGATTTCATATTTCAATACACATCCCATACATAGAGATAAAAATCATTCATATGGTGAACACCTGGTAACCGACAATAACAAGATGCATATATAAGAATATCCCCATCATTACGGGACACCCGTCGGATATGATATAAATTTCGAAGTACTAAAGCATCCGGTACTTTGGATGGGGTTTGTTAGGCCCAATAGATCTATCTTTAGGATTCGCGTCAATTAGGGTGTCTGTTCCCTAATTCTTAGATTACCAGACTTAATAAAAAGGGGCATATTCGATTTCGATAATTCAACCATAGAATGTAGTTTCACGTACTTGTGTCTATTTTGTAAATCATTTATAAAACCTGCATGTATTCTCATCCCAAAAATATTAGATTTTAAAAGTGGGACTATAACTCACTTTCACAGATTTTTTACTTCGTCGGGAAGTAAGACTTGGCCACTGGATGATTTACGAACCTATAACAATATATACATATATATCAAAGTATGTTCAAAATATATTTACAACACATTTAATATATTTTGATGTTTTAAGTTTATTAAGTCAGTTGTCCTCGTTAGTAACCTACAACTAGTTGTCCACAGTTAGATGTACAGAAATAAATCGATAAATATTATCTTGAATCAATCCACGACCCAGTGTATACGTATCTCAGTATTGATCACAACTCAAACTATATATATTTTGAAATCAACCTCAACCCTGTATAGCTAACTCCAACATTCACATATAGAGTGTCTATGGTTGTTCCGAAATATATATAGATGTGTCGACATGATAGGTCAAAACATTGTATACGTGTCTATGGTATCTCAAGATTACATAATATACAATACAAGTTGATTAAGTTATGGTTGGAATAGATTTGTTACCAATTTTCACGTAGCTAAAATGAGAAAAATTATCCAATCTTGTTTTACCCATAACTTCTTCATTTTAAATCCGTTTTGAGTGAATCAAATTGCTATGGTTTCATATTGAACTCTATTTTATGAATCTAAACAGAAAAAGTATAGGTTTATAGTCGGAAAAATAAGTTACAAGTCGTTTTTGTAAAGGTAGTCATTTCAGTCGAAAGAACGACGTCTAGATGACCATTTTAGAAAACATACTTCCACTTTGAGTTTAACCATAATTTTTGGATATAGTTTCATGTTCATAATAAAAATCATTTTCTCAGAATAACAACTTTTAAATCAAAGTTTATCATATTTTTTAATTAACTAACCCAAAACAGCCCGCGGTGTTACTACGACGGCGTAAATCCGGTTTTACGGTGTTTTTCGTGTTTCCAGGTTTTAAATCATTAAGTTAGCATATCATATAGATATAGAACATGTGTTTAGTTGATTTTAAAAGTCAAGTTAGAAGGATTAACTTTTGTTTGCGAACAAGTTTAGAATTAACTAAACTATGTTCTAGTGATTACAAGTTTAAACCTTCGAATAAGATAGTTTTATATGTATGAATCGAATGATGTTATGAACATCATTAATACCTTAATTTCCTTGGATAAACCTACTGGAAAAGAGAAAAATGGATCTAGCTTCAATGGATCCTTGGATGGCTCGAAGTTCTTGAAGCAGAATCATGACACGAAAACAAGTTCAAGTAAGATCATCACTTGAAATAAGATTGTTATAGTTATAGAAATTGAACCAAAGTTTGAATATGATTATTACCTTGTATTAGAATGATAACCTACTGTAAGAAACAAAGATTTCTTGAGGTTGGATGATGTAGTAACCCGTCCTTATCCCCCTGGACGGAATCATCAACATCTGGTTCCATTGCGATGATCGACTCCAAGTAATGTCCTTAACATGAGCAAATGCACAGCGGAAGACTTAATTCGTACCTGAGAATAACATGCTTTAAAAAGTCAACATAAAGTTGGTGAGATATATAGGTTTGATGCTAGCAGCGTTATAACTATGGACCACAAGATTTCGTATATAAACAGTTTAATAAAAATATTCTAAGTGGTTGAGCACTTGGTAACCATACTTAACATTTAATCACGTCGCATATTCCCTTTATTATGAAATCTTACTACACCGTACCAAGTGTAGTTACGAAACGAAGTACTGTGCAACCGTTGAATACTGGTCGTCCAGTCCGGTTGGGGTTGTCAGGCCCGATAGATCTATCAACAGGATTCGCGTTTACAATACCGCTGTAAATAACAGTTACCAAGCTACAGGGAAGTATGCCAGTGGTACAACTCAACGTAGAATATATTTTTCAGTTACTTGTGTCCATAACGTAAAACATAAAATACATGTATTCTCATCCCGAAATATTTAGAGTTTAAAAGTGGGACTATATACTCACCTAATGTATTTTGTAGTAAAAATACATATAACATCATTGAACACGTATAAGGTTGGCCTTGGATTCACGAACCTATTATTAAATTTTATAGTTAATAGGATATATAATAGAATCAGATAATTTTCTTTATTATTTATATGTTATATATATATATATATATATTTGTGTTGTATATGTATTTAGAATAATAAATGTCTATATATATTCAGTTATCTAAAAAATAAAAAACAAAATCATGGTTTGTTACATATAGTATTTTATATAAATGGTGTTAGTATGTATTAAGTATATTTTAAGTAAAAATATATATATATATATTTTTTTAAAGAATGATAGTAGTGTTAATAATGATTTACTGATAATAACTTTATTAAAAATGATAGAATTAACAATACAATGATATTGTTAAAATTTATACTTTTGTTTAGTAATAATAATAATTATACTAATAATTATAAAAGTGATATTAATACTAAAAATTGATAATAATAATAATAATAAAGATAAGTTATTAATTAAACTACCTCAAAAGCTTTTCTTTAAAAATAAAGTGCACTAGACAGGGCTTGAACTCTTGACCTCCCACTCACCCATGACACCCTTAAACCACTTTGCTATGTCTGTCTTTCTGTATATGTAGTAACCTGACCTTTACTTAACCCGTTCTCATCTTTTACAAAGCTAAATCGAAAATCATAGCAGTCCGAATGATTTCAGCCATAGATTAAGTCAAATAACAAGGCAATCTTCCAGCCCAACTGGCTATTAGTCACGGCCCAAGTTGCTAAGCCCCAAGGAAAATTCATATGGCCTGCTAACTCGTTTTAACCTAGATAACTCGTGTTATTATTTATTTATTTGTTTCCTTCGATGGGGAAAGGCAACAAACAACACAAACAAGTTGTCATCTCCTTTACAGCTCATTATCATGACTTTATAATTCATCCTCACCAAATTAATCGATTTCCACTCAATCCATTAGTGGCTTTCATTTATATGTTTGAGGCCCTACCAAAACACTATCACATGTTCTCATTCGTTCCCTATATGTAGAATCACATTACATATATAGATTTAGTATATAACTCCATTCATATTTCTGACCCCTCATCACCTTCGTAGGATAATAAAAAAAAAAAAAAAAAAAAAAAAATAAGGCAGCGGTCCTGCCGAGAGAAAACAAGGAGAAGTAAGGTGGCGGTAGTTGCAGCGAAACAGAAAGGTAACTGCAGCAATGGAGGTCTTTATTGGATGGTTTGTGATGGTGCGGTGATCGATTAAAGGTGGTTACATGATGACGGGTTACAGCATAAAGCTGCTGTAACAGTAGCAACAGAATAGAATGCAAGAAGAAGAAAAATATAGTGAGCAATAGCAGCAACAATTCAGATCATGTGGGTTTATTTCATGATCAAGTTAGAGATAGAGAAGAGATAGAAAGGTGTTGGTTATTGGTGGCCGGTGGCGGTGAGTTCTTGAAGGAGGAAGAAGAAGATATGGGTGTGATATGTAAAGATGGTGGTGATGGGTTGATGGTATGGCGGTGGTTGTAAGTCGTGGTGGTATTTGGAATAGAAATAAACCGAAGGCGTAGCAGCAGCCTGGTGTTTTAGGGTGGCTCATGTTAGTTATGAGGGTTTATTGGTGAAATTGTCGATGGTGGTGATTGTAGGGTACTAGTGTGCTCGTTGTTGACATGGGATCGAAAGGTGATGATAACGAACAGGAAACAGATCAATGGGTTGCAGCAACCTGTCGACGATCTTGTTGGTTAATCAATGGTGTTTGAAAACGTAATAGGAAGTGGGTTCTTGTTGATTAGGTTTTGAATAACAGGAGAACATAAATCGAATATTGAAGTAGTTGTAGGGTTCATTAGAGGTGTTAGAATAGCAGAATAAAAGATCGAGTTGCAGTAGCTAGGAGGGATCGATGGTTGTTACATGGTTGATGATACTTTAAAGGTAATAGACGAGAGAAAGGAGATTTAACAAAGAAAATAGGTTGGTGGAGCTTAATCATACTTTACACAACTTGTATGTATATATATAATATAGATATAGGATAGAATATAGGTGGCTTCTGTTAATTCACGGATATGTTTAGGCAGAGAACAAAATTTGCAAAGTTGATTATGATAGGAAACTTAATCCATTATAATGTGTCTGTATGAAGATATAGATTAAAAGAAAACAAAACATGTACTGTACTTTTGATTGATTACATTCAATAAATCACGGAGTAATAATAATATGATAGTATCTATCGCAATTAATTTACGGAATCAATTTGTTTGTGTAAATTCAAAAGTGGAAGACCAATTCCTTAATATAATAATTCTATAAATTTGTAAAACTTGTTTTAAATCAAGATATGTACATGTATATTATATATAATATGAGGATAGATAGATATCGTATAATATTTCAAATAATATTTTCAATTATTATATATATATATATATACACACATATCTACTTACGATTAATTGTTCGTGAATCGTCAGGCTTGGTCAAAGGGTAACTGACTATCTAAATATAGATTTCAGACTTTCTAGACTCAATATTACAGGTTTTTGCTTATCGTATCGGAAACATGTAAAGTTTAAGGTTTAAATTTGGTCGGAAATTTCCGGGTCGTTACAGTACCCACCCGTTAAAGAAATTTCGTCCCCGAAATTTGGTAGAGGTCGTCATAAATAACAATAGGAATGTTTTCATGACGAATATGAAATTATAACGGAGTTATATCATTATTGATAGATATAGATAAAACATATCGATCATGTGAAGCGTACGAGTGAAGCTATCACAAAAGAGTGAAATGTGTAATACAGTATCGTTTTAACTGATGACGTGGTTATGATTGATTTCTGGAATTCACAAGATTTAAAGAAAATCTTTCGTAATAAGATTTGATTCTTTGGCAATTTAGAAAACAGAATCTTCTTTGATTTAATGCGGCAAATATGTTTTGGTTTCTTTGTCGTTTACAATTAATGCTCTCTTCTATTTACTGCGATTTATACTCCAATTTCTGGTTTGGAGTCTTCATTCTTTCGTTTCCTCTTCCCGTCCTCGAGCCAAGCGAGTAATGGTCCAAAATTGGTAGGTATGAAATTTGGAATGAATATAGCTAAGATTCTTGAAAAGAAATGGTAATGGCACGATTTTGTTTTGTCAAATTACCAGAATATCTTAGAAAAATAGAACTATCAAGGTGATATGTTCCTAATATGTTTGGAAATTGGATAGAATGTAAGAGTCGTGTAACATGGCACATGATGACGGTACTGTGAATCATCACATTCCATTAGAAACTTAACATGACTTACTGTAATATAATGACGTTGATCAAGTGTCATTATATTATACTAATTCATGCGTCAGTTCCTAACACTACTTCAAAACATTCTTATTTTAAACTCGAAGGTTTCAGAATTTAGAAACTAACACAGTTTCTTTTATGTTGTAACGCAGATATTACGGGGAGATAGATGATTGCAGATAGGAATAGTTGTGAAAATATCTTTAGAAATATGGAGAATATGTATAGCGGAAAATATGAAGATATCTTATGATATCTAAGATAAGATGATGATGAATAATATTACCTGAAAAAGTTTAGAATAAGGAGTAGGGTTCATACTGACGGTTTCAACAGACACTGAATCATTTGCATTATTTGAAGGCAGGTTCATTCCTTGTATTTGTTCTTTGTTTCCTTCACGATTAGCTCAATCCATTTTTCAGCACTAAATTTTCTATCGAGCGTTCCTAACATTCCCTTCTTTATCATCAAACTTTTGGCCATTTAGGCCATCTAAAATTTTACTGTTTCCTCTGCATTTAATGCAGTCATATCTGAATCGTCGATTATCAATCCGAGGTGTTTTTGGGCGAATTGTGTTTTTAGATGATTAAATGCTGATGATAACATGGCGGAGTATGAAAGGTTCCCGATAACGATGAGGAAAACCAATCGTATATATCAAAGTTATAATAAGACTTATTCGAATGAAAGGTCGAAGTTGTTCTGCTGAAGCTGTGACAAAATTGGCTACTTTGAAAAGGAATCGTAAGGTTGTTTTTGCTAATAAATGCTAAAGAATTCGCCGCGGTACGTGTTAAACTATGACTTTGGGTTCAAGAGTTTTTCATGTGTATAGATTTTTTTTTTTTTTTTTTTTTTTTTTTTTTCAGTAGATGAAGTGCGGTCGGTTCAACTTCTCGATTGAGGTATTTTCAAGAATCCTGATAGGTTTGTACGCGGATTGTAAACGTCGAGATACAAATGAGGTTTAGGATGAAATCAAGTGGCAAACTTGAAGAATTGTTTAGTTTCATATGTTATAATCAATATTTTAATTCATTTTAATTGTCCAAAGTTAGCAGTCTAATTGTCCAATGGTCCAATGATCCAATATATTCATATATAATTTAATATATAATATTCGAATTAAATAATACGTATCGTGACCCGTGTACCGGTCTCAGTGTCGATCACAACTCAAAGTATATATATATATTTTGGAATCAACTCCGACCCTGTATAGCCAACTCCCACCTTCACATATAGAGTGTCTATGGTTGTTCCGAAATATATATATAGATGGGTCAATATGATAAGTCGAAACCTTGTATACGTGTCCCGTTATTTAAAGTGCGTAAAAGTAAATAACAGAAATTAAATGACGATAAATAAAATTGCGAGAATGTAAATTGCAATAAATTAAATGTTAGCCGGGAACAGTTAGCTAGGAACAGTTAGCGTGGATTCCTAACAATATTTCAATTTATTTAACTCGTCTGTTTCTAACAAATTTTATTTTGTCCAATGTTTTCTTCTTTATGCCACTTGTTGGATTCTGATAGGTCAAAATCCGAATATGAAATTTGAATAGAAATGGTTATTCTGTGGTGAACGGATACGTGTATTGGTAGTTGTAAGTAAGATAATAAATGATCGTTGAATCAGATTCGAAGAAGGTACAGTGTAATTTATTAATGTGAATTCTAAATATTCCTCGGGTACTACCCACCCGTTAAAATATTTTCATCATTAACAGTTTGTACAAAAGAATTTTTAACTACAGTCTTTATGAAAATATACTCGCATATATATTTTCATCGGATGTAATCATGGATTTAATGAGTCAATAAAATATTATACTCATTTGATTTATTGTTAACACTTGATTACATGATCTCTAAAACATTAGAGATTACATAATTGCCATGTCGAACGTAGGTAAATGAGGTAGAAAAATACGTAAAACGAAATTAATCGATGTAGAACGATATGTAGAACGAAGATCATACTCGAAATTCCGATGAGATTTTTGAGGTATGTGATATTGATATCCAAGATACCGTTTGTGATGTTGAGATTTACGGTGTGGTTTTGGTTTGGGGGTGATAAGAGTACTGTCGACGTTGGTGATGATGGTACGGATTATGTTGCTGGTGCTGCTGTTGGTGTTTGCCACCTTCGCACCATGTTCTCCAAAGCCGTCACGCGAGTGCAAAGTTCGTTAACTTCTGCTAGTATACCGGGATGATTGGTGGTTGGAGTGAGTGAATGAACAAGATCTGAAATATGGGATAGTATATAATCGTGACGAGATACTCTAGAAATGAGAGAGAAAATAGTTTCTCGAACAGGTTCGCTAGTAAGTGCTTCAGGTTCATTGTCAAGAGGGCAATTTGGTGAATGATGTGAATGATTTTCAGATATCGGATGATATTCTAACTAGATAGAATATCTATAATCCTAAAGATTTCGTAGACTACAGAGGAATTTACAGCATATGTCAGGCAAGTCTACAGATGCGCTAAGATATGAATTATCAAATACGCTAAGATATAAATTTCGTCTATACACTATCAATGCAGTAAATGCAGTAAGACGTGTCTAGACTTAAGAATGATAAGCAGACAATTCCCTAAGGATGATAAGCAGATGGTTTCCGACTAGAAATGATAAGCAAAACTTTTTGACAGGTAGACACGGTCAAAGTCCAGACTCATTAATGTATCCTAACAACTACCAGTTAAACACACTAATGCAAGGCCTGGTTCACTAAGACCAACGCTCTGATACCAACTGTAGTAACCCGTCCTTATCCCCCTGGACGGAATCATCAACATCTGGTTCCATTGCGATGATCGACTCCAAGTAATGTCCTTAACATGAGCAAATGCACAGCGGAAGACTTAATTCGTACCTGAGAATAACATGCTTTAAAAAGTCAACATAAAGTTGGTGAGATATATAGGTTTGATGCTAGCAGCGTTATAACTATGGACCACAAGATTTCGTATATAAACAGTTTAATAAAAATATTCTAAGTGGTTGAGCACTTGGTAACCATACTTAACATTTAATCACGTCGCATATTCCCTTTATTATGAAATCTTACTACACCGTACCAAGTGTAGTTACGAAACGAAGTACTGTGCAACCGTTGAATACTGGTCGTCCAGTCCGGTTGGGGTTGTCAGGCCCGATAGATCTATCAACAGGATTCGCGTTTACAATACCGCTGTAAATAACAGTTACCAAGCTACAGGGAAGTATGCCAGTGGTACAACTCAACGTAGAATATATTTTTCAGTTACTTGTGTCCATAACGTAAAACATAAAATACATGTATTCTCATCCCGAAATATTTAGAGTTTAAAAGTGGGACTATATACTCACCTAATGTATTTTGTAGTAAAAATACATATAACATCATTGAACACGTATAAGGTTGGCCTTGGATTCACGAACCTATTATTAAATTTTATAGTTAATAGGATATATAATAGAATCAGATAATTTTCTTTATTATTTATATGTTATATATATATATATATATATATATATATATATTTGTGTTGTATATGTATTTAGAATAATAAATGTCTATATATATTCAGTTATCTAAAAAATAAAAAACAAAATCATGGTTTGTTACATATAGTATTTTATATAAATGGTGTTAGTATGTATTAAGTATATTTTAAGTAAAAATATATATATATATTTTTTTTAAAGAATGATAGTAGTGTTAATAATGATTTACTGATAATAACTTTATTAAAAATGATAGAATTAACAATACAATGATATTGTTAAAATTTATACTTTTGTTTAGTAATAATAATAATTATACTAATAATTATAAAAGTGATATTAATACTAAAAATTGATAATAATAATAATAATAAAGATAAGTTATTAATTAAACTACCTCAAAAGCTTTTCTTTAAAAATAAAGTGCACTAGACAGGGCTTGAACTCTTGACCTCCCACTCACCCATGACACCCTTAAACCACTTTGCTATGTCTGTCTTTCTGTATATGTAGTAACCTGACCTTTACTTAACCCGTTCTCATCTTTTACAAAGCTAAATCGAAAATCATAGCAGTCCGAATGATTTCAGCCATAGATTAAGTCAAATAACAAGGCAATCTTCCAGCCCAACTGGCTATTAGTCACGGCCCAAGTTGCTAAGCCCCAAGGAAAATTCATATGGCCTGCTAACTCGTTTTAACCTAGATAACTCGTGTTATTATTTATTTATTTGTTTCCTTCGATGGGGAAAGGCAACAAACAACACAAACAAGTTGTCATCTCCTTTACAGCTCATTATCATGACTTTATAATTCATCCTCACCAAATTAATCGATTTCCACTCAATCCATTAGTGGCTTTCATTTATATGTTTGAGGCCCTACCAAAACACTATCACATGTTCTCATTCGTTCCCTATATGTAGAATCACATTACATATATAGATTTAGTATATAACTCCATTCATATTTCTGACCCCTCATCACCTTCGTAGGATAATAAAAAAAAAAAAAATAAAAAAAATAAGGCAGCGGTCCTGCCGAGAGAAAACAAGGAGAAGTAAGGTGGCGGTAGTTGCAGCGAAACAGAAAGGTAACTGCAGCAATGGAGGTCTTTATTGGATGGTTTGTGATGGTGCGGTGATCGATTAAAGGTGGTTACATGATGACGGGTTACAGCATAAAGCTGCTGTAACAGTAGCAACAGAATAGAATGCAAGAAGAAGAAAAATATAGTGAGCAATAGCAGCAACAATTCAGATCATGTGGGTTTGTTTCATGATCAAGTTAGAGATAGAGAAGAGATAGAAAGGTGTTGGTTATTGGTGGCCGGTGGCGGTGAGTTCTTGAAGGAGGAAGAAGAAGATATGGGTGTGATATGTAAAGATGGTGGTGACGGGTTGATGGTATGGCGGTGGTTGTAAGTCGTGGTGGTATTTGGAATAGAAATAAACCGAAGGCGTAGCAGCAGCCTGGTGTTTTAGGGTGGCTCATGTTAGTTATGAGGGTTTATTGGTGAAATTGTCGATGGTGGTGATTGTAGGGTACTAGTGTGCTCGTTGTTGACATGGGATCGAAAGGTGATGATAACGAACAGGAAACAGATCAATGGGTTGCAGCAACCTGTCGACGATCTTGTTGGTTAATCAATGGTGTTTGAAAACGTAATAGGAAGTGGGTTCTTGTTGATTAGGTTTTGAATAACAGGAGAACATAAATCGAATATTGAAGTAGTTGTAGGGTTCATTAGAGGTGTTAGAATAGCAGAATAAAAGATCGAGTTGCAGTAGCTAGGAGGGATCGATGGTTGTTACATGGTTGATGATACTTTAAAGGTAATAGACGAGAGAAAGGAGATTTAACAAAGAAAATAGGTTGGTGGAGCTTAATCATACTTTACACAACTTGTATGTATATATATAATATAGATATAGGATAGAATATAGGTGGCTTCTGTTAATTCACGGATATGTTTAGGCAGAGAACAAAATTTGCAAAGTTGATTATGATAGGAAACTTAATCCATTATAATGTGTCTGTATGAAGATATAGATTAAAAGAAAACAAAACATGTACTGTACTTTTGATTGATTACATTCAATAAATCACGGAGTAATAATAATATGATAGTATCTATCGCAATTAATTTACGGAATCAATTTGTTTGTGTAAATTCAAAAGTGGAAGACCAATTCCTTAATATAATAATTCTATAAATTTGTAAAACTTGTTTTAAATCAAGATATGTACATGTATATTATATATAATATGAGGATAGATAGATATCGTATAATATTTCAAATAATATTTTCAATTATTATATATATATATATATATATATACACACATATCTACTTACGATTAATTGTTCGTGAATCGTCAGGCTTGGTCAAAGGGTAACTGACTATCTAAATATAGATTTCAGACTTTCTAGACTCAATATTACAGGTTTTTGCTTATCGTATCGGAAACATGTAAAGTTTAAGGTTTAAATTTGGTCGGAAATTTTCGGGTCGTTACAGATGATCACCTTACAAGATTGGAAGTGAGCTAGCAAACTTGAAAGTATTCTTGATTTTATGAAACTAGAACTTTTGGAATTTATGAAGAACACTTAGAACTTGAAGATAGAACTTGAGAGAGATCAATTAGATGAAGAAAATTGAAGAATGAAAGTGTTTGTAGGTGTTTTTGGTCGTTGGTGTATGGATTAGATATAAAGGATATGTAATTTTGTTTTCATGTAAATAAGTCATGAATGATTACTCATATTTTTGTAATTTTATGAGATATTTCATGCTAGTTGCCAAATGATGGTTCCCACATGTGTTAGGTGACTCACATGGGCTGCTAAGAGCTGATCATTAGAGTGTATATACCAATAGTACATACATCTAAAAGCTGTGTATTGTACGAGTACGAATACGGGTGCATACGAGTAGAATTGTTGATGAAACTGAACGAGGATGTAATTGTAAGCATTTTTGTTAAGTAGAAGTATTTTGATAAGTGTATTGAAGTCTTTCAAAAGTGTATAAATACATATTAAAACACTACATGTATATACATTTTAACTGAGTCCTTAAGTCATCGTTAGTCGTTACATGTAAATATTGTTTTGAAACCTTTAGGTTAACGATCTTGTTAAATGTTGTTAACCCAATATTTATAATATCAAAAGAGATTTTAAATTATTATATTATCATGATATTATGATGTACGAATATATCTTAATATGATATATATACATTAAATGTCGTTACAACGATAATCGTTACATATATGTCTCGTTTCAAAATCATTAAGTTAGTAGTCTTGTTTTTACATATGTAGTTCATTGTTAATATAC